>NC_138768.1:474762596-475362596 GCF_965119305.1 Pelophylax lessonae | reverse complement strand
CACAGGACCCGTTCTAATAGGAGCGACACACGTCGTTCCGACTTAGAAAAAGGGTCCTGTACTACTTTGGGGCGACCTCGGAGCGACTTGCATAGACTTCCATTATGTGAAGTCTCTGCAAGTCACGCCGAAGTCGTGGTGCAGGCGACTTCACAGGTCGCCCCCCAAAGTCGCGTCGCGCTAGTCTGAATGAGCTCTAAGACGTTTAAAACAGAGCTAGGACAAAAAGTCCCAGCAGGGAGCGGGTGGCCACTCCTAAGACCAGGCAGCTAAAACTGAAGATGCAACAGTGAGGCCAGGGGTAATAGCCCAGGGACCCCGTCCCCCTGGGCGTGTTAAAGCCTTTGGCTCTACCTGTTCACTCCTAGTGGGAGGGGCTTATTAACCATTTGTCTACGATTTAAAGCAGTAGCTAGGGCCGTCAGTGGACGAAAGAGAAAAAAGGGTTTAGAAATTTCTAACAGTATTATATGAAGATACATAAAAACAGATGAAGCAAAAATCTGTCTTAAAGGATTACCTTTTGATGCTTGGCTCCTTTAATGTGTGCAGCATAGGCATCTCGTCCAGTACAAGAAATATCACAGAGCTGACAATGCAATTGTGTATGTGCACCTTTTGCAGGAATCTGGGCAGCGACTAAAAGTTCTTTTTTTTTGTGCTTTTGTCCCTCTAAATGCTCTTTGTAGGTCTAAAAATAGAAAACAATTACAACCAATTAAAAAGGAACATTTATGCCTTACAAAGCACTCATTTGAAAGTGTTTTACAGTATCCATGTCATTTCAAGCTTAACTATACTCCACTTCACTCCAGCGATACAATCTGTCGCTGGCTGCTAAGATATTAGGCCAATTTTCTTACAGGTTCTAAACTACAGACATATTCATCGGCTTGGCAGGAATGACATTGCAGCAGATGCTGAAACTGTACACTGAGCTGTGCCTGTGCAGCTCAGTAAAAAAGGCAGCTAAGAATAGACATAGTAGGTCTCTTCTGCAAAGCAGTAGTAAACTGCGCTTGGACACTTGTACCTACAAGTAAGCTTATAATAAAGCTTACCTGTAGGTACAAGAAATATATGCTAAAGGTACAGTGTAGGAGATATTTAGTGTTTCTGAAGCCAGTAATGTCACTGGCGCATATGCTCTGAAGGGACGGCATATCCATGCCGTCCCTTCAGAGCTCTGTGCCCTGGCTGTAAATCCTATGCGCATCCTCTGATGTCCTTGCGGCTTGGTCATTCAAACAGGCAGAGCCTGGGAACCTGTGAGGAAGACTGATGGAAAATCGAAACCCTGTCAGCAGTGACAGCTCACTGCTGGAAAGCTTCGTTTTAGGGTAAGTCTCTGCATTATGCCCTTAACTTGCAGGGAGAATTATTTTTTTCAATGCAAACATTTACTACTGCTTTAGGTTACAAGGTGAACACAAAATAACTATCAATTAAAACCAAAACAGATAAATTACTGGCGATGTTGGAAAAAAAAATGGATTATTGCATTTAATACAAAAACATAAAAGCTGCTATTCAGATAACATGCCATCAAAAGGCTAGCCATACATACATAGATTTCTCTCATTTGATAGATTCCTCCTATCCACACTGTTTGGAGTGTATAGAGGAATCTCCCCTGACTATTGTATTCTGACAGCCACCAACACCTGTAAATTATCACTGCTGAATTCTCTGGCATTCTCAGAGATCGCTCTCCTGTGAGTGCCGGTTTATGAAGCGGTATACACTGCTTCTCCAGTTGAGGAGTGAAGAGATCTATAAATGCTTCAAATTTTTTTTTTTTTTTTTTTTTTTAAACACAAAATTGTCATAGTAACAAAATTTCTCACACACAGCATAGGCATACTTGCAATGACACCCCAAAATACATTCTGCTACTCCTCCAGAGTATGGCGATTCCACATGTGTGAGACTGTTACACAGCCTGGCCACATAGAGGCCCAACATGCAGGGAGCACCGACAGGCGTTCTAGGAGTGTAAAATTTACACATCTAATTTCCTGAATACATCACACCTTTGAAGGCCCTGGAGCACCAAGACAATCATAACACCCAAGAAATGACCCCCCCCCCCCCCCCCCCAGTGTATAATCTAGGAGGCATAATGAGTCTTTTACATTACATAGTAACATAGTTAGTAAGGTTGAAAAAAGACATTATTCCATCCAGTTCAACCTAGTGTGTGTGTGTGTGTGTGTGTGTGTGTGTGTGTGTGTGTGTGTGTGTTAACCGTACATTGTATACCCCTGTATGTTGTGGTCTTTAAGGTGCCCATCTAATAATTATTTGAAACTATCGATGCTCCCTGCTGGTACCACTGCTTGCGGAAGAGAATTCCGCATCCTTACTGCTCTGACAGTAAAGAACCCCCTTACGTACTTTAAGGTTAAACCGCCTTTCCTCTAGTTTTAGTGAGTGGTCACGTGTCTTATTGCATTTCCTTTCTCTGAATAGTTTGTTCCTTATGCTACGATCGCCAGTACAGTATTTGTACATTGATATCATATCCCCCCTTAATGGTCTCTTCTCCAGAGAGAATAAGTTTAGTGCTTGTAGTCTTTCCTCATAGCCAATGTCCTCCATTCCCCTAATTATTTTTGTTGCCCTTCTCTGGAATCTTTCCAGTTCCAGCACATCCTTCCTGAGGACCGGTGCCCAGAACTGGACAGTAGTGCTGCAACGATGAGTCAACGTAGTCCATTACGTCGAAGACAGAAATATGTCGACATGCAGAAATACTGCTCGTGCCGGCTGTTCTCCTTCTCCCCCTCCTCGGAGTGCACAAGACATGACTCTCTCCAGTTCCAGCACATCCTTCCTGAGGACCAGAGTCTTGTAGAGAGGGAGAAAAATCTCTATTTCTGGAGTGAATCCCCTTTTTTTTTTTTTATACATCCCAGTATTTTGTTGGCTTTGCTTGGAGCGGCTTGGCATTGCATGCCAAATAGAGGGGTGGGGGCAGCGACTGTCAAGAGGACTTCGAGAAAGGAATTTTACGGTAAGATTTTACAAAAATTCAGTTTTCCCTTACGTCCTTTGACAATTGCCGCCCACTCATTCAGTCTTCACCAATGGGATGTCCCAAAGCAGTGTAGACATGAGGGGTGGGAAACGCAACTGTCAGAAAGGCAGAGAAAGGAACCTTACGTAAGCAGAAAGGTATCCTCTGGGCAACAGAAAAGCTCAACTGGAGCAACAACCCAGGAAAGCAAATAAACAACGGGGAAAACAACCCCAACAGCCAGGGCCCTGCAAAACTAGGGTCCCTTTAAGGCACTGCCGCACACAGAACTTTGCGGCCAAAGGAGGCCTCTGCTGATGCCAGAACATCAAGTTTGTAGAACTTTGAAAAGGTGTGCACAGACGACCAAGTCGCAGCCTTGCACACCTGGACCACTGAAGCCTGATGTCGGAAGGCCGATGACGCACTCACCGCTCTGGTAGAGTGCGCCTTGACAGGGAAGGGCGGTACCCGTTCCTTCAACGAATAGGCCTGTACAATTGTCTGTCTGATCCATTTTAAAAAAAGGTCGCCGCAGACGCAGCCATACCCTTCCGAGGTCCCTCAGGAAGGACAAAAAGAATCGACTCCCGAAAGGATTCAGTGGACGACAGGTAAACCCTGATCGCCCCGGACAACATCCAAGGAATGTAAGGCAAACTCCTTAGGATGTTTAGGATTCGCACAAAGCGAAGGCAAAACAATGTCCTCATTAAGGTGAAAATCAGAAACCACCTTTGGAAGGAAGGACTGGTTGGGTCGCAAGACCACCTTATCCTTATGAACCACCAGGTAAGGGGAGCGGCAAAACAAGGCCGCCAACTCCGACACTCTGCGTGCAGAAGTGATCGCTACCAGAAAAGCAACCTTTCGACAGCAGAGGCAAAGAGATCTCCCGGATGTTTTCAAAGGGAGAACGTTGCAAGACGGACAGAACCAAGTTCAAGTCCCAAGGAGGTAGAGGCGCCCTCCGAGGAGGGGCCAAGTGATGCACACCTTGCAAAAAGGTGCGAATCAAAGAGTTGGGACGCCAATGGGCGCTGGAAAAGGACGGCCAGTGCTGACAACTGGCCCTTAATCGTGGACAACGCCAGGCGCTGGTCCACATCAGTTTGTGGTAAGGCCAACACCCTCGCCACCGAGTAGGAACGAGGAGGGAAGCCTCTGGACTCACAAACCAGGCAAAATAAGCCTTCCAGGTACGGTAATAGATCTTACCAGATGAGGCTTTCCTAGCCTTGAGCAAGGTAGGAATGACCTCAGAAGAGACCCGTCACTCAGGACCTGGCTTTCAACAGCCATGCCGTTAAAGCCAGCGACTAAGGCAGGATGGAAGATCGGTCCCCGAGACAGTAGATCGCCTCGTAACGGTAGCCGCCACGGAGGCTCGATGGCCAGTTGAATGATGTCCGCGTACCAGGACCGACGTGGCCAGTCCGGGGCCACCAGAATTGCCAACTTCGGTTCCGAGATCAACCTGCGCAGGAACCTAGACAACAACTGGATCGGGGTTAAGGCATACATCAGACGGTGCCAAGGCACCACCAGCACATTCGAGGCGTCTGCCAGAGGATTGTGCGTTCTTGCCCCGAACCTTCCCACCTTGTTGTTTAGCCGGGACGCAAACAGATCCACATTCGGGGATCCCCATTTCGCACACAGCATCTGAAAAACCTCCGGGTGCAGGGACCATTCCCCCTCGTCCAGGGTCTGGCAGCTCAGATAATCGGCCTGCCAGTTCTCCACACCCAGAATGTGAAATGCCGAAATCGCTGGGACGCGAGTCTCGGCCCAAGACAGAATGCTGATCACTTCCCGAGCCGCCTGGGCACTCCTGGTGCCCCCTTGGTGATTGATGTAAGCCACCGCAGTGACATTGTCCGTCTGCACCCGTACAGGGCGGCCCTGAAGACGATCCGACCAATGGAGCAGGCACAGCCTGATCGCTCAATTCCAAGATGTTGATCGGTAGGAAGGATTCCTCCACCGACCAAGTGCCTTGGGCAGACAGGTTGCCCAGGACGCCACCCCAGCCCGACAGGCTGGCATCCGTGGTAATCACCGTCTACAGCAACGGCCGGAAGGATTTTCCCTCCGCTACGGCCGGGGACCAAAACCACCACAGAAGATCCACTCTGGTTTGGTGACTCAGACAGCCTCAGGTCCCAGGACTGAGGGAGCCTGTCCCACCTGGCCAGTATCTCCGCTTGGAGAGACCGCGTGTGAAAATGTGCAAACGGTATCGCCTCGAATGCTGACACCATCAATCCCAGGGACAGCATACAGGTCCTGAGCGACGAGGACTCGTCCGAGGGACCTGACCTCGCTCTGCAGGGTCCGGAGCTTGTCCTCCGGCAGAAACACCTTCGCTTGGTGAGTCCAAGACCATTCCCAAATATGGGAGACGAACCGAAGGAGACAAAGTCGACTTCTGAACGTTGGTCCATCCGAACTCCTGGAGCGTCTGAACCTTAGTGGACAGATCGCGCATCAGGCTCTGACTGGCACACGATCTTAACAGGATATCGTCCAGATAACCCAAGACCGCAATGCCCTGTGCCCGTAATAGGCCCAGAACAGGAGCCAGCACTTCGGTAAACACCCGTGGAGCCGAAGCGAGACCGAAAGGCAACGCCACAAACTGATAGTGTTCCTCCGCAATAGAAAATAGGAGGTACCTCTGATGACCCTCGAATATGGGGATGTGTAAATACGCATCCTTTAGGTCGATAGAAGCCAGGAAATCTCCCGGACTCAGGGAGGCCACCACCGAGCAGAGCAATTCCATGCGTAATTTTTCAACACGCACAAAGCGGTTGAGAGCTTTTAAGTCCAGAATCGGACGCACCTTGCCCTCCTTTCAGGGCACAGTGAACAGATTCGAATAAAACCCCCGAAATCTGTCCCGATGTGGTACGGGGACGATTACCCCCTGGGCGAGTAGATCCTGAACCGCCCGATGAAGATCTTGCAGCCGATCTGGGGTTAAATGAAGATTTGAGGGAAAGAATCTGTCCGCTGGTCGCGAAAGGAATTCGATCTTTTAACCTGATCGAAAGATTTCCTGAACCCACTTGTCCGGAATCCGGAGCAACCAAGGTTGGAGGAAACCGCGCAGACGTCCCCCCACCCCTGGAACGGGTGAGGGCGCCCCTTCAGGCAGTGGTGGACTGTGCCGCCGCACCAGCCTGGGCGGCTTTTGGCTTGCCCGCCCAGGACTTCCTCTGGCCACCCTGGCCCTTGAAAGGGTTCCCCTTGTCCTGCGCCTTGAAGGCACGAAAGAACCCCTGATTTGGTTTAAAGGAGGGGCCCCGCTTACCGCGGAAAGACTTACCCCTAGGATTCTGGGGCAACAGAGTGCTCTTGCCTCCAGTGACACCTTTAACCAATTCATCCAGGGATTCTCCAAAAAGACGAGACCCAGCATAAGGGATGTCAGACACCGTCTTCCTGGAAGTCTGGTCAGCCGACCAGCTTTTTAACGATATCAAGCGGCGATTAAGTACTGCGACACTAGATAAGCGCGCAGCTAGTGGGGCCTCATTTAAGGCCGCAACGCACAAATGCATGACCCCTTGATAAATCTGGTCCACCATCCCCAAGCTAGTAGGGAGGGCAGAATCAGCCACGAGGGTGCGTCTGAGCACCTTGGTCCAATCAGCCATGGCTTGAGCCACCACGACAGAGGCGAAAATAAGTTTCAGCATGGAACCCGCTACCTTGTAGGAATGTCGGGCAAGAGACTCCAGCCTCCTATCCGTAGGATCTTTAAACACCGGAGAATCCTCGGTGGGTACCAGAGTGGCCCTGTTCCACTTTTGGAGCCATAGACCAGCGAGAATCCATAGGGGACGCAAACAGGGAAGAGGAGTTGAAACGTTTTAGGCACCACAAAAGTGCACTTCAAGTTGCGTCATTGTTCGTTCAGTTTCATGGAACTCAGCGGGGCAAGGAAATACCTGCGCCACCTTACGGGATCTGTGGGTACCAAAAGAGGACCGTTTTCCCGGAGGATTGGGCTCATCCTCTAAATGTAGTGTTTCCTTAACGGCAATGATCAGCGCATCCATAGCTGCGCGGTCCTCGGCTCCCCCTCAGACTGAGAAGAGCGAGACCCTTCAAGGGGCACGCTATCTACGGCAACCATGTCAGATTCAGAATCAGAAGAAAGAGCCTAGGCCTTTTTCTAGCATCCCGTTCTGTCATCAAAAGATCCACCTTGGATGCTAAAGTCGCAAGTGCGGCAGTCAAAGCAGGCAGAGCAGAAGATTCAGAGGAACCTGAATCCTCCACCAAAGCTGGGGGAAATTTGCTGTCCTGGGAATCCATAATAAAAAAAACTTTTTTTCCCCAAGGTACTGGCCCTTTAAGCACACCGCGATCCCCCGCAGTACACCGCTATGAAGGATTCTGCAAGCAGACCCCTAAACAGGAATAAGCTGATAGCCAGAGGTATTCCCACAAAAAAACAGCAAAGAAAGACCCCACAAGTATAACCACATGCCTGTCGATCTCCTCTGTAAAGAAAGAGGAAGTGATGTCACCGCAGGAGGCTGAACCAGGACTTCAGACTAAGGAAACATGGTTGCCCATAGAAAGCAATGGGAGGCTCCGGGAACATGGCCGCCGACATGTGCTCAGGAGAACACATTGCCACACACAAGATGGAGCCGTAAGGTGCCAAAATACACTACATACATCGCTGCAGAAGTACCCACAGTGAAGCCGGACATGCTGCCCACACCTAAAATGGCGGACCGGCGGTTTTTAACCCCGCAGCGGTCGCCACACGTGTCTGTACCTCCACACACGCCATAAGTGTCACATAGGAGAGGGACCCCCACAACCCACATAGCGAACTAGCTGAGTGAAAGTCCCCGCAGGGACCGGGAGAAAGTGAGCCCCAAAAACGCACAGACATTAGGGGATACCACAGACACACAGGACTGCCAGCCCCAGACAGAGGCCCCACACAGAATGCACTCACCGTACCCGATGGCATGGGTGCCTCACATCGACAGGAAACCTCCCACCCCAGATGGCGGGGGTGCCGTCAGCCAGAAACGCAGGATGCTAGCAACGCACGGGAACCATGGGAGACACGTCCAGGCAAGGTGGCCACCTCACGGCCTTTCATCCCTGAGGACAGGGATGGGTCGTTTGCGAGGCCAGGGCGTAAGCATAGCCTGCTAAACGCTCGATGGTGGGCTGGAATTTCATAAGGCCCTCTGTCCTGGGATACCAGGACGACCAGTGCGACTCCCAGCTCTGCGACACCATCATCTTGAAGAAGTGACTAACTAAACGCTGATAAACAGCTAGTAATGCAAAGGAAAAAAAAAACATTTGCAGAAATAAAATCATAAGAAATAGAAGAAGGCTGAGACCGTAGCCCCAGCATAGGGAGAGCCTAACTAGGCAGAAGGCAAACTGAGTTGGGATGGCTGAAAGCAGGGGGGTATTGGACCAGTGGGACAGCCCCCATAGGTGTGTATGTAAATCACTTTTTTTTTAACACGTTTTATGCCTAGCTTGCTCCTATGGATAAGAGGTCAATACCCATTGGTGAAGACTGAATGTGTGGGCGGCGACTGTCAGAGGACGTAAGAGAAATTAAGAAACAGAAGAAAGGCTGAGACTGCAGCCCCAGCCAAGGGAAGCCTGCCTTCTCCTAACTAGGCAAAAGACAAACTGAATTGGGAATGCTGCTAGCAGGGGGGTATTGGACCAGAGGGACAGCCCCCTATAGGTGTGTCTATGCAAAGTTTTTGTGAATGTTGCTAACAAAATCTTCTGCCTAGCTTACTCCTGTGGATAAGACCAATACCCAGTAGTGAAGACTGAGTGGGCGACGACTGTCAGAGGACGCAAGAGAAAGATACTGCTCCTGCGATTCCACCAGCATCTGTTGTATTCGCCAGGGGCCCTGCACCCTTGCCATAGCAGTGGCACCTTCCTGTGGTGCAAGAGGCCAGAATATGCTCTCCTGGGATTCCCCACCGTAGACAGACATGAGGAAAACTGTCCGGGTGCAGAAATAATCTGCCCGGCAATTCTCAACGACGAAAAAATCCACGGCAGAGAGAGGAACGTGCTGAGCCCTCCACTGTAGACGGCAAGAAGCCTCCAGCGCCACCTCATGTGCCACCCTGGAAGCTGACAGACCACCCTGGAGGCATTGTCTGATTGGATCCTGACCAGGAGCCTGCAGAGCAGAACAGGACAGTCCCGTACACCTTGAGGAAACCCCGTATGTTCGCAGCCCCAGGAGCGGGAGAGTCTCCTCCCGAGTCCAAAGGTCTTATTCTGACCTCAAACCCAGGGCTCCCCCCAGCCTGGCACCCATAGCAACGACCATCCAGGGGTAAGGAAGGAAATACTTACTGGCTCGTCAGACAGGAGACCGGAACTATCATAGGAAGAAGGCCCTATCGATCGTTTCAGATAATCTGGTCATCTAGGGAGCATATAGACCCATTTGGATAGGATATCCCTCTGCAGAATTATTGCATCGAACACACACAGGACCACCTGGAAAGTGGAAACCAGAGGACCCAGGTCCACATGCAAGATCGCCAGAAGTGCCACTTGGACAACAGTCTAAAATGGCCGGACCTTGAGAAACACGGGAGCCTACTCTGGAGGTGAAAGCCAGACCAAAGACTCTAGTCTCTAGGTCAGGACAGACTGCTTGAAGATCAGATGAAATCCAAATAGGAAAGACCGCTCCAGGTGGGCTAGGTATCGGGTGCTGGTCGGATCCATCAATCCAAAATCGTATGAAGCAAAAAGAGATGACCGCACTCCGATGTAAATCAAAAATTGGAGTAAATTTATTCCACATCAAACAATAGGCAACTGGAACACCACACTGTGAATGCAGGACACAAAGGCAGACGCGTTTCACGACTTAGAGATGTTGCTTACTCATTGCCAAGCCAATGAGTAAGCAACATCCCTAAGTCGTGAAACGCGTCTGCCTTTGTGTCCTGCATTCAGTGTGTTGTTCCAGTTGCCTATTGTTTGATGTGGAATAAATTTACTCCAATTTTTGATTTACATCGGAGTGCGGTCATCTCTTTTTGCTTGAAGATCAGGACCCATCTTAAGTCCTACAGGGAGCGTACTGGGATCTCCACGTTGTCCATTAGTGTGACCTGGAAGTCCTCCTGCAGAAGCCATTCACCCAAGCAACCAGTGATTGCAGTCCCCTGTTGTCGCAGGAACACCTGGACCAGATCCAGCAACTAGTGGGAGCACCCAGCAACAAGAAAGGGAGCCCAAGGGAAAAGACACAAAGGAGAGCATGCGTCCCTAACAGCAAGGCGTAGGAACTGCACATGGGAAGGATGCAGGTATGCATTCTGGATGTAGAAAATTAAACCCCCAAGAGGAGAGGTCACCACAGAACAGATAGATTGCAGCTTGACCTGTTGGACCAGCATAAGGCATTTCTGGGCCCACAGATCCCAGGCCAGGCAAACTCATCTTGCAGTGGGGCCATAAACAGATTAGAGGCAATCCTGGGAACCATGTTGGCTCTTTGCAGAGGAACAGGGGGAAGTCCATGGGCCCGAAAACCAGCAAGGACGACCCCCACCCTGAAGATGGTAGGGGCAAACCTTGCCGAGCGGGACTTATTCGCAGGCATGGAGAACTCATGGGTCAAGAAGCTCTTGCCCCCATCCGCAGGGGCCTTGAAAGGCTAGAAGCAGTCTGGCACCAAGGAAGTACTACCAGTATGCAGCCCCATACTGCAAAATCCAAGGATCCGCGAACCAACAATGGTGACATGCCAAATGGCAAACGAGGGGGTGTACCTGGAGAAAGCCAGTTGAGTCCAGCAGCCAAAGTGAAGGCTCACCGGCAGAGCCCCCCGCCCCCCAGACACTGGCACCAGGGGAAGCGTGTAAGAGCAATGCACACACAAACAGCAGGCAAGCCTCACCGCCTACACCAGTAACCTGCAAAGCCGCATTCTCAATGGCAGGCCAGCACAACTGTGTGGGCCACCAGGAGTAAACCCAGTCAGTCCAGCAGCTAGAAGAAACCCCTAGTGCGGGGGGAAAGGCTCAAAGACAGAGTGCAAAATGGAAAGCAGTCCACAGAGCCCCCCCCCCCACTGCCGGGTCAGTAGTATCCCTGACACAGACACCCGCCCAGCCATGACCATACACAGAGGCAGACAAAGCCTTCCCCCAGGTGGGCCCATGAGGGTGAGGGTAGGAGTGGGGGAAAGGTATGATGAACAATCTCTGCTGAGCCTGTAGGGGTGGAGGGGAACACCAGAGGGCCGACCACCCCAGGGAGGACTCGTTCCCCACACCACGTCTGGGGAGGGAGGGGGGTGGGCAGCTACTTACCAATCCAGCGGAGCGTATGGGTTAGGCTCCCATGACAGATCCTCCTCACCACCGAAGGGGGGTCTGTTGGCCAGGGTAACACTGTTACAGACTCCAGTGCCCGGCCATGTGCGTTCTGGAAGACGTTTAACTCGCTGGCGACCCGATCCAGGATGGGGCATGTCGTGGTGGACCCAGCGCATAGCTGAAGGTCAGAGCGCATTCGCTGGCCAGACCGCGGTGACCAATGAATCTAGATTAGATCTAGATTTAGCCCTTCGCCCAGCATGGCTGATAATTGAAGATCTCCGCAGGAAAAGTCCCAGGAAAAAAGAAAAAGAAAAAAGGCTTTGGAACCACAGGTTCTAGGTCTTTACTACTGAACATTAGTCAGAAATTGTTTTTATTAACTATAGCAGAGAGGGGGGTTTTTATGTCAAAGGGACTGCCCATAGGCAGTGCCGAGTTACTTTTCTGCCTAGTGTCCTACTCCTGTAGGTGACTTTTCTGCCTAGTGTCCTACTCCTGTAGGTGACGATATAACCCAATGGTCCAGATTTAGAAGAGATGTGTCCGTCAATGAACATAGGAGGAAACTAATTGCCCACCCCCTGGTCTGGAGAAAAAGGAAGGAAGATGAAAATGTGATTGAAAACATTTAAAAATATCAAGGATGTGTGAATAAGGTTCAGGAAGGCAGATTTTCAATAACTTCAAGTTAAAGCAAAGATTGAGAACAAGGGAACATGTAGGTCCCAGTAGTTTAAAAAAAAAATGTTCAGCTTAGAAAAAAGGCAGGACAAGAATGATTGATTATAATGGGAGTTTTTCAGCCACACTTTGCGAGTGCCACTCATGGCCTACAGGTAAGGCATTTAACCACTTGCCTACTGTGCACTTAAAACACCCTTCCCATCCAGGCCAATTTTCAGCTTTCAGTGCTGTCACACTTTGACTGACAATTGCGCGGTCATGCTACACTGTACCCATATGAAATTTTTATTTTTTTCACACAAATAGAGCTTTCTTTTGGCGGTATTTAATCACCTCTGGGTTTTTTATTTTTTACAAATAAAAAAAGAATAAAGACAGAAAATTTTGAAAAAAAAAAAAAAAAGTTTCTTATTTTCTGCGAGTAAATTTTGAAAATAAATTTTTCTCCTTCACTGATGTGCGCTGATGAGGCTGCACTGATGGGCACTGATGAGGTGGCACTTATGGGCACTGATGAGGAGGTACTAATATGCCGCACTGATGAGGAGGTACTAATATGCCGCACTGATGAGCACTGATAGGCGGCACTGATAGGCACTGGCGGATGGCACTGATGAGCAGCACCATCAGTGCCCACACAGTGCCCATAGTGCTGCCAGTCAGTGCTCATCAGTGCCTAGATGAGCAGGCACTGACTGGCAGCACTATGGACACTAATTGTGGGCATTGATGGGGCACTGATGGCGGGCACTGTGGGCACTGATGGGGGGGGCAATTTGTGTATTTTTTTACCTTTAGTAATCAGGGCACTGGTGATCAGTGCCCTGATTACATTGCTGTGTGTCCCCGGCGCTGTGAGGCTCCCCCTCCTTCCTCACACTGCAGGCTCTGTGTGAGGAAGGAGCGCCGGCGATGAGAGATGATCTCATATGTTTACATATGAGATCATCTCTCATTGGACGGCTTGATCACGGACACACATTGGACGGCCATTCACCACGATCGGCTGTGTCCAAGGGACACGGCCGACACATTCTCCCCGATGCGCGCTCGCGGGAGCGCGCGGGGGGCGTGTCACTGGGAGGCCGTTTAAAAACGGCCTCCCGAAAATTCAAGTCCGCGCTGCAGCCGTATATAGGCTATAGCGCGGATGGCAGGTAGTTAAACAAAGCAAAACCGTGTTTAGCCTACTAAAGCCTCCTTGCCACATAGTCAAAGGAAAACTCCCCAATGGGGCAGAGATAGCAAAAAAAAATATATATATATATATATACTTGAGAATTTTTTTTTTCTAAAAGCTAAAAGACAAAATTAACACATCTCTCTCTCTCACTCATGCAGTTCCCAGTTTCCAATACCTGATATCCTGCACAGCTAATTTTGCAGATGTCACAATAATGCAGCGGTTGTGGTTTTGGCTGTGCCTTGATTTTCATCTCTTTGTTCACATATGGAGCATTTCTGGCATATTTAGTACCATTTCCATTAGCTCTCGCATCTTTGCTGCCCCAAGATCCATGTCCAAATCGATTAGGCTGCTGATGATGGTAATTGGATGAGGTCTCTGGATATGCAGCAGGTTCACAAGAAGAGTAACTGGAAGCTGAAAAAAAAAAAAAAAACTGAAATGTGACAACTAAAAGAGTTTGAGAAAAATAAGACTGGCAATGGATAGGTCAATGGTTCAGCGAACGTTCAACGTACAGTCTAAAAATGGCAGTGTAACATTGTAGGGGGAATTAAGCATCTTCCTTTGCAGTAATTTTATTTGACTTGTGCCACTTAAGTTGATCCAAACCTGACCCGACTTCTGGGCTTTGCGGGTCCCAAAGGAAGACCGCTTACCCGACAGATGGGTCTGAAATATAGGCACATGACAATATGCATCCTTGATGTCTATGGATGCTAGGAATTCCTCTCCCTGCAGGGAGGTTACGACTGAATGAATTGATTCCGTGCGGAAAGAACGAACGTTCAGAAACTGATTCAGCCCCTTGAGATCCATAATAGGTCTCACATCCCCATTTGGTTTGGGGATTACGAGTAGGTTTGAGTAGAAACCCTTGAACCTTTCGTTTTCTGGAACCTCGGTTATCAACCTCTGAGCCCTCAGCTGGTTCAAAGCCTGAAAGAGCTTTCTTTTAGGGGATCTGTTGGTATACTTCACCTCACAAGCCGAGGATGCGGGAACAACCGGAATTCCAGCTTGTATCCCTGTGAAATGGTGGAGACAACCCAGTTGTCTTGAATCAACTCCACCCATGCCCCTGAGAACCGAAGAAGCCTTCCCCCCACCGTGATGAGTGGGGGAGCCCCTTCACTGAGAGGGCTTAGAGGAAGGCTTGGCTGATCCCTGGGGCCCATGGCTTTTTCTGACCTTGCCCCGAGAGCTTGGGTCCGGATGCCTGGAACTGGAAGCACTGGTATTATGTGTGCTGGGGATTTTAAAAGGAAGGACGCCTGCTCTTCCTCTTAACAGGTAGCAACGTACTCCCCCCCACGATCTTTTGGATATACTTATCCAGATCACCAAAAAGGCATTCTCCCTGAAAGGGGAAGCTAGCCAGTCATTTTTTTTTTTTTTTTTTTTTACACGGTAATTCTGCACATATGCACGTCATCAACGCAAACCGTAACATTTGCCTTATGGAGTCTGTAAGAGCATCTACTGCGAAACACAGAGTGCGAGGTAGATCTGACAGATCTTCCAAAGAATCTCCTTGGGAAGGAACTGTCTTGGACACTCGCTTTACGCGGTCTGTAAAAGACTGACACACTCCTATGGCTGCTACTGCTGGTTGTACTGCAGAACCTGCAACCGCAATAGGAGGCTTTAAATAAAGATTCTAACTTCTTATCCGCTGGATCTTAAAAATCTGGCAGGTGCACAAAGTACACGGAGTAGCTACTATGCCTGACAACCGTAATGGCTCAGATTGGTTATTTGCCTCTGGCTTATCAGGAGGAGTAGACACAGATGAAGCATGACTAGGGCCTACAAGGCCTGACTGTGGCATCACAGTGCCCTTTCCAACTGTGCTCCCTCCAGCCCTTTTTCGGGCAGACATTGCTTTATAGCAAGACAAACTTGAGGTACTACCTTTAAAAATGTACTCAAGGTCTGTGCTAAGCTTATACAGCCTAATCCACACAACACTGATTACCAAAGATACAGGACCTATTATTGCTAGTAACATACACCCACAGTGACTCAAGCAACCCAGCTGTGCTGCTCTGTGTCCCCCTTCAGCCTGTGACAGAGGCTATAGTGTGTTGGAAACAGTTCATTGCAGAACGTGCCCTTTTATGCAACAGTATCTGTTCAGAAACCAGAATTCCATTTGTGAAAATCATGTACCACACAAGACAAGACTAATAAAATCCTACCTCGTTTCACATCCCAAGTAGGCATATTCCATGGTCCCTTTCGGCTATCCCTTTCCTCCTCCATGTAGTAATCATACTCTTGGTTCTGAGGTTCCATCTCCTGATAACTTTGTCTGTGATCATAGCTGCCTTGTGGTGGCATATTTTCATAAGCACTACTTTCCTATAAAAATAAATTGTCAAAATCATAGAATGTGCAGAAATACTTATTTTACATTTCCCTATTTGAGAAAACTACAAATAACAGTTACTAAAAGTAAGATCTATTACCTAATAATTACAAACAGCACAGTTTAGGACCATGACAAGCCAGGAACTAAAAGTTACAAAGACCTTGAAAAGCCCTCCAATACAATAGTCAGTTAAAAGATTTAATGTATTAACTACATAAGGACCATAAGGTTTTACCTCCATTATGACTAGGCCATTTTTTGCTAAACGGCACTTTGTTACTTTAACTGGCAATTGCGCGGTCATGCAACGCTGTACCCAAATGAAATTGAGGTTCTCTTTTTCCCACAAATAGAGCTTTCGTTTGGTGGTATTTGATATTTGATCACCTCCATGGTTTTTATTTTTTGCGTTCCATGGGGAGTGATCGCGGGTGCCCGGCCAACATGTCGTCTGCCAGACCCGCTAATTGGCTCCCCGTCTAGCCAACCAACACATGTGCGCCCCTACTAACTACTACACTAAACGACATACAAGTACTTTGTTTCACGTAACAGAGCAAGTACTCGCTGATACGAAGTACCGAAACCTATCGCCTAGGAAGCGTAGGTAGAGGGGTGGTTTGAGAGGTGCGGGCGGGTGGGGGTGAGAGGGGGAGGGCAGAGTAGTGGAGGGTGGGGTGAAATAGGGATTGTGGAGTGGGAGAGGTGGGATGGAAAAGGCTGATGACTGGGGGGGGGGGGGGGGGGGGATGTGGATGGGAGGGTCATTGAGAGAGAAGGGTAGAGGTCACCGCTGGTGGAGCGAAGGAGGAGTAAACACAGGGAGGGCACAGAGTACAGGGGATTAAGAAGTGCACTTAGACCTCCTATAACTATGGGGTCTATGCAGTTTGATTATCACAAGGTGGAGACGAAAGAGCACCCATTTTGAGCACATCATGTGTTACAGAAAAAGTCTAATAAGAAGATCACTGTGTGGATTGTCAGTCTATTTATACACGATCTGGAAGTTTGGCCTTAGTGACAGTACACACAGTCGAGTGAGTTTTCTTTCTGCATTAAAAATGCATGTAGGTTATATGGTTCTCAATAGCATAGTTTATACCAGTGTGGTCAGCTCCAGTGCGTTCTAGTTAAAAAAAAAAAAAAAAAAAAAAAGTGTAACATGTTGCATTTTTTCTGTACTGAAAAACGCACCAAAAATGCACTGGAACGTGTCAAAAACGCACATGCAGAAAAGCATCTGGAACGCATCTGGACTGCGTTTCTATGGTGTGAACTGGCACTTAGTGTTTTTTTTGGACGGCATTGTGTTTTTCACATTGTATTTCTTTGTTTTGATTGTTGCACAGCACACTTTTCTGTGAGGTTTCTTTTAATTGCAATCTATACACAAAAACGCCGTGTGGTATAGGCCCTTACCCCTGTAAGAGACTAGCAAAAAAATTGGCATAGAAAAAAGATGGGGCTTTGCGGGCCAGTGGGAGTAGAAGGATCAGAAACAAAACCAATTATAAAACCAAAAATACCTTTTATTGATATACAGAGTAAAATTGAGCATGGACTACCATGCATATATAATAACAGCAGACTGACATACAATAATAAAATCAAACGTTTAACGTCACTGGTGTTATAGAAACATATCCCAAAAAGGGATTATTGCCAAAACAAAGCCTGTATAGGATGGAAGATGGGTCTCAAGCTGGATTCGGTCACGGTAGGTCCCCAGCAAGCCGACGCGTTTCGCTCAAGGCTGCCTCAGGGCCTGAGAGACCATAACAGACCGATGTTTCTATAAGTAACATAAAAGTATAACCAAATAAATACAAGTCAGTTACAGATTTCATAGTACATCATACATAATGCTATTCAATTGTTTTTATTACACTTGGTTCTAGTTTTGTACTGACCCTTCTTGGCAGTGACTTGTGCTAGGCGACAGGGTTGTAGCGATACATAGGCTGTCCGGAAGATATTGCTTCCGTATTCACAATACAAAGTCTATATAGACATCAAAGACATATTTCTTGCACTGGATCCGATATATTAAGTCCCAACTGTGTCATCAGAGGCAGGGCTGTGAATCAAAATACCAATAGGTGTATATCTGTATTTATGATACAACCCACAGAAATTTTAATATATTCAAGATATCATAACCAACCTTCTGGGGATAGCTCCACTGTAGCCTCTTAGGGTAAGTCGCACCCCAAAAGGTAGATGTCCTCTCCCTGGTTTATTCGTCCTTATATATACAATCACCCCTAGATATAGTAAATCTAAGGATATGAGGACATGTATTATTCACTTTCAGTGGAGGATATCTACAATTAGAATATCTCAGTGATATGAGACTAACCAATAAATCAATAATGAATATTCAGACAGATCATATATAAATGAGTAAATGAAAGAGGGTTTGTGGGGATAGCTGTTGGTTGAATAGGGATTGGAATGAATAGACAAGCATACAAATCTGGTGGTAATGTCACCGATATCTAACAGTGGAGCTATAGTATAGACATCCACCTAGTATTATATGGCAAAGAGTTTAAGCCGGGCAACAAACATCTTTCTCTGTATGGTTTACAAGAGGTATATCTCCAGCCTATAGGTCCTTGATGGCGACAGGGTTAACCTGGAAAGAGGACCAATGTCTTAAACAGGTGCATATAGGAATTGCTCTTCATAGCCATAGCATAAAGCTTTGGTTAATGGGAAAGGATATTGCATTGAAGAGGGGATAGTCAAACATGTACATACCTCTCCTCAGTCTAAAAAATGCTCCAGGCAGGAAAGGGGGACATATATATATATAAACATATATTCCGATTATATGGACCAACGGTCCTGGGCTGTCCAAGCCCTAAAAGACACAATTGGAGAGGTTAGTTTCAGTATCTCGAACCCTCCGGCCTATACACCGAGAGTGCAGTCCTCAAGGCAGCCATCCCTTCTATCATTCTGGGGCCAGCATCACTTACCTCTGTGTCTCGTTCGCTCACCACCTGCCTACCTGCCTTTACATCGCATGGGTTCTATAAAGGAGGGGAGGTGACCGCCCTCATTGCTCCGTTTGGCGCTCAAACGAATCCCTTCAGGTGAAGCTGCTTGTATCCAATTGCGGTCGGCGATGGCGCCGCCTGACCGCATCACTTCCAGTCGCTCCGTTAGTGAGGACAGTCTTTTCCCCGTTTAGGGCTCGATGGGTGATGGCATCGCCTCGTCACATTTCCGGTCGCGCCGGAAGTGAGGACATTGCTTTCAAGAATGTACCTATTGCCTTTAGATCCGCCCTACAGTTCCCGGACTGCAGTCTCCAATCGGGCACTGTCTATATTATGGGCTGGGTATTCATAAATTGAGCTCCCTCTCGTGAAATTACAATAGAATATCCTGACAACCACTCTACCTATTACGATCCCACAGGGGACCAACCATCGGTACCAAAGTGCAAGATAATATTGTGGATAGATAAACAATCAATATTAAAGACATATGTCTGGGTTACTACCATCACAGACAGTGCAATACCAAGCAATTATTCTACATCATTGTACAACAGCATCCGCTACAACCGTGTCGCTTCACTGGTCACCTATTATATACAGAAAAAAGGTGTACATATACATATTAGTCTCTGCACATAGGCAGAATCACAATTTACTATAACGTTCATATAGAATATATATCAATTTATTTCTATGCTCTATTTATAGGTAGCAATCCCTATTTTTTTATATATATTCTAGAAATCTTCATCTGTCCTTCTCGGTTTCTTTTAATTGCAAGTTTATATTCTTAGGTCACATAACAATTTACAGCGATTATGTGCTGCACTTGCTTTGGTTTTAAATTTATATATATCTTTGGGTGTAGGGGTCCTTTCACACAGGGCATCCGCCCAGAGGACTCCGTTTTGCTCAGCGGTGATAGATTTGCCGATCCCAGCTGAGCAGGCAGGTGACCGGTCCGTCTCCGCTCTTTGTGCAGATCCCCTCTCTCCTCTACTGGAAATCAGACTGCCTGTCCGCTTTCATCCGATCCTCCAGACAGATGGAAAAACTGGATTTTTGTAAGAACTTACTGTAAAATCCTTTTCTCTGGAGTCCATTGACAGACGCAGCCCTTATACTTCTTAGACCATTGGGTTATGTTGTTCTCATGACCTTATAAAAGGGCACCTTCTTCTACCATCGCTAGGTGGTTGAGAATATCGATCCCCAGCGCTTCTGCTCAAAATCACATCTCTTCCAGCTCCGACACACTTATTCCACCATATTGCTGGTAGTTTCCTGGGCTTTCTGGCACTAGGCCTCTAATTCAGCTTTGTAAGGCCTCTTCCTGGCCCTCTGTTCATACATTTTCAACGGCCTCCCAGTTTGTGCCAGCGAGCGCTTGCAGACTGTAGCTCCACGCTTGGTCTCCATAGCGACTATAGTCCCACGAACTCAACCAGGAAAAGGAGCTCACCCACGAAAGGAAAAAAAAAAAAACCCTAAAGAGAAACAAGGGAGTCTCTTTAAACAGCAGCCTGCAAAACTTTGCGGCCAAAGTGTGCATCCGAAGATGCCAACAAATCTACCTGGTAGAATTCTGCAAATGTGTACACAGATGACCAAGTTGCCGCCTTACAAACTTGCACTACTGAGGCCTGATGGCAAAAAGCCCAAGAGGCACTCAGCGTTCTAGTAGAATGAGCCTTCACAGGGAAAGAAGGAACCTGACCCTTCAATGAATAAGCCTGAACAACTGTCTGCCTGATCCATCTGGATATAGTTGCAGGAGACGCAGCCAAACCCTTAAGAGATCCCTCAGTAAGGACAAATAGAGCATCTGATTTCCTAAAACACTCAGTGTCTGTCAGGTAAAACCCTGATCGGCCGAACCACATCCATAGAGTGCAAAGCATTTTCTATGGGATGCTTAGGACAGAGTAAAGGCAATACGTTTTCATTTAGATGGAAATCGGACACCACCTTAGGGAGAAAAGAGGAATTAGGTCGGTGTACCACTTTATCACTGTGGACCACCGAATAAGGCACACGACAGGACAGCACCTCCAACTCAGACACTCTGCAGGCAGAAGTAATCGCCACCATAAAGGCAACCTTCTTGCATAAAGAAAGCAGAGAAATTTTCCTAATATTCTCAAAAGGAGGTTTTTAATGAACAGACAAAACCAGACAGATCCCACGGAGGCAATGGGGATCTTTACAGGGGGAGCCAGATGACGCACCCCCTGAATAAAAGTGTGAATCAAGGCATTAGCAGCCAACGGATGTTGGAAGTAAATAGCCAAGGCCTACACTTGGCCCTTGATAGTGCCCAAGGCCAACCGCTGCTCAACCTCATTTTGTAAAAAGGACAAAACCCTAGCTATAGAAAACAAGCGAGGGTGCAAAAAACAACCACAAGGTGTGCCCTTGGATACAGAACTGGTTAAAAGGGCGTGTCCAAAGGGTGGTAATAAATAACACGTACTCAGACTGGTCTGGGGTGGTAAGTGGGGTCCCTCAAGGATCGATCCTGGGACCAACCTTGTTCAATTTATTCATAAACAGCATTGAGGACGGGATCTGTAACTTGATCTCAGTTTTTGCAGAGGACACAAAATTGGGCAGGGCAATAACTTCACAACATGAGGCAGATATCTTACAGAATGACCTGAACAAAATAACAGAGTGGGCAACTACCGTAAATGGCAAATGAGGTTTAATGATGAGAAGTGTAAGGTTTTGCACTTGAGGGACTAAAAACAAATGCACAATACACTTTGGGTGGGGTCGTTGGGGGAATAAAAAAAATGGAGAAAGATCTGGGAGTCTTAGTAGAGGATAGACTAGGCAATAGCATGTAATGTCAAGCTGCAGCTGCCAAAGCCGGCAGAATATTAGCATGCATAAGGAAGGGGATGTTTTTCAGAGATAAAACTATAATCCTACCACTTCATAAAACTCTGGTCCGACTGCATCTGGAGTATTCTGTCCAGTTCTGGTCGCCAGTCCTCAGGAGGGATGTGTTGGGCTGGAGAGAGTCCAGAGAAGTGCAAATAAACTAATTAGGGGATTGGAGGACCTTAATTTGAAGAGTGTTTACATATCGCTTGATTTATTCTCCCTGGAGAAGAGACGCCTGAGAGGGGACATGATAGCAATTCACAAATACCTCAACGGTGATCTCAGCATAGGAAAAAAAAACGATTCAGTCGCAAGGATTGCATGAGGACGCGAGGTCATACAATGCGATTAGAGAAGCGTTTTAACCTCAGGCAACACAGGGGGTTCTTTACTGTTAGGGCTACAAGATTGTGGAATTCTCTACCACAAGAGGTAGTGTGGTAGTTAATGCGGGAAGTATGGCTACTTTCAAAAGACTCTTGGACATACATCTCGAAGATCAGAACATTAAGGGGTATGAGAAAGGATTACGGCCCACACACACCTACACAGGTTGAACTGGATGGACTAAAGTCTTTAGTCTTCATTCAACCTCAACTACTATATAACTATATGTATGGATTACTGGAACAGTGTCCTGTGGTCTGATGAGACTAAGTTAAACGTATTTGGTTAAGGTGTCAAGCGTGTGTGGCAGCAACCAGGTGAAGAGTACAAAGACAAGTGTGTCTTGCCTAGAATCAAGCATGGTGGTGGGAGCTACAGTTGAGGGAACCATGAATGCCAACATGTACGGTGATATACTGAAGCAGAGCACAATCCCCTCCCTTCGGAGACTGGGCCGCAGGGCAGTATTCCAACATAACGACTACAAATACACCTCCAGGACGACCGCTGCCTTCCTAAAGAAGTTTAGGGTAAAGGTGGTCTCCAGACCTAAACCCTATTGAGCATCTGTGGGGCATCCTCAAAAACGGAAGGTGGAGGAACGCAAGGTCTCTTAACATCCACCAGCTCCGTGATGTTGTCATGGAGTGAAAGAGGACTCCAGTGGCAACCTGTGAAGCTCTGGTGAACTCCATGCCCAAGAGGGTTAAGGCTGCGCTTGAAAATAATAGTGGCCACACAAAATATTAACACTTTGGGCCCAATTTGGACATTTACACTTCGGGATGTACTCACTTTTGTTACCAGCAGTTTAGACATTAATTGCTGGTATGTTCAGTTATTTTGAGGGGACAGCAAATATACAGTTATACAAGCTGTACACACTACTTTACATTGTAGCATAGTGTCATTTCTTCAGTGTTGTCACATGAAAAGATATAAAATATTTACAATAAAATGTGGGGTGTACTCACTTTTGTCAGTTATTGTATATCAGGGGGGTCTTCAAATTATGGCTCTCCAGTGTTCCAGGAACTACAATTCCCATCATGCCTATCAGGTCTGTGAATGTCAGTTTTACAATGCCTCATGGGATGTGTAGTTCCGCAACAGCTGGAGGGCCGTAGTTTGAGGATCCCTGCTGTATATGAATATATATAATAAAGACAGACGGTTTTTGTTTTATCCAGCTGCTTTTACTAGTGCAACTTCAAACATCAAAGTGAAAGATAAACACAATGTAAAAAAAAAAAAAAAAAAAAATTTAAAATAGAAAAAAGCATCATTCCATTAAGTTAGTATTTTGTTGAACCATATGTTGCTTCAATTACAGCTTTTAGTTTGTTGGGATAGGTCTCTACCAACTTTGCACATCTAGACTTTGCAATATTTGCCCACTCTTCTTTCTCTTCAATTGGGTTTAAGTCTGGGCTCTGACTAAGCCATGCAAAGACATTCATCTTTTTCACCATTAACCACCGTGTGAGCATTTTTGCTGTGTGCTTTGGGTTCTTGTCATGTTGGAAGGTAAACTTTCTGGCAGAGGGCCACAGATTTTCCTCAAGAATTTGATGGCATTTTCCCCCATCCATTTTTCTTCTATCCTGACAAGTGCTCCAGTCCATGCTGCAAAGGAACACCCCCATAACAGGATATTGCCAGGCCAAATAATTTAATTTTAGTCTCATTTGACCATAACACCCATTTTCCCATTTGGCCTAAGAATCTTCAAGGTGTTTTTAAGGTGGTCAGAGCAGAGTAAAATTTTATTATTTGGCCTCAGAAAACTATATCTGTCGGAAACCCAACACAGCTAACCATCCAAAAACACCATTCCTACAGTAAAGCATGGAGGTGGTAATATCCTGTTAAGGGAGTGTTTCTCTGCAGCAGTAAGTGGAGCACTGAGCACCCCCGATTATCCTCTTCTTGGGTCCCTCGCTGGCGTGACTAGACCCTCTATTCTGTAGAGTGCCCCCACAGCAAGCAGCTTGCTATGGGGGCACCTTAGCCGAGCCACTGCTGTGTCCATTCTGACACAGTGCTGCAGCTCGGCCCTACCCCCTCTTTCTCCTTATTGGCTCACTGACATTAGATGACAGCAGTGGGAGCATTGCATTAAGATAAAAATACCTTCTGCCTTTAGAACCACTTTAACTGAACTTGAGCTGTTCTGCAAAGAAAAGTGGGCAAATATTGCAAACTCTAGATGTGCAAAGTTAGTAGAGACATATAACAGACTAAAGGCTGTAATTAAAGAAAAATGCGGTCCAATAAAATACTGAGATAAGGGGGTGGATCCGTTTTCCAACTCAGTGATTCTGTTCTTGAATTTTTTTTCTGACGTGTTGGGGTTATATCTTTCACTTGGATGTTATAAGTTGCACTAGAAAATATAGCCATTTAAAATATAGCTAGATAAAATAAAATACTGTCTGTATTAATTTCAAGCTGCAAAGCAACAAAATGCGATTATTTTAAAGAGGGGGTAGGGTGTTTCTTCTCTATACCCACTGTGTAAAAGGCATACACATATATATATATATATATATATATATATATATATATATATATATATATATATACATATATACATATACATATACATACATACACACACACACACACACACACAAATATAAATATATATACACACACAGCCTTACTTAAATTTTCAATACACACCTGACAGCCACGATTGAATGCCAACTGTTGTGCTCGATTGTCTTTCCGTGCTCCATAACTGGGATTAGTTTCCATGTAGTTCTCATGGCTCCAGTAATCTACTGGCTGGGTATTCTGAGATCCTTTGGGATAGTGAACATCTCCAGTATAGGAATAACTTTGCATGTTTCTGCCAGGATAACTGGCTGTTGATGTAGTACGAGAATAGGTGGGTTCTGTGTATGAACTGCAATAAAAAAAAAAAAAAAAAAAAGATGTAAACTTAAAGAAATTAATGTTACAAAAATATGTGAACAAGATTTTAATAGTATTGACTGACTTAAGTGTATGGTGAATGTCATCACAATGCCTACATTGTAAAACTACTCACTAACTTTAAAATGGGAGTAAACTCCCATACATGAATTTAGCAATAGGTAAGCCTATAAAAAGATAACCATCTGAAATTCAATATAGCAATTAAAACACAGCAAGATGAAGTGGTTGAGTTTAAGTGTATGGCACTGCCTCAAAGACTTCCGATAAGACCCTCATGCAGGCATGGATTGTGGATGGACCATGAGCCTGGGCAAGTGCATGGATAGCCAGATGTTTAACCTGAAGGAGGAAGATCCAAAACTCAGGCCCTAGTAGTCTAGTTAGTGAGTCAGTTCTAGTGACATCTTGCAAAGGTTGAGGATCCAACCTAATCTCAAAGTCTGCACTCTCCACTGGACAGGATGAGGAAGAACTTGTCGTTTACTTACTAACAAAGTTTACAAATATCTCGCAACATGAATCCCCTGAGAACAGAGCAGAGGTCGGTCTGGCTGCAAGAACCTGGGTGAAGACCCAGGGGGTATCTGTGGGGGCCAACAGACTGAGCATCCACAGCAAAACAAAGACAGCACGGATGAAGAATTAAACAGCAAATATAAGTTCTCTGTCCATGGAGGCAGACAACGACTGACCTGGCTGATCCCATGCAAAACTTCTGAAACCATAGGAACAAGATGAGAATTGTCAGATCCAATATGGACCAAAACACCTACATTTGCATAGAGAACTGAGAAACCCGTAAAGCATACCTTATTCAGGACTGGGATGACCCTGTTCAGAAAGGATCTGCAGAACAGCAGCAAAATTATTTTCCAAATCTCCTAACTGGGAAACTGAGCAAATTAATTTGCATACCCATTAAACAGCTCCAGACAACTGTCAAAGTGCCTTCCTTGGCTTTAGGCACAAATTATAGAGTTCAACAGTGACGCTGTACCCAAACGAAATGTACGTCCTTTTTTTCCCACAGAGCTTTCTTTTGGTGGTATTTGATCACCTGTGCAATTTTTACTTTTTGCGCTATACACAAAAAAAGAGCGTTTATTTTGAAAAAACATTAACTTTTTTTATATGAAATTCCCCCTCAAAAAAAAAAAAAAAATGTAAAAATCAAAATTTTTTTTTAAATTTTTGGCCAATTTGTTTTCTGCTACCTATATTTGGCAAAAATAAAAAATTACAATAAGCGTATTTTGAATGGTTTGTGCAAAAGTTATTGCGTTTACTAACCAAGGGAAAGATTTGTCATTTTTGGTGTTTTTTTTTTTTTAATGAGTAATGGCGGCGATCTGCGATTTTTTTTGCGGGACTGCGACATTGTGGCGGACAGATCGGACCCTTGACTGACATTTGACACTTTTGGGGGTACCAGTGACATTTCTACAGTAATCAGTGCTATAAATATGCAGTTACTGTAAAAATGACACTGGCAGGGAAGGGGTTAATTTTACTGGAGAGGAAGGGGTTAATGTATGCCTGGTGCTTACTGACGTGTGGGGGGGGGGGGGGGGGGTGAGTGACACAGGGACAGATCGCATGTTCAGCTATGCTGAACCATGCCATCTGACCCTGCCTTTCACTTAGGAGATCCGTCCGCTCTGTTTACACAAGCGGGCGGATCTCCACACTCAATTCCCTGACAATCGGGGAAGAGCAGCGATCGCCGCCGCTCCTCCCTTGGCCCGACTCCCGCTGTGACTGAAAGCAGCGGGAGCGCGCCTCCGGCGGCGCGTGAGCGAGTCCAGCGACGTAGGTCTAAGTCGCTGGATGGAATCAAGCCACTTTGCCACAGTACAGTCAACGTGACTGGTCGGCAAGTGGTTAATATTTGAATACACAGTATCTCACAAAAGTGAGTACACCCCTCACATTTTTGTAAATGTTTTATTATATCTTTTCACGTGACAACACTGAAGAAATAACACTTTGCTACAACGTAAAGTAGTGAGTGTACAGTTTGTATAAACAGTGTAAAATTGCTGTTCCCTCAAAATAACTCACACAGCCATGTCTAAACAGTTGGCGACAAAGATAAAATGTCAAAATTTGGCCCAAAGTGTCAATATTTTGTGTGGGCACCGTTATTTTCCAGCACTGCCTTAACCCTCTTGGGCATGGAGTTCACCACAGCTTCACAGGTTGCCACTGGACTGCTATTCCACTCCTCCATGACGCTATCACGGGGCTGGTGGATGTTGGAGACCTTGCACTCCTCCACCTTCCTTTCAAGGATGCCCCACAGATGCTCAATAGGGTTTAGGTCTGGAGACATGCTTGGCCAGTCAGTCACCTTTACCCTCAGCTTCTTTAGCAAGGCAGTGGTAGTCTTGGAGGCGTGTTTGAAGTTGTATCATGTTGGAATACTGCCCTGAGGCCCAGTCTCTGAAGGGAGGGGATCATGCTCTGCTTCAAGTGTGTCACAGTATATGTTGGCATTCATGGTTCCCTCAATGAACTGTAGCTCCCCAGTGCAGGCAGCACTCATGCAGCCCCAGACCATTACACTCCCACCATCATGCTTGACTGTAGGCAAGACACACTTGTCTTTATATTCCTCACCTGGTTACAGCCACACAAGCTTGACACCATCTGAACCTAAAAAGTTTATTTTTTATCTTATCTAGTTTAGCTTGTCTTCCGCAAACTGTTTGCAGGCTTTTTTTTGCACATCATCTTTAGAAGAGGCTTCCTTCTGGAACGACAGCCATGCAGAACAATTTGATGCAGTGTGTGGCGTATAGTCTGAGCTTTGTCAGTTAAAGTCAAGCAGTGCCAAGTTAAAAAAAAAGCGGCCTGGTCATTAAGGGGGAAAATCCTTCGGTCTTAAAGTGGTTATGGACAAACAAAGCTTTCTTTTCGTGAATATTGTCCTGCAATAATGATTTCTTTTTTGTTTGCAATCCTTAGACAATTAAACATAATAGTTTTACTGCACCTAAAAAGTGTGCATTTTATACTGTAATTCAGGGGTGTCCAAGATTTGATGCAGTGAACTGACATTCTTTGGGCCATTAATATTTAATACAAACTATTTCATGCAAAGTTTATTGCAATCGGCATACTTTTCATTTTGTCACATGGATGACAAATCTAAACAGGTGTTAAAATCACTCTGCCTTTCATACCTGAAGGCCAGATGAAAAAAATAAAATAAAATCCAGGAAGCTAAAATATATGTCAGGAACATTGTAAAGTACATTACATATAACTGGTAATAAAGGTTGTCTATCAACTTTTAAGTTAAAAAAATATGAACAGAAACAAACACCAAGTGTCCAAATATATTTATAACTGATTTAGATTAACTGACATTTTACAATGTATTCATCTCAATTCGGAGCATGCGTTCTCCCTAATCAGTCACACAAGGGTTAACCACATATGAGCGCTATATGAACCCACCGATGAGGATAAAGGATGGCAGCAATAATAGTCCTGAATGATGCCAATGTAGTAAATAGAACATTGAAAAGTTTTATTTAAAATCAGTTCCATGTTTGTATAAAACAGCAGTATACCTAGTACAATGAAACCCCCCCCCCCCCCGCTGGATCTGCAATGGTGAAGCCAAAAACTGAATTTTTGTAAAATCTTACCGTAAAATTCCTCTGAGTCCTCCGACAGTCGCCGCCCACTCACAAGTCTTCACCAATGGATATTGACCTTTGCTCCGCAGGAGTAGCTAGGCACAAGATTTGTTAATAACGAAAGCTTTTAGCATAGACACACCCCTAGGGGCTGTCCCCTTAGTCAATACCTCCCTGCACCAGCATTCCCAACTCAGTTTGGAAGCATAGCAGTAAGAGTAAACAAAAACCCCAAAAGAGGGGCGGGGGGCGGCGACTGTTGGAGGACTCAGAGAAAGGAATTTTACGGTAAGATTTTACAAAAATTCCGTTTTCTCTTACGTCCTCCGACAGTCGCCGCCCACTCACAAGTCTTCACCAATGGGATGTCCCAAAGCAGTGTAGACATGAGGGGTGGGAGACGCAGCCGCACATCAAGCAACGCAGTACCCACATCAGAGAAAGGAACCTTACCATAGTTAGAGAACCAACTGGGCAACAGGAAAACGTGCTCAACAGGAGCAACAACCCAGGAAAACAAGTAACCCAGGGGTAAAACACCCCAACAGCCAAGGACCCAAAAAACAAGGGTCCCAAAGGCACTGCCGCACTGAGAACTTTACGGCCAAAGGAGGCATCGGCCAATGCCTGAACATCCACCTTATAAAACTTGGAGAAGGTGTGAACGGACGACCAAGTCGCCGCCTTACACACCTGGGCCACAGAAGCCTGATGCCGAAAAGCCCAAGACGTACTCAAGGACCTGGTAGAGTGCGCCTTCACAGGGAAGGGTGGAACCTTCCCCTTCAAAAGCATAGGCCTGCTCAATGGTTTGTCTGATCCATTTGGCGATTGTCGCAGCCGACGCCGCCATGCCCTTCCGAGGTCCCTCAGGAAGGACAAAGAGGGAATCCGACTTGCGAAAAGATTTAGTGGACGACAGGTAAACCCTGATCGCCCGGACAACATCCAAGGAATGCAAGGCAACCTCCTTCGGATGCTTTGGCTTCGAGCAGAGCGAAGGCAAGACAATGTCTTCATTAAGGTGAAAATCCGAGACCACTTTCGGAAGAAAGGATGGAATAGGTCGCAACACCACCTTATCCTTGTGAAGCACCAAGTAGGGAGAGCTGCAGGACAAGGCCGCCAGCTCCGACACCCTGCGAGCCGAAGTGATCACCACCAAAAAGGCCACCTTTTTGGACAACAGAGGCAACGAGATTTCCCTGATCTTTTCAAAGGGAACATGTTGCAACACGGACAGAACTAGGTTCAAGTCCCATGGAGGCAAAGGCTCCCTCCGAGGAGGGGCCAAATGGCGCACCCCTTGAACAAAGGTGCGAATCAACGAATTTGACGCCACAGGGCGCTGAAAAAGAACGGCCAGCGCAGAAATCTGGCCCTTAATCGTGGCCAGCGCCAAACGCTGGTCCACTCCAGTTTGGAGGAAAGCCAACACTCGACACCGAGTATGAGCGAGGGGAATACCCCCTGGACTCACACCAGGCAAAGTATGCTTTCCAAGTACGGTAGTAAATCTTCCCCGAAGAGGCTTTTCTAGCCTTGATCAAAGTGGGAATGACCTCAGGGGAGAGACCCCTGTCCTTCAGGACCTGGCTTTCAACAGCCAGGCCGTTAAAGCCAGCGACTGTAAAGCAGGATGGAATATCAGCCCTTGAGACAGAAGGTCTTCCCGAAGCGGCAAGCGCCACGGAGTGTCGACTGCCAGATTGACGAGGTCTGCGTACCAAGACCGGCGAGGCCAGTCTGGTGCCACCAGAATCACCGTATGCGGTTCCAAGGCCAACCTGCGAAGGAGCCTGGACAGCAGCTGAATCGGGGGAAAGGCATACATCAGACGATACTGATGTCAGGGCGCCACTAACGCGTCCGAGGCATCCGCCCGAGGATCGCGCGTTCTTGCCACGAACCTTTCCACCTTGTTGTTTAGACGAGACGCGAACAGGTCCACATCTGGTGAACCCCACTTAGCGCACAACATCTGGAAGACATCCGGGTGAAGGGACCATTCCCCCTGGTCCAGGGTCTGGCGATTCAGATAATCCGCCTGCCAGTTCTCCACCCCCGGAATGTGAACTGCCGTTATCGCCGGGACGTGCGTCTCGGCCCAAGACAGAATGTCGGCCACTTCCCGAGCCGCTCGGGCACTCCTGGTGCCCCCTTGATGGTTGATGTAAGCCACCGCGGTGGCATTGTCCGTCTGAACCCGAACTGAAGCCGTTCCGACCATCGCAGAAGGCAAAGCTTTATCGCTCGCAATTCCAGAATGTTGATCGGAAGGGAGGACTCCTCCTCCGACCAAGTTCCCTGGGCAGACAGAACGCCCAGGACACCACCCCAGCCCGACAGGCTGGCATCCGTGGTGACCACCGTCCACAACAATGGACGAAAAGACACCGCCGGGGACTGGAGCCACCACAGAAGGTGGCTCAGAGAGATCCGCAGATCCAGGGACTGCGGTCGCCCGTCCCACTTGGCAAGAATCTCCGCCTGGAGACCCCGCGTGTGAAACTGGGCAAAGGGGATCGCCTCGAAGACCGAGACCATCAACCCCAGACACCTCATGCATGTCCGGAGAGACGAGCTGTCGCTGTCCCTGAGGGACCTGACCTCGTCCTGCAGCGACCGGAGCTTGTCCTCCGGTAGGAAAACCTTCGCCTGGACAGAGTCCAGAACCATCCCCAGATAGGGAAGACGAACCGAAGGGCACAGAGTCGACTTCGGAATGTTTATGGTCCAACCGAACTCTTGCAGTGTCTGCACCGTGGTGGACAGGTCTGTCAACAGGCTCTGGCTGGCATTCGACCTTATCAGGAGATTGTCCAGATACCCCAAGACAGCAATGCCCTGTGCTCGCAACAGGGCCAGGACCAGCGCCAGCACCTTGGTAAAAACCCGCGGAGCCGAAGCGAGACCGAAAGGTAACGCCACGAATTGGTAGTGGTCCTCCGCAATGGCGAATCGAAGGTACCTTTGGTGACCCTCGAAAATGGGGATGTGTAGGTACGCATCCTTCAGATCGATGGAGGCCATGAACTCCCCCGGACTCAGGGCGGCCACCACTGAGCGCAGGGATTCCATGCGGAACTTCCGAACCCGCACAAAGCGGTTCAGAGCTTTCAAGTCCAGAATCGGACGCACCTTGCCCTCCTTTCTGGGCACAGTGAACAGATTGGAGTAAAACCCCCGAAATCTGTCCCGATGAGGCACGGGAACCACCACCCCCTGGGCCCGCAGGTCGCGCACCGCCAGGTGCTGATCCTGCAAGTGCTCTGGAGACAGCTGAAGATTTGAGGGAAAAAATCTGCCCGCCGGCCGAGAAAGAAATTCAATCTTGTAACCTGATCGAACGATTTCCTGAACCCATCTGTCCTGAATGCGGACCAGCCAAGGTTGGAGGAAACCGCGCAAACGTCCCCCCACCCCTGAAGCGGGTGAGGGCGTCCCTTCAGGCGGAATTGGCATGGGTTGCAGAACCGGCTTGACCGGATTTCTGCTTACCCGCCCACGGCTTCTTCTGGGAGCCTTGGCCTTTGAAGGGCTTGCCCTTGGATTGCGACCGAAAGGCACGAAAGGACCCCTGAGAGGGCCTGAACGAGGATTTCCGCTTGCCACGGAAGGACTTGTGCTTGGGATTCTGGGGTAAGAGAGTACTCTTGCCCCCAGTAACACCTTTTACCAGATTATCCAATGCCTCGCCGAAAAGGCGAGATCCCGCGTAGGGAAAATCCGCTAACGTCTTGGGAGAAGATTGGTCGGCCGACCAACTTTTCAGCCATATCAGGAGACGGTTGAGCACTGCCACACTAGACAGGCGTGCAGCCAAAGGAGCTAAATTCAAGTCAGCATCACACAAGTACATGACTCCCTGATGGATCTGATCCACCATAGCCAGCGTGGTCAGCGGAGTCGAATCAGCTACCAGGGTGCGCCTGAGCACCTTCGTCCAATCGGCCACCGCCTGGGCCGCCATAACCGAAGCAAAAATAGGTTTGAGCATAGAGCCAGCAACCATATATGCATGACGGGCAAGAGACTCCAACCTCCTGTCCGTAGGATCCCGGAAAACCGGAGTATCCTCAGTAGGAACTAGGGCTGAACGATAGTCGATATGATATCGACTATCGTTCTGTGGCCGTAGGCGATATTCATATCGCCGAGGTCACGATATTTGCATAGGCAGGGGGAGGGACTCGGAGGAGGACTCGCAGACTTCCGTGTTAGGCAGGGACTCGGAGGAGAACTCACACATCCAATCCACTGCAGGCTGCAGCCCGCCCCACACGTTCAGTGAGTCTCACTCTCCGCCCTAGTTTTTTCAATGGCACATTCAGGCAACCAATCACGCCGTGAGCAGCTGCACAGCTAACCAATCAAGCGCGCCTGCACACCTGATTGGTTCGCTGTGCCGCTACTCACGGCGTGATTGGCTCCCTGAATGTGCCATTGAGAAAACTAGGGCGGAGAGTGAGACTCACTGAACGTGTGGGGCGGGCTGCAGCCTGCACGAGTGAGTAATGTAATGTATGCGGCTGTGCTCCTTTCTAATCCACCGCTCCAGCCTCCTACCACCACTGCCAGTAGCAGTATATATGTGAAATCAGGGCCGTCACATTGCTCTGGGGCCCAAAGTAGCTGCCCCTTGAGCTCGCGCTGCTGCTCACCAGGTCATTCTTTCAGCCGGAGTTCAGCCTCCCGAGCTGGTCACTTGCTGGTTGCTCACTACGGTCCGTTGCAATACAGAAGCGTTGCTTCTGTATTTTCATGCGACAGCGCTCCTCTCTCTGCAGCCGTTCAGATCCCTCGCTGCTCTACACATCTCTATACGAGAGCAGAGGAGTGAGAGAGGGGGGCGGGGAATTTACACAGACAAGCTGAGGAGCTCCCGTGAAGCCAGCAGCCTGCACGGACTTCCTGTGTAAGTTGCAGCTGCTATTTAGTATCCCCACTCTGAAGTTTTTCAAATGTAGTAGGGAGAGGATTTGGGGCAGGAAAAAAGCTTTGTACTGGGGGGGGGGGGGGGGGGGGGGGGGGGGGTTAGAGCTCTAAACTGGGGTGGAGAGCTATGTACTTTGGGGGGGATAACTTAAAATGTACAAAGCACAGCCTTCAACCCTGCACTCTGCCCGCAGAGGACCCCTCAACCCTGCACTCTGCACGCAGAGGACCCCTCAACCCTGCACGCAGAGGACCCCCCCCAACCCTGCACGCAGAGGACCCCCCCCAACCCTGCACGCAGAGGACCCCCCCCAACCCTGCACGCAGAGGACCCCCCCCAACCCTGCACTCTGCACGCAGAGGACCCCCAACCCTGCACACAGAGGACCCCCAACCCCGCACTCTGCACGCAGAGGACCCCTCAACCCTGCACGCAGAGGACCCCCCAACCCTGCACGCAGAGGACCCCCCCCAACCCTGCACGGAGAGGACCCCCCCAACCCTGCACGCAGAGGACCCCCCCCAACCCTGCACGCAGAGGACCCCCCCCCCAACCCTGCACTCTGCACGCAGAGGACCCCCCCAACCCTGCACTCTGCACGCAGAGGACCCCCAACCCTGCACACAGAGGACCCCCAACCCCGCACTCTGCACGCAGAGGACCTCTCAACCAACCAATCGCAATCGCTGCCTGATCTGCTGCAGTAAACTGATTTTCAGTCTAGCTGCTATTATATGTCTCAGGGGTGGGGGGCCCAAGAAAAATGTTTGCCCAGGGTCCAATCCATATTAGTGACGGCCCTGTGTGAAATACAATAAATAATAATCTATATTGACATGGTGTGTATACAAAAAGGGAAAAGTAGATGTATGTATGTATGTATGTATGTATGTATGTATGTATAGAGGAAAATAAATTATTAATAATTCAGAGGTGATTTATATATTATTTTCCTCTACATATACATACATCCATCTACTTTTCCCTTTTTGTATACACACCATGTCAATATAGATTATTTATTGTATTTCACATATATACTGGCAGCACCAATCACTTCCTCTTCCTTTTTATAATCTATTATATAACCCCTTCCAGGGTTATATTCTGAAGTGGGCTGCAGCCAACCTTTATATGTCACCATATAAAGGACGGGTCCCACAATATCGCAATAATTAATATATATTATTATTATATATATATATATATATATATATATATATATATATATATATATATATATATATATATATATATATATATATATATATATATATATATATATATGTGTATGTATTTGGGGGAAAAAAAAAAAAAAAAAAAAAAAATCGCAATATATTTTTTTTCCAATATCGTGCAGGCCTAGTAGGAACCAGAGTAGCTTTGTTCAAAACGACTACAGCGTGATCCACCTGGGGGGCCACACACCAACGCTCGTCGGTGGAAGGCACAAATGGATAAAGCAGTTTAAACTTATTTGGCACTGTAAAGGGCTTCTTTAAAATTGCGCCACTGCTCAATAACAGTATGATGAAACTCTGCAGGGCAGGGAAAAACCTGCGCTGATTTGCGAGTTCTGTGCGTCCCAAAAGAGGACACCCTCGCAGGAGGAGTGGGCTCATCCTCCAGGTGCAGCGTATCCTTTATGGAGGCAATCCGCTCATCCATGAGTGCAAGCTCTTCAGGCGAGCCAGGGGGAGAAGTATCAACCCCTTCCACCTCTGCCTCCCCCCTCAGACCCCATAAGGTCCAGAGATGAGCGAGACCCTGAGAAGGGCACGCCAGCCACAGCACCCTCTGAATCAGAGGAAATGGATAACCTGGCCATCTTTGCAGATCGTTCAGCCATCAGCACTTGCATCCGAGATACTAAGGATGCCACTACAGTGGCCAGATCAGCCCCCTCGGGGGGTGCAGCAGCCCCCTGGTCCCCCACCAGGGCAGGGGGAAACTTGCTATCCTGAGAATCCATGCCCAACAGCAATGAGAGGAAAAAAGGTACTGGCCCTTTAACACTACGGCAAGCGCAGCCCACCATATACTACTGTATGCACCGACCCCGCAGGGACAGAGGACACTGAGCAAGGAATGACAGAACAATGAAGGAAAAACCTGGAGAGAGCACAAACAGGCTGCTGCCACCGATCGCTGCTCCAGAGAGAGAGAGGAAGTGATGCAATAACCGGCTGACTTATATAGCCTATGAGGCTCCGGCAAAATGGCTGCTCGGCTGAGGGATAGAGGCTACAAGAAAATGGCGCCGACATGTGCTCGAAAACGAGCGCGCCTCGCCAAAATGGCGCCGATTGGTGCCAAAACACAGCGCTGCACAGGGTCAGAGGAAAGCTGGCCGCCCACAGCATTTTTGCAAAAAGATGGCGGACCGCAATAGCGGCCGCCATTGCAGCATGTCTGCACACATTCCGCCCTAGAGGAATCTCACAGCAGAGCGGGAGGGCGCGCCCCCCCCCCCCCCCGCAGCCCACAAAGGCATGCTAACCCATACAGGGATCTGTCAGGGAGCCCGCACTTTACACAGACATGGGGGTACACACAGCCACAGACTGACACGCCACACAGATGGTCCCCACACAGAAGGTGCTTACCGTACCGGATGGCGTGGGGAGCCGTCTCCAAGCGAACAAACCGCTATCCTTCATGACAGGGAGAGTCGCAGCCGGGACGCAGCGGACCGCAGCACAAGACCGCAGAATGGCGTCCAGTGAGGTAGCCACCTCACAGGCAGCATCCCTGCAGCGAGCAGGGATGGGTCGTTCATGGCGCCAGGGCGAACCGTAGCTGAACGCTTGATGGCAGGCTGGGGATCCATCTGGCCCTCAGCCCTGGTATCCAGGGCGGCCAGTCCGAGACCCAGCTCCCCATGACACATCTTCATGCGAAGATCCCTAACTAAGAGCTGACAAAATAACAGCTAGTAAAGTAAAGATAAAACACTTGAAATAAAATCAAAAAAGGGTAGAAGGCTGAGACTGAAGCTCCAGCACAGGAAAGCCTGCTACTCCTAAGCTAGGCAAAATCAAACTGAATTGGGAATGCTGGTGCAGGGAGGTATTGACTAAGGGGACAGCCCCTAGGGGTGTGTCTATGCTAAAAGCTTTTGTTATTAACAAATCTTGTGCCTAGCTACTCCTGCGGAGCAAAGGTCAATACCCATTGGTGAAGACTTGTGAGTGGGCGGCGACTGTCGGAGGACGTAAGAGAAATAAATGGTTAAAAACTCAGCTTGTTGACCACCCAGTGTGTGTGAAAGCATAAAACCAGGGGGCGTGTCCTGAATATGGCGGCGTGAAGACGCATTCTTTGAGAGCTCCGGACACCTCACCCTGTCCACCGCTGATCTACTGCCTTTACCAGCCTCGGAATGAGCACCAGGCGCAGGAGAGGACCCAGGAAACCTCTCTGCGCTTCTCCGGGTGCTGAGCTGCATCGGTACTTCCCCGGGACCCGCGCTTCCTCTACCCGCACCAACCGCTCGCAGCCTCGTGGGGTTCCCTCTATATAGATGGCGGCCACCGCTCCGGTCTCCCCGACGGCCCCGATCCTCTTCGATGTGGGCTCTCAATCACCATCCTCCTCGATCTCCTCAGCTCCTTCTGCCTCCATGACGGCTATGCCTGGGGACTCAGGGGAGCTTCGTGCACTGATCCAGGCTCTCCCCACGAAGAAGGACTTTGAGGCCCTGGCCCTGCGTTTGGAGGAGGCCCACGCCAGGGACATCCAGGCGGTCCGCGCTGAGGTGCATGGACTTCAGGACAGAGTGTCTGCAGGCGAGCAGTCGGCCATCTCGCTGGAAGCCCTGGTCTCCAGACTAGAAGCTGCCCACACTGCACAATCACTACATGTGGGGGAAGATTCAACTGCACCTGGAGGAGATGGAGGACCGCAGCCGCCGGAACAATTTGCGGCTGCGGGGTCTTCCAGAGGCCACGGGCCAGGAATCCCTCTCTCCTACGGTACAAGCCATCTGCCAGCGGCTGGCGCCAAATGTCCCACCTGCCTCGCTGGAGTTTGATCGGGTGCATAGGGCCTTGGGCCCCCGCTCCTTGGACGTTGCGAGGCCGCGCGATGTGATCTGCCGGCTGCACCGCTACTCCCATAAGGAGCTTATTCTTCGCCAAGCCTGGGAAGCCGGTGAAGTGGACTTTGACGGCGCGAGAGTGAAGATCCTCCCTGACCTATCCAGAGCGACACTTCAGAGGCGAGCATTGATGAGACCCCTTCTGGAGCGTATTCGCCGACTTGGATGCACGTACCGGTGGGGGTTCCCCATTTCCCTCACGGTCCGCAAGGGCCCTGCTTCTTTCACGATCCATCATCCGGATGATTTGCCGAACCTCTTCACCTTCCTGGAGACGGTGTCCATGGAGGTCCCTAATTGGCTACAGCACTTGCCTGCCCCGAGTCGTAGATCGCAATTCCGATCCGGTGATGGTGGGGGCCTTCCCCCCGTACGCGAGGCGGGGGCGACGCACCCAACCTGCTCCGGCGCCAGAGGGACGTGAAGATTGAGGATCCCGTCCACCGCCTTCTGAACCTGACCTACAGATGAGTATGGTATGAGTATGGTACTTTTTTGACTTTCGGACTGTTTGCTATGCCCCTGCCTTTGGCCTGCAGTGACGCCCCCCCCCCCCCCCGTCTCCGTAGACTTACTGACCCGCTCGTGGGGCGGTTCGGCGGGAGCTGGGGGGAGAGTGATGCCTCGGTCGGCTGACCTTCCTTGTTCTCACTGGGCCAGAAACTGACTGCTGCATTGCCCCGGCCCCCTGCATGGTCTTTACTGGACAGCGAGTGACTCTTTTTCCCCTGGGGGCTGGGTGGGTCCTTGCCCCCCCCCCTTGGCGGGTGTCGGAGACCCCGGTTCTTGGCCTCGAGGATACCGCTGTGACCCGGGGCTCAGTGACTTTCCCGCCTGCCACCCCCTCTCCCCCCCCCCCCCCCCCCCGTGACCTGGTCCCCCGATTTTATGGCCCCCTCATCTCATGTTGGACTATGGTTTTATCTTTGCCTCCTTTTTTGCCTGGGTCTTCCCGGTCTCCCGGGGTACCTCGGACACTCCACTGACCAGTCCTATTTTACTTGCCATGCATTATATGGAGGTGGGTGGGCTTGGTGTGGGGGTGGGGGGGGGGGGAGATATGCTGATGCTAATCCATAACTGATTGGGCGGGTCTCCCCGGGGGCGGGTCTGGTGTGGGGGGGGGCGGCGTCCTACTGACTGCCCTGGGGGATTGGGTATCGGGTCGGGGGTGGTGCCCCTTGTAGAGCGGGAGATGTTTATCCGCTGTGGCAATAGTTGAGGGCATGGTTTCTGAATGTGTTCTCTCATCTGGTGGGGTTCGGAGGGGGTGGGATCCATGGGTCATGGTCATGTTGTCTGGCCACCTGTATTTCTTTGGACACCTCCCTTCTCCCATTTGTCATCACATACTGGGTGAACGGGGGTGCCTGGGTCACGGTGCACGTGATAGGTGCTACTGTTCTTATGCATATGCAATGTTTTTGGTCACCTGCACTGATCTGGTCACCTGCCTTCGCCCATTGGTTTTTGTATGGTGGGCAAACGGGGGCGCCTTGGGTGTGGGTGCTCCTGATTTTTGCTCGTTCTTCCTACGGTTATGTAATGTTCTTGGCAGTTTAGTTTTTCTTGTTTAATTGCTGTGATGGACGGGGTGGGCTCTGTCCGTGGGGCTTTCGTGATTTGAGTCGAACTCCACCTTCAGACCCTTGTCCCCCTCTAGGCCTACGCCCCATCTGTCGGTCCTCCCACCTTGGTGGTGGACCCCAGGGTGTCTTTTCCCCCTATTCAAGTGTGATTACCTCCCTTATTACTCCCCCCTTATTTCCTCTGCCTACTGACCCCTCCCACCTGGGATTTTCTCCTGCCCTTTCCCCCTACCCTCTGCCCCCCCTCTTTTCTGGTTCTCCTGTATCCTCCTCCCCCCTCCTCCTTCTATCTCATACTTACCCTGCCCTATATCTTGCCTTCCCTGCCCTGAACTACTCTTCTCTCCCCTGTTGCCGATGGATCACGTGCGGGTGACCTCCCTGAATGCCAGGGGGCTAAATGTGCCCGAGAAAAGGCGCATGTTACTGGGCGAGTTGCGCCGCCTACACTCGGACGTCGCCTTCATCCAAGAAACCCACTTTAGAGATGGCAGTTTGCCCTTGTTCCAAAATAGATTCTTCCCGTGTGCATATCATGCCGCCAATCCGGAGTCCAAATCCAAAGGGGTGTCTATTCTGCTCTCGAACCGCCTCCCATGGACCCTCCTGGACAGTAGAACGGATCCTGGGGGCAGGTTCCTGTTCCTTAAGGGCCGACTGGGGAGGTCAGGGTCACACTCGCTACTGTGTATGCCCCGAATGCAGGCCAGGAGACATTCCTTCGGAAGACTCCGACGGCTCTGCTGGACTTCTGAGGGTAGGCTTCTCTTGGGCGGAGACTTTAAATTTTTTCCCGCTGAACCCAGAACTAGACACCTCCACGGGTACCTCGTCAGTATCCGGGGCCGTCGCCGGCAAGTACAATCCCTGCTCCATGATCTCCAGCTCGTTTCCATTTGGGGGAGCGCGATTATACGTACTTTTCGGTCCCCCACCAGACTTACTCCCGTATTGATCTTTTTTTACTACCTCACCGCCTTCTGCAAAACGTAGTTAATGTGACAATAGGCACCATCACGTGGTCGGACCATGCACCCATGACGCTATCGGTCAACCTCAGCAGGACCCCTAGGGAATCCGACTGGCACTGGCGACTGAACGAGGGTCTTCTACAGGAACCCGAGGTCATAGCCGATGTCACCCAACAGCTGCAGTCCTTTTTTCATCCTAATACCACCCAGGACAGTGATCCGGCCGTGATATGGGAGGCGCACAAGGCGGTGGTCCGGGGGTCCTCATGAAACATGGAGCGCGACTGAAGAAAGCACGAGAGGCTCAGTTGGAGGGCCTCCTGGCCGAGGTGCATTCTCTTGAGTGTCGTCACAAGAGAGATCCAGGTCGGGTGGGGGACAGGAGCTGGCCCGACTCCGGGAGCAGATTGCGGATCTGCTGCGATACAGGGCTAAGGCGGCCCTGCAGAAGTGCAGACGGTTCTCGTACGAATCTGGGGACAAGTGTGGGAGAATGTTGGCGCGCTCTCTCCGGGACCAACAGACAGCATCCTACGTTCCATGGTTGCGAGATCGGGACGGCTCCAAGATCTATCTCCCGAAGGATATCTCCCGCAGCTTTGGTGATCTCTACTCCAGATTATATGGCCTGCCCCAAAGGCAGTCCCATATGGCGGCGGTCTCATCCTACCTGGATGCGGTTAACTTACCACGTATTGCTTCCCCGGATCGCAGGGAACTGGACACCCCCTTTACCCTAGAGGAGCTGTCTGCGGTCATCGCCTCCGCGAAGCGGGGGGAAGGCTCCCGGCCCGGACGGCTACACAGTGGCCTACTATCAACAGTTCCGCGATATCTTGACCCCCCCCACTGCTGCAATTGTTCAATTCGGTGGGCGATTCAGTCTCGTTTCGAGAAGAATCCCTGGGTGCGCATATTTCTGTGATACCCAAGGAGGGGGGAAGGACCCATCGGTCTGCGGGAGTTACAGGCCGATTTCACTCCTTAATACGGACCTTAAATTTTTTACTAAACTCTTGGCTGTTCGGCTACAATCCCATCTGCCTGCTCTGGTTCACCTGGACCAGGTAGGGTTTGTCCCGACGCGCGAAGCTAGGGACAATACGATCAAGGTGGTCAATCTAGTCCATCAGGCCCACCGCTCCCGCGTCCCCACGATATTTTTAAGCACCGATGCTGAGAAAGCATTCGATCGGGTCAACTGGTCGTATATGTTTGCGGCCCTCCGCCACTTTGGCCTGGGAGATCGAATGCTGTCTTGGATACAGGGGGGTGTACACCAACCCTAGTGCTAGGGTGAAGGCGAATGGGGTCCTGTCGGATCCGATTCGCATCCATAACGGCACGCGTCAGGGATGTCCCCTGTCGCCGCTGCTGTTCGCACTCTCATTGGAACCGTTCCTGGCTAAGGTACGGCTGAATGCGGACATCTCCGGTATCTCGGTGGGGACGGTGGTGCATAAGGTCTCAGCATACGTGGACGACCTGCTTTTCTCCCTGTCCCAACCCCTAATCTCGCTTCCGTGCCTCATGAAGGAATTTGAACTTTTTGGGACGGTTTCCAACTTGAAGATTAATTTTTCAAAGTCCGAGGTCATGGGGATTGCGTTGCCGCAGTCGTTGCGGGTCCTCTTGGCCCAGGACTTCCCCTTTCGGTGGGCGGCGGGGGGCCTCTGGTATCTGGGCACTTTGATCTCCCCTGATCCGGCGGACCTGTTCCGCCTGAACTTCCCCCCTCTCCTAGTGACTATTGGCGCACTCCTCGTGCGGTGGTCCACGGGGCTTCATTCGTGGTTTGGGAGGTGCAATATCAATACTCCCCAAATGGTTATATCTGATGCAAGCACTCCCGATCTCCATTCCGACAGCCTTTTTTCAGAAGGTCGATCCAGTATTCACTAACTTCGTGTGGGCTGGGCGGAGGCCGCGCATCGCTCGGCGACTACTGGTACTACCCAAGTGACATGGTGGGATAGCTTTACCCGACATCAGACGCTACTACCAAGCGGTCATGCTGACGAGGTGGATCGATTGGGCCCGCCACGCTAGCCTAAAACAGTGGGTTCCCTTGGAGGCCTCATTGTTTCCGGTCTGCTTGCCTAGAGCACCTTTGCTGCTTCAAGACGTGCCAATACTGCTCCGGCAGCATCCTACGATTGGACCAACGGTAAGGGTGTGCTCCTCGATCACGTCCGGGAGGAGGCTCGCGGACACTCGGGGCCCCCTTTTCCCGGTTCTGGGGAACCCTCGCTTCCCTCCGGGATGCGGGAGAGACCGGTTTGCCGAACTATCCCAGGGGGGAACCTTTCAGCCCTCGCACTTTCTCCGAGATAACCAATGGCCGTCATTGATCCAACTCACTTCGCCGGGTGGTGCATTTCGTCTGTCCAGATGGCAGGCCTTGCAGTTGCTTCATTTTCTTCGGGGGTTGGGACAGCCGTCACTCTACACGAGAGAACTTCTGCCCTTTGAACACTTCCTGATGTCGCAGGGTCACATGCCTCATGCACTTTCCCAAGTGTACTCGCTTCTTTCGCAACCCCCGGAGGACTTCGTCCTGCCGGGCATTCTTAAGTGGGAGGGGGGAGCTCAATCTGAGTTTCACTGAACCCCAAAGACGTAACATGGTCTGCTTTTCCCTGAAATCCTCTATTTGCACGCGCATCCAGGAGTCCAACTATAAAATTCTTACCCAATGGTACTACTCTCCTGATAGACTTAGGTGTTGGAGGTGCCAGTCAGAAAAGGGGACTATTTCCCATATCTTCTAGAGCTGCCCAATGCTGCGGGACTTCTGGTCTGAAGTTCGCCGTATCTCCCAGCTGATGACGGAGAGAGCCATACCGGACGACCCGGCATTCTTTTTACTTCACTGCTCAGGCATGGCCCCGAAAAGGTATAAACGCTCGGTGTTACGACACCTTATGGATGCAGCGAAATCGTGCATTAGCTTACGCTGGAAGAGCTCGACACCCCCGACGGTCTCCCTCTGGCTGCAGAGGGTGAAATGGATTAATGATCTGGAGGACCTGGTACTGACTGCGCGCGGCAGGAAGGAGCAATACAATAAAACGTGGGCATGTTGGAACGAATTCTTACTCTCGGATGAAGGTCGGACCTTGCGTGAGTCTCCCCAGCTGTAATAGTCTGGCTGGGGTGGGGGTCGCCCATGCGGGAAGACCATTGGTGCCTATCCCTCTCTCTGCCCATCCTCCCCCCCCCCCCGCTTCTCCACCCTCTCGCTCCACCTAGTCGTCTCCCCCTTCTTCTGGCTACTCTTTTATGCTCTGACTTGGTACCTTCACCGGTTCCCCCTCCCCTACCTGTTCTGACCCCCTCCCCCCCACCTCCCCTTTTCCTTTCCTGTTTCTCACCCCAATCCCTTTGGTATGCCACTGACCGATTGGCTGTTAAGACGTATATGTGGATCTAAATTTGTCTCAATAAGTCTGTTGGTTGGGCCTTCCTTGCAGGGCCTACTCCCGGTAGTCCGTCGGGCAGCCCTGCAATCGGTCATACCTTTAAAGTGTGAACAACTTACATGCATATTGTTTCCCTGATTGTTCTTGATAGTGAAACTATGCCTCTTGCACTTTCCGGTGATCTCTCCGATCAACCTGTACTACTATTTGGTTTACTGGTTTTGTATTGCACTTTATACAAGGTTATGTTTTCTGCCGAATAAAATAAAATAAAGAATTTGAAAAAAGAAAGCATAAAACCAACCAGGAACAATGCAGCAGTGTGGACAGTTGCTCCTTGCTCGGGCTGTGAGGAGATAACGGAATGCCTCAATCCTGGACAGGGAAGGGTGGAAAGGGGGGGGGTCACACAATGTCAGACTCTGGGGGAAGGAGGACCAAAATTGAACAGCTATAGAGCCGCTGGTGGTGAGCAGCATGTGCGGTGACCCAATGCAGGGGAGCATGAGGAGAGCCTGCTTCTCGTATGGCTGTCCTGACAACTTTCAAATGTTTTATTTACTACATTGGCATCATTCATGACTATTATTGCTGCCATCAATCATCATCGGTGGGTTCATATAGCGCTTATATGTGGTTAACCCTTGTGTGACTGATACTTTTGAACATCCCTCCTGGTGCGTTTTATTATTGCTCCCTAATCAGGCTAAGGCCGATGCCATATTGGGCAAGGAATATAAAGCTGGCGGGGACAGGCGGTGGATTTTAGTGTATTCACAAGTAACAGGAAAAACTGGAATTAGATGCACCTGGCCGGGTTGGACCATCATTTTGAGTACAAGTCATTCAAAACAGTGGCATATATAGGAGGTTATATAAAATTAATGGTAAAAGAACTAATATGGCATACGTGCAGTCCCACAGCGTTTAACGATCCAGAGATCCGTGGGTCCTGAGCAGCACTCGGGGATTCACTGGGGCCACAATAATAGATTTTGCCAAATTACCTGTGGGCCGTACTTAACAGCAACACGGGCCACAATTGGCCCGTGGGCCGGACTTTGGACTTGACTGCTGTAATTGAACCCGTTAAAAAAAAAAAAAAAGAAGAACTCTAAAATTATGATTCTGGTACAAAGCATTGCAAAGTTATTTACAAATAAAGTAAAATAGATTTTCTTCAATTTTGCACATTTTTCAGTGCGATACATTTAATATATATGTGAAAGGTGAAAAATAATAAAGCAAACAAAAGCAGGGAAAAAAAAAAAAAATCACCAGGAGAATTATAAATTGAATGGAGATGGAGAATAGGGAGTTAATTAGGGCTGATTAGTAAACTAAGGGATAATCACTTCTGGACCGCCTGCAGTTTTACGTCAGTACTTTGACGTTGAAGATCGGTGTTATGGCAGCAGAAATCTGCCATAATCCCAGTATTTTCAAACACGGCCGGCGGTCCGCTTTCAAATAAAAGTGGCCCCAGCAGCGGATTCCGTGCTCTGCGACTGACCCTGCGACGGTTAGGGTCACGGAGTACCAGAGGGTGAGAAAGTAGAGATAGGAAGCTAGGAAACAGCCACACAGGACAGACATAAATTACTGAATCCCCATTAGATTAGTAGGTACAATGCCCGGCGGGTGTGGAGATGCGATTCGGTGTACATCTTGTGGTATGTATACGTTCCTTGATCATGCGAACGAGGGCGAATACAAATGCACAAAATGTAAGCACGTTGCTTCCCTGGAAGCTCAGGTCCTGAATCTAGGGAAGCAGCTAGCAGCACTGAGACGAATGTCCATACCGAAGGAGAGCTGGGATCGTACCCGACAGGTGCAGGCAGGGGCCTGCACATAGGTGGGCAGAGAAACGGAGGTGCAGGCATCAGAGCAGAGTAGATGGGTGACAGGAAGGGTAGAAGGGAGAAAGGCAAGGAGGTTGATCCTGGGCTGGAGCACCCCAATAAATATGCCCCGTTGCGTGATTTTGGGGAACCAGTCCAGGAGCAGAGCGACGCTCCCTAGCTGCCAGGGGAAGAACTCCTCCAGTGAGGATGGGAGAAAGTGAAAGGAAAGACAGGTGCTGGTGGTAGGGGACTCAATCATTAGAAGGACAGACAGTGTAATCTGTCACAAAGACCATGACCGCCGAACATTCTGTTTACCGGGCGCTCGGGTTCCGCACATCACGGATCGGGTGGACAGATTACTGGGGAAGACCCAGCTGTCATGGTACACGTGGGTACCAATGACATAGGCAGAGGAAGATGGAGAGTCCTAAACTATTTCAGGGACTTAGGCGCCAAGTTGAGGAATAGGACCTCCAAGGTAGTATTTTCAGAAATATTACCTGTACCTCGAGCAACACCAGAGGCAGCAGGAGATTAGGGAAGTTAACAAGTGGCTGAGGAGCTGGTGTAGTAAGGAGGGTTTCGGGTTCCTGGAGAACTGGGCCGACTTCTCAGTCGGCCACCGGCTCTTTGGTAGGGACGGATTGCAACTAAATGGGGAGGGTGCAGCCGTACTGGGTGAGAGGATGGCCATAAAGTTAGAGGGGCTTTTAAACTAGGTGATGGGGGGGGGGTACAGATGTAGAATTAGCCAGGGGGGAGCAAGATTCAGAGGGCACAAAGGGGGACATTAGCAGTAGGGTGTTAAGAGCCCCTAAACCCAAGGTGGGTAAGAGGGAAAAAAAAAAAAAAAAAATCACAAGAGCAGCCTAAAAATAACATCAAACGAGGATACATGCAACCGGTCAAAATTACGAGGTTTGTTTACCAATGCCAGAAGCCTGGCCAACAAGATGGGAGAGCTGGAGCTACTGATGTTTGAGGAGGACTTAAATTTCGTGGGGATAACAGACTTGGTTCGACAGCTCTCATGATTGGATGGCGACCATTCAGGGGTATTCCCTTTATCGCAGGGATAGAGAAAGTAAAAAAAGGGGGGGGGAGGAGTATGTCTGTATATTAAAGTGGAGTTCCACCCTGTAATTTTACTTTGGTCCATCTTCTTGCCCCGGGTCACCTGTAAAACAAATGGATACTCGCAATTTTTTTTTTTTTTTCACTTACCTTGTTTTAGAAGAACATATACTCACCTTACTTCCTCTTCCTCCCTCTGCGGCCACGGCCCGTCGTCACTTCCTGGCTTGCAATGATTCCTGGGAGCTGAACGTCATTGCTCCCAGGAATCAATGCGCCTGCACCGACCCCCCGACGTCAGTTCCGGTGCAGGCGCCATCATACCTTGCTAAACAGCTTCTGGGCATGCCCAGAAGCTAAGCAGGGATGAAGCTGCAGCCCCGGAAGCGACGGTGGGGCCGGCGCAGTGCATCGTGGGACCGAGGAGGACAGAAGAGGACGCAGAAGAGGATCGCGCTGGCTTCAAGCTGCCCACACCTGAGATGGAAGCGCTGGAGGAGACATTTTCAAGGCAAGTATTTCTTCTTGCAGGTAAATGCAACCCGGGACAGTTCAGAGGCTATCCATTGTGGAATGCACTAGCCCTGACTGTCCCGGGGGTATTTTTATTTATTTATTTATTTATTTTTTTTTTAAGGTGGAACTCCGCTTTAAGAACAGTGTACAGGTATATGTGAGGGTTGATAATAATGGAGCTATGGACGAGGCAGAATCCCTATGGGTAGAACTTAAGGGAAGGCACTATAGGGAAGGTAATAGTGGGCGTATGCTATAGGTCCCCCAACCAGAGGGGAGGGAGGAGGGGAGAGGCGGACCTCCTTTTACAAATAGGATTGGCAGCAAGGATGGGAAATGTCATTATAATGGGGGGACGTTAATTATGCAGATATAGACTGGGCAGAAGGAACCACGCATTCAGCCAAGGCTCGGCAGTTCCTAAATGTTTTGCAGGACAATTTTATGGGTCAGATGGTGAATGCACCGACAACAAACAAAACAATGCGGTACTTGACCTACTGATTACCAACAATACAGACCTGCTCACGGATATAGAAATACGGGGCAACTTAGGAAACAGTGACCATAGGTCAATTAGATTCAGTATTTATCCTAGTAATAGGAAACACAAGGGTAATATAAGGACACTGAATTTCAAAAAAGAGCCAAATTTCCCAAAACTGCGCTCTCTGCTAGAAAATATCAAATAAGATAGAACCCTGGGAACAAAGAACACGGAGGAAAAATGGGAGTGCTTCAAGAGCATACTAAACAAAGGGATTGCCCAGTGCATCCTAAAGGGAAATAAATTTAAAAGCGCAAAACTAAACCCTGGGTGGCTGAACTCCAACATAAAAAAACAAAAATTACATAGTTACATAGTTAGTGAGGTTGAAAAAAGACATCAGTCCATCCAGTTCAACCTACGATGTGTGTGTGTGTTTGCTTTTAACCGTATATATTGTATACCCCTGTATGTTGTGGTCTTTAAGGTGTCCATCTAATAGTTTTTTGAAACTATCAATGCTCCCTGCTGATAAGACTGCTTGTGGAAGAGAATTCCACATCCTTACCGCTCTAACAGTGAAGAACCCCTTACGCACTTTAAGGTTAAACCGCCTTTCCTCAAGTTTTAGTGAGTGGCCACGTGTCTTATTGTATCTCCTAACTCTGAATAGTTTGTTCCTTATGCTCGGGTCGCCAGTACAGTATTTGTACATTGATATCATATCCCCCCCTCAATCGTCTCTTCTCCAGAGAGAATAGGTTCAGTGCTTGTAGTCTTTCCTCATAGCTGATGTCCTCCATTCCCCTAATTATTTTTGTTGCCCTTCTCTGGACTTTCTCCAGTTCCAGCACATCCTTCCTGAGGACCGGTGCCCAGAACTGGACAGCATACTCCAGATGTGGCCGGACCAGAGTCTTGTAGAGCGGGAGAATAATCTATTTCTGGAGTGAATCCCCTTTTTTATACAACCTAGTATTCTGTTGGCTTTGCTTGCGTCGGCTTGGCATTGCATGCCACTGCCAAGCCTGTTGTCTACCAGTACCCCCAAGTCCTTTTCCATCCTAGACTCACCCAGAGGTTCCCCCCTAGTGAGTAGCTTGCTTTCAGGTTTCTGGCCCCCAAGTGCATTACTTTACATTTTTCAACATTAAATCTCATCTGCCATGTAGTTGCCCACCCCGTTATTTTGTTCAGGTCTGCTTGTAAGGTTTCCACATCCTGCATAGAAGATATTGGCATGCCTATTTTAGTATGATCCGCAAATACTGAGATTGTACTAGATATCCCCTCCTCCAGATCATTTATGAATAAATTAAACAGGATTGGTCCCAGGACAGAACCCTGGGGGACCCCACTTTCCACACCCGCCCAATCCGAGTACTCCCCATTAATCACCACCCTCTGGACTCTCCCCTGGAGCCAGTTCTCTATCCAGGTACTCACCTTATGGTCCATACCTACCTTCCTTAGTTTGTACAGTAAGCGTTTGTGGGGAACGGTGTCAAAGGCCTTTGCAAAGTCCAGATACACCACATCCACAGGCTTTCCTTTATCTAGGTGGCAGCTCACTTCATTGTAGAAGGTTAATAGATTGGTTTGGCACGAACGATTTTTCATGAATCCATGCTGATTACTACTTATAATACCGTTTTCATTACTAAAGTCTTGTTTGTGGTCCCTTAACATCCCCTCCAAAATCTTGCAGACTACTGGATGTTAGGCTGACCGGCCTATAGTTACCCGGGATATATCTCGGCCCCTTTTTAAATATTGGTACCATGTTGGCTTTTTTCCAATCAGCTGGCACCATACCCGTCTGTAAACTATCCTTAAAGATCAAGAATAATGGTCTGGCAATCACCTGGCTGAGCTCATTAAGAACCCTCGGGTGCAAGCCATCCGGTCCCGGGGATTTATTTATGTTAAGTTTCTCTAGTTTAGCTCTAAGTCTATCTTCTGTTAGCCATGGCGGCACTTCCTGAGGTGTATTATTTAGTTCGGCCTTACAAGCAAGGTTCGTGTAGCCCCCTGATTCCTTTGTGAAGACTGAAGAAAAGAAATTATTTAACACTTCCGCCTTTTCTCTGGCCTCTGTGGCCATTTTTCCTTTATCATCTTTTATGGGGCCAATGTGCTCTGGCCTCGCTTTCCTACTGTTTATATACTTAAAGAACTTCTTGGGGTTCTTTTTACTCTGTTCCGCTATGTCTCTCGTGTTCTATTTTAGCCGCCCTGATTGAGTCTTTACATTTCTTATTACACTCTTTGTAGTGCTTAAATGCTGCCAATGACCCCTCAGTCTTGTATTTTTTGAAGGCCTTTTCTTTAGCTCTAATATACATTTTTATGTTTGAGTTTAGCCACCCAGGGTTTAGTTTTGCTCTTTTAAATTTATTTCCCTGTGGAATGCACTGGCCCACCCCCTTGTTAAGTATGCTCTTGAAGCACTCCCATTTTTCCTCCGTGTTCTTTGTTCCCAGGGTTCTATCCCATTTGATATTTTCTAGCAGCGAGCGCAGTTTAGGGAAATTGGCTCTTTTGAAATTCAGCGTCCTTATATTACCCTTGTGTTTCCTATTACTGTAATACTGAAACCAATTGACCTATGGTCACTGTTCCCTAAGTTTTCCCGTATTTCTATATTAATACTAAAGAAAAGGCCTTCAAAAAAATACAAGACTGAGGGGTCATTGGCAGCATTCAAGCATTACAAAGAGCGTAATAAGATATGTAAAGACGAAATCAAGGCGGCTAAAATAGAACACGAGAGACATAGCGGAAGAGAGTAAAAAGAACCCCAAAAAATTCTTTAAGTATATAAACAGTAAGAAAGCGAGGCCAGAACACATTGGCCCCATAAAAAATATGACAAGGGAAATATGGCCACAGAGGACAGAGAAAAGGAGGAAGTGTTAAATAATTTCTTCTCTTCAGTCTTCAAAAGAATCGGGGGGGCTACACTAACCCAGCTTGTAAGGCTAAACTAAATAATACACCTCAGGAAGTACCACCATGGCTAACAGAAGATAAGACTTAGAACTAAACTAGAGAAACTTAACATAAAAATAAATCCCCGGGACCGGATGGCTTGCACCCGAGGGTTCTTAAAGAGCTCAGCCAGGTGATTGCCAGACCATTATTCCTGATCTTTAAGGATAGTCTACAGATGGGTATGGTGCCAGCTGATTGGAAAAAAGCCAACGTGGTATCAATATTTAAAAAAGGGCCGAGATTTATCATGGGTAACTATAGGCCGGTCAGCCTAACATCAGTAGTCTGCAAGATTTTGGAGGGGATGTTAAGGGACCATATACAGTTGTGTTCAAAATTATTCAACCCCCAATGCTGTAAAGGGTTTTAGGGAATTTCGTGTACATTTGTAATTGTATTCAGAATGAAATCCTACAAGGACTTCTTAAAGAACCATATGCAACTAAAATGACATCAATTGGTTTTGTAATACAGTAGTAAATGTTTCTTTTGTGAATTCTTCATTGACAATTATTCAACCCCTTTAGGCTGCATTCACATGTCAGCGTATGATCGCGGGCAGAACCGCCGCGGTTCCGCCCGCGATTTGGAGATTTATTGCAAATCGCGGGACACTTAGCGTTGCCCGTTGATTTGCAATAGCCCCCCAAACGCCGAGCGATGTTGCCGCGATTTACGCCCGCCGAATCGCGGCAACATCGCGCAAACAAAATCGCGGGACGCAATACGCTCCAAAGAAGCTCTTGTACTTTTTTGGAGCGTATTGCGTCCCGCGTTTGTTTGCGCGATGTTGCCGCGATTCGGCGGGCGTAAATCGCGGCAACATCGCTCGGCGTTTGGGGGGCTATTGCAAAACAACGGGCATCGCTAAGCGTCCCGCGATTTGCAATAAATCTCCGAATCGCGGGCGGAACCGCGGCGGTTCTGCCCGCGATCATACGCTGACATGTGAATGCAGCCTTAAGGACTACCACTCTGAAGAACAGAGGTTCCTTGAAGTGTTTTCAATCAGGTATTGAAAACACCTGTGGATGTCAGGGAGCAGCAATAAAGCCTAATAAGCACCAATTAGGCAGCTTTAAAATGACTGATACTCAGCTCCTTCTAGACATTTACTGGTGTGGTTACAAACATGGTGAAGTCAAGAGAATGGTCCAGGAAGACAAGAGAAGAGGTTTTTACTCTTCAAAAAGGAAGGGCAATGGCTATAAGAAGATTGCAAAGATGTTAAACATACCAAGAGACACCATAGGAAGCATCATTCGCAAATTCAAGGCAAAGGGCACTGTTGAAACGCTACCTGGTCGTGGCAGAAAGAAGATGCTGACTTCGACTGCTGTGCGCTACCTGAAGCGTAGACTGGAGAAAAGTCCCCGTGTGACTGCTGAGGAACTGAGAAAAGATTTGTCAGATGTGGGTACTGAAGTTTCTGCTCAGACAATACGGCGCACACTGCGTAATGAAAGCCTCCATGCCAGAACTCCCAGGCGCACCCCCTTGCTTCTCCAAAGAATAAGAAGAGTCGAGTGCAGTATTCCAAAAGTCACGGTGGACAAACCACAGAAGTTTTGGGATAGTGTTCTGTGGACTGATGAAACAAAATTACAACTGTTTGGGCCCATGGATCAACGCTATGTTTGGAGGAGGAAGAACAAGGCCTATGAAGAAAAGAACACCTTGCCTACTGTGAAGCATGGCGGGGGGTCAATCATGCTTTGGGGCTGTTTTGCTTCTGCAGGTACAGGGAAGCTTCAGCGTGTGCAAGGTACCATGAATTCTCTTCAGTACCAGGAGATAATGGATCACAATGTGATGCAGTCCGTCACAAACCTGAGGCTTGGGAGACGTTGGACCTTTCAACAGGACAATGATCCCAAGCATACCTCCAAGTCCACTAGAGCATGGTTGCAGATTAAATGCTGGAACATTTTGGAGTGGCCATCACAGTTACCACACTTAAATCCAATTGAGAACCTCTGGTGGGACTTAAAGAAAGCAGTTGCAGTGCACAAGCCTAAGAATGTGACTGAACTGGAGGCTTTTGCCTATGACGAATGGGCGAAGATACCCGTAGATCGCTGCAAGACACTTGTGTCAAGCTATACTTCACGTTTAAAAGCTGTTATAACTGTAAAAGGATGTTGTACTAAGATTGAATGTCACTTGGGGGTTGAATAAAACTGATAATGATGTGAGCACAGAAAAGACATTTGTGGTTATTTCATTATAAATTTTATGTTATATTTGTCTGACCTACACGTGCCTCTGATTTAATTGTAAGTAGGATGACTGAATGCTCAAAATCAATGTCAAACTGGCCAAAACTATTTCAGTGGGGGTTGAATAATTTTGAACACAACTGTACAAGACTTTCGTAATGAAAACTTACCGTTAGTGTACCGGTCTCTCTTAACCCTTCCAGGAAGGCCTACATATGAGAGATTGTGGCTCCACCCCACAGGAAACACAATTTGCCGCATGTTAAAAAGGTCCCACCCATCCTTGAGCTTCAGTAATAGAAAATAAACTTTCCAACTGAACTTTCAAGGAATACAGTTATTCAATAACTAACACACACACACACACACACACACACCACCAACTCTGGGCTGGAAGTAGGCCAGCCGTCCTGGAAGGGTTAAGAGAAAGACTGTTACCGGTACACTAACGGTAAGTTTTCTCCTTTCACCCTTCCGGGACGGCTTACATATGAGAGGATAATAAAGGAATCCATACTGGCTACCTTAGGGAGGGCGGGACCACTGCCTGTAAAGAGACAGTACTTCAACACGATAGTGGTTTAGGAAGTAATCTTGACTGGACCAGGTGGCTGCATGGCGGATCTGTTCCCAGGATGCTCCGGCTCTTTCGGCCCAGGATGTTGCCATGCCCCTTGTGGTATGTGCCTTTAGATTTGCTGGTGTGGGGGTACCCGACACCTTATATGACATGCTAATGGCTTGCTTAATCCACCTAGAGATCGAGGGTTTTGATGCTTGCAATCCCTTTCTTGGTCCAGAATGTAGAACCAACAGGTGACTAGACCTTCTAAACCGTTTGGTTCTTTCCAAATATGCGAGAAGACACCTTCTTACATCCAGGCAATGGAATTTTCGTTCCTTTGCACACCTAGGTTTTTCACAAAATGATGGCAGGACCATCTCTTGATTTCTGTGAAAAGAAGAAACTACCTTGGGTAGGTACAGTGGGTCTGGTCTAAGAATCACTCTGTCTTGGAGAATTAGCATAAAGGGCTCCTTTATGGACAAACTTTGTAAATCTCCCACTCTTCTGGCTGTGTTAATTGCCAACAGAAAAGTTAACTCAAATTGACAAAATATTCAGGCTAACCTTGTCCAATGGTTCAAAGGTTTCACTAGATAACGTCTCTAGTACTTGCAAATTCCATACTGGAACATTAGCTCTGTTAATCGGGGGCGCTCCTTCCCGAGCTAACAAAAATCTTCCAATTAAAGGCTCTTTAGCCAGACTTGTCCAAAAAACAGGAAGTGCCGCTACCTGTACTCTAAGGGTGTTAGCTGCCACCCCCTTATCTACCCCATCCTGTAAAAATTCCAGGATAACATGGATTGAGGCAGAGGAATTCTTCTTCTGACTCTGCCAAGTACAGAATTTTTTCCAGATTTTGGAATAAATGTTCCTAGTCACTGGCTTTCTACTAAAAGGAGGGTATCAATGACCCCATCTGAACAACCTTTCTCCTTCAGGATTTGGCGCTCACTAACCAGGCTGTTAACTGAAGAAACTGTGGTCTGGGGTGAATAAGAGGCCCTTGTAGTAACAGATCCGGAACCTCTGGTAGTTTCCAAGGGGCTGTCACTGATAGGGATACCAAGGTCGCGAAACACGTTCTCTTTGGCCACCACGGGTGTGATCAAGATGAGACGTAGTTGCGGCCATCCACTGAGTATCTGTAGAACTCTCGAAATTAGATTTTGAGGAGGAAATGCATAGGCTAGCCTGAAGTGCCAAGGCTGCGCTAGAGCATCCAGGCCCAACATACCACTTTGATGTGTCAGGGAGAAGAACGGCCTTAATTTTTTGTTCTGCCAAGTGGCAAACATATCCACTTCCGGTTGACCAAACTTTTGGACTAGTAGTTGAAATATTCTGGGATTCAGTTCCCATTCTGTCTGCTTGATGGAATAACGACTGAGGAAGTCAGCTTCCCAGTTGTCCTTCCCTTTTATGTACACTGCCGAAATAAATCTTTTCTGCCCAGCCCAGTGTCTCCTGAGCCAATTTTAACAGGGTGTTTGATCTGGTCCCCCCTTGAGGATTCAAGTAAGCTACTGCTGTAGCATTGTCTGAATGGACTTGGACTTCTTTACCTAGAATGTCCTTTTCGAAAGCTCTTATGGCCTTTCCCACCGCTTTCAGTTCTCTGTAGTTGGATGAGGCCTGACTTAACTGTATATCCCAGGTGCCCTGGGCATGAGCTCCCTGTAGGTGAGCGTGGTGATTCTTAGAGGTTGCTCTTGACCCCAGAGTCGACCTTCCCTCAGATTTTGGGGAACTGTCCACCATTTTAGCGATGATATTACTTGAGAAGAGGGTAATTTTTTTCGTCTAGGGACTCCTGTCTCTTGTTCCAGGAGAGCAGGTGGAAAAATTGAAGGTCTCGTGAGTGTAATTGGGCCCATTCTACAGCAGGGATACATGCTGTCATCAGTCCCAAAATTCTCATGATCTGTCTCCTGGAACACAGGATGAGAACAGACATTTTCCACCGCTGAGACCACTTTTTCCACCTTTTCCTCTGGGAGAAAAAGTTTCTTTACTCTGGAATCTATCTTGTACCCCAGATAGACTTGAACCTGTGCTGGCTGTATTAAGGATTTCTCCACACTTAGCAGCCATCCTACCGTCTGTAGGACTGACATCACTTTTTGGGTGTCTGCCATGGCCTGTTTTGCTGATCTTGCAAAGATCAACATATCGTCCAGATAAGGGATAAAACTTAGGCCCTGCAGATGAAGATGGCCTACTACTTCTGCCAAGATTTTCGTAAAGATCCTTGGTAGGGATGCACCGGAATTTCAGCCACCGAAATCGGCCAAAAATGAGCCTATCCCATTCGGGCGATAATGGGTTAACAATGCCGAAATTTATGGCCGCCGTGATGAGGGTGCAGGTTTTAAAAGTCCCGCCTCTGGCCAACAGCCCGCCTCTCAATGACGTCCCTACTACTACGATGTGTGTATGAATGAAGTGTCATACCGGGCTGGAGGGCAGGCGAGCGGCCGCTAATAACTATGTGAGCCTTCACTTCACTGTCAGCGGGACTGTGTGTGAATGAAATGACCTGACACCGGGCGGGGGGAGCGGCCGCTAATAGCTGTAACTATGTGAGCCTTCACTTCCCTATCAGGCATGCATCTCCGCTGACAGGGAGGTGAAGCGCTCACATAGTTATAGTTATTAGCGGCCGCTCCCCCCGCCCGGTGTCAGTTCATTTACACACAGTCCCGCTGACAGTGAAGAGAAGGCTCACATAGTTATATCTATTAGCGGCCGCTTGACCGCACTCCCGCCCGGTGTGTCACTTCATTCATACACACATCGTAGTAGTGATATCAATGGGAGGCGGGCCGCCGGCCAGAGGCGCTTCTTTTGAATGAAGGACACCGGAGGAGCACTCAGCAGAGTGACAGTAAGGAGATTGAATCGTTGGGATGGGGAGGGACGCTGAGGCAGTGTGGGGGGGGGGGGACGACGACGCTGAGGCAGTGGGGGGGGGGGGGGGGGGGGACGCTGAGGCAAGCTTACCATTGGTATTAGTATTACGCAGCATGAGGGGTTAATGTATTGTCACTGCTGGTCATTGATGCATTAGTGACCGACCAGTGGCAGTTAATTAACCCCTTTGTGCTGCATCAGTACAACCAGTGTTAATTAACACTGATACTGGTTGCACTAATGCAGCACAAAGAGGTTAATTAACTGCCACTGGTCGGTCACTAATAGACGAGTGACCAGCAGTGGCAATACATTAACCCCCTCATGCTGCATGATACTAATGCCATTGGTAATTAAATTAACCTCTTGCCAACCCATCACAGTACATATACTGTGACAGGGTGGCAGCGACAGGTGTACGTCGCTACCTGTTTTTGGTGTATGCCCCTGTTCTATCTATTTTAAAAAAAAATTGGGGGGAAAATGTCATTTTCGGTTTCGGTTTTCGGCCAAGGGCATCCTGCATCTTCGGTTTCGGCCCAGAATTTTCATTTCGGTGCATCCCTAATCCTTGGACTTGCTGCTAAGCCAAAAGGGAAGAGCTCTGAACTGCCAATGTGCAGTTCCTTCTTCCGTCACAATTGCGAATCTGAGGAATGCTTGATGTTCCGGATAGATTGGGACATGTAGGTAAGCATCCCTTAGATCCAATGTGGTCATAAAGATGTTCTGAAACAGATTTTTCCTGACCGCATAAATGTTCTTCATAGAGAACTTCTAATTTTTTGAGGTTTATGACTAGCCGGAATTTCCCTGAGGGTTTTGGCACCACAAATATGTGGAAGTAAAAGCCTTGGAATACCTGACTTATTGGTACAGGTGAAATCACCCTCTGTTCTGCTAGTTCCAGAATACCTTCTGGCAGTGCTTTCCTCTTTTGTTCTACTTTTGAGGGATAAGTCCTTGGTATTTTCTGTCACCGGCTGGGAGGAAAACTCCAGTCGGTAACCTTCCCGGATGATCTAGAGAATATAGGGGCTGGCTGAGATGTTTTCCCATTGGGAAGTAAAATGGGCCAACCTGCCCCCTACCCTGACGCTGGCGTCACTTGGTCTCTTTAGGCTTGGGTCCAGGTTTAAGGAACAGTAAGTTAGCTCCTTGTTTTCCCTTTGAAGGACCACCTCTCCTGGCTCGTCCCCTGAAAGGCTTTTTGATTTCTGTCCTGGAAGTTCCGAAAGGAATACCTCCCCAATTTGCCCTTCCTCTTAGTAGGGAATTTTTTCCCTTTCTCTGCGGATCTGGATAAAACATCATCCAGTCCTGAACCGAACAAAAATTACCCTTCAAAGGGTAATGCGCAAAGTCTTAATTTGGAAGCTACCTCTCCTTTCCATTCTTTGACCCAAACTGCCCTTCTAGCAGAGTTCATCAGAGCTGCTGTTCTTGCCGAGGCTACTATTGACTCTACCGCTGAGTCTGCTAAGTAAGACACTGCTTTCCCAATCACAGATAGGGAATCTAGTAGGTCTTGTGATCCCTCCATTGTAGAGACATGTTTTGGACAGTTCCTTGATCCAGAAATCTGCATTTCTGGCCATATAGGTATCTGCTAGAGCCGTAGTCATATTATACGAGTTAGAAGCCCAAGCCTTTTTTAGTAGGGATTCAATCTTGCGATCCATGACATCCCTAATATGACCAGCATTTTCAAAGGACAAATTTGACCTCTGATAGCTGGGCCAGAGGAGCGTCTAGTTTAGGATTTTTTATAAACTCTTCCAATTCCTGTTCCTCAAAGGGATACCTTCTTTTCCAGTTTTTTGGTCTGGATAAGGCATTCATAGGGAATGCACTAGTTTAAGGTTACATTCCAAAAGGAAAGAGGCTTTTGTTTCTCTTGAAATTATCCCTTTCCTTCTCACTGTCACTGTCTGACTCCTTGTCTGAACTAGATGGAGATCTAATGTGACTAGTGCCTTCCCCTGGATCCTCCTCTTCCCTAACCTGTGAAGAGGGAATGATTTGGGATCCTGACCAGAGAGAAGAGGGTCCCCTTGACCACCCACTATCCTGGGAGGATAAGTTATCCCTGGATACTTCCTCTGACTGTGTTGGGGTCTGAGGGATAGCTGCTGTAGTCCTAAATGACTGAATAGTAGCCAACATCACACACATCTCACAGGATGATCACATTTAGCGTAAATAACAATATAGCAAGGCAAGTGGGGAACATAAGAACCCTTAACTTCAGAAGGGCAAACTTTCCAAAATTGTACTCATTGATGGAAAGGGTTAACTGGGACCAAACCTTGGGATCACTGACCACAGAGGAGAAATGGGAATGCTTTAGGAACATATTAAGCAAATGCATCTTGCAGTGCATTCCTACGGGAAATAAATTTAGAAGAGACAAAGCCAAACCTGGCTGGCTAAACCGTAGCGTTAAAAGTTAGGGGAAAAAAAATTGGCCTTCAGGAAATATAAATCAGAGGGCACAGTATTGGCTTTCGACCAATACAAGGAGGCAAATAAGTGTAAACACGAAATCAAGATGGCAAAAATAGACTGAGAGACAAATAGCGAAGGATAGTAAAAAAAAAAAAAAACCCAAAGAAATACTTTAAATATATCAACAGCATAAAAACTAGGGCAGAGCATATTGCACACATAATTAACGATGATGGGAGGATGGTTACAGAGGACACTAAAAAAGCAACCGTGCTGAATGCTTTTTTCTCGTCAGTATTTACACAGGAAAAGGAGGGGTACACTGACCATGACTGTATGGTTAGTAGTAATACACAGGACTTGCCACTATGGCTAACAGAGGGTGAAATCAGGGAAAGGCTGGATAAACTTAAACAAACAAATCACCAGGCCCGGATGGCGTATATCCGAGAGTACTCAAGGAACTCAATAAGGTTATATCCAGACCACTGTTCCTGATCTTTGCTGACAGTATCAGGACAGGAGATGTACCAGGGGAGTGGAGGAAAGCAAACGTGATTGCGATATTCAAAAAGGGTCAGAGGCATATACCGGGAAATTATAGGCCTGTCAGTCTGACATCAGTAGTATGTAAACTTTTGGAGGGGATGATAAGGGACTATATGGTAGAGTTTGCTAAAGACAACAGCATCATCAGCAGTAACCAGCACGGGTTTACAAATGGGCGTTCTTGTCAAACCAATCTCTTAACATTCTACGAGGAGGTGAGCTGTGAGCTAGATAGGGGCAGACCAGTGGATGTGGTGTACCTAGATTTCGCTAAGGCGTTTGATACAGTTCCCCATAAGCGCTTAATTTATAAAATAAGGTCTGCAGGTATCGACAGCAGGGTTTGCTCTTGGATACGGAACTGGCTGAAAGGGCATGTCCAAAGGGTGGTAATAAACAGCGCATACTCAGACTGGTCTGAGGTAATAAGCGGGGTCCCCCAAGGCTCAGTCCTGGGACCAACCTTGTTCAATTTATTCATAAACAGCATTGAGGTCGGGATCAGTAGTTCGATATCAGTTTTTGCAGATGACACAAAATTGGGCAGGGCAATAACTGCACAGCATGAAGCAGATATCCTACAGGATGACCTGGACAAAATAATGGAGTGGGCAACGACTTGGCAAATGAGGTTTAACGTGGAGAAGTGTAAGGTTTTGCACTTGGGGACTAGAAACATAAAAGCACAATACATATTAGGAGGGGAACCCTTGGGGGAATCAAAAATTGAGAAAGATCTGGGAGTCTTGGTTGATGATAGACTAGGCAACAGCATGCAATGTCAAGCGGCAGCTGCCAAGGCTAGCAGAATATTAGCATGCATAAAGAAAGGGATGTATTCCAGAGATAAGTCTATAATCCTTCCACTCTATAAAACTCTGGTCCGACCGCATCTGGAGTATTCTGTCCAGTTCTGGTCTCCAGTCCTCAGGAGGGATGTGTTATAGCTGGAGAGAGTCCAGAGAAGGGCAACTAAACTGATTAGGGGATTGGAGCACCTTGATTATGAAGAGCGTCTGCAATCGCTTGATTTATTCTCCCTGGAGAAGAGACGCCTGAGGGGGGACATGATAGCAATTTTTAAATATCTCAATGGGGATCTCAGCTTAGAAAAGCTGTTCAGTCAAAGGGATTACATGAGGACTCGGGGGCATACAATGTGATTAGAAGAGAAGCGTTTTAACCTCAGGCAGCATGGGGGGTTCTTTACTGTTAGGGCTACAAGATTGTGGAATTCTCTACCACAAGAGGTGGTTTCTGCGGTTAGTATGGCTTTCAAAAGACTATTAGACGTACATCTCAAGGATCAGAACATTCAGGGGTATGCGAGATGATTACAGCCACACACACCTACACAGGTTGAACTGGATGGACTGTTGTCTTTATTCAACCTCACCTACTACGTAACTATGCAACATCTCATCTTGCATTGATTTAAGGAAATCCTTCATTAAAACTGATGCTTCTTGCCCTGCCAATTTATTAATACATGTATGGCATAAAGGTTTTAAGTAAGACCTAGACAACTTATCCCCACAGTTCCCACACTTTCTAGTCATGCTAGTGTTGGCGTTAGAAGGGGGTTTGGCAGGGGCCTCCTGTGCTGCTGGAAGACCTGTGCATAAACACAAGAAGAAAAAACACATGTGTGTAACAGACATATTTAGTCTACCACTGCGGCTGCTCAATTCAGGAAAGGACAAGGCATGCCTGTCTCCAATAGACAGCAGTCGGCCCGCCACCGGTGTAGTCACTTACCCGGTCCTGTAGCCACCTGCACCGCCGCTTTCTCCTCTATAGGAAGTGTGGTCATTCGAGTCTCTTTGGGGTGTTTCAGCCCCTTCGTAGCCGGAGATTCTGCCATGAATACTCATGGACCCGGCGTCTCCAACTTGCGCTTTCTTACGGGTATCCTTAGCTCCTCCCCTTCCGACCGGAACTTCCGGTCTTCACAGCGAGGCTTGAGGCGCGCTCCTTGGCGGGAAATTTGAAATCCTTACCTTCCCGCAATAGAGGAGCAATGGAGGAGACCCTTCCTGCAGAGACAACAGGACTTCAGGTATGGAGGGACCTTCTCCTTAAGGTGACCGACTACCTGGTATGTTTGGCGACCTGCAAGTTCCTGTTTCCAGGACACAGATGGAGAGGAACCTCTCATAGGCCGTCCGTACCTGCCTTCCAGGGTTACCTATCAGACACTCATTTGCCTTTAGGTCAGTGGAAAAAAAAAAAAAAAAAAACAAACGTTCCGGTGTGAGGCTGGAAACACAACTGATCTGAAGCTCAAGGATGGGTGGGACCTTTTTAACAGCTGCAAATTAGTTGCGTTTCCTGTGGGGTGGAGCCACAATCTCTCATATGTAGGCCGTCCTGGAAGGGTGAAAGAAACCTTCATATTCAAGCCAGAGTCTAAGGCACTCTGTTTTACAGAAGCTTGGAAGAGCCATGTTAGTCTATGGGCGTCCAGATGTAAACAAAATTGCATCTGTTTACATCTAATTATCTCCAAGTCCGTGCAGGTCCTTTTCCATTCTAGGGCCCAAACATTTCAGATTTCTCATAAGTGGAGGCAATTTAGACTACATCCAGCTGACCACTGCTCTAAAATAGGTACAGTAAGACCCTGCTTTAGGGTCAGTTCACACTAGAACACGCTACTGGAAACCTGCATTTCATGCAGGCTTCTGCAGGGTGTTCAAAACACATAGCAGTTGCAATTGCAGAAAGTGTCAATACTAAGTTAATGACACTGCAAATAATATAATTTTTGTAAGAACTCAACGTAAAATTATTTTCTCTCGAGTCCTCTGACAGTTGCCGCCCACTCATACAGTCTTCACTTATGGGTATTGGTCTTATCCACAGGAGCAAGCTAGGCATAAGATTTTGTTATAAACATTCACAAAACACTTTGCATAGACACACCTATAGGGGGCTGTCCCCCTGCTAGCAGTATTCCCAAATCAGTTTGGTAGCAAGCAGTAGATAGTCCAAAACCCCAAAAAAGAGGGGTGGGCGGCGACTGTCAGAGGACTCAGAAAAGAATTTTACGTTAAGTTCTTACAAAAATTCTATTCTCTCTTACGTCCTCTGACAGTCGCCGCCCACTCATACAGTCTTCACTTACGGGACGTCCCAAAGCAGTGTAGACATGGAGGGGTGGAAAGCGCAACCGTCAAAGGCAAACGCAGCACCCAGGTCAGAGAAAAGAACCTTATCTGAACCAGAAAGATAAAACGCTGGGTAACAGAAAGGCTCAACAGGAGCAAACAAACCCAGGAAAGCAAATTAACATAGGGTGAACAACCCCAACAGGCGGGGACAGGCTAAACGCCATGTCACCCTCAAGGCACTGCCGCACACAGAACTTTGCAGCCAAAGGAGGCATCTGCCAGAACATCAAGTTTGTAAAATTTGGAAAAGGTGTGCACGGACGACCAAGTTGCCACTTTGCACACCTGGGCCACCAACGCCTGATGAGGACGGCCGAGGACGCACTCACCGCTCTGGTAGAGTGTGCCTTGACAGGGAAGGGTGGCACCCGTTCCCTAATTGAATAGGCCTGTACCATAGTCTGTCTGATCTATTTAGAAACGGTTGCCGCAGACGCAGCCATACCCTTCCGAGGTCCCTCAGGAAGGACAAAGAGAATCCGACTTTCTGAAGGATTCAGTAGACGACAGGTACACCCTTGATCGCCCAGACTACATCCAAGGAATGCAAACTCCTTCGGATGCTTAGGATTCGCACACGCAAGCGAAGGCAAGACAATGTCCTCGTTAAGATGAAAAATCGGATACCACCTTTGGAAGGAAAGATTGGCGAGGTCACAAGACCACCTTATCCCTATGAACAACCAGGTAAGGGGAGCGGCAAGACAGGGCCGCCAACTCCGACACTCTGCGAGCAGATGTGATCGCCACCAGAAAGGCGACTTTCCGTGACAGCGCAGGCAGAGGAATCTCCCTGATGTTCTCAAATGGAGGACGTTGCAAAAAAACGGACCACATTCAGGTCCCAAGGAGGTAAAGGCGCTCTCCTAGGGGGAGCCAGATGACGCACCCCTTGAATAAAAAGGTGCGGATCAAGGAATTTGACGCCAAAGGGCGCTGGAAAAGGATTGCCAGCACAGACAACTGACCCTTAATAGTGGTCAGCGCAAGACGCTGGTCCACACCAGATTGTAGGAAGGCTAACACCCTTGCCACCGAAAAGGAGCGAGGATGGAAACCCTGCGGTTCACACCAGGCGAAACAAGCTTTCCAGGTACGGTAATAGATCTTACCGGACGACGCCTTCTTAGCCTTGAGTAGGGTAAGAATGACCACCGACGAGAGACCCCGATCTCTCCAGGACCTGGCTTTCAACAGCCACACGGTTAAAGCCAGCGACTGTAAAGCAGGATGGAAGATCGGCCCGAGACAGCAGATCGTCTCGTAACGGGAGCCGCCAAGGAGGCTCGACGACAAGTTGCATGATGTCCACGTACCAAGACCGGCACGGCCAGTCCGGGGCCACCAGAACCACCAATTTCGGTTCCGAGACCAGCCTTCGAAGGAACCTGGACAACAACTGATCCGGGGGGGGGGGGTGGATGGGGGAGGCATAAATCAGGCGATACCCGATTCCAAGGCACCACCAGCGCATCCGAGGCGTCTGCCAGAGGATTGCATGTTCTTGCCACGAACCTTGTTGTTTAGGCGAGACGCGAACAGATTCACGTCTGGGGATCCCCAACGCGCACACAGCATCTGAAACACCTCCGAGTGTAAGGGCCATTCCCGCTGGTCCAGGGTCTGGCAGATCAGATAATCGGCCTGACAATTCTTCACACCTGGAACGTGAACTGCCGAAATCGCCGGGACCTGCGTCTCGGCCCAAGACGGAATTTTGGTCACTTCCTGGGCCGCCCAGGCACTCCTGGTGCCCCCTTGGTGATTGATGTAAGCCACCGCAGTTGCGTTGTCCATCTGCACACGCACAGGTCAGCCCCGAAGATGATCCGACCAACGGAGCAAACAAACAGTCTGATCGCTCGCAGTTCGAAGACATCGGTAGGGAGGATTCCTCCTCCGTCCAAGTGCCCTGAGCAGACAGATTGCCCAGAATGCCACCCCAGCCCGACAGGCTGGCGTCTGTGGTGATCACTGTCCACAACAGCGGCCGGAAAGGATTTCCCCTCCGTCAGAGCCAGAGACTGGAACCACCACAGAAGATCCTCTGACTCGGTGGCTCAAAGATATCCTCCTTTCCAAGGAATGAGGATGCCTGTCCCATCTGGCCAGGATCTCCGCTTGAAGAGATCGTGTGTGGAACTGTGCAAATGGTATCGCCTCGAAGGCTGACACCTCATCGCTCAGGACCTGCATGCGGTCCCTGAGATTGATGGAGTCGTTGTCCCTGAGGTACCTGACCTCGTTCTGCAGAGTCCGGAGTTTTTCCTCCTGGAGGAAAAAACTTTTGCATGGGCAGAGTCCAGAACCATCCCCAAGTAAGGGAGACGAGCAGAAGGGGACAATGTCGACTTCTGAAAGTTGATGGCCCACCCGAACTCCTGGAGCGTATGAACCGTGTTGACAGGTCGCGCAACAGAGTTGGACTGGAACTCTATCTTAACAGGAGATCGTCCAGATATCCCAGGATTGCAATCCCCTGCGCCCGCAACAGGGCCAGGACAGGAGCCAACACTTGGTAAACACTCTTGGAGCCAAAGCGAGACCGAAAGGCAACGCCACAAACTGATAGTGCTCCTCCGCGATTGTGAAACGGAGGTACCTCTGATGACCCTCGAATATGGGGGGGGGGGGATGTGTAGATACGCATCCTTGAGGTCGATGGAAGCCAGGAAATCACCCGGGCTTAGGGAGGCCACCACCGAACGAAGGGATTCCATACGGAATTTTTGAACCCGCACAAAATGATTCAGAAATTTCAAGTCCAGAATCTGACGCACCTTGCCCTCCTTTCGGGGTACCGTAAGATTAAAATCCCCGAAATCTGTCCCGATGTGACACCGGGACAATCACCCCCTTGGTTATGAGATCCTGAACAACCCGTTGAAGATCTTGAAACGATCTGAGGTCAAATGAAGATTCGAGGGAAAGAATCTGTCTGCTGGGCGCGATCGGAATTCGATCTTGTACCCTGACCGAATGAGTTCCTGAACCCACCTGTCCTGAATCCTGGACAGCCAAGGTTCGGGAAAAAAGCGCAGACGTCCCCCCACCCCTGAAACGGGTGAGGGTGCCCCTTCAGGTTGAGGTGGACTGGGCCGCCGTGCCAGGGTGGGCAGCTTTTGACTTGCCCGCCCAAGGCTTCTTCTGGCCACCAGCGACCTTGAAGGATTTGCCCTTGTCTTGTGCCTTGAAGGCACAAAAGGACCCCTGATTAGGTTTAAAGGAAGGGCCCCGCTTACCGCAGAAAAACTTACTCTTGGGCGATTGGGGCAGCAGAGTGATTTTGCCCCCAGTCACCCCCTTAACCAACTCTTCCAGGGAGTCCCCAAAAAGGAGATTCCCTGCATAAGGGATGTCAGACACCGTCTTCCTGGAAGTCTGGTCGGCCGACCAGCTCTTCAGCCACACCCTACCACGGATTATCACTGCGACAGCACAGCAGATAGTCGCGAGACTAAAGGGGCCTCATCCAAGGCTGCGTCACACAGGTATAAAACAGCCTGAATAATTTGGTCCACCATCTCCAAAGTTGCAGGAGAGGCGGAATCAGCCACAAGGGTGTGTCTGAGCACCTTGGTCCACTCCACCACGGCCTGAGAGACCATTACAGAGGCGAACACAAGTTTCATCAAAGAACCCGCCACCATATAGGAGTGGCGAGTAAGAGATTCCACCCGTCCTATCTGTCAGGTCCCTAAACACTGGAGAATCCTCTGCGGGCATCAGAGTGTCCTTGTTCAACCTGGACACCGTGTGATCCACCTTAGGGACCACGGTTCAGCGCGGAAATCTGTAGGAGACTCAAAGGGATAACGGTACTGAAACCGCTTTGGTACCACAAAATTGCGCTTCAAATTGCGCCATTGTTCGTTCAGTTTCGTGAAACTCAGCGGGACAGGGAAACACCTGTGCAGCTTTCTGGGTCCTGTGGGTCCCAAAGGAAGACCGTTTACCCGACGGGTGGGGCTCATCCTCTAAATGTAGCGTATCCTTAACAGAACTAATTAGCGCAGACATAGCAGCGTGTTCTCTGGCCGTCCCGGGGGGTTTGGGGAGTCGTCCCCCTCCTCCCCTTCCGACTGAGAGGACTGAGACCCCTCAGGGGGTACACTGTCCATGGCAACCATATCTAGCTCTGAATCAGAAGAATGAGAAAGTCTGGGCCTTTTCTTAGAAGCCCGCCCGGACATCAACAGATCCACTTTAGACGCTAAAGTCGCAAGTGCAGCAGTAAGGGAGCCCATCGCAGAGGATTCAGGCGTACCTGAACCCTCCACCAGAGCTGGGGGGGAATTTGCTGTCCTGGGACTCCATAAAAATGTTATGGCGGTGGCCCTTTAAATCAGCGATAGTGGCGGATCCCACCGCAATGAGGACTAACCTGAGTTACCAAATATTGAAGAATATAACTGCCAGCAAAGGTATAATCCCATGAAAATAGCAGAAAAAGCCCCCCAGAAGCGTAGCTGTACAATACCACGCTTGTAGCTCGATCCGACTGCCTGGAGAAAGGAAATGATGTCAAGCCAAAATAGGACGTGAGCCAAGGAAAAATGGTTGCCAATGTAATGCTATGGGGGGGGGGGAGGCTCCAGGAAAATGGCCACCGAGCACATGTTAAAATACATTGCCCACACTAAAGATGGCGCCCGAAAGGGCGCCAGAACACTACAGAGAAAATGGCTGCCTATGTCCTCACATGAAACCGAACAGCCTGCCCACACCCAAAAGGGCGGCCTCGCGATTTTTACACCACAGCGGCCCCCACAACCATGTCTGTATCCCCAAACGTAGTACAAGCACTACCAAGGGACTCAGGGAACCCCCGCAAACCCCCACAGCACGGCATGACCGCAATAGCGCCCCCGCATGAACCGGGAGGGACACACGGGGACCACACAGACAGACATGAGGGGGATATCACAGACTCCAAAAAGACTGCCATCCCCATGACAGAGGCCCCACACACCCCCCGACATACAATGCCATAGACAGAGGGGGTAGCAGGGTACTCACCGATCCAGCGAAAGCATGGGTGCCTCTCTGCAACGGGAAGCCTCCCACCCGGGTGGGGGTGCCGTCAGCAGAACAGGACGCTAGCAACACGCGGCGTACGGCAGGTGAGACATCCTAGCGAAGTAGCCACTTCGCGGGCTTTGTCCTTGAGGCCAGGGACAAGGTCGTTTGCGAGGCCAGGGCGTACGCATAGCCTGCTAAATGCTCGATGGCGGGCTGGGATTCCGTAAGGCTCTAGTACAACCAGTCCGATTCCCAGCTCCGCCAGCGCCGTAGTCTTCCGAAGTCTAACTAAGCACTGGATCAAATAAAAAATCTATCAGTATAAAGAAAAAACACTTCGCAGAATTAAAAATTAAGAAAACAGTAGAAAAGGCTGAGACTGTAGCCCCAGCTAAGGGAAGCCTGCCTACTCCTGACTAGGCAAAAGACAAACTGATTTGGGAATGCTGCTAGCAGGGGGTAAATTGGACCAGAAGTTCTGTGTGCGGCAGTGCCTTGAGGGTGACATGGCGTTTAGCCTGTCCCCACCTGTTGGGGTTCACCCTTTGTTAATTTGCTTTCCTGGGTTTGTTTGCTCCTGTTGAGCCTGTTACCCAGCGTTTTATCTTTCTGGTTCAGATAAGGTTCTTTTCTCTGACCTGGGTGCTGCGTTTGCCTTTGTGATGGTTGCGCTTTCCACCCCTCCATGTCTACACTGCTTTGGGACGTCCCGTAAGTGAAGACTGTATGAGTGGGCGGCGACTGTCAGAGGACGTAAGAGAATAGAATTTTTGTAAGAACTTAACGTAAAATTCTTTTCTGAGTCCTCTGACAGTCGCCGCCCACCCCTCTTTTTTGGGGTTCTTGGACTATCTACTGCTTGCTACCAAACTGATTTGGGAATACGGCTAGCACGGGGACAGCCCCCTATAGGTGTGTCTATGCAAAGTGTTTTGTGAATGTTTATAACAAAATCTTATGCCTAGCTTGCTCCTGTGGATAAGACCAATACCCATAAGTGAAGACTGTATGAGTGGGCGGCGACTGTCAGAGGACGCAAGTGCGTTTGTCTATAACAGATCACATGGTATTGTCTATAACAGATCACATGGTACAGAAGTACCATGCAATCCGGTTGCAATGAGTTTCCAAAAGTAGCGCATGAGTTGGTCCAGCCTGCTGAAAACAAGTCACACGAGTGCAGAATGAACTGCACTCCTGTGATCCACAGGAGAAGTACAGCCAAAAGAGCTATGCAAAGAATGCATTAAAGTGGTTGTAAAGGCAAAAGTTTTTTTTATCTTAATGCATCAAGATAAAAAGCCGTCTGTGTGCAGCAGCCCCCCTAATACTTACCTGAGCTCCCTCTCAATCTGGCGATGTCCACACATGCCTTAGCCATCTGGGACTCTCCCCCTCTTGATTGGCTGAGCCACAGCAGCAGCGCCATTGGCTCCCCCTGCTGTCAAACTCAGCCAATGAAGGAGAGGGGGGGGGGGGGATCCCTGAACCGCTGCTCCGAATTTGAAAGGATACACGGGAACTGGGGGGGTTGGCTCAGGTGCCCCTATAGCAAGCTTGCTGTGGGGGGGCTCTTATCGGAGGGGAGGGGCAAGGAGCTGCAGCCAGGGACCCAAGAAGAGGAGCATGTGGGCTGTTCTGTGCAAAACCATTCCACAGAGCAGGCAAGTATAACATGGTTATTTTAATAGAAATTATTAAAAAAAAAAAAAAAAAAAAAAAAAAAAAAAAAAAAAAAAAAAAAAAAAGACTTTACAATCATTTTAAAAGGTAAAAAAAAGGTCTGAGTTAACTGATAACTCCCTCTCCAGGAATCCTCCAGGAAGGTCACGAGAGAGAGATAGGATCCTCCTATAGGAAACAAGTACAGATAGGTTTAAAATGGCTGTCCACCAGCTGCCCCTCAGTTGTATAAAGATGAACTGGACAGCAAAGGATTTTAGCCTCAAATCTATATAACAGTTATCCAATAGGGTGGGGGGGGGGGGCACCGTCCTGGAGGATTCCTGGAAAGGCAATTATTAGATAATAACTCAGACTTTACCAAAGTTATCCTCCAGGAAGGTCACATGAGAACCCAACAATGAATACCTAGGGTGGGACTACCGCTTGCAGGACCTTTCGACCAAAGGTCAGACCTTGGTCACGAACCAGATCAACGCAAATTTGACCGATGGAAGCCCCAGCCTTTACTGCCGAAGAAGTAGGAGTGTGTGTGAAATGTGCCTTGACATTTGAAGGAAAGGTGTGATGTTGGGCCGAGTAGGCTGCTCCTATGGCCAATTAGAGCCATCTGGCTATAGAGTTCGTCGAGGCCACTTTGCCTTTTTGAGTGGCTCCAAACAATATGAAAAAGTTTGGATGCTCTCCTGAATGGTTTAGTAACCTCCAGATAATGCAGGGCGCCCCTCCTGACATCTAGAGTGGCAAAACGTTCTTACCCCATGTTTGAGGGATTTTGGCAAAAAGTGAGCACTACTAGTTGAGAGCGACGAGAAGCCAATGCGACCTTGGGAAGGAACAGAGGGTCTGATTTGAGTACCAATTTATGGGGACGAGACCTTTCGATAGATTTGAAAAAAAAAAAAAAAAAAAAAGTTTAAAACTACGGATCATCATACCCCGGCCTGTCAAGAAATACTAAGAAAGGTGGCTACCTGGACCTTGAGGGTAATCATAGCAAGCCCCGCTTCTGCACTAAAATGATGCCAATGCTTTCCAGATTCCTATTTTTGGGCTGCATTTTTGAAGTATATACTTTCCATATTTAGTTGTAAATTTTCCTGGTCACCGGCTTCCTACTTGACAGTTGGGTATCAGCTACCCGGCAGAGAGACTCTAGCTTGATAGTACCCGCTGTTCCGGAACCATGCTGCTAGTTTTAAGGTGCAGATGTGGGGGGAGATGGGCTCCTGATTGAACTAGTTCGAAAGGAACCAGGGGTCGTCTTCTGTTAGCTTTTGCAGGGGTGTGAACCATGCCCTTTAATGGCCAGTAACGAGCTACAAGGATGACCCGTGTATTTTCCAGCCGTATCCTGATTGTTCTCGGAATGAGATGGGTTGGTGGAGATGTGTGGGCGAGGCTAAATCACCACAGAAGCCCCAAGGAGTCTATCCCTAGAGAGTCCTCTTATCTGTAGAAGTAGTAATCTTTTACTTTGTTGTCTGCCGTGGCAAATAAGTAGACTTCAATAAGACCCTCATCTCCAAGTGAGTGCCTCGAAGACTCGGAGGTTCAAATCCCATTCCGCCAGGTCCAGCTGTCAGCTATTTAGAAGGTCCGCCAGCCCATTGACCGTCCCTTTTTTGGACGGCTGACAGGGAGACCCAGCACGTCTCTGCCCATGAAATTAAGTCGTAGGCTACTCATGGAGATATTTTTTATCATGAGCCCCCCTGATGGTTGATATACGCCATAGTCATGACATTGTCTGATACTGCGTGGATAGGTCTCTGCCTGTTTCTTATTGAAGAGCGAGTAGGGCTTCCCATGCCACCGCGAGTTCTCTTACATTGTAAGATAATTCTGGCCCAGAACGGAACCAAGTCCCCTGTCTCACTCAGTGTCTCATGTGGGCTCCCCACCCAAGAGCACTTGCATCCATCGTGACTGATATGAACGGGTGTGAGCCAGGGTTTTCCCCTTGTGAAAGAGTTCTTTTTTAGCCACCCAGCTAAGGACTTTCTGATGATCAGGTGAATTGCAATCTCTTCCTCCAGAGAGGATGTTCTTCCGTCCCAAATGGCCCAAGGGTTGGCACTGCAGGATCCTTATGTGGAGTCAGGCCCATTGGACTGCTGGAATTGAGGCTGACATGAGACCAGGCAGGATCATAATGTGCCATCTTGTTGCCCCAGGTACTGAGATCAGCTGTTTTGTCGCATTGACTAGCTTAGAAATCTTGTCCTCTGGCAAAAATATCCTTAGGGCCACTGTGTCGATGGTGTAGCCCAGAAACCCTACCTGCTGGGATGGGGTTCTGTTGGACTTTCATTTGTTGATCTTCCAGTCTAAGGGGGTAAGAACAATTTTGGTCATTTGAAGGATCATAATACTTATTCCCTTGTCCGACCGTAGATGAGAAAATCATCCAATTAAGGAAATATCCAGACCCCTTTCATTCCAAGCTCCTGGCTCATTTCTGCCACAATTTCAGTGAAAATGCAAGGGGCTGCAGAAATCCCAAAGGGGGAGAGCCTGATATAGGAACAGGCAGATCTCTTTTTCTGAGTGTATAGCAAATCTGAGGTATGCCAAATCGCTGGGATTAACCAGAACATGAAGGTAGGCTTCCTTCAGGTCTAGAGCTACCAAGAAAGCTGCCTCGGGAAGCAGGGATCTCACAGAAAAGATGGACTCCATCTTATATTTTCTGTACTGAATCCAGCAATTGAGACCTTTTAGGTTCCAGATTAGGCAGCGTTTGCCCAAGGGTTTTGTTAGGAGGAGAAACCAGGGAGTAAAAACCCGACATGCGTTGAGAAGAAAGATGCTCTTTGATCACCCTTCTAGCTTGTAGATTCGTGACTGCTGCCTTCATGGCTTCCCTTAAACGAAGAGGTTCTAGAAGTGATGTGACATAGAAGTTGGATGGCGTATTTGCCATAAGTTCTACTTTGTAGCCCCCCCCCCCCCCCCTCGATGATCCACCAGATGAAAGGGTTTGAACAGAAATGTTGCCGTTGCCGGAGAAAGTGCCAGTCTGCCCCCCCACTGGAAAGTTGACGTCACTGGAGGTATGTTAATGAAAGCTCCTTGACTGGGGAAGAGGAGGTCTCCCAACCAGGTACTAACCAGGCCTCAGCCTGCTTAGCCTCCGAGAGCAGATGCGTTCAGGGTGATGTGGCCGTAGGCTTAGATTTCCCCTTCTTTTTATAAAGAACCCATCTTAGTGGATTAATCTTTTCCCCTTTCTAAGCTCTGGACCAAACAGGCTACCCTCAAAAGAGATTTTTGCACAACTTGCTTTTTGACGCATAGTCGCCATCCCAAGGTTTGATTCAGAGGGCCCAGGGAGTCTATCCCTTCTTTTGGCCACGTTACCAAGGCCAGTAGTATAAGCTGAAATCTTGACTACTTTTGCAGCCGCCATATACGCCACTCTTATTAAGAGTAGGGAGTTGTGTGCCTCTGCTGTGCCAGGAACCTTTTCTAGGTGACCTCGTAGTTGTTCCAGCCAGAAAGCCACGTTTCTGGCTACACAGGTATCAACCATGTTGGGCTGGGACTCAACAGCCCCTGCTTCTTATGCCCTTCTTAGCTTTACATCCATTTTCGAATCCAGGGGATCTTTTAAGAAGACTCATTCTCAAAAACACTTTTGGAAATTTTGGCCAAAGATGCGTCCAGCTTTGGGTGTTTGGCGGGGCCCCTTCTGTCTCCCTGAAAGGCTGCCTCCTCGAGGCTGCCGTGTGGGAGGGGGGGGGGGGTGGGGAGGACCCACCCACTGTGGGACCCAGAGTAGGAGGGGGAGGAAATGGGGCCAGCAGTATGCTCATATGCATTTTTTTCCCACCCGACCAAACACTGAGATATCAGCTCTGGGTGGAAAGACCCCATGGGTAAGTCTGTGCTTTGAGAACAGGTGCCCTTTAGCGATGGCCCAGCTCCAGCTTACACTTGCCCTCCCAGGGTCTCCCAAGGTCAGGAGAAAAAGGGAAATATGGCTACTAGTGGGTATAGTGAGAATACGACTTACTTGCCTTCCTAGCCTTGGACTCAGCTGGTGCTTGATAACTCAGATAGGGGTGTGATCACATGAGGATGTGAGATCTATGCAATCTCTGTCACTGCAGCTTTAATCAGGTTGCTACTCTTTACTTCCAGCAGAATGGATCAATATAGTGTAGCTGCCATGTGAGCCAAGTGAACCTGGTTTTACTCACAGAGCTTGCCATGGCCGACTGAAAAACAAATTATCAATGTATACACTGCCAGCCTGAAGACAGGAGAAGCACAGATATGTCAACACAATACTGGCTTAGGCTAGTAGCAAAAAAGAAAAAATTAGTAAATAGCAGGGAGGCAAGGACAGCCTGAAAAGGACTAGCCACCTTTCCCCCCTTAGGAGTAACCCCCCATCCATCCTCTCCCCTCCACTTACCACACCAGGCCTGATCCAACAGTCTCTGGTAGGGGGTCTAGGTCCTCCACCATTGGGACCGCCTGGGGGGGTAGCACGCCAGCTAAGCAAGGGTGCCAGCATTGCCATACTGCCGACTGGTTCCATTTATTGGGGGGGGGGGGATAGACAGGGAGTGGCACCAAACCCCTATCTCCCGCTCATTCCCTGACACAAGATGGGCGGCGTCAACCTTGGGAGCGTCACTTCCGCCGCTGTTATATATTATACACACGCACACACCTTCAGCCTTTACAGCCACTTGAATTTTCAAACAAGCAAATGGCTGAGGTTATAACTGATCACTAGGAACGGGTTCGGGATCCCACCTGCCTGATACCACCAGGAAGCCGACACTGCACGTGGCTAATCACAGGCAGCGAGACATTTCCCGGTCTGCACATCGATAAATGTCTCACTGCCTGTGATTAGCCTTGTGCAGTGTCGGCTTCCTGGAGGTATCAGGCAGGTGGGATCCCGAACACGCCCGAGTCCATCTCTACTGATCACAATAACATAAAAGCAATATACAAGCTGGGGGGGGGGGGGACCTCTAGGGGTATCAAAAAATGGAAAGATCTGGGGGCCTTAGTGGGAGATAGATTAGGCATTAGGCAATAACATGCAATGTCAAGCTGCAGCTGCCAAAGCCAGCAGAATTTTGGCATGCATAAGGAAGGGGGATGTATTGCAGAGATAAAACTATAATCCTACCACTTTATAAAACTCTGGTCCGACCACATCTGAAGTATTCTGTCCAGTTCTGGTCGCCAGTCCTCAGAAGGGATATATTGGAGCTTGAGACAGCACAGAGAAGGGCAACAAAACGTATAAGGCAGTGATGGCGAACCTTGGCACCCCAGATGTTTTGGAGCTACATTTCCCATGATGCTCATGCCCTCTTCACTGTATTGTTGAGCATCATGGGAAATGTAGTTCCAAAACATCTGGGGTGCCAAGGTTCGCCATCACTGGTATAAGGGGATTAGAGGACCTTAATTACGAAGAGCATTTAGAAGCACTAGATTTATTCTCCATGGAGAAGAAACGCGTGAGAGGGGACATGATAGCGATTTACAAATACCTCAACAGTGATCAGAGCATAGAAAAAAAAACTATTCAGTCGCAAGGAATGCATGAGGACACAAGGTCATTCAATGCATTTAGAGAAGAGATTTAACCTCAGGCTACGCAGAGGGTTCTTTACTGTAAGGGCTACAAGACTGGAATTCCCTGCAACAAATGGTAGTAACTGCAGGGAGTATGGCTACTTTTAAAAGACTCTTGGACGTACATCTCAAGGATCGAAACATTCAGGGGTATGAGAGATGATTACGGCCACACACACCTATACAGGTTGAACTGGACGGACTATGGTCTTTATTCAACCTCACCATGTAACCATGTGCAGCACCATGGCAAATGCTGATCAAACAGAGGCTAAGATGACAGTTCCCATTGCTGTAAAGTATAGGAGGGTTTCGTTAAGCAAATGCAACTCAGAAAAAATGAATACATAAATTATATATAGTAACAATAATACCAAGAAGAACAAAGAAAAGAAGAAAAAAAAAAAAAACTGCACACTGAATGGGAGGATTGTAAGGAAATGGGCCCTAAAAGTAGAACCATAGTCAAAACATTTGTTTTTCCATTTTGGATAGAGTAGGGGAGGGTTAAAACTTGTCAGATTTTTCTTCATCATCTGTGTCCCATTGTGGAGATTTCCCTTCACTTCCTGTCCAATAGCCAAACAGGAACTAAGAGGAAATCCCTACAAATTAAAGTGGAGCTCCACCCAAAAGGGGAAGTTCTGCTTTAAGGACTTGTTCCCCACTCCTCTTAAACAATTGCCACTTTTGAAGGGAGGGAGCGGGTACCCGCTTCCCATTTCGGTTTCCAGCGCCACTTGGCAACAGAAGTTCTCCTTACCTCCTGCAGTCTTCTGGGACACTCACAGGACCCAGAAGACTGCATCCACCACTCACGATGTGCAGTGCGACTCGCCGTCACAGCCGGGTGCCCACAGTGAAGATGACAGTGCCGGGGACCGAAAACAGCAGGTGAGACCGACTGGGGTGGATCCTGGGACAGTTGAGTAGCTGTTTTTTTTTTTAAAGTCAAAAGCTACACATTTTCTAGCTGCTGACTATTTATTAAACCACAGGTGACTGGAACTCCTCCTTACCACTTGCCGACCAGCCGCCACAGTTATATGGTGGCAGGATCCCACGAATCGCCGTACCTGTGTTGGTATCACAAGCCCATCCTCCTCAGTTAGAAAACACATCCTAGGCTCACACTTAACACTTTAATCGCCCCTGGGTTAACCCCTTCCCTGACAGGGTCATTATTACAGTAACAGTGCATATTTTTAGCACCGATTACTGTAGTAACTTCACTGGTCCCCCCAAAAAGTGTCAAAAATGTCAGTTAGGTGTCCGATCTGTGTGCCGGGGGGGGGGGAGGAGAAAAAAAAAAAAAAAAAAAAAAAAAAGGTCGCACAGGTGATCAAGTACCACCAAAACAAAGTTTTGGGAATTTTGAGTACAGCGTCATACATAACGCAGTGCCGAATCGCAAAAACGGCCTGGTTATTAAGGGGGAAAATCTTCTGGTTGAGGGAATTCCTTGGGGACCCCAAAGTCAGCAGAAAAAGTGTCCCCATTGGAAGATTTCCCCTCTAACTTTTCTGGGGACAACCCAAAATTTGGGATTTTCTTTTACATTCACTTTTATTGATAATAGTAAAACAGGACAAAGAGAGGGCGAATCTCCCTGATGGGGACACAGACAGCAATAAAAACTGACAGGTGGTCTAATCCCTCTCCACTCCATCCAAAAAAAAAAATAAGTTATACCATTAGTTATACTTTATTCTCTATCCAAAAAAAAAATATATATATATTTTTTTTTTTTTTTTTTACACACACAATTAAGGAAGAGGAAGAAGTGAGCGCGCGGTATTACGCTGGAAGAAGTGAGCGCGCGGTATTACGCTGGAAGAAGTGAGCGCGCGGTATTACGCTGGAAGAAGTGAGCGCGCGGTATTACGCTGGAAGAAGTGAGCGCGCGGTATTACGCTGGAAGAAGTGAGCGCGCGGTATTACGCTGGAAGAAGTGAGCGCGCGGTATTACGCTGGAAGAAGTGAGCGCGCGGTATTACGCTGGAAGAAGTGAGCGCGCGGTATTACGCTGGAAGTAGTGAGCGCGCGGTATTACGCTGGAAGTAGTGAGCGCACGGTATTACGCTGGAAGTAGTGAGCGCACGGTATTACGCTGGAAGAAGTGAGCGCACGGTATTACGCTGGAAGAAGTGAGCGCATGGTATTACGCTGGAAGAAGTGAGCGCACGGTATTACACTGGGGGGGGGGGGGAAGAAGTGAGCGCACGGTATTACACTGGGGGGGGGGGGGGGAAGAAGTGAGCGCACGGTATTACACTGGGGGAGGGGAAGGAGTGAGCGCGCACGGTATTACACTGGGGGAAGGAGTGAGCGCACTGTATTACACTGGGGGGAAGGAGTGAGCGCGCACGGTATTACACTGGGGGAAGGAGTGAGCGCGCACGGTATTACACTGGGGGAAGGAGTGAGCGCGCACGGTATTACACTGGGGGAAGGAGTGGGCGCGCACGGTATTACACTGGGGGAAGGAGTGGGCGCGCACGGTATTACACTGGGGGGGGGAAGGAGTGAGCGCGCACGGTATTACACTGGGGGGGGGAAGGAGTGAGCGCGCACGGTATTACACTGGGGGGGGGGAAGGAGTGAGCGCGCACGGTATTACACTGGGGGGGGGGAAGGAGTGAGCGCGCACGGTATTACACTGGGGGGGGGAAGGAGTGAGCGCGCACGGTATTACACTGGGGGGGGGGAAGGAGTGAGCGCGCACGGTATTACACTGGGGGGGGGGGAAGGAGTGAGCGCGCACGGTATTACACTGGGGGGGGAAAGGAGTGAGCGCGCACTGTATTACACTGGGGGGGGGGAAGGAGTGAGCGCGCACTGTATTACACTGGGGGGGGGGGAAGGAGTGAGCGCGCACTGTATTACACTGGGGGGGGGGAAGGAGTGAGCGCGCACGGTATTACACTGGGGGGGAAGGAGTGAGTGCGCACGGTATTACACTGGGGGGGAAGGAGTGAGCGCGCACGGTATTACACTGGGGGGGGGGGAAGGAGTGAGCGCGCACGGTATTACACTGGGGGGGGGGGGGAAGGAGTGAGCGCGCACTGTATTACACTGGGGGGAAGGAGTGAGCGCGCACTGTATTACACTGGGGGGGAAGGAGTGAGCGCGCACGGTATTACACTGGGGGGGGGGAGGAGTGAGCGCGCACGGTATTACACTGGGGGGGGAAGGAGTGAGCGCGCACGGTATTACACTGGGGGGGGGGGGGAAGGAGTGAGCGCGCACGGTATTACACTGGGGGGGAAGGAGTGAGCGCGCACGGTATTACACTGGGGGGGGGAAGGAGTGAGCGCGCACGGTATTACACTGGGGGGGGGAAGGAGTGAGCGCGCACGGTATTACACTGGGGGAAGAAGTGAGGCACACTATTACACTGGGGGAAGTAGTGAGCGCACATTATTACAATGGGGGGGGGGGGGAGTAGTGAGCGCACACTATTACACTGGGGGAAGGAGTGAGAGCGCACGGTATTACACTGGGGGAAGGAGTGAGCCCACACTATTACATTGGGGAAGAAGTGAGGCACACTATTACACTGGGGGGGGGGGAAGTAGTGAGCGCACATTATTACAATGGGGGGGGAAGTAGTGAGCGCACATTATTACAATGGGGGGGGAAGTAGTGAGCGCACATTATTACAATGGGGGGGAAGTAGTGAGCGCACATTATTACAATGGGGGGGGAAGTAGTGACCGCACATTATTACAATGGGGGGGGAAGTAGTGAGCGCACATTATTACAATGGGGGGGGGGGGGGGAAGTAGTGAGCGCACATTATTACAATGGGGGGGGGGGGGGGGGAGTAGTGAGCGCACACTATTACACTGGGGGAAGGAGTGAGAGCGCACGGTATTACACTGGGGGAAGGAGTGAGCCCACACTATTACATTGGGGAAGAAGTGAGGCACACTATTACACTGGGGGGGGGGGGAAGTAGTGAGCGCACATTATTACAATGGGGGGGGGAAGTAGTGAGCGCACATTATTACAATGGGGGGGGAAGTAGTGAGCGCACATTATTACAATGGGGGGGGAAGTAGTGAGTGCACATTATTACAATGGGGGGGAAGTAGTGAGCGCACATTATTACAATGGGGGGGGAAGTAGTGAGCGCACATTATTACAATGGGGGGGGGAAGTAGTGAGCGCACATTATTACAATGGGGGGGGAAGTAGTGAGCGCACATTATTACAATGGGGGGGAAGTAGTGAGCGCACATTATTACAATGGGGGGGGAAGTAGTGAGCGCACATTATTACAATGGGGGGGGAAGTAGTGAGCGCACATTATTACAATGGGGGGGGAAGTAGTGAGCGCACATTATTACAATGGGGGGGGGGGGAAGTAGTGAGCGCACATTATTACAATGGGGGGGGGGGGGGAAAGTAGTGAGCGCACACTATTACACTGAGTGAGCACATAACATTTGATTTTCCTTTCTTGCCATCCTCCCCGCCCCCTAGTTCTAATACCCTGAGAATCAGAGATAGCTAGAGACAAGCCAGCAGCACCAAGCACACTGAGACTGCTCCTACCCCGAGCGCCCGCTAACAGCTGCACTCAGGCAGGAAAGGTCTGAGGCCATCTCTAAACACGACAAAAAGACATGGAGCAACCTGCTGCTGCGTGCAGGCCCTCCATTTTACACACAGGACGCCACCCTCCACCTCCTGACATCTGCCGGTTCTTATATCGATCCTTGCCCACTACCGACGCTATGCTAGCACAATACCTGCGGTATCCATCGTTACTGGAGCCGTAGTAATTATTGGTAGCCATGTTGGGAGCCTTAGCAAGCGGGAGTCTGTGCAGAAGGCGCGGCTTCTGAAGAGCACGTGATATCTAAAGAGCACGTGACGTGATGGCGCTAGTCCTCTTCCAGGTTCAGCCTGCCCTGAGAAGGTGTGATGACATGGTTGTAATAATAGGTAAAGAATGGTTTGGAGGATAATTGGAAGCGACAGTAATGTGTTAGTGTTCATTGTCAGCACCTGTGGAACCTCTTGGATCTTACATTTAGGCCTAGACACGGGACGGGCCTGGTTACCTGCTTTGTTTGGGATTTAAAGAGAAGTAAACCCTCTGAAAAAAAGTGAAAAAAAAAAAACCTGTAAAGACAAAGGCATAATGAGCTAGTATGCATCGCATACTAGCTCATTATGAAGTACATAAAAACGAAGCCCCCGCAGTGCCGACAGGACGGCCGACATGGATCGCGTCCCCTGGCCATCTGATTGGCCGGAGGCGCAATAACATCACTCCCGCGCATGCGCTCGGGAGCCGCCGTTCACGGCACAGGGCTCTGAAGGAACGGCATGGGTGGCCGTTCCTTCAGAGCGCGTGTGCTGATGACGTCATCGGCTGCATGCACTGTAAATATCTCCTAAACAGTGCATGTTTAGGAGATATTTATAGCACCTATAGGTGGGCCTGAAAGTTCTGGGCAAAAGTTTTTTTTAAGATAAATATACCCCTAGGACAGTCAAGGCTAGTGCATTTAACCACTTAAAGCGGAGTTCCACCCAAAAGTGGAACTTCCGCTTTAGGGAGTCCTGACCCCCCGACATGCCACATTTGGCATGTCATTTTTTGGGGGGGGGAGCGGGTACCTAGTTTTGACAGGTACCCGCTCCCACTTCCGCTCGGAGCGCCGCGGCGCCCTGAGCGGAAGTTCTCCTTTCCCCCTCCCTCCCTGCAATCTTCTGGGACACGTCAGAGGTCCCAGAAGATTGCCGGCCAATCACGGCGCGCAGCGCGACTCGCGCATGCGCAGTGGGTACCCGGCTGTGAAGCCGCAAACTGTTACAGCCGGGTGCCCACAGCAGTGATGCCGGCGCCGAGGGAGAGGATCGAGGCTTCCGGCGGCCGCATCGCTGGACCGTTGGACAGGTGAGTAAATGGCTGGAACTCCGCTTTAAGCCCCTTCTTGACCAGGGCCTATTTTGTGATTCGGCACTGCGTAACTTTAACGGACAATTGCGCGGTCGTGCGACGCTGTACCTAAACGAATTTGACGTCCTTTTTTCTCTTACGTCCTCCGACAGTCGCCGCCACTTTATAATCTTCACTAATGGGGTAATTGACCTTTGCTCCGCAGGAGTAGCTAGGCAACAAGATTTGTTAATATCAAAGCTTTTAGCATATCACACCCCTAGGGGGTGGTCCCCTCAGTCAATACCTCCCTGCTTCCTGCATTCTCAACTCAGTTTCTAATGCCTAGCTTAGGAGTAGCTGGCTGTTCCTGTGCTGGGGCTTTCAGTCTCAGCCTTCTATCCTCTTTTTGATTTTATTTTGAGTCTTTTTCTCTTTCTTTTACTTAGCTGTTCTTTTTCTCAGCATTAGTTTAGTTTCTTCGAATGAAGATGATCATGCGGAGCTGGGTCTCCGACTGGCCACCCTGGATCCCAGGGTTCAGGGCCAGGGGCTTCCCAGCCTGCCATCGAGCGTTCAGCTCAGGTTTCCCTGGCATATTGAACGACCCATCACTGTTTGCTGCAGGGATGCTGTCTGTGAGGTGGCTACCTCACCGGACGCCATTTGCGGTTTCGCACCGCAGTTCCACTGCGTCCTGACTGTGACACTCCCTGTCCTCAGTGCAGCGGTTTGGAGAAGGCTCCCCACGCCATCCGGACTGGTAAGTGCAATTCTATGTGGGGACCTGTCTGTTTTTGGGTGTCAGTCTGTGACTGTGTGACCCTGCATGTCTGTATATGTGCTGAGCTCCCTGTCAGATTCCTGTGTGGAATAGCTGCCTTTTCTGTGGGCTGCGGGGGGGGGGGGGGGGGCTCTCCCGCTCTGCTATGTGAGAGTATGGGGCAGACTGGGTTTGGACATGCTGTGCGGCGGCCGCTACTGCGTCCCGCCATTTTTTTGCGGCAAAATTTTGGTGACCGGCCCTGTGTGGTACGGCGCGGTGTTTTGGCGCCAAACGCCGCCATTTTGGTGGCGATCGATCATACAGCCACATGTCAGCGCCATTTTCTCATTGCCTAAAATGCCTCAGCCGAGCGGCCATGTTTGTGTAGCCTGCATAGGCTTTATAGGGCGGTCAGTCATTGCATCACTTCCTTTTGCTCTGGAACAGCGATCGGTGGCAGATGCCTGTGTGATCTCTCCAGGTTTTTACCTTTACTTTTTCCTGTAATTCCTTGCTCAGTGTCCTTATCCCTGTGGGGGTCGGTACATACAGTAGTGTGCGGTGGGCTACGCTCGCCGCGGTCTTAAAGGGGCAGTCCTCCTTTTTCAATTATTGCTGGGGCATGGATTCTCAGGATTGCAAGTTTCCTCCCACCTTGGTGGGGGGCCAAGGGGCTGCTGCATCCCCCGAGGGGGCTGATCTGGCTGCTATTGTGGCGAACCTGGCTTCTTAGGTGCAGATGCTAATCGCTGATCAATCCGCAAAACGGCCCAGATTGTCTATTTCCTCTGATTCAGAGGGCGATGGGGCTGCTATGGCTGGAGTGCCCTTCTCAGGGTCTCGCTCATCTCTGGACCTTGGGGGGTCTGAGGGGGAGGCTGAGGTAGAAGGGGTTGATAATTCTCCCTCTGGCTCGCGTGAAGAGCTTGCACTCATGGATGAGTTGGTTGCTTCTATCAAGGAAACACTGCGTTTGCAGGATGAACCATGTCCTCCTGCTTTGGTGTCCTCCTATGGGACGCAAAGGAAACGCAAAACAGCGCAGGTTTTTCCCTGCCCTGCGGAATTTCAGCGCGCTGTTGATGAGCAATGGCGCAATTTAAAGAAGCCATTTACTGTGCCAAGTAAGTTCAAGCTGCGTTATCCCTTTACACCCACCACTGATGAGCGTTGGTGTGTGCCGCCTCAGGTGGATCACGCCGTGGCGGTTTTGAATGAATCCACTGCGATCCCTGCTGAGGATACCCCGGTGTTCCAGGAACCTACGGACAGGAGATTGGAGTCTCTTGCCCGTCATGCTTATACGGTTGCTGGTTCTATGCTGAAGCCTATTTTTGCTTCCATTTTGGCAGCCCAGGCTATTGCGGATTGGGCGCAGGTGCTCAGGCGCACCCTGGTGGCTGACTCTGCTCCACCGACAACATTGGCTATGGTGGATCAAATTCATCAGGGTGTCATGTATTTGTGCGATGCGGACTTGGATTTAGTCCCTTTGGCTGCACGCCTCTCAAGTGTGACGGTATTGAACCGTCGCCTGATATGGCTGAAATGTTGGTCGGTTGACCAATCATCTCGCAAGACTTTAGCTAATTTGCCCTACACGGGATCTCGCCTTTTTGGCGAGTCTTTGGATACTCTGATAAAGGGAATTTCCGGGGGTAGGAGCACTCTCTTACCCCAAACTCACAAGAATAAGTTTGTTCGCGGTAAGAAGAATACTTCGTTTAGGCCCTCTCAGGGGTCCTTTCGTGCCTTTCGGTCGCAATATAAGGGCAAGCCCTTCAAGGGCCAAGGCTCCCAGAGAAAGCCGTGGGCGGGTAAGCAGAAGTCCGGCCAGTCCGGGTCCGCTGCCCATGCCAATTCGGCCTAAAGGGGCGCCCTCACCCGGTTCCGGGGTGGGGGGACGTTTGCTCGGTTTTCTTCAACCTTGGCTGGCCCGCATTCGGGACAGGTGGGTTCAGGAAATCGTTCGATCTGGATACAAGATCGAGTTTCTCTCTCGGCCGGCGGGCAGATTTTTTCCCTCAAATCTTCAGCTGTCTCCGGAGCGCTTGCAGGATCTGCAACTGGCGGTGCGGGACCTGCGGGCCCAGGGAGTGGTGGTTCCGGTACCTCATCGGGACAGATTTCGGGGGTTCTATTCCAATCTGTTCACTGTGCCCAGAAAGGAGGGCAAGGTACGTCCGATTTTGGACTTAAAAGCTCTGAACCGCTTTGTGCGGGTTCGCAAGTTCCGCATGGAATCCATGCGCTCGGTGGTGGCTGCCCTGGTTCCGGGGGAATTCATGGCCTCCGTCGACTTGAAGGATGCGTACCTTCACATCCCCATTTTCGAGGGTCACCAGAGGTACCTTTGATTCGCCATTGCGGAGGATCATTACCAATTCGTGGCGTTACCCTTTGGTCTCGCTTCGGCTCCGCGGGTTTTCACCAAGGTGCTTGCGCCGGTCCTGGCTTTATTGAGAGCCCAGGGCATCTCTGTCCTGGGGTATCTGGACGATATCTTGATTCGGTCTGCAACCAGTCAGGGCCTGGTGAACGACCTGTCCATCACGATGCAGACTCTGCAGGAGTTCGGTTGGACGATAAATTTTCCAAAGTCAACGCTGTGTCCGTCGGCTCGTCTCCCCTACCTGGGGATGATCCTGGACTCTGTTCAAGCGAAGGTCTTCCTGCCGGAAGACAAGCTTTGGACACTTCAGAACGAAGTCAGGTCCCTCAGGGACAATCAGTGCTTGTCCCTCCGGACATGTATGAGGTGTCTGGGATTGATGGTCTCGGCTTTCGAGGCGATTCCCTTCGCCCAGTTTCACACACGGGATCTTCAGGCGGAGATCCTGCCCAAGTGGGACGGGCGTCCGCAATCTCTGGATCTGCGGATTTCATTGAGCCGCCTCACCCGAAGGGGTCTTTTATGGTGGCTCCAGTCCCCGGCGGTGTCGGGGGGCAAGTCCTTTCGTCCTTTGTCGTGGACGGTAATCACCATGGATGCCAGCCTGTCGGGCTGGGGTGGTGTTCTGGGTGTTATGTCCGCCCAGGGAACTTGGTCGGAGGGGGAATCCTCCCTTCCGATCAACATTCTGGAATTGCGAGCGATAAATCTCTGCCTTCTGCGTTGGACGGACAGGCTTCAAGGCCGTCCGGTTCGGGTGCAGACGGACAATGCCACAGCGGTGGCCTACATCAACCACCAAGGGGGCACCAGGAGTGCCCGAGCGGCTCGGGAAGTAGCCGACATTCTGTCTTGGGCCGAGATGCACGTCCCGGCGATATCTGCAGTTCACATTCCGGGGGTGGAGAACTGGCAGGCGGATTATCTGAGCCGCCAGACCCTGGACCAGGGGGAATGGTCCCTTCACCCGGATGTCTTTCAGATGTTGTGCGCGAAGTGGGGTTCCCCAGATGTGGACCTGTTCGCGTCTCGTCTAAACAACAAGGTGGAAAGGTTCGTGGCAAGGAAGCGCGATCCTCGGGCAGACGCCTCAGACGCGTTAGTGGCGCCCTGGCATCAGTATCGTCTGATGTATGCCTTTCCGCCGATTCAGCTGCTGTCCAGGCTCCTTCGCAGGTTGGCCTCGGAACCGCACACGGTGATTCTGGTGGCGCCAGACTGGCCTCGCCGGTCTTGGTACGCAGACCTCGTGAATCTGGCGGTCGACGCTCCGTGGCGTCTGCCTCTTCGAGAAGATCTCCTGTCTCAAGGACCGATATTCCATCCTGCTTTACAGTCGCTGGCTTTGACGGCCTGGCTGTTGAAAGCCAGGTCCTGAAGGATAGGGGGTCTCTCCCCTGAGGTCATTCCCACTTGATGATCCCACTGATCAAGGCTAGAAAAGCCTCTTCGGGGAAGATTTACTACCGTACTTGGAAGACGTACTTTGCCTGGTGTGAGTCCAGGAGGTTTTCCCCTCACTCATACTCGGTATCGAGAGTGTTGGCTTTCCTTCAGACGGGCGTGGACCAGCGTTTGGCGTTGGCCACGATTAAGGGTCAGATTTCTGCGCTGGCCGTTCTCTTTCAACGCCCTGTGGCGTCTAATTCTTTGGTTAGCACCTTTGTTCAAGGGGTGCGACACTTGGCCCCTCCTCGGAGGGACCCTTTACCTCCATGGGACTTGAACCTTGTTCTGTCCGTGTTGCAGCATGCTCCCTTTGAGAAGATCAGGGAGATCTTGTTGTCTCTGTTGTCCAAGAAGGTTGCCTTTTTGGTGGCGATCACTTCGGCTCGCAGGGTATCAGAGCTGGCGGCCTTGTCCTCCAGCACTCCCTACTTGGTGATTCACTTGGATAAGGTGGTCTTACGACCTAACCCTTCTTTTCTTCCGAAGAGGATCTCGGAATTTCACCTCAATGAGGACATTGTCTTACCTTCGCTTTGCGCGAAGCCTAAGCATCCAAAGGAGGTGGCTTTGCATTCCTTGGATGTGGTTCGGGCGATCAGAGTTTACCTGTCGTTGACGAAATCCTTTCGCAAGTCGGATTCTCTATTTGTCCTTCCAGAGGGACCTCGGAAGGGCATGGCGGCGTCGGCTGCGACCATCGCCAAATGGATCAGACAGACCATTGTGCAAGCCTATGCTTTGAAGGGGAAGGTTCCTCCTTTCCCTGTGAAGGCGCACTCTACCAGGTCTCTGAGTACATCTTGGGCCTATCGTCATCAGGCTTCTGTGGCCCAGGTGTGTAAGGCGGCGACTTGGTCGTCCATTCACACCTTCTCAAAATTTTACAAGGTGGATGTTCAGGCATCGGCAGATGCTTCCTTTGGCCGTAAAGTTCTTAGTGCTGCAGTACCTTAGGGTCCCTTGTTTGGGTTCTTGGCTGTTGGGGTGTTTTTACCCCTAGGTTACTTGTTCTTCCTGGGTTGTTGCTCCTGTTAAGCACGTTTTTCCTGTTGCCCAGTTGGTTCTCTTACTTTGGTAAGGTTCTTTTTTCTGATGTGGGTACTGCGTTGCTTTAGGCGCGGCTGCGTTTTTCCCACCCCTCATGTCTACACTGCTCTGGGACGTCCCCATTAGTGAAGATTATGAAGTGGCGGCGACTGTCGGAGGACGTAAGAGAAAACTGAATTTTTGTAAAATCTTACCGTAAAATTCCTTTCTCTGAGTCCTCCGACAGTCGCCGCCCCCGCCCCTCTTTTGGGGTTTGTTTATGTACTCTACTGCTATGCTACTGAAACTGAGTTGAGAATGCAGGAAGCAGGGAGGTATTGACTGAGGGGACCACCCCCTAGGGGTGTGATATGCTAAAAGCTTTGATATTAACAAATCTTGTTGCCTAGCTACTCCTGCGGAGCAAAGGTCAATTACCCCATTAGTGAAGATTATGAAGTGGCGGCGACTGTCGGAGGACTCAGAGAAAGGAATTTTACGGTAAGATTTTACAAAAATTCAGTTTTTCCCACAAACAGAGCTTTCTTTTGGTGGTATTTGATCACCTGTGCAATTTTTTGATCATGCGCTATAAACAAAAAAAAGCATAAATTTTGCAAAAATAACAATATTTTTCACATTTTTTTATATGAAATTCCCCAAAAAAAATTTAAAAATCAAAATTTTTTAACACTTTAGGCCAATTTGTTTTATGCTACATATTTTTGGTAAAAAAAAAATCGCAAAAAGCTTATTTTGATTGGTTTGCACAAAAGTTATTGCGTTTACTAACTAAGGGAAAGAATTTTGTCATTTTTGTTGTTTTTTTTTTAACGAGTAATGGCGGCGATCTGCAATTTTTTTTTGCGGGACTGCGACATTGCGGCGGACAGATCGGACCCTTGACTGACATTTTTTACACTTTTGGGGTTACCAGTGACATTACTACAGTAATCAGTGCTATACATATGCACTGTTACTGTAAAATGGCACTGGTAGTGAAGGGGTTAACTTTATTTACGCGGGAGGGGCTGTGTGTGTCCCTAGGGGCGTGATTCTAACTGTGATTGGCTGTGGCTTCAGGGGTAGGAACAGGGATCAACGGTCCTACATAGTAGAACCGTATGATCAATATTCTTACACAGGGGAGAATGACAGGCGGCTTGTTTACATCAGCCACCTGCCTTTCTCCCGCTGTCATGGACACATGCGGGGGGGGTCCGTGACCGAGCGGGAGCGCGCCTCCGGCGGCGCGCACTCGCTCCCCAGAGCCTCACAGGCTAGTGACGTACCCATACGTCACTTTGCCTGTGAGGGGCTGACCGCCGCAGTATATGTACTTGCGGCGGTCGGCAAGTGGTTAAGCAACAATAGCCTCTGAACTGTCCCATGTTTAGCTTACCTGCAGGATGAAATACTTACCTTGTAAATTTCTCATCCAGCGCTGCCATCTCCGTTGTGGGCAGCTGAAGCCAGGGCGTCCCTCATCGCGTCCCTCTTCCTGGATGTCGGAGTCCCAGAAGGACATGCTTGTCACTACCGGGGCAGGCGCGCCATCCCGCAGCTGGTTCTGCACATGCCCAGAAGCTGTTCTAATGCATTTAGCAGGGAATGACGCGCTGCCCCGGAAGTTACAAGTTACCCGGTCTGTATGTCCTTCCCTCTCCCTGCGGGAACTGTGTGTCTGGTGTGCTCTGGCGCTATGGGGGGGGGGGGGTGACATGGTACCTTGGGCTTGCTAGTCCCTGTTGTGGTTCCTGAGGCCTTCATGTGTGGGTCCCTAGCCGCATGGTGCGCTGTGGGCGCCGCCATCTTAGATGTGGGCAATGAGATTTTTTTCCCCATAGACTTGTATGGGGCAGCCATTTTCCCTGCAGCTTCCTATTGTTTCCTATGGGTGTCCATCTTTGTGTAGCCCTGGTGCTATACTCTGCAGGGTTTCCCTATCAGGCGACATCACTTACTGTGTGGTCATTTCCTGCTGCTGTGCAGAAGTCACTTCCTGCTTTTTTCTCCATGCTGTGGTAGATTCAGGAAGAAGTGTGTCTGAGGTGGTAATGTGTCGGGGGTCTCTGCGGGCATATCCTTACACTTTCTGCTATCAGTTTTGTTTAAAGGGGTTCCCTGCAGACTGCTGCAATCGGTGGTAGATACCGCGATCGATTGATCATGAAAAAGGTTAATAGCCGAAAACAGCCGCTGCCTTCTTTTTCCATGGAGGTGTCCTCTGTTTCAGAGGCTGAAGGGGTTGCCCCAGATGCCCCCCTACCTGAGTGGTCACTGTCCTCGCAGTCAGATGTCTTTTTTAGCTGCTGCGCGGGAACGCGCCTTAGTAGAAGCCCTGATTATTTCAGTGCGGGATGCTTTAAAATTGGTGGATGAGCCCACACCGGCAGGGACATGGTTGGCTTTGTGGCTCCCAAAAATCTCAGAAACCTGGCTAGGTTTTCCCTTGTCCTGACACCTTTCACAATATTGTGAATGACCAATGGTGGCACGTTAAGCACCTGTTAGTGGTGCCTAAACGCTTTAAACACCGGTATCCTTTTGCTAAAAAGGTCTCCAAATGTTGGGAGGGTGCCACCTAAAGTGGACCATCCTGTTTCCAGATTGAACAAATCTACCCTTGTGCCTGTGGAGGATTCCCCAGTTTTTATGTATCCAGTGAGCAGGCGGGTGGAATCCCTTTCCCGCCATCTTCGTGTGCTGGCGGGTTCCATTTTGAAAACGTTTTTTTGTCTGTGTGGGTTTCACAGACGGTGACGGAATGGATTAGGGGGTTGTGGGAGTCTTTGGACCTCAAGACTGTTCCTCCGGAACAACTGTAACTGTTGGACCATGTGATCCTGGCTCTGGTGTTCCTGTGTGATGCGTATATGGCTGCAGCTCCCCCTGGTGGCCAGGGTCTTAGCCGTGGGCATTGTTTTAAGATGCATGGTTTGGTTGAAGAACTGGTCAGCTGACCAAGCTTCTAAAAAGGCCTTATCTGATCTCCCCTTCCTGGGAGACAGGTTACTCATTGGATGAGTTGATTAAGGGACTGACTGGCGGGAAGAATACTCTTCTTCCTCAATCTTCCAAAGGTAACACACCCCGTCCAAAGCGGGGTCCTTCCTTTTCTGCGCATACATTTTTTTTGTGCCTCCGGGGCGCAAGAAAAAGGTTAGCCGTTCAGAACTTCTGGAGGGGCTAAAAAGCCCTGGGGCAAGACCAAGGCCGGTCAGTCCGGTGAGGCAGACAAGTCCTCTTCAGCATGAAGGGGCGCCCTCTCCCGGCTCAGGGGTGGGGGGATGTCTGCACTTCTTTCAGGAACCCTGGACTTCCTTCATTCAGGACGATTGGGTTTGCGAACTGCTTTGTTCCGGATACAAGATCTAATTCCAGTCCCGGCCAGGGGACAGGTTCTTTCAGTCAAATCTTCACCTGTTTCCGGAGCTTTTAAAGGATCTGCGGGAGGCTGTGCGAGATCTCCTGGCTCAAGGGGTGATTGTGCCGTATCCCCAACAGGAACGCTCTTGAGGTTTCTATTTAAACCTGTTTACTGTGCCCAGAAAGGAGGGCAAAGTGCATCCAATCCTGTGCCCTGGGAACTTGGACAACAGAAAAGTCTTCCTCGCCGATCAATATCCTGGAGCTGAGAGCGATCAAGCTCTGCTTGCTTTACTGGACGAGTCGGCTACGCGGCTCACCGGTTCGGGTCCAGTCGGACAATGCCACAGCCGTGGCTTACATTAATCTTCAAGGGGGCACCAGGAGTGCCCTGACGGTCAGGGAGGTGGCCGAGATTCTGGTATGGGAGCTGAACACAATGTTCCAGGTTCTTTCCACAGTCCACACCCCGGGTGTAGAGAGTTGGCAAGCGGATTACCTGAGTCGTTAGGTGTTGGATCAGGGGGAGTGTTCCCTGCATCCGGAGGTGTTTCATCTCCTGTGTGCCCGGTGGGGGACTCCGGAGGTGGATCTGTTTGTGTCTCGCCTCAACAGGAAAGTTCAGAGGTTTGTGGCCAGGTCTCGGGATCCTCTAGCCGACGCCACAGGTGCTCTGGTGGCTCCTTGGGGTCGGTATCACCTGTTATATGCTTTCCCTCCGCTCGTTCTCCTGCCGAGGTTTCTTCGCCGGATGGCGATGGAAGGCATTGCGGCCATTCTGGTGGCTCCAGACTGGCCTCGGTGGTCTTGGTACTCAGAACTGGTAAAAATGATCGTGGATCCTCCATGTCGTCTTCCTCTGCGGGAAGATCTTCTATCTCAAGGACCGATCCTCCATCCTGCTTTACGGTCGCTGTCTTTAACGGCTTGGCTATTGAAAGCAAGGTGTTGAGGGGGACAGAGGTCTCTCAGATTCGGTGATTCCTACCCCTTTGAAGGCCAGGAAATCGACCTCTAGGAAGATCTAACATCGTACGTGGAAACCGCACATTTCATGGAGTGAATCGCTGCAGCTGCACCCTCGCTCTTTGTCAAGAGCTCGGGTTCTGGCCTTTTAGCATAAAGGGGTTGGCATTGGGGACTATTAAGGGCAGATGTCGGCCTTGGCTAATTACTTCCAACATCCGTTGGCTACTCATAGTTTGATTTTCATTCAGGGGTGCGTCATCTGGCCCCTCCGAGGAGATCCCCCTTGCCTCCGTGGGATCTTAATCTGGTTTTGTCTGTTATTCAAAAGCCTCCTTTTGAGAATTTTAGGGAGATTTCTCTGCTTTCTTTGTCGCAGAAGGTTGCCTTCCTAGTGGATATCACTTCTGCCCACAGAGTCTGAGTTGGCGGCGTTGTCCTGTCTTTCGCCTTATTTGGTGTTCCACCGGGATAAAGTGGTCCTCTGAGTTTATCTGACGGTTACTGAGTCCTTCAGAAAGTCGGATTATCTCTTTGTCCTTCCGGACAGTCCTCACAAAGGTTTGGCTGCGTCCGCTGCGACTATTTCGAGATGGATCAGGCAGAGGGTGGTTCAGGTTTATTCAATTGTAAAATCTTTTTCTCCGATGTCAGTCGACAGACGCAGTTCCCGCCCCTCTGTTTGGGGTTGGTTCTTTTGTCTTCACGGCTTTTAAACTAAACTGATGTGCTGGATTGTGCAGTGGGGGTTTATGCCTAGAGGGACAACCCCCTGGGCGTGTGTATTCAAATTTTACTGCCTAGACTACTCCTGATGGGAGGAGCATAAACCCACTCAGCTCATAGAGATGAGGCTGCTTCTGTCAACGGACATCAGAGAAAAAGATTTTACAGTAAGATCTTACAAAAATTTATTTTTATGGGCAGCGAGAGAGGTGCTCACCCCCCTCTGGCTGCTTTCTGGTCGTGTTCCCTGCTTACCGGAGCCGCCGGTAGCGGGGAAAACGATCCAGTTCTCTTAAGTACTGAGCAGGAAGTCGAGTGAGGGCAAGATGGCCGCACTCAACTCTATGGCCTTGGACGACCAGAGCGACGTCAGACGTCGCTTCCGCCCATCAGCCTTAAAGGGCCTTTTTTTTTTTCACTTAAATTACTCTTTTTTTTTTTGCTTTTAACCACTTGCCGACTGCCCACTGGCTTTTTACTGCGGCAGGGCGGCTCGGCTGCGTCCAGTCAGGTAGTACTACATTGCACAAAGTGGTCACCGCCTCCACCTATAACTGGTCTTAGTGCTAAGGAGCACTGGAAGGGCGGACGCAGTTCAAAAAAACAAAGAGATTTCCAGTCACAACTTACCAACCAGCCAGCGACCAACCGAATTGACCTGACTAACAGTATGCGTTAAAAACAGGGATTTGGCTCGGCTTGCATACCCCTGGTGACCTACTATCCTCTACCGGCCCGCTCGCGTCCCACTATGGCCCACACGGTAAGCACTCGCCCCCGACTGACCCTAGGCTCCTATAATGTACAGGGCATCAATGTAGCTTCTAAGCGGGGGCAAGTTCTATATCATATGCACAAGCACCATGTCAATATCTTGCTACTCCAGGAGACTCATTTTTGCTCCGACTCTGTCCCTGCTTGCTCCAACAGGTACTACAACCGATGGATACACAGTTCTAATCCGCTTCAGAAGTCCAAAGGGGTGTCTGTGGCTTTTCATAAATCCCTGCCTGTCAGCGTGATTGACCAGGTTGCAGACCCACAGGGGAGGTACGTGCTAGTTAAGTTTGCACTCTGGGGGACGACGTACACGGTCGCCAACTTCTACTTGCCTAATACTAATCAGGTCGCCTGGGCCTTGCGGTACCTTGAACTGCTTGCGAGGTTCGCGGAGGGGAGGGTCATCCTGGGTGGCGACTTCAATCCCCCTTTGGACCCGCTGCTAGATACCTCCTCCTCTCGCTCATCCCTCTCCTATACGAAGTTACGCGCCCTGAAGCGTACCCTTCACGGCATGCGCCTTGTTGATGTTGGGAGAATCCTCCACCCGACCTCTCGGACCTACACTCACTTTTCGTCAGCCCATCAGACATATAGCAGGATATTTTTTTGTGGATCATGCTTGTCTTGATTGGTCCCCCGAGGATGGCATTGGGACGTTGGTCTGGTCCGACCATTCCCCGATTTTTCTCACACTCCCCCCCCCCCCCCCCCAGATACTCCGCTGAGAGAGTGGACCTGGAGGCTTAATGACTCTATACTGGCGACTCCGGGCTGTGTGGACACGATCTCCACTGTTGTTAACCATTTCTTTTCGGACCACGCTGACGACTCTACGCCCCTCCCTTATCAGTGGGAAGCTCTCAAGGCAGTGCTACGGGGTACCTTTATTCAGATGGGTACCCGGCTTAAAAAAGAAAGATCGGCCTTCAATTTCAGCCGCGACTCTAAAACTGCACGAACTAGAAACGAAGCACAGCCAGACCCCTTCCGATGCCATTCTGGCAGACCTCTCTACGGCCCGGTCCCAACTTAGAGACCTATATGTGGCCTCCGCCCACACGTTTGACCAGAAACTGGCCCTGCACAGATACAAGTCCCAGGATAAATGTGGATGCCCATTGGCTGGCGCTCTCCACCCACGCACTGCCTCTACGTTTATCACCCAGATTCGTGACCCTACAGGGTCCCTGGCGACGACCCCAAAGCAAATTGGTCAATCCTTTGCGACTTACTACCAGTTGCTTTACCATATTTCTGCGTCCCTGCCCCAAGGTGCCCCAGGGGCCTCCCTCGACGACAAGGCCGCATATGTGTCGACGACCACCCTCCCATCCATGCCTGATGAAGCCGTATCGGACCTAGAAGTACCGATCTCAGCCGACGAGGTTATGGTGGCGATTGCATCCTCCCCTACCGGTAAAAGTCCTGGCCCCGATGGCTTTACTGCCAAGTTTTATAAGGTGTTTGGCCCCCTTCTGGCCCCTTTTCTAGCCCGGGTATTTAACTCGATTCCAGACGGCTCTGCATTTCCCCCTCAGACGTTAGAGGCCCACATATCTCTAATTCCAAAACCGGGGAAAGACCCCGCCTCGTGCACCAATTACAGGCCTATCTCTTTGATTGGAATTGACCTTAAACTCTATGCTAAGATCCTAGCGACCCGACTGAAGCCTTTATTGCCGAACATTATCCATAAGGACCAAGTGGGCTTTGTCCAGGGCCGAGAGGCTAGGGACAACACCCTGAAGACCCTCTAGCTTACTGACTATGCCCGCTCCCAAGCTATACCCCTATGTCCGCTAGGCTCCGAATTAACGGTTCCCTGTCCCCTTCTTTCAGCATACACAACGGCACGCGCCAGGGTTGCCCCCTGTCTCCACTCCTCTATGTCCTGGTTATGGAACATTTGGCCGTTGCACTTCGCAACAACCCCAATGTTTGCGGACTGACCATTGGCCCCATACATTCTAAGCTGGCACTATTTGCCGATGACCTACTGCTCTACATCACTTCTCCTCAAAAGTCCCTCCCTGCGATCCTGAATGAGTTCCGCAAATTTGGCCTTATGAGCAACTTTAAAGTTAATCACTCTAAATCGGAGATACTAAATATCTCCCTGCCTAAATCAACTCTCCAGCGTATCTCGGATGCTTATCCCTTTAAGACGGGATCCTCCTCCGTTCGCTACTCGGGCGGCCAGCTACCTTCTGACCAGACACGACTCTTCGCTGACAATTTTGCCCCTCTCTTCACTAAAACCCTATCTGACCTATCTACCTACTCCACGAAACGCTTGTCCTGGTTTGGGAGGAACAATGTTCTGAAGATGGACGTTCTACCTCGTTTTTTATACCTCTTTCAAGCGCTTCCTATCCACATACCTGCCTCCTTCTTTGACAAGCTACGCAAAGCACTCTCGAGATTTGTATGGCTTCATAGCCGACCCCGCTTAAAATATGCGACTCTCACCCTTCCAAAATCTAGAGGGGGCACTGGTATCCCAGATTTCGCTCTCTACCACCGAGCGGCGACCTTGACACGCTTAGTGGATTGGTTTCACAATGCCCCAACTAAACTGTGGGTGCAACTTGAACATCTTCTGGCCCCCTTGATCTCAGGGCACTCCCCTGGACCCCGGTACATCTCTGTGGCCACACTTCTTCTTTCGGCGCTTTAACGCGTCAGACCTTGCGGGTCTGGGATTGCCTGAATAAATCGGGACGTCTGTCATGTCCTCAGGGCCCCATGACGCCCTTCTTTGGATCCCCAGCGTTCCCTCCAGCGGCCTCGTGTTCCAGATTTGGCTCCTGGAGCGCGACAGACCATCGACGGGTATCCCAAATTCTCCGAGCTGACCCGTCCCTGTTGATGTCTCCTGCATCCGCCACCCCCAGTGGTGATCTTGTGAACTGGCTGCAGGGCCGCCAGGCCCTCTCCTATATACACACTCTGCCCTCGTTGACTGATGTTAGGGGAGACCCTTCGGAGTTGGACTCTATCCTGCTCCAGGATGTTCCCCCCACGCACACGGTGTCTCTCTTATATTCCTTGCTATTGCGTGCCCTCCGCCCCGACCTGCCGACATATACTGCTGTCTGGGACAAGGACCTGGGCCGAACCCTCTCATCTACCGACTGGCACAAATGTTTTGCGCTGACCCACTCGCTGTCTCCTGCTACCCAAGTTCAGGAGAAGGGGTTCAAACTCTTGAACAGATGGTACAGGTGCCCTTCCTCGATTGCCTACATTGACCCACTCCAGTCGGACCAATGTTGGCGGTGCGCGTCCTCTAGGGGAACACTTATTCATATCTGGTGGGAATGTCCCCAGATCCATGAATTGTGGACTGGAATTATAGCTCTGTATTGCAGGCTCCAGGCAACCAATGTTCCTGCGACACCGGAACTGGCCCTGTTGTCTTTGTTACCCGGCTCCTTCCGGTCGATCAAGAGAGACGTTTTGAGGTTTTTCTTGGCGGCTGTTCGGACGGTGATACCCAGACACTGGAGGACCAAGCACGTACCCTCTAAACTTGAGTGGGCTCTGGAACTGGACCGGCTTAGGGACATGGAAAACCTGTTGGCGCGGGAGGGGGGCAGGGAGGACCGATTCTCTGCTGCTTGGAGGTCCTGGGACATGTTTCGGTGTTCGGATGCCTTTCAGTCCTGGCTCGAGACGTCTGTGCTACCTGGTGCTGGGGGGCAGTAGTGGGACGTGGGGGGCCCCTCCTGATTTCCTCCACCTTCTTTGCCCCCTTGGCATACCTCCTTACATTCTCCTGCTTTAACCCATCCTCTTACCTTTATTCCCCTCTTTGGCTATACCATTGACACCATAAGGCAATCCTCTTTTGCTTATTTGTTGTTTTTAAGCGCTTCTCAATGGAAAGCCGGGATATTTATCAATGGCTACCACACTTCCCACAATCTTCCCAAGTGACGCCAGCCATGAAAGTGTTTATACCGGTGTTGGCCTTTCCTTGACTTTTCTCTTATTTATGTTAACACCTGACACCCCAAGGTGCTGTTTTCTTGTCCTTGTGCTGCTGCCAGGATCTAATGGACCTGGCGGTTTAGGTTCCTTATTTGCACTTATTGATATTGATTGTTGTATGCACTTACTCACAGTTTACTATATGTCATTCCTGAACAATTTATTTTTCTGTATGTTTCATACCCCCATGCTTCTCCCCTAACTCTGTAAAACCCTTCTCTTAAAATAAAATAAGATTGAACTAAAAAACAGGGGTTTGGTTGCACACATTTGCAAATACATGCGTAAGCTGCAGGCCCCGACAAGGCACCCTGTGATCTGCAGTCCCTAACTCTACAATTTAAAGAGTCTCTACAGTGAGAGCACATGCATTTAATTGGATAGATGGAGGACAGGTGACTAGAGGGAGCCCACCCCTCCTTAAAGGCACAGGGTCACGCTGAACACCCTGCACATCGCACAATGGCGGCAAAGGTGTCAGTGCGCTGCCTGGCTCAATATAGATATCAATGATGCACAAAGTGGTCACCGCCTCTACCTATAACTGGTCTTAGTGGTAAGAAGCACTGGAAGGACGGACGCAGATCAAAAAAACGAAGAGATTTCCAGTCACAACTTACCAACCAGCCAGCGACCAACCGAATTGACCTGTCTAACAGTATGCGTTAAAAACAGGGGTTTGGTTGCACACTTTTGCAAATACATGCGTAAGCTGCAGGCCCCGACAAGGCACCCTGTGATCTGCAGTCCCTGCAGGTAGTACTACGTGACTGGAGTGCATGTGGTTTCGGCGGCGCGCGCTGCGGGAGGAGCCGCGGCGATTCCCACTGCCCTCCCGCGATTATGTAAACAAAGCAGGGGGATCTTCTCTCAGACAGGCAGGGACAGATCAGCAGTTTCAGCTAAGCTGAAACTGCGATCTGTCTGTGCCTGTCACAGAACCACCCCCCCCCCCCCCCTGCCCACAAAGTTAGTAAGCACATTAGGCATACATTTAACCCCTTTGATCACCCCCAGTATTAACCCCTTCCCTGCCAGTGTCAAGTGTCATTTATACAGTAACAGTGCATATTATTTATCACTGGTTACTGTATTAGTGTCACTGGTGCCCAAAAAGTGTAAAACATGTCAGTTAGGGGTCCGATCTGTCCGCCACAGTGTCGCAGTCCCGCTAAAAATCGCTGATCCCCGCCATTACTAATTAAAATAAATATTAAAAAAGTCTAAAAATCTATCCCATAGTTTGTAAACGCTATAACTTTTGCGCAAACCAATTAAAATACGCTTTTTTGGGATTTTTTTTTTTTACCAAAAATATGTAGCAGAATGTAAATTGGCCTAAACTGTTAAAAAAATTAAATTTTAATTTTTTTTTTATTGGGAATGTTTTATAGCAGAAAGTAAAAAATATGGCGTTTTTTCAAAATTGTCGCTCTTTTTTGTATATAGCGCAAAATCTAAAAGATCAAATACCACCAAAGGATCAGAGGTGATCAAATACCACCAAAAGAAAGCTCTATTTGTGGGAAAATAAGGACATCAATTTTATTTGGGTACAGCATCGCACGACTGCGCAATTTTCTGTTAAAGTAACGCAGTGCCGAATCGCAAAAAATGGCCTGGTCATTAAGGGGGTAAAATCTTCCGGGGCTGAAGTGGTTAATGATAGATGTGAGATCTGAGGTCTTTTTGACACCAGATCTCACATTAAAGAGGACCTGTCCTGCTTAATTCTATTACAAGGGATGTTTACAGTCCTTGTAATAGGAATAAAAGTGATCAAAAAATGTTTTTTAAAGGGAAAGTGTAAAAACAAAAAGTAAAATAAATAAGAAAAAAAAATGTAAAGCACCCCGTCCCTCCGAGCTCGCGCGCAGAAGCGAACGCATACGCAAGTCGCGCCCACATATGTAAATGGTGTTCAAACCACACATGTGAAGTATCGCCGCAGTAGTTAAAGCAAAAGCAATAGTTCTAGCCCTAGACCTCCTCTGTAAATCTAAACTGGTATCCTGTAGAAATATTTAAAGCGTCCCCTATGGAGATTTTTAAGTACTAATGTTTGTCGCCATTCCACGAGCTTGCGCAATTTCAAAGCTTGACATGTTAAGTATCAATTTACTCGGCATAACATTCTCTTTTACAATATAGAAAACAATTGGGCTAACTTTACTGTTTTTTTGTTTAATTTTAAAAAGTGTAATTTTTCCAAAGAATTGTGTTTGTAAGACGGCTGCGCAAATACGGTGTGACATAAAGTAATGCAAAAATCTCCGTTTTATTCTGTAGGGTCTCTGCAAAAAAATATATATAATGTTTGGGGGTTCTAAGTAATTTTCTAGCAAAAAATACTGATTTTAACTTGTAAACAACAAGTGTCAGAAATAGGCCTTTTTTTTTTCAATTTGGATAGAGCATGGGAGGGTTATAACCCCAGGAAGTGTGAGGACATCCCTGCAAACTAGTGTCCCAATTGGAAGATTTCTCCTCTGTTAATTTTCTGGGGACAACCCAAAATTTTGGATTTTAAGTCCCGGTTCACACTTCTGCGATGCGGGAACGCTGCGAATATGCAGCATGTTCCCGCATCGCGTCAGCACCTCTGGCAGTTCACACTGCCATATGCGATACGCAGGGGGTGTCAATTAAAAGTTAACGACACCCCCAGTTGAGATCGCATATCGCAGTGCATTCTGCAAGTTCGCACAGAATCTGATCGCACTAGTGTGAACCACCATGCGATCCGATTCTGCTGTGGATAAAAAAAGGGTCATGTGCGTGTTTAGTGTGATTGCGGTGTGAATTCAGCCATACAAACTGGCTTAAATTTGCACCGCACAGAGATCGCATGTAATTTAGGAGCAGTGCGCTCCGAATTACATGCGATCTCTGTGATAGTGCGAATGTGAACTGGCCCTGAATGATAATTGAATGAATGAATTTCAAAAACTGCTGATTTACTGAGATTTTCATGCACAACTATATCTAGGGTTTACAGAGAATGGTCCGAAAAAAAGAAAACATCCAGTGAGCGGCAGTGGTGTGGACGAAAATGCCTTATTGAGATCAGAGGTCAGATGAGAATGGGCAGACTGGTTCAAGATGATAGAAAGACAGATGTAACTCAAATAACTACTCATTACAACCAAGGTATGCAGAATACCATCTCTGAATGTACAATAGGCTTGTGACGGTATCAGATTTTCATGCTGCGATTAATTGATTAAGGTTTTGCCACGGTATACGGTATTATCACGGTATTCTATTATTAAATTTAAATTATTAAATTTCTACCTCACTTGAATTTCATTGCTGAATTTAGGGGCTTTGGTTCAAATAGGTCATCAAGCAGTGTCTGGCCTAACTGGTGATAACTGGTCCTGGCGCTCGGCCTGGTCATTAAGAGGGAAAATCCTTGTGGTCAAGAAGTGGTTAAACCTGAAGGAGGTGTTGTTTATAAATGACTTTACTATTGCTTTAGGCCTGGTTCACATGTATGCGGGTTGGTGGTTCACATGTATGCGGGTTGGGGGTTCACATGTATGCGGGTTGGCGGCCCACATTTGCACAGGCATAGCAGCCCATTGATTTGAACGGGCTGCTATGCCCTCATTTTCCACAGAAAAAAGGTGCATGCAGCATTTTTTTAAAATTCAGTGGCCTTGAAATCCATCCTGCTTTTGCACCATGCGACTAACCTGCAGTTCCTGCTCTGGCAAGCTTTCTGCATTTTTTGTATACGTGGGCACGGCATTTAAAAACAGTTTGCGTGTGCAGCAAAGGCAGGTAAGTCGCATGGTGCAAAAGAAGGATGGATTTCATGACCACTGCATTTTTTTAAATTCTGCATGCACCTTTTTTCAGCTGAAAACGCAGGCATAGCAGCTCAAGCCCATTCACATCAATGGGCTGCTATGCCTGTGCAAATGTGGGCCCCCAACCCGCATACATGTGAACCACCAACCCGCATACATGTGAACCAGGCCTAAAGCAATAGTAAAGTCATTAATAGATAAAAACACCGGTCCTCCTGCAGGTTTAACCACTTCTGGATCGCAAGGATTTGCCCCTTTAAAGACCAGGCCATCGGATCAGAGCGCCAGGACCAGTCATCACCAGGTAGGCCAGACACTGCTTGATGGCTATATAATAATGTAATGTGGGCTGCTATGCGTGTGTGTGTATATATATATATATATATATATATATATATATATATACATATTAGAGCTGCACGATTCTGGCCAAAATGAGAATCACGATTTTTTAGCTTGGAATAAAGATCACGATTCTCTGTGTAACAAAAAAAAAATTGGGATAACTTTACTGTTACCTTTTTTTTTTTTTTTATTCATTAAAGTCTATTAATTGCGTTTGAAAGACTGCTGTGCAAATACAGTGTGACATAAAATATTACAACAATCACCATTTTTTTCTGTAGGGTCTCTGCTAAAAAAATATATAAAATGTTTGGGGGTTCTAAGTACTTTTCTAGCAAAAAAAAACTGATTTTAACTTGCAAGCAACAAGTGTCAGAAAAAGGTCCAGTCTTTAAGAGGTTAAACTTCCTTTCTCCCTGGCAGAGGGAAGGAAAAGATACAATGTAATCATTTTTGTTTATAGTTACTGGGAGACTTAATGTTGAAAGGTGTTAGCTGTGTGAGTGAATGAGTCATCCAGCTCACTGAAATGTATCAATTCACAAGTCAGACCCAGGAGCAGAGAAACTCGGTATTTTAAAAATGCCACAATAACAATACCGTGGCTATGCAATACCGCGATATATCGAATTACCGAAAACCGGCATATGTCTAATGTACAACACATCAAACCCTGAAGCAGATGGGCTACAGCAGCAGAAGACCACACCGGGTGCCACTCCAGTCAGCTAAGAATAGAAAACAGGCTACAATTCGCACAGGCTCACAGAAAATTGGACCATAGAAGATTCGAAAAACGTTGCCTGGTCTGATGATTCTCGATTTCAGCTGCGACATTCAGATGGTAGGGTCAGAATTTGTCATAAACAACATGAAAGCATGGATCCATCCTGCCTTGTATCCATGGTTCAGGCTGGTGGTGGTGTAATGGTATTAGGGATATTTTCTTGGCACACTTTGGGCCCCTTAGTATAGGGTGACCAGACGTCCCCGATTTACAGGGACAGTCCCCGGACTGAGGACACTGTCCCCGGACCAAGTCTGTCCCTTGTTTTGTCCTCGGATTAGATTTCAACAGGGGCCCAGGCAATTTCAAAGACAGTCCTACTAGCTTAAGTGGTGTGTTTTTTTTCCATTATCGGTGCCCCTTTCTGATGATCATGTGCTGGTCAGAGCGGAGGGACTTCTTCAGTTTTGGGCGAATACCCATTCTGCTCCCGCTTGCATGTTTCTGCCTTGGTCTCAAGTCCTGGCCAGCTGTCTGCCTGCCTATCTCCCTGCCTTTTTCGGTGGAGTGATCTAGCTCTGCTCCCCACCCAGTAGTAGCTGGGTCCCGGGGAGTGAAACTTGACAGGCTGTGAGGCGGGCAGTGGCGTTAGGCAGAGAGAGGCAACTAAGCTCAGCTGACAATGTCCAGCAGAAAGAACAGAGGGGAAGCAGATCCAATTGTCGGGCTGCCAGTGCTTTCAAGGCTTCAACACAGGTGTGCTTTGGGCGTGTCTGTGAATAGACTACATTGCACTGTCTGTCTCTCTGGCATAATGGATGGTATCATAACTCCCAGGCAGCAGGCACATTTTCATGGCTCTGGCAGTGCTCTGTCACAATGTGTCATATAACATGGCTGCTGAGTGCAGATTTTGTTAACTTATTGGTCATAAGTTAACAAAATCAACACCCAACAGCCATGCCATATCATATGACACACTGTAATAGTGCACTGCCAGCTAGAGCCATGATAATGTGCCTGCTGCCTGTGTGTTAACATAATGCTGATGATCCAGTTGCCGACCGCCCCATAGCAGATTTACACAGCGCAGGATCATGTATATATACTTGATCCTGCATTTCTGGGTATCAGAGCCGATCAGCGGGTCGAGCGCACTTGATGTCCACCGTGTTCGCCGATCGTTCTGTACACAGGCAGAACGACTGTCTGCCTATGTAAACAAGGCGTATCACTGTTCTGTCAATATGGAAGACATTGATCCTGTGTTCCTGCAAAGCAGGGACATGGATCTATGCCTTCTCTGAGTAAAAGCACCTCCCCCACAGTGAGAAAACGCTTGTTAGGCACACATTTAACCCTTTGATGTTAACCCCTTCCCAGCCAGTGTCATTACTACAGTGACAGTGCATATTTTTAACACTGATCACTGTATTAGTGTCACTGGTTCCTACAAAGTGTCACTTGTTATCTGATTTGTTTGCCGCAATATCGCAGTCCCGCTATAAGCCGCTAATTGTCACCATTAGTAGTGAAAAAAAATATGTCCTCGGATTTCATTTTAAAAATCTGGTCACCTTACCGTAGTACCAATTGAGCATTGTTTAAATGCCACGACCTACCTGAGTATTGTTGCTGACCATGTCCAGTGTTGGGGTAGTTACTCAAAAAATTTAACTAGTTACTAGTTACTTCTGTAAATTGTAACGAGATTACTTAACTAGTTACTGCATTTGAAAAGTAACTTCACTACTTATTACTTTACTTTCCTCTTTCTTAAGTGACTTGAATTTCTTGTAGAAGAAGATACATGACACTCTTTCTGCATAGAGTTTATTGTATAAACACAGGCTTTGGGAAACATGAGAACAAAAGCTGAAAAAAACAGAATAAAACATAAAGTGCAACAAAAAGTCATAAACTTCATCCCTCTCTATTCTTCGAAATAACGATTGTATCGCACGGCTTGGGTAACGCAGGAAAGCGCGTTCCTATAGCCTAGTAAAGTAGTGTAGTTACCTCCTATAGCCTAGTAAAATAGTGTAGTTACCAATATTAGTATTGTAACTAGTTACATTACTTAGTTACCAAAAAAAGTAATGTAGTTACTGTAATCAGTTACTTTGTAACTAGTTACCCCCAACACTGACCACGTCCATCCCTTTATGACTACAATGTACACATCTTCTGATGGCTACTTCCAGCAGGATAATTATTCGGTACAAACTTCTTTAGAGAAACTTTAAGGTCCCGTTCACACCTAAGTGATTTTCTGCTTGAAGCTTGTAGCTCTAAAAGATTCAACAAGCCAAATCCCATTCATTTTAATGGCCCCTGTTCACATCTGAGCGTTCTTTCACCTGGAGCAAAACGTCTGAAGCAAAGTACATGAGCTTCTTTTTGGCAGATTACAAGCCTTTTTGGCCCTATAAACTTCAAAAGAAATGCCTGATTTGAGCGTTTTATGAGCGTTTTCTGTTTAGATAGCCGCTCTCCACCCCAGATTTCCTCTCCTCCCCCTAGTGCTTGCTATTGGCTAAACAAAAATGCCTGAACCTGTAAAACGCTCTTAATACGCTTCTAAAAAGGCTTTAAAAAAAGCTACAAAAAAAGCTTAAAAGAACGCCAGTAAATCGATACGCTCAGGGGTGATTCTGCCCGCGATTCCACATCGCGGGACACTTGTGCGATGCCATTACTTCTCAACAGCATCCCAATCGTAGCACGATTTTGCCACTATTGTCCTTTGACGAATAGTGGTAAAATCGTGCAAACAAAATTGCGGGAGGCCTGTCGCCCAAAAGAAGTTACCACGGTTTCTTTTACGCGATTTACTGGATGACAATCACGACAAAATTGCGCTGCGATTGGGGTGGCTTTGAGAGGTAATGGCATCGCACAAGCATCCCGCAATTTGCCACGATTCGGAATCATGGGCAATTCCGTCTGCGATTCGGATTGCTCAGGTGTGAATGCTGCCTTACTCTTCCAGATGACACTAAATGAATCAATTAGCATTATGCTGCATTGCTATCTACTATAACAGACTCCTAGTCATTTGGTCTAAATGGCACAATATACTGCCACGATTGTCAACAGAAGTTTGTGAGGACTAATAAATGTCTTCAGTTATATCTTCCAAAGGTAGACTTATCCAACCTAAATTTTATCATCAGCTATATTATACACCTCTATGACTAAATCAATTGAAACTTAGACATTCCCCACCTTGTTTTTGTGCCTTCAGTGAGGAAGTTGATTTCTGTCATGCCCTATAGTCTCTACCTACATGTGTATACATTCTGGTCACAGATCAGTGTGTTTATTGAGTCATCCTTGGGCCTTCACCACATACAGTGTCCCAAAGTGTGCTTATTAGGGGTAGTTGAAGAAATCAAAATTACCTCACGCTCTAAAAAAAATTAGGCTAATATATTTCTGTGCAAAAAAAAAAAATAAAAAAAATACTATTGACCTGGAAATGCGTTTTTTCCACCCTCTCTTCTGAAAGTAAATATTTAATTAATACCACGCCTCCTTTATACCAGCTTATATATACCAACAGGGGTTCCCCCAAAAGATTAGAAAAATTAGGGGTCCATGGATGAGTTTAGTGCTTACCATTTAGGTCACAATGGTTAAACCTGTAGACTACATTTTTGTCTTCATATAATCCACTCTGCTGTATTGTACCTACCATGGTTATCTATCTTATTTATACTTTTGGACAAAAGTTGTGAATTACTGTATGTTATCTATACTAAAAATAGTTAATGTGTAATGGTTATATATACAAAGCACCAAACAATTATATATAAAAATATATCACCACATAGACTCATTCAATAAATCATAAAAAAAAAAATGTAAGAAATGCATAAATGGCAAAACATAAATAATGCATGTGCATAACGCATGTACAAATACATTACTCCAAATAGTGCGAATAAATGTTCAAACAAATGGCACATGTGTAAAAATAAATATAAATGTCCAAAACAAATATAATTATCTCTGTGAAAAAAAATCCCGAAAAAGTTACAACTAATTACATGTTCGGAGCATATAATGCACAATCTTCACTGTGATTCTTTACACCGCATTCACACTGAAGCGGCACGACTTCGGGAGCGACCTGTGAAGTCGCGTGCAGCGCGACTTCGGCGCGACTTGCACGGACTTCATAAAATGAATGTCTATGCAAGTCGCTCAAGGTCGACCCGAAGTAGTACAGGAACCTTTTTCTAAGTCGAAGCGACTTGTGTCGCTCCTATTAGAACCGTTCCTGTAACACACAATGGACCGCGACGGACCGCGACTTGTCAGGCTGACAAGTCGCCTGACAAGTCGTATTAGTGTGAATGGAGTCTTACTCCATCCAATGTGTGATAAAACACCACCGAGTGCAAAAATGGATGTGCTCTCATCTACTGATTTGGACCCCACTAAACGTCTCGCTCTTGCCCAATTCAGATCTTTCTCCACAGGGTAAGAGAGGGTTTCTCATTGAAGCCCCCCATAGTATAAAAGCAGAAGAAATCTCCATGGTGTAAAACTGTAATATTTATTGGTAAAGAGAAAAAAATGCACTCACAGAAATGTCAGCATAGCGGCAACCAACTGAGTAGAAGCCAGTGATTATGAATCCTAGATGGCGCCCAAGCTTTTCCCAGCATGATGTCATCACTTACTCCCTTCTTTAAAAAAAAAAAAAGTCACGTCCAACTTCCTATCTGTATATGATGTCTTTTTTAATACTTTCTACTAGGGGCAAGGGAGTTTTTGTTTCATTTTTATATAAAACCACAGTTGTCCTTTACAATTGAAGTATAGTCACATTACATTAAAAGAATTATGGATTGTGCATTAGGCTTAGGGCTTATTCAGACAGATCTGTTACTGTCAGGGGTGTCGTGGCAGAGCCTGACGTGTAGAGGAATGTCTCACCGGATGAAGAGCCTGGAACTATGTGCGATCACAGGACAGGGATGCTGACTGGATATCTAGCAGGACACAGGTTCACCAGAGGCGCGGAGTCTAAGTGCTAGCCAGTATTCACCAGGGCCCCTGATGGTGGGGATGGATTTGGCTGTGTGCTAACACCAGGTCGTGGTCCTCCAGATTCCCCAGTCAGGCCAAGAGCAGGTCCAGGTCCAATAGCCAGTAGTGGATAAGCAGATCAGGATGAGGCAGAATAGTAGTCAAGACAAGCCGGGCTCAGGACGGGCAGCAGGTAATCAAGGTCAAAGGCAAGCCGGGTCAGATGATCAGGAACAGCAGGTAATTTCAGGTACAGGAGAGCTGAAGATCACACAGCAAAGATTCAGTGTGACCACTGCCCTTAAATATGACGCTTGGCGCCAATGAGGATTGCATACGCGTTCGCGTAAACGCCAAGTAGCCTCAAACTATTTCAAGGTAGCCTCAAACTATTCCATGGTAGCCTCGAACTATTTCATGGTAGCCTCGAACTATTCAAGGCGCCTCTGCGTACGCGCATGCGCATAGGCGTTCGCCGGTTTGCAGTACCAGTGCGCCTGCGCATAATAGTGAATTCCTGACAGTTACATTGCATTTTGTTAATGCATGCATTACTGTAACGCACCATGCACATGTTAGTGCAATGCTGTAACGTTCCTTTTTTAGTGGCATCTCAATGCACTTAGGCACCACAACTACATACTGAACATACATGTGTTGCAGCTCACCACAGTGCATGGTAGAGCACAAACGTGCCTTGTGGTGTACTGCATTTGAATAACTGGTGGAAACCTGCCAACTGTAGCATTATATTCACATTAATTCTGCCCATTCCTTTGATGTTCAGGTTTCTCCACATATGGATATCTTTGTCTATAGTTCTCAGGAGTTTGAAAGTGGTTTCATACAGGTCTGAGTCATTTGTATTAAAGCGGAAGTAAACCCTCCCATTGTTTTTAGCCAAGGAAGCTGCCATCTTGGCCTTTAATCCTGTTCCCGGGCAGCCAAGACACTCCTGCTATAGCGCTGGATTGAGATTGAGATGGGCTTAGGTAAGTATTGGGGGGCTGAGGGAGGCTGCTGCACACAGATGGTTTTTATCTTAATGCATAGAAGGCACTGACTTTACAACCACTTTAATCTTCAACTGCCACTGCAACTGTCAGGGTTCAGTGAGCCAGGGCTGGATGACTCATCCTGACATATCCTCCTATGCCTCCCCTTGGTCTAGATTAGAAGGTTATAGAAACTTTTAGGACTGGTGGGAGGAGGGGCTGTTTGGAATATTTATGAGGGCTTCAGCCAATCACCAGTAAAGGGCTGGCAGGGTGCAAGGCTTACCTTATAAATAGGCATGGGCCATGTCAGCAGGGGTAGTCGGGTGGAAGATGGAGATATAGTGCTGTAGAGTCTGCTGGTGGCCCTCAGGGGTGCCCCCTAGTTTGGGGGAGGGGGTGATCTTGGACTGGGGTGCTGGAAGGATCATGCCATAATAAGCAAAGGAAGCCCTTCCTGGTGGAACAGAAGCAAATGCGAGGACAGTGTGAGTATAGCAGCAATATTGGGGACTTGCAAGAGGGGAGACTGCCACATGTAGTCAGTTCAGTGTGCCTGGCTGTGCAGTGTGAGGGATCCCAGTTAATCTGCAGCTCCTTAGGGGGTGTGCTACACTGCTCTGCTCTCTGTTTCTTTTCTCAGTCCTCACCTTGCTCTGCTCATGTTTGCTCCCTCCATTTGTACATAGTTAGGTTGTTGTTTTGTTTGTTGCACTATCACATTTATTTTGTCCCTTCCTAGTGTTGGAAGAGTGATATTTACAGCTGCAAGAAAAAGTATGTGAACCCTTTGGAATGATATGGATTTCTGCACAAATTGGTCATAAAACGTGATCTGATCATCATCTAATTCACAACAATAGACCATCACAGTCTGCTTAAATTAATAACACACAAATAATGAAATGTTGCCATGTTTTTATTGAACACACCATGTAAACATTCACAGTGCAGGTGGATAAAGTATGTGAACCCCTAGACTAATGACATCTCCAAGAGCTAATTGGAGTGAGATGTCAGCCAACTGGAGTCCAATCAATGAGATGAGATTGGAGGTGTTGGTTACAGCTGCCCTGCCCTATAAAAAACACACACCAGTTCTGGGTTTGCTTTTCACAAGAAGCATTGCCTGATGTGAATGATGCCTCGCACAAAAGAGCTCTCAGATGACCTACGATTAAGAATTGTTGACGTGCATAAAGCCGGAAAGGGTTATAAAAGTATCTCCAAAAGCCTTGCTGTTCATCAGTCCATCCACGGTAAGACAAATTGTCTACAAATGGAGAAAATTTAGCACTGCTGCTACTCTCCCTAGGAGTGGCCGTCGTGTAAAGATGACTGCAAGAGCACAGCGCAGACTGCTCAATGAGGTGAAGAAGAATCCTAGAGTGTCAGCTAAAGACTTCCAAAAGTCACTGGCAAATGTTAACATCCCTGCTAGCGAATCTACAATACGTAAAACACTAAACAAAAAAAAAACCTGTACCTGTCACTACATATTGGTGTCACAAGGGATGTTTACATTGCTTGTGACAGCAATAAAAGTGATCAGATTTTTTTTTTAAAAAAAACCTGTAATAAAGTTAAAAAAAAAAGAAGAAATAAATAGGAAAAAAAAAAAAAAGTCCTTTTTATGGCTGATATTTCAGTCAGCTTTTTTTTTTCATATATATATATATATATAGTGTGCAGTTGCCTGCCCGCCGTGTGTGAGAGGCCACAAACCCACCACAGACTGTACTGTGTGCACACCACACTCATATCGGGTGGCACAGTACCTTGCAGTTAAAAAAATAATTTATTTTTTCCACTGTCATAATTGCAGTTGCCTGGCCTGCCAGTGAGTGTCAGGTCCACAAAGTGTACTGTGCCCACTGCAGTGCCCACCACTCATATATACGGTGGCACAGCACCTTGCAAATTAAAAAAAATATATATTTTTTATAATTGCAGTTGCCTGGCCTGCCAGTGAGTGTCAGGTCCACAGAGTGTACTGTGCCCACTGCAGTGCCCACCACTCATATATACGGTGGCACAGCACCTTGCAAATTAAAAAAAAAATATTTTTTATAATTGCAGTTGCCTGGCCTGCCAGTGAGTGTCAGGTCCACAGACTGTGCTGTGCCCACTGCAGTGCCCACCACTCATATATATATACGGTGGCACAGCACCTTGCATATTAAAAATATATATATTTTTTATAATTGCAGTTGCCTGGCCTGCCAGTGAGTGTCAGGTCCACAGAGTGTATTGTGCCCACCACTCATATATACGGTGGCACAGCACCTTGCAAATTAAAAAAAAAAATTATAATTGCAGTTGCCTGGCCTTCCAGTGAGTGTCAGGTCCACAGAGTGTACTGTGCCCACTGCAGTGCCCACCACTCATATATACGGTGGCACAGCACCTTGCAAATTAAAAAAATATATATTTTTTTATAATTGCAGTTGCCTGGCCTGCAAGTCAGTGTCAGGTCCACAGAGTGTACTGTGCCCACCACTCATATATACGGTGGCACAGCACCTTGCAAATTAAAAAAAATATATTTTTTATAATTGCAGTTGCCTGGCCTGCCAGTGAGTGTCAGGTCCACAGAGTGTACTGTGCCCACTGCAGTGCCCACCACTCATATATACGGTGGCACAGCACCTTGCAAATTAAAAAAAAATATATAATTGCAGTTGCCTGGCCTGCCAGTGAGTGTCAGGTCCACAGAGTGTACTGTGCCCACTGCAGTGCCCACCACTCATATATACAGTGGCACAGCACCTTGCAAATTAAAAAAAAATATATAATTGCAGTTGCCTGGCCTGCCAGTGAGTGTCAGGTCCACAGAGTGTACTGTGCCCACTGCAGTGCCCACCACTCATATATACAGTGGCACAGCACCTTGCAAATTAAAAAAAAATATATTTTTTATAATTGCAGTTGCCTGGCCTGCCAGTGAGTGTCAGGTCCACAGAGTGTACTGTGCCCACTGCAGTGCCCACCACTCATATATACGGTGGCACAGCACCTTGCAAATTAAAAAAATATATATATATTTTTAAATACAAACGTTTTATTGAGCTTTGTAAACAGAAAAAAGCCAACAAACAACAAAACCAAAGTTCAACATATCAGAGCTGTGCAAATACATGTCATTACGAACAAGTGTCTTACATATCACATAGTAATAAAAGGGGGGAAGAAAAAAAAATAATATAACATATAAAGATATGTAAAGTGGCGGTAAATTACGCTTTATAAACAGTGACGTAGACATGTGTTCGCAGATAACATAGAAGATGGAAGGACAAGCTATAGTCTCTATTAATGGTATGGGCATAGAGAACATTTTTGCACTGAACACTTCATAGTATATCAGATACCAAAGTCCAACCATACCGATTTCCATGTATGCATACTTCGGAGAAAAGAACAATAATAACAGCAACAAAAAGTTCCTTACATTAAAAAAAAGAGCATTGATAGGGGTATGACCCCCACGTAGACCACTGGGCGCTGATTCAGGGCAATCCTACAAGGTCCATAACACATCAGACTGTGGACCAGTTCTCCCATTTTTTATGGAATATATGCATAGTGTCGTATAAGGTGTGGTGAACCCTCTCCATGCTCCTAATCGCCTCCATTCTTGATAATACCTGAGTCCAAGGGACCGTCTCCGACCGCCATTTAAGGGCCACCGCCCACAGCACCGAGCAACATAGTGTATGGGCCAATCTTTGGGTTGGTGCCGGGGCACTAGGAATTTTAGCAAACAAAAGTCCCATCTGAGGGGTAATGGATATTCTAGAGTTCAACATTTGTGAGATTACTTCTGATACCCTATTCCACACAGCCGTCAATCTACCGCACTCCCAAAAGGTGTGAAGTATGGTGCCAATTTAGGGGATAAAAAGTCTACAAATTTCTTATAATATGTGGACGTAAAGCCATCAGGGCCTGGGGCTTTGGAAGTTTTAAGGGACTTGATCACGGTCGCAACTTCTGCTTCTGTGCATGGGGCATTCAAACTACCAAGCTGCTCCTCAGTTAGGACAGGTAACTTCAGGCTGTTTAACCATGAGTAAGATATATCCGGATTGTTGATCTCTGGGGAAGAGAGCAACTTCTTATAAAATCGTGAGAAGACATCAAGTACCTCCTTAGGATGTGAGACCAAGTTGTCTCCTTCATCCCTCACCTTATATACATGTGCCGGCTGGAGAGACTGGTGGAGCTTCCTGGTGAACATGGCCGAGGCAGTATTACTGTGCAGAAGGAACCTAGCTTTTGCCCACTTAAGAGATTTTTCCGTGGCCGAGGACAATATGGAGTCTAGAGCAACTCTCTTCTGTGAAATTTGGTGTAGTACATCTGGTGAGTGATTCTGGCTATGCGTATGATATAATTTATGCAGGTCAGATGTCAGTGAGCGGATATCTGCCAGTCGTTTGCGTTTGGCTTGAGTAGCTAGTTCTATTAATTTACCTCTCATCACTGCCTTATGGGCAGCCCAGAGCATAGGGGGTGACACTTCACCATTATCATTAAGGGCGAAGTACTCACGCAGATGGTCAGCTACTGTGGTGAATGTCTCTAAATTAGAGAAGATAGAGTCGTTCATTCTCCAGTTCGACGCAGAGTCCGGAAGGCCAACATGATCCGTATTAAAGGATACTACATGATGGTCAGACCATGGACATACATGAATATCCGCCGATGAGGAATTTGCCAATAAAACTGGTGTACTAAATATATAGTCTAACCTAGCATAACTATCATGCGGGTGCGAGTAATGGGTATATTCTCTCACACCAACATTCAATGCCCTCCATGTATCTAATAATTGACAGTTGGTTAATGATTTATGTAAAGTTCATGGAAAAGCGTTGGCCGTGCTCACCGATCGGCTCTTGTCAAGCATGGGGTGTGCCACCAGATTGAAATCGCCTCCAACCAGGACATGTGCAGAGGAATATCGTTCCAGGATCTGGAAAAAATGTTGAAAAAAAGAACCCTGTGAGACATTCGGGGCATAAAGATTTGCAATTGTTATAGATTTACCCTGAATAGTACCCTGTACTATAATGAACCTGCTATCTGGGTCTCTATATACCTTTTGCACATCAAAGAACAGATGACCACGTACCAGGATCATGACACCCCTTGTCTTTGAGGTATATGTGGTGAAATAGACTTGTTTATAAGCCTAATCGAAGAATTTGGGGTGGTTTTGGGTAGCAAAATGAGTCTCCTGTAGCATAATAATATCTGCGCCTAAGTGCTTATAAAAGCGGAATGCTTTACGTCTCTTTTGAGGAGTATTAAAACCCCTCACATACTGTGAGATTACCCGCAGCCCCATATCTGGGTAACAAGTGGAGTCTATAACCCTCTTGTCCACAAGGCACTAACATATCCAGCGAGTCATAATAAGGCACTTGATAATTCTTATAAGTAAGGCGTGTATCAACCAGGGGTTTCCGTGGCAACTCCCTGTTTGCGCCCAGTGGTCCACGCATAGTCAGGAACATAGCAAACAAAAATGAGAAACTTATTTTCATATAAAAAACAATGAACAACAAAAAAAAAAAAATTGTCATTGGAGAACTTCGGGGGACAGAACCCCGGTTCCAAGAGAAGAATAACCAAGGACTAAATCGTCCTACACTCTTTGGAATAGGTATTAAACCTACAGCATCAAGCAGTGTACCTTAGCCTTCCCTGCTGTAAATATCGTGCAGGGAATCCTCGGCAACTACAGCAAGTGCTGAAGAGTGGGGGGAGTAAGAGAGTGAGCACCTAGAGCCTTCAGTGTGGCCCCAAGAAATTGCAAGGGGAGAAAAAGAAAAATAACCAACATGAAAAAAGGTCCAGCAGTAACTAAAATAAAAAAAAAAAAAAAACTGTCAGTGGTGGAAAAGACCAACATCCCCTTAAGGGCGCAAAAATATGACCAAAAAAAAATAGGAAAAGAAGTCGCTGAGCCTCACGGAGACCCACATCCTCTCCCCATGCCCGATGATATAGGACTCAAATACTCAAATCCTAGTAGGATAGAGAATATGGCATGGGAGGGGTGGGGGCCAATCAGTCTGGGTAAGATCCACTCCTGGAAATTTCCTCGTTAGGGATGGTCAAGGAACACGATCCCTAGACCGGGATCCTCCATTATTGGTTCTCTGTGGTGATGGTGTCGCCCAAATGGCAGGTGGGCGTGGGGTAGACGGAAGTCTCGGATTATTTTGGGGTGCCAAGAGACCCAGTTTAACTAGGAGCTCCTTACCCTCCATGACATTAAATACTGTATAAGTGGAGCCATTGTGGGGTACTGTGAGTTTAAATGGGAATCCCCATCGATATCTGATCCTGGCCGACTGGAGTACTGATGTGACTTCCTTCATCCTTCTTCTTTTATCTAGTGTCGTTGGGGAGATGTCTGGATAGATTTGAATGGTAACCCCCTCTAGTTGAATATGTTGTGTGGTACGTGCAGCTCTGAGGATATCCTCCTTCACACCATAGTCCTTGAAGCACATTATTATATCCCGAGGGGGTTTATCTGGGGTAGGTTTAGGCCTGAGGGCTCTGTGGAGCCTGTCGCAAGCAAAGGCCGAAGCAGGGTGTTCAGGGAGGAGGGAGCCAAAAAGTTTCTTCATTGCAGCCGCAAGGTCTGTGGTGGTCTCTGGCACCCCCGCACCCGGAGGTTATTTCTACGATTGCCTGTTGTCCAGATCTTCCAGGTGTGATTGAAGCTGGACAACCGTATCAGAGAGAGTCTCATGATCCTTCCTTAGGTCTGTGTGCGCCAGGGCTAGCTCATCATGCCTAGTCTCCAACATGTCCGTCCTGCCTCCCAAAGCCGCTATCTCCGCGGTGAGGGTGTTCGTGGACTTGTGGAGTTCGGCCTGAAATTTTTGAGCAATGCGATCATACATGATGGCAAGACTGTCCTCCAGATCCGCTTTCGTAAGTTGTGGAGTGTGCTCACTGCGGTCCACGGAGACAGGAACAGGGGCGGCCTGGTTTGTAGTCTCCGCCGGAGCCTGCGGGCGCCATCTTGGGACATGGTCTTCTCCCTGACTCGGAGAAGATAGGTCGTCAGGGACCGCTGGACGGTCTTCTTCTTGCGTTTCTTGGGGGTAGGCATACACTAGAAGTCCCACGGGGGTGATCGGGTAGGAGAGGAATAGAATCTTCCAGCAGGAAAGCCCCGGGGAGTGATAAAAGGCTCAATCTAGCTCAGAGCGTCTCCTACATGCGACCGTCCGGATCCGCGGCTTGGACACGCCCCCCAAAATATATATATTTTTTATTATTGCAGTTGCCTGGCCTGCCAGTGAGTGTCAGGTCCACAGAGTGTACTGTGCCCACTGCAGTGCCCACCACTCATATATACGGTGGCACAGCACCTTGCAAATTAAAAAAAACATTTACTTTTTATAATTGCAGTTGCCTGGCCTGCCAGTGAGTGTCAGGTCCACAGAGTGTACTGTGCCCACCACTCATATATACGGTGGCAAAGCACCTTGCATATTAAAAAAATATATATTTTTTATAATTGCAGTTGCCTGGCCTGCCAGTGAGTGTCAGGTCCACAGAGTGTACTGTGCCCACTGCAGTGCCCACCACTCATATATACGGTGGCACAGCACCTTGCAAATTAAAAAAAAATAATTTTTATAATTGCAGTTGCCTGCCAGTGAGTGTCAGGTCCACAGACTGTACTGTACCCACTGCCCAACACTCAAATAGGGTGGCACAGCACCTTGCACGCATAATACCACTAATCTAAAAAAAAAAAATGACAAGCAGCGGCAGGCCATCCCACAGGGGCCGTAGTGGTCGTGGTGTTGTGATTTCCTTTGGCCCTAGAATAATGCCCAGTGTTCAGAAGCCACGTACCCTGAACTCGAAAAATTCTGAGGACATAGTTGACTGGCTTACATAGGACACCCAATCTTCTACAGCTTCCGCTCGGAACCTTGATGCACCATCCTCCTCCAGCTCAGCTTCGGGCACCTCTCAATTTACCACTCGCCCGCCCGCCGGCACCACCACCAACACTAGCACCACAGCCGCTTCACTTGATCTGTCAGAGGAGTTATTTACACATCAGTTATAAGAAATAAGTGATGCGCAACCATTAGTGCCAGAGGATGTAGATAACGGGGATATGTCTCAGTCAGGCAGCATTATACACATGGACGTACATTGTGATGATGATGATGTTGTACCCGCTGCTGCTGCCTTTGCTGAGTTGTCAAGTGAAGCGGCTGATGATGACGATGTGTCCGTGGATGTCACCTGGGTGTCTGCTCGAAGAGAAGAAGAAGAGGGGGAAAGTTCAGATGGGGAGACAGAGAGGAGGAGGAGATGAGTTGGAAGCAGGGGAAGGTCATCGCAAGGAGCTAGTGGCACAGTCAGACAGCATGTATCGGCACCCGTGGTCAGCCAGACAGCACGCCAATCAACGCAAGCTGTTGCCACCACCAGAATGCCGTCATTGCAAAGCTTAGCAGTGTGGCATTTTTTTGTGTGTCTGCCTCTGATAACAGCGATGCCATTTGCAACCTGTGCCAAAAGAAACTGAGTCGTGGGAAGTCCAACACCCACCTAGGTACAACTGCTTTGTGAAGGCACATGATCTCACATCACAAACGCCTATGGGATCAACACATGAGTACAAGCAGCACACAAACTCAAAGCCACCATCCTCCTCCTGGTCCAGCATCTTCAGCCACATCAACCACTGCTGTCCTCCTTGCCCCCTATCAACAACCCGCCACTCCGCCTCTCACCTTCAGCAGTTCCTGCTCATCTGCCCACAGTCAGGTGTCTGTCAAGGAAATGTTTGAGCGTAAGAAGCCAATGTCACAGAGTCACCCCCTTGCCCGGCGTCTGACAGCTGGCTTGACGGAACTCTTAGCCCGCCAGCTTTTACCATACAAGCTGGTGGAGTCTGAGGACTTCAAAAAATTTGTAGCTATTGGGACACCGCAGTGGAAGGTACCCGGCCAAAATTTTTTTTCACAAAAGGCAATCCCCAACCTGTACTTTATTGTGGAAAAGGAAGTCATGTCATGTCTGGCACACAGTGTTGGGGCAAGGGTCCATCTGACCACAGATACCTGGTCTGTAAAGCACGGTCAGGGCAGGTATATCACTTACACTGCGCATTGGGTAAACCTGCTGGCAGCTGCCAAGCATGGAATGCGTTGCTCTGCAGAGGAGTTGGTGACACCGCCACGACTTGCAGACAGGCCTGCTGCCACCTCCTCTACTCCTCCTACTCCATCCTCTTTGCTAACCTCCTCGGCTGAATCCTCTTCTGCTGTTGCATCTTGCTCCACACCAACTGCACCCCCCCCAGCTCCCCAGGGGCTATTCCACATGCCAGATACGACAGTGTCACGCTGTCTTGGGGTTGACTTGCCTGAAAGCAGAGAGTCACACCGGACCAGCACTCCTGTCTGCCCTGAACACACAGGTGGATCAGTGGCTGACCCCGCACCAACTGGAGATCGGCAAAGCGGTGTGTGACAACGGAAGCAATTTGTTGGCGGCATTGAATTTGGGCAATTTGACACATGTGCCGTGCATGGCACATGTGTTGAATCTGATTGTACAACGCTTTGTGCATAAGTACCCAGGCTTACAGGACGTCCTCAAGCAGGCCAGGAAGGTGTGTGGCCATTTCAGGCATTCCTACACGGCCATAGCGCACTTTTCAGATATTCAGCGGTGAAACAACATGCCAGTGAGGCGCTTGATTTGCGACAGCCCGACACGTTGGAATTCAACACTCCTAATGTTCGACCGACTGCTCCAACAAGAAAAAGCCGTCAACGAGTATTTGTATGACCAGGGTGCTAGGACAGCCTCTGCGGAGCTGGGTATTTTTTTGCCACGTTACTGGAAGCTCATGCGCAATGCCTGTAGGCTCATGCGTCCTTTTGAGGAGGTGACAAACCTAGTCAGTCGCACCGAAGGCACCATCAGCGACATCCCATTTGTTTTCTTCCTGGAGCGTGCCCTGCAAAGAGTGCTGGATTAGGCCATAGATGAGCGTGAAGAGGAAGAGTTGTGGTCACCATCACCACCAGAAACAGCCTTATCATCACTTGCTGGACCTGCGGCAATGCTGGAAGAGGAGTCTGAGGAAGAGGAGTCAGAGGAGGAATGTGGCTTTGAGGAGGAGGAACACCAACCACAGCAGGCATCACAGGGTGCTCATTGTCACCTATCTGGTACCCGTGGTGTTGTACGTGGCTGGGGGGAAGAACAGACCTTCAATGAGATCAGTGAGGACGAGGAATTGGACATGAATAGCTCGGCATCCAACCGGAAAGGATGCAGCAGTTACAAAAAAAGCTAAAAAGTATGCTTTACACAGCGTATAAGGGTGATGTCACAGCACAACGGAAATCTAACAGGGGAAGAGGTGAAAGTAAGTCTCCTCCTACCACGACCACGCCGGCAAGGACAGGACCCTTTACAGACGTGTTGTTGATGGAGGACATGTGGAGCTTTTTAAGTCCTACGCATCGCCACAGCCCTTCGGGGTCCACCCTCAGAGAACGACTCGACCGACAGGTAGCAGACTACCTTGCCTTAACTGCAGATATCGACACTCTGAGGAGCGATGAACCCCTTGACTACTGGGTGTGCAGGCTTGACCTGTGGCCTGAGCTATCCCAATTTGCGATAGAACTTCTGGCCTGCCCCGCTTCAAGTGTCCTGTCAGAAAGGACCTTCAGCGCAGCAGGAGGTATTGTCATTGAGAAGAGAAGTCGCCTAGGTCAAAAAAGTCTAGATTACCTCACCTTTATTAAGATTAATGAGGCATGGATCCCGAAGGGACTGACAGTGGGGGATGCATTTGACTAAAATAGGCCTGATGAGGTGCCTTGGGCTAAAAATGGTCCACAGGCTGCTGTATTTAATCTCTGCATGGCGGATGACTTACGTGACTTCTCCGCCACCAACTAGGGTTCAAGCCGCAATGTTTTAGTGCACTTTCTGCCTGGAAAACCTCAATTGTTCCGGCCTCTGGTGCCTAACTGTGGCTGCAAAAAACAAAACACAAAAAAAAGGCACATACATGTGTCAATTCCCCTTCGTGATCGTTACCTTGTTGTGGTGAAGGGGCTTGCGTATCACAATGAAGCGATCACCTCTAGGAGTGTGTTGGCAATGTTGGCACACCCCAGATGATAAGGTCGTTGCTTCATTGTGAACAGACCAAAAGCGATCGGCTGGATAATTTTTCATAGAAAAAACATTAATTTTCTTTATGATCATCTTAGGTGATCATTTAAGCCTACTAGGCCAACAATGGGCCCACACTGCAGAATCATTGTTTTCTGGGTCACTTAATTGTCACTGAACTACCTCAGCACGACCATAGGTTTTGAAAAACCGCCATCGCCTGCAATCTCCCAAATGTGCGCATGAGCACAGTCATCACTACAGCAAGATTGACCCATAGAGGAATAAAATTTATGTCATGAGTGTGTCAACTATTGGCAACTCTTTGCGGTTGTCTAAAATCTATTCGATACACGTCCCCTGATAGGGGACGTAACAGGGATTAAACTGATAAGAATAGTACTACTTAACACACCACTCATATAGGATGGCACAGTACATTGCACGGCGCACGCGCAGTGCCCAAAATTGGAAGTAAGAGGACAGACCAAACATCTTTTTCCATCTCCCGGTTCCTAAAATCTATTCCATACTCCGGCCCCTGATAGGGGACGTAACGTAACAGGGATTAAACTGATAAGAATAGTACTACTTAACACACCACTCATATAGGATGGCACAGTACATTGCACGGCGCACGCGCAGTGCCCAAAATTGGAAGTAAGAGGACAGACCAACCATCTTTTTCCATCTCCCGGTTCCTAAAATCTATTCAATACACGTCCCCTGATAGGGGACATAACAGGGATTAAACTGATAAGAATAGTACTACTTAACACACCACTCATATAGGATGGCACAGTACATTGCACGGTGCACGCGCAGTACCCAAAATTGGAAGTAAGAGGACAGACCAACCATCTTTTTCCATCTCCCGGTTCCTAAAATTTACTCCATACAGCGGCCCCTGATAAGGGACGTAACGTAACAGGGATTAAACTGATAAGAACAGATTTTTTTAATTTAAAAAAAAGAGGACAGCCTCTGCGGAGCTGGGTATTTTTTGGCCACGTTACTGAATGCTCATGCACAATGGCTGTAGGCTCATGCGTCCTTTTGTGGAGGTGACAAACCTGGTCAGTCAAACCCAAGGCAACATCATCGACCTCATCCCATATGCGTTTTTTCTGGAGCGTGCGAAGAGTGCTGGATCTGGCCGTAGATGAGCATGAAGAGGAAGAGTTGTGGTCCCCATCACCACCAGAAGCAGCCTTGTCGTTGTCGATTGCTGGATCTGTGGCAACGCAGAGAGAGGAGTCTGAAGAAGAGAAGTCAGAGGAGGAAGGTGGCTTTGAGGAGGTGGAAGACCAACCACAGCAGGCGTCCCAGGGGGCTTCTTGTCACCTTTCGGGGACCCTTGGTGTTGTACGTGGCTGGGTGGAGGAAGAGACCTTCAATGACGTCAGTGAGGACAAGGAACGGGACATGGCTAGCTTGGTATCCAACCTTGTGCAAATGGGGAGTTTGCGGTTGTGCAAATGGACTGACTGACTGTTAAACGGGGAGTTTGGTCTGTCAGAGTTTGGTCTGTCACTGTGAAGCAGGCATAACCTTTACACTACCTGATCGATACAACATCATACCTGATCGTATACACACACTGGATGTTTTAAAGCACGTTATTCCAAACAATTTAGGAATGTTAGGTGATTTATTCCCTTTATGGATTAAAACCAGACTCTGCGTCAACTACGTAATTTTCCATGGGAGTTTTGCCATGGATCCCCCTCCGGCATGCCACAGTCCAGGTGTTAGTCCCCTTGAAACAACTTTTCCATCACTATTGTGGCCAGAAAGAGTCCCTGTACGTTTTAAAATTCGCCTGCCTATTGAAGTCTATGGCGGTTCGCCCGTTCGCGAACATTTGCCGAGGTTCGCGAACGGCAAATTTTAGGTTTGCGACATCTCAAATTACTATCATCGAAGGAAAAATGAATTCCCAAGTTTATCAAGACATTTTGCATTAGAACTTAAGGCCATCTGTCTACCAGCTGGTAAATATGAGGGATGATATTAATAATGGAGCTATGGATGAGGCAGAATCCCTATGGGTAGAGCTTCAAAGGTAAGGCACGGTGGGGAAGGTAATATTGGGCGTATGCTATAGGCCCCCCAACCAGAGGGAGGAGGGCGAGGCGGACCTCATGTTACAGATAGGATTGGCAGCAAGGATGGGAAATGTCATTATAATGGGGGACTTTAATTATCCAGATATAGACTGGGCAGAAGGAACCGTGCACTCAGCCAAGGCTAGGCAGTTCCTAAATGTTTTGCAGGACAATTTCATGGGTCAGATGGTGAATGCACCGACAAGAAACAATGCGGTACTTGACCTACTGATTACCAACCATACAGACCTGCTCACGGATATAGAAATACGGGACAACTTAGGGAACAGTGACCATAGGTCAATTGGTTTCAGGATTAATTACAGTAATAGGAAACACAAGGGTAATATAAAGACACTGAATTTCAAAAGAGCCAATTTCCCTAAACTGCGCTCGCTGCTAGAAAATATCAAATGGGATAGAACCCTGGGAACAAAGAACACGGAGGAAAAATGGGAGTGCTTCAAGAGCATACTTAACAAGGGGATTGGCCAGTACATTCCAAAGGGAAATAAATTTAAAAGAGCAAAACTAAACCCTGGGTGGCTAAACTCCAACATAAAAATGTATATTAGTGCTAAAGAAAAGGCCTTCAAAAAATACTGAGAGAAAAAGACTGAGGGGTCATTGGCAGCATTTAAGCATTACAAAGAGTGTAATAAGAAATGTAAAGATGAAATCAGGGCGGCTAAAATAGAACACGAGAGACATATAGCGGAGGAGAGTAAAAAGAACCCCAAGAAGTTCTTTAAGTATATAAATAGTAGGAAAGCGAGGCCAGGACACATTGGCCCCATAAAAGATGATAAAGGAAATATGGCCACTGAGGACAGAGAAAAGGCAGAAGTGTTAAATAATTTCTTCTCTTCAGTCTTCACAAAAGAATCGGGGGGCTACACGAACCCAGCTTGTAAGGCCGAACTAAATGATACACCTCAGGAAGTGCCGCCATGGCTAACAGAAGATAGACTTAGAGCTTAACTAGAGAAACTTAACATAAATAAATCCCCAGGACCGGATGGCTTGCACCCGAGGGTTCTTAATGAGCTCAGCCTGGGATTGCCAGACCATTATTCTTGATCTTTAACCGCTTCCATACAGAGCAGTTTGACACCCTTCCTGCCCAGACCAATTTTCAGCTTTCAGCACTCTCACACTTTGAATGACAATTGCTCAGTCATGCTACACTATAACCAAACAAAATTTTTATCATTTTTTTCACACAAATAGAGCTTTCTTTTGGTGGTATTTGATCACAACTGGGGTTTTTTTTTTTCGTGATATATGCAAAAAAAGAGCAAAAATTTTGAAAAAAAAACACTTTTTTTTAGTTTCAATTATGAAATTTTGCAAAAAATAAATTTTTCTTCATACATTTGGGCCAAAATGTATACTGCTACATGTCTCTGGTAAAATTAACCCAAATTAGTGTATATTATTTAGTCTGTGTGAAAGTTATTGAGTCTAGAAGCTATGGTACCAATTACTGAAAATTGATCACACCAGATGTACTGACTGCCTATCTCCTTTCTTGAGGCCCTGAAATGTCAGGACAGTACAAATACCGACCAAATGACCCCTTTTTGTAAAGTAGACAGTCCAAGGTATTTAGTAAGAGGCATGGTGAGTTTTTTGAAGTTGTAATTTTTTCCCACAATTCTTGGGAAAATGAAGAAAAAAATTTTTTTTTCTTTTTTTTCCCACAAAGTTGTCAATTTATAAGCTATTTCTAACACATAGCATGTACACAGCAAAAATTACACCCAAAAATACATTCTGCTACTCCTTCCGAGTATGGCGATACCACATGTGTGAGACTTTTACACAGCCTGGCCACAAAAAGAGACTCCACGTCCAAGAAGCACATTCAGGCGTTCTAGGAGCATAAATACACATAAAACTTTCTTACTACCTATCACACTTTTCAAGGCCCTAGAGCACCAATACAATGGAAAAGTCCACAAAATGACCCCATTTTGGAAAGCAAACACTCCAACGTATATTCTATGAGGCATTATGGGTCGTTTGAACATATCATTTTTTTCCACAGGTTTTTGGAAAATGTGGGAAAAAAATGAAAACTTTTTTTTTTTACACAAAGTTGTCAATTTATAGGATATTCCTAACACATAGCATGTACACAGCAAAAATGACACCCCAAAATACATTCTGCCACTCCTCCTGAGTATGGCAATACCACATGTGTGAGACTTTTTCACAGCCTAGCCATATAGAGGGGCCGAACATCCAAGGAGCATCATCATGCATCCTAGCCACTTGCCTAGGCCTATTTTTGACATTTGGTGTTTACAAGCTAAAATCAGTTGTTTTGCTAGAAAACTGCTTAGAACCCCCAAACATTATATATTTTTTTTTAGCAGAGACCCTAGAGAATAAAATGGAGATTATTGCACTATTTTTTATCACACCGTATTTGCGTAGCGGTCTTCCAAACGCAATTTTTTTGGGAAAAATTCACTTTTTTTAATTAAAAAATAAGAAACCAGTAAAGTTAGCCCAATTTTTTTCCATAATGTGAAAGATAATGTTACGCCGAGTAAATAGATACCCAACATGTCATGTTTCAAAATTGCGCACGCTCACGGAATGGTGACAAACTTTGGTACTTAAAAATCCCCATAGGCGACAATTTAAAAATTTCTACAGGTTGCCATCTTTGAGTTACAGAGGAGGTCTAGGGCTCAAATTATTCCCCTTGCTCTAACGATCGCGGCGATACCTCACATGTGTGGTTTGAACACCGTTTACATATGTGGGTGGGGTTTCTGTATGCATTCGCTTCTGCGCGCGAGCTAACGGGGACAGGGCGCTTTAATTTTTTTTTTTTTTTTTTTACTATTTATTTTATTTATTATTTTTTATTTTTACACCGTTTAAAAAAAAAAAAAAAATTGATCATTTTTATTTCTATTAAAAGAAATGTAAATATTCCTCGTAATAGAAATAGGCACGACAGGACCTCTTTTTTGTGAGATCTGGGGTCAAAAAGTCCTCAGATCTCACAAGTACACTAAAAGATAGAAAAAAAAAAAAAAAAATAATAATTATAATATAAAATGAAAAAAAAAAAAAAAAGGACCTTTAAACCGGTTGCTAGGCAACAACATTTTCCGTAGCTCCGGTCCTCCAAGACCATAGAGTCAAGTGAGGGCAAGCTTGCCCTCACTCGACATCCTGTCTGTGAGGATTCGGGACCGGATCGTTTTCCCCGCTGCCGGCGGGTCCGGTAAGCGGGGAAAGGGACCGGAACGCGTCGGGAGGGGGGGGGGGCGCCTATTCCGCCATCCCGGAAGGGTGATCCCACGGCGAATCCGCCGCTGGGACCACCCTTATCGGAAAGCCAACCGTCCACCGTTTAAAAAAATACCAGGGTTATGGCAGCTATCTGCTACCATAACACCGGTATTTAGGTTTAAACGGACGACGTATATAAACCTTTTTGGACTTGGACATGGTGGCTGTATGAAGGGTGACAGGTACTCGGGTACTTTGTTGGGCAGGTGACAGGTACTCTGGTACTGATGAGCAGGTGGCAGGTACTCGGGTACTCCGATAGGCAGGTGACAGGTACTCGGGTACTCTGATGGGCAGGTGACAGGCAGGTGATAGGTACTGATGAGTAGTACTGATAGGTGATACTGTACTGATGGGTACTGATGATCAGTACTGATACGTGATAGGTACTGATGAGTACTGATGAGTAGTGATGGGTACTGATGAGCAGGCGGCAAGTACTTGGGTACTTCAGGCGTCAGGTACTCTGATGAGCAGGTGGAAGGTACTCGGGTACTCTGATGGGTAGGTGACAGGTACTCAGGTACTCTGATGACGGGTACTCCGTTGACAGGTACTCAAAGTACCCGAGTACCTGTCATCAGAGTACCCGAGTACCTGTCATCAGAGTACCCGAGTACCTGTCAGAGTACCCGAGTACCCGTCATCAGAGTACTCGAGTACCTGTCATCAGAGTTCCCGAGTACCTGTCATCAGAGTACCCGAGTACCCGTCATCAGAGTACCCGAGTACCCGTCATCAGAGTACCCGAGTACCTGTCATCAGAGTACCCGGGTACCTGTCATCAGAGTACCCGAGTACCTGTCATCAGAGTACCCGAGTACCCGTCATCAGAGTACCCGAGTACCCGTCAGAGTACCCGAGTACCTGTCATCAGAGTATCCGTCATCAGAGTACCCGAGTACCTGTCATCAGAGTACCCGAATACCTGTCACCAGCCCATCAGAGTACCCGAGTACCTGTCATCTGAGTACCTGATGACAGGTACTCGGGTACTTTGATGGGCTAGTGACAGGTGCTCTTTATTGGGGGGGGGGGCAATCAGTGTGTTTGGGGTGCACTGTACTTGGTAACTAGCTGTTACCACAATCTCCTCCTCACACAGGATCAGTGTGTGAGGAGGAGAACACGGTGACAGCTAGTTACCGTGTTCTCTGTTGACATTTGTGACCGGCTGTGATTCGACACAGCCGGTCACGTGGTAAAGAGCCAATTTCATTGGCTCTTTACCTAGATCGGGGATCGACTCTGTCCGAGGGACGAGCCTCGTCCCCGATCGCTGCTCTGCGCGCCCCCGGGGGCGCGCATTGCAGAGAGAACGAGCGGCTCGTGCTGGAGCCGCTCATGTGATCGGCTGTGATTGACACAGCCGATCACGTGGTAAACAGCCAATTTCTATTGGCTGTTTACCTTGATCAGTGATGGGCTATGTCCGAGGGACGAGCCTCATCCCTGATCGCGCCGCTGCGCGCCGCCGGGGGCGCGCAGTAGCAGCTAGAACGGGCCGACGTCATATGACGGCGGCCCGGATCTAGACAACCACTTTGCCGACGTCATTTTACATGACTCGGTAAGGAAGTGGTTAAGGATAGTTTACAGACGGGTATGGTGCCAGCTGATTGGAAAAAAGCCAACGTTGTACCAATATTTAAAAAGGGGCCGAGATATATCCCGGGTAACTATAGGCCGGTCAGCCTAACATCAGTAGTCTGCAAAATTTTGGAGGGGATGTTAAGGGACCACATACAAGACTTTAGTAATGAAAACGGTATTATAAGTAGTAATCAGCATGGATTCATGAAAAATCGTTCGTGCCAAACCAATCTATTAACCTTCTACGATGAAGTGAGCTGCCACCTAGATAAAGGTAAGCCTGTGGATGTGGTGTATCTGGACTTTGCAAAGGCCTTTGACACCGTTCCCCACAAACGATTACTGTACAAACTAAGGAAGGTAGGTATGGACCATAAGGTGAGTACCTGGATAGAGAACTGGCTCCAGGGGAGAGTACAGAGGGTGGTGATTAATGGGGAGTACTCAGATTGGGCGGGTGTGGAAAGTGGGGTCCCCCAGGGTTCTGTCCTGGGACCAATCCTGTTTAATTTATTCATAAATGATCTAGAGGAGGGGATATCTAGTACAATCTCAGTTTTTGCAGATGATACTAAACTAGGCATGCCAATATCTTCTATGCAGGATGTGGAAACCTTGCAAGCAGACCTGAACAAAATAACGGGGTGGGCAACTACATGGCAGATGAGGTTTAATGTTGAAAAATGTAAAGTAATGCACTTGGGGGCCAGAAACCAGAAAGCAAGCTACTCACTAGGGGGGGAACCTCTGGGTGAGTCTAGGATGGAAAAGGACTTGGGGGTACTGGTAGACAACAAGCTTGACAGTGGCATGCAATGCCAAGCTGCCGCAAGCAAAGCCAACAGAATACTGGGATGTATAAAAAAGAGGATTCACTCCAGAAATAAAGAGATTATTCTCCCACTCTACAAGACTCTGGTCTGGCCACATCTGGAGTATGCTGTCCAGTTCTGGGCACCGGTCCTCAGGAAGGATGTGCTGGAACTGGAGAAAGTCCAGAGAAGGGCAACAAAAATAATTAGGGGAATGGAGGACATCAGCTATGAGGAAAGACTACAAGCACTGAACCTTTTCTCTCTGGAGAAAAGACGATTGAGGGGGGATATGATATCAATGTACAAATACTGTACTGGTGACCCGAGCATAAGGAACAAACTATCCAGAGAGAGGAGATACAATAAGACACGTGGCCACTCACTAAAACTAGAGGAAAGGCGGTTTAACCTTAAAGTGCGTAAGGGGTTCTTCACTGTAAGAGCGGTAAGGATGTGGAATTCTCTTCCACAAGCAGTCGTATCAGCAGGGAGCATTGATAGTTTCAAAAAACTATTAGATGGACACCTTAAAGACCACAACATACAGGGGTATACAATGTACGGTTAAAAGCAAACACACACACGCATCATAGGTTGAACTGGATGGACTGATGTCTTTTTTCAACCTCACTAACTATGTAACTATGTAAAGCTGAAGCTCAACAGAAGATGAGTGTTGCAACAGGAAAATGACCCAAAGCATAGAAGTAAATCAACAACAGAATGGCTTAAACAGAAGAAAATATGCCTTCTGAAGTGGCCCAGTCAGAGTCCTGACCTCAACCTGATTGAGATGCTGTGGCATGACCTCAAGAAAGCGATTCACACCAGACATCACAAGAATATTGCTGAACTGAAACAGTTCTGTAAAGAGGAATGGTCAAGAATTACTCCAACCGTTGTGCAAGTCTGATTTGCAACTACAGGAAACGTTTGGTTGAAGTTATTGCTGCCAAAGGAGGTTCAACCAGTTATTAAATGTAAGGGTTCACATACTTTTTCCACCTGCACTGTGGTGTGTTCAATAAAAACATGCCAACATTTCATTCTTTGTGTGTTATTATTTTAAGCAGACTGTGATTGTCTATTGTTGTGACTTAGATGATGATCAGATCACATTTTATGACCAGTTTGTGCAGAAATCCATATCATTCCAAAGGGTTCACATACTTTTTCTTGCAGCTGTATGTTAATAATCTTAATTTAACCTTAATCAGCCTGGTTCCCTTAAGGCAGTGGTCCTCAACTCCGGTCCTCAGGGCCCACTAACAGGCCAGATTTTAAGTATTACCTTGGGGAGATGCAGACTAGAGTACTGCAATCACTGAGCAGCAAATTATATCACCTGGGATGTATTTCAGTTATCTTGCAAACCTGGCCTGTTAGTGGGCCCTGTAGGCCAGGGTTGAGGACCACTGCCTTAAGGTACAAGCCACTGATCTGGTCATGCTTGCTGGATACCGCCATGTGGTTTCCCTTACATAACACTGCAGCCACTAACAATCAGATTGGCTGCACCTGGGAATCAGGAAGCAACTGGTCTCACCATTTGCTAATCGCTGCAAGATGCACTCAGAGGAGGTTTTGTATTATGCACTATTTGTGACAGAAGACAGGGAATATTGCTGACAAGTAATGGAGAGAGTAAACATGAGGAGGGCAAGGTCAGGATTGAGACAGGAAACAAGGGGAGCAGGGTACAAGGATCAGGTACAAGAACAGGATCGGGCAGGGACATGGCTCACAGGAAGGACACTTAAGCACTGAACATCAGTTAAGGGCGGGATTATATATCTCCCAGCAGAGGCCTAACTAGAACCTTCAGGGCCCCAGAGCAAGAAACCATGACCCAGTCCCTGGGCTCTTGCCACTTGTCTCGGGGCCCTTCTCAGTGATCCAGGGCCCTTTACTCCCATCGCTGGGCCCTTTATTGTGGTCCCACAGCAGGACCCTTTCACATATCCTGCAGCGGGACCCCTTCCTGCATAGTTGCCAACCTTTCCCCAACATTTTCAGGGACACCTTTTTTTTGGTATATGTGCTCAGCCAGCCATTGTAGGCAGAAAATGTATCTTAAATAGGCCATTTAAAATGGTCGTGGTTCCCTTACATACCCTTACCTTACACATCTCTACACCCCCTGGAATGCCTCTTTACCCCTCAGCACGCCTCTATACCCCTACACATCCCTGTACCTCCCAAATAACCCCTGTACCCCTAGCACACCTCTGTACCCCCCCCCCCCACCACACATCACGCACCCCCCTCCACCCTACATACACACACATTTGCAGCTCCCAGCATCCTCTGTATTCCCCAGCACACCTCAACACCCCCCAGCACATGTATGTACTCTCCTTCACATCTCTGCGCCCCCCACACCTCGGTAAACAACCCCCCCGACAGACAGACACACCTCTGCACCCCCCAGCATTCTCTGTATCCCTCCAGCATACCATTGTATACCGCAGTAAGTGGACTTGGCAACCCGCACACCCCTATGGCCCCTTTCAAACGGGGCAGACCTGGCAGCAGGATCCGCTTGCTAGCAGGGGATCTCTCTGATGAACCCAACTGAGCAAACGGATTACAGGTCCATCTCCACTCCGCTGACGCAGAGCAGACACAACCTGCTGCTCTCTATGGGGTCCATTTCCTTCTGACTGTCACGGAACCCCATCCGTCTGTATTTAGTAGACCGCAGCATCTCCCCCTGCACCTCAGTTTACTTTAGCTGCAGTTCACTATGCAGTGGAGGGGGGCTATCAGCAGCTACACTCTCTTGTACACTGAAGCTTATACCTGCCTGGGTCAGAGGCCCCTCCCCTCTCCGCCGTATAGCGCAGTGATGGCGAACCTTGGTAATCCAGATGTTTTGGAACTACATTTCCCATGATGCTCAACTACACTGCAGAGTGCATGAGCATCATGGGAAATGTAGTTTCAAAACATCTATGGCCCCCTCTACAGTGGCAGAACACCAGGGCCCAGTCACAAGTGTGACTGCTGCAACCCTGGTAGTTCTGCCACTGCCTGCCAGCAGCCTAATTACTCAGAGAAGGTGGTGTAACAGATCCCCAATACTTGGACCAAGTATTTCTGTCTTAGGTCTCCAGAATCTCACATGATGCAGTGACCTGGCCCCTCAATCCCCCCCCCCCAAACATCAGCCTAAGCTTGAAGAAGGGTAAAACAAAAAGACACTTTATTCAACAACTCGCTTCCAATATATACAATCTCATGTGTTTGATTTCATTATCATATGCAAATGCAATTGCGTACAGAACATAGTCAACATACATTGGTCATCTGGAAAGAGACAATAGGTGAATGAGACTGCAACATTATCATAATTACTTCAACAAACAACAAGCCCCCAAAACAAAGCCAAATACGTTTTCCTAGAGGTGTACAGACAAAACCACCTCTAAACAGATGACAGCAGAAGACGTAGGCTCGCAGACTGCCTGTCTTCGTTTTCAAAACACCTTACTATAAATGTCAATACACATCCCCACAGTAGACAATAGCTGAGGTTGACGTCATTAGCATCTCTTTAGTCTCTCAATGTGTGGAGAAGTCCTCTGCTGCAACAGGCAGCTTTAGGCCTGTAACATTGATCCCAGTCTGAGTCTGTATCTTGGGGTGACATGGATTTGAGTCCAAAGCACCACTACTCCCATGGTCCTCCAGCATATACCCCCACACAGAGGTGCACTCCCCTATAAGCCAGGGCCCATAGTCCATGGGCAGGAGGCTGGCCTCCACACTCCTCCAGTAACCCGTGACGAACGTCCCAGCAAATGGGCGTTCTTCACATATCTCCCTCCTCCTGGGGAGACTATCCAGACCCGAGACCTCCAACTGTTTTGGGTCTGTGTTAGTCTGGTGTCTTTTGCCACGCTGTGCCATGCTCCAGAGGGCTTCCTGCCCTACGTCCCAATTAAAATATCTGGGTTCTGGGGGGGCGTGGCTTGCCGGCACCAGAGATGGCCGCTTAAGCCTTTTCTCTGTGAGGACAGCGGAGGATTATCAACGACGACGGACCCGCCAGCGCTCGTTCCACCGCTCAAACCGGCTCCAGAGCTTCCCGTGGTCTGCCTGCACATTATGTCCCGCAAGAGGAAGGATAACCATCGGCCGCAAAAGCTTACGGCCTTCTTCTCCAGGCCCCCGCAGCGAGCCGCTTCCCGCCAAGATGGCGCCGGCACTCCCGCGGCCTTCATCTCCTCACAACAATTGGAGGACATCCGGGATCCCTCAGAGGTAATGCCGCCCCAGACCTCCCCATCTTCCCCTACTGGACCTGGAGCATACTCCCCAGCCTCTTCCAGCCCTGCGAAAGCCCGCATGAGGCTGGAGCTGCAGCCCTCATGTCTCCCTCATAGCAGCCAGGACACTAACCTCCTCTCAGCCCCCTCCTTGCAGGCTTCATTTGCAGACTTCCCAACTACTGGCCAGCCTGTGGTAGACACTACTTTGAAGGACATGTTGCTATCCTTCCAATCTTCCCTATTTCAAAATCTGACCTCCCTGTTTGGCAAAATTGCATCTGATGTGCAGGGGATGGATCGCAGACTTACTTCTGTGGAATCACAGATGGCTGATTGTACTGATACCATTAATGACATCATAGACACCTGCGATGACAATAGGGATGAACAACAGTGGATTAAAGCTAAATTGGCTGACTTAGAGGACCGATCTAGACGCAACAATGTCAAGCTGCGCGGCATCCCTGAGTCTGTCCCTCAAAGTGAACTTCACAAATATGCTAGCTCCCTCATGGCGGCCATGTGTAACGATCCTGCGTTTTATGTATGATGTGGATTTTCAGCTGCAGAAATATTCCACTTCAGTAGTCATGTAGAGAAACGCTGAGACACCAATCCCAACTCCCAATGACTCATCATGTGTGGATGATCTCAATTCAGCAAGTAAATACACACACTCAATAAGATGTTTCCTAGAGTGACTTATGTATATAGTAACACAGTGATGATAGGCTGAAGAGATAGGTTGGGTAGAGATGGTAGATGACAGACACTTGAAAGGAAATGTTCTTGAAAGTAAGATAGTAGCAGATGGGATGCAGATAGGTTTAGCAATCATGTATGGTAGCAGATGACAGAGTAGCAGGTGGACATACAAGAGAGATCAACCCAGTGCAAGAACAGGTGGTAGTAGGCTCAAGAGCTAGCAATCTTAGATAATGCAGATGTAGTAATAGTCCTTAGTATGCAGAGCTAGATAGTGTAAGCTTTAGTATGAAGGTTATAGAGGTTTCCCCTGTGGGGTACTTATCACTAATAGCAATGTAGCAGAGGAGAGGTTCGGCAAGAGCGGATGATCCGGTAGCGGGATACAGGGATCAGCGCAGCGTGGTTCCGACAGCGAGGTATGCTTGCAAGCATGAGAGCTTCAAGACAGGTTAGCATCATGTGAGTGAGAGCCGGCGATCTAAATAGCCATCCAGTCCGGCGCTCAGTGATGACAGCATCAGTCTTAAAGGTGTATGCGCACCTTACCAAAAGAGAATGGTGGGGCGCATACACTTATGAAAGAGTAATTAGGGTACCCAAAGGTACCAGAACATTACAGTACCCCCCCTTAAGGCCGGCTCCTGAAGGCCTCTGGAGCTGGTTTGTCTGGGTACTTCGCATGAAAATTGCGGATTAATCTAGAGGCACGTATGTCAGAGGTGTTTAGCCAGGTGTCGTCTTGGGGCCCATAGTTCTTCCATCGAACCAAGTACTGAAGTCTTCCTCTGTGGATACGAGAATCCAGAATCTCTTTTATCTCATATTCTTCTCCACCTTCAACTTGTACAGGAGGAGGAGGTGGGATAGTAGGCCTTATTCCTTGGTCAGGAACATGGGGCTTCAGTAGCGACACATGAAAAATGGGATGTATTTTGAGGTCTATTGGCAATGTAAGCTGTACTGCAGCTTTTCCAATAAGTTTCTTGATTGGGAAAGGTCCCAAGAACAGAGGTCCAAGCTTTTTGCTAGGGATTTTCAGTCTTAAATTTTTTGTTGAGAGCCAAACGAGGTCCCCGATAGCGTACTGAGGAGAAGGTCTTCTGCGAAGATCATAGTACTTCTTTTGTTGACTATGAGCGTGTGCAATGGTAGTATTAAGCAAACCCAGAGAGTCCTTTATTTGGGTAAGATAGTCTGAGGCTACTGGGTTATTTGAAGGAAGGATGTGTGGTGGAAGAATAGAGGGATGAAACCCATAGTTCAAGTAGAACGGACTCTGCTTGGTTGTACTGTGGGTTGCGTTGTTGTAGGCAAATTCTGCCGTTTGTTTGGACGAAGGTAGTCTGCGAATAGCAATGAAATGTGCCATTTTTGTCAGATGGTCCACTGACACTAAGATGGTATTAAATCCTTTGGAAGGAGGCAATTCCACTATAAAGTCCAAGGACACAACTTCCCATGGAGTTTGGGGTATTGGTAGACTGCATAGTAGACCGGATGGTCTCGTAGTGTCAATTTTGGACCTGGCACAGACATTGCATGAAGAGACAAATTTTTGTATAGATGTTTTCATGTCAGGCCACCAGAATTGCCTGGTAATCAGATTAAGAATCTTTTTTTATACCCATATGTCCTGCCATAGGCACATCATGCGATAATTCCAAGATCTTGGTGCGTATGGTAGGTGGTATGTAAAGTTTGTCGTTGTAGTAGAGGAAGCCTTCTGCATCAGTATTTAGTTGTGGTGGGGGTGAATCCAAACTTATACCATGCAAAACCTCTTCCTTCAAGGAACGGACAACTCCAATAATGCGTTTGTGAGGTATTATAGGAACGGAAGGGATTTCAAAGTAGTTTTCTTCAGTTAAGGCCCGTACACACGTACCGATCGTCGGCATACAAACGTCGGTGGACGAAGGATCTGCCGATTGTACGCGTGTTAGTATGGTGCCTCCGACAGATGTCTGCGCACAATCCGCGGACAAAAGTCTTTCGTGCAAACATGAAAATATTTGTATGCCGACACCAGAACGGACGATTGTTCGCCTGTCAGTACACAATTCGGCCGACAGACCGCAGATTTGCAAGACTGGGCATGCTCAGAAAATAGAAAACACAGGGAAAGTTAACCATTACATGACATCACTTCTGCAGTCGGCGGACAAAATTCTTGTGCTGTCCTTGTGCTGTCTTTGCACTTTTCAGCAGACACCGACATCCCGGGGAGAAAAGAGGAACATTTGTAAGCCGACCATCGGTACGTGTGTACGGGGCTTCAGTCGTGATAGTGCATCCGCCTTTTTGTTCTTATCTGCAGGTGTGTAGGTCACTAGGAAGTTAAACCTTAGAAAGAATAGTGACCATCGTACCTGTCGGTGAGAGAGAGTTTTGTTAGTCTGAAGATATTGGAGATTTTTATGGTCCGTGTATATAAGTATTGGTAATTGGGTGCCTTCGAGTAGATGTCGCCAATTCTCCAGAGCCAATTTTATAGCAAGCAGTTCCTTTTCACCCACGGGGTAATTTATCTCTGGACTGCTTAGGGATTTAGAAAAAAAGGCGACTGGATGAAGTGGTGAAGTGTGAGTTGGTCGTTGGGAGAGTATTGCTCCTACTGCCATGTTTGACGCATCTACTTCCAGAATGTATTGGAGGGATGGGTCTGGATGGCGTAGTATGGGAGCAGAAGTAAACCTTGTCTTTAACAGGTGAAAAGCTTTATTTGCTTCATCTGACCATTTGAATGTTTTTTTAATGCTAGTGAGCTGTGTGAGGGGTCTCACAATGGCAGAGAAGTTTCTGATGAACTTCCTGTAGAAATTCGAAAATCCAAGGAATCGCTGTAGCGCCTTGCGTGTGGTTGGTGTAGGCCAATCCTGAATGCAGGATATCTTACTCATGTCCATCTCGATTCCTGTTTTGGATATGATGTAGCCTAGAAACAGTACCTCTTCTTTATGAAACAAGCATTTTTTCAGTTTCACATAAAGGTTGTGTGCAAGCAATCTCGATAATACTAGTCTTACATGTCTTATGTGTTCAGACAGGGATCGTGAATATATAAGTATATCGTCCAGATATACCACAACACAGACATCTAGTAAGTCTCTGAAAATATTGTTTATAAATCGTTGAAAAACTGCAGGGGCGTTGCATAGCCCGAATGGCATTACAAGATATTCGAACAATCCGTATCTGGTTCTGAATGCAGTCTTCCACTCGTGTCCATCACGGATTCGAATGAGATTGTTTGCTCCTTTCAGGTCCAATTTTGAAAAATAGGTAGCTCCACGCACCTGCTCAATGAGCTCAGGGATAAGCGGTAGAGGATAGCGATCTTTTATTGTAATAGCATTCAATTGCCTATAGTCGATGATAGGCCTGAGACTTGAGTCCTTATTGCGGAAAAAAGAGTCCTGCTGCTGTGGAAGAAGTGGAAGGTCTAATAAAACCTTTCTTCAAATTCTCATCCAAATAGTCTTTGAGATGGGAAAGTTCATCCTGTGAAAGAGGATAAACATGACCGAACGGCAATTTGCTATTTGGGAGTAGATCAATGCTACAATCATAGTCTCGATGGGGAGGTAGTGCTTGAGCATTTTTCTCAAGAAAAACCTCAGAGAGATCCTGATAACATAGTGGTGCAATCTCATCTGTCACCACAGACAGGATCTTCCCGAAAGACGGGAGGTTACACGTACCCTCGCAATAGCAAGAGAGGAAGGCCAGGGTCCGTTCCTTCCAATCTATGGTTGGTTGATGTGTGTGCAACCAGGGAAGTCCCAACACAATGGGAAAGTGGGGTGAAGGTATTAGATCGAAGGTAGTGGTCTCCATATGAGACCCGTTAGTAGTGACTAGGAGTGCCTGTGTCTGATCAGTGATCGGACCAGAGGATAAAGGAACACCGTTAATAAGACTCATTGAGACAGGTTTAAGTTAAGAAATAATAGGAACTTTATTTAAAGCAGCAAAACGTATGTCAATATAATTTCCACAAGATCCTGTGTTAATCATGGCCTTAGTAGTAATCCTGTTCTGGTCCCACTGTAATGTCAAGCAAACAGAAAGGTAAGGGTTAGTGATTGAAGTTGTCAATCCCCCTAGGAGGACATGTGAACACTCACCCTTCTTTTTGTAGACTAGGGGACAGACGTTTATCTTGTGATCCGGGGATGCACAGTACAAGCAGAGATTACCAGATCGTCTTTTGGCTCTTTCCATAGTTGATAGAGGTGGGCGTATGGTTCCTACCTCCATAGGAACGGGGTCAACGGCCGAAATCCGAGAAGAACTGGATAATGGCATTCCCATTTTCTCAGCCTTTCTTTCTCGTAGTCTTCTATCTATGGTGATACTGAGTTGTATCAATGCATCCAGGGTTTTTGGCAGATCCGCTCGGGCGAGCTCGTCTTTAACGGCCTCTGATAGGCCAAGCCTAAATTGGGTTTTCAGAGATGCATCATTCCATTCTGAATCAAGGGTCCATCTCTTGAATTCTGCGACAAAGTCTTCTACAGGTCTCCTACCTTGTTTCAAGGATCTTAGTTGAAGATCGGCAGTACTCTGCCTATTGGGATCATCATATAGGCTAGTGAGTTCTGCTAGGAACAAGGCATAGGAGTTGAGAAGCTGGTCGCTTTTCTCAAAAAGAGAGTCTGCCCAGGCCCGAGGATAGCCTGTTAGGTAAGAAATAATAGTACAAACCTTAATGTGATCAGTAAGGTAGGTACGGGGTTTTAGCAAGAAAAGTAACTCACATGCGTTTTTAAATTCGCGAAATCTTTTGCGATCGCCTGTAAATACCAAAGGAGGATTTATTTTGGGTTCAGGGGACTGAGCAGTGGTAAGTTGTGTCAGTCTAATTACCTGCTGCGACAGAGCCTGATTGTCTTCTTTTAATTCAGCAAGTGCGTGTATTAACGCAGTTACTTGCTGTTTTAATTGTGTCATCTGTGTTATTTCTGCTGAATCCATTTGTGGTTCATTCAATCTGTAACGCTCCTGCGTTTTATGTATGATGTGGATTTTCAGCTGCAGAAATATTCCACTTCAGTAGTCATGTAGAGAAACGCTGAGACACCAATCCCAACTCCCAATGACTCATCATGTGTGGATGATCTCAATTCAGCAAGTAAATACACACACTCAATAAGATGTTTCCTAGAGTGACTTATGTATATAGTAACACAGTGGTGATAGGCTGAAGAGATAGGTTGGGTAGAGATGGTAGATGACAGACACTTGAAAGGAAATGTTCTTGAAAGTAAGATAGTAGCAGATGGGATGCAGATAGGTTTAGCAATCATGTATGGTAGCAGATGACAGAGTAGCAGGTGGACATACAAGAGAGATCAACCCAGTGCAAGAACAGGTGGTAGTAGGCTCAAGAGCTAGCAATCTTAGATAATGCAGATGTAGTAATAGTCCTTAGTATGCAGAGCTAGATAGTGTAAGCTTTAGTATGAAGGTTATAGAGGTTTCCCCTGTGGGGTACTTATCACTAATAGCAATGTAGCAGAGGAGAGGTTCGGCAAGAGCGGATGATCCGGTAGCGGGATACAGGGATCAGCGCAGCGTGGTTCCGACAGCGAGGTATGCTTGCAAGCATGAGAGCTTCAAGACAGGTTAGCATCAAGGCACAAAGCAGTTTGAACGAACACATGTGAGTGAGAGCCGGCGATCTAAATAGCCATCCAGTCCGGCGCTCAGTGATGACAGCATCAGTCTTAAAGGTGTATGCGCACCTTACCAAAAGAGAATGGTGGGGCGCATACACTTATGAAAGAGTAATTAGGGTACCCAAAGGTACCAGAACATTACACCATGCTCCCTGACTGCTCTGCTATGGATCTCACTATAGATCGTATTCACAGGCTACTTAAGGCTTCTCATCTTGCTGACTCAGTACCACGAGACACGCTTATGAGGGTACATTTTTACCAAACTAAGGACCATCTCCTGGCTGCCTCACGACTTCAATGCACGCTCCCAGCTCCTTATGAGGGTATACAGTTATTTGCGGATCTTTCTAAATACACGCTCCAACTGAGGAGACAACTTAGCTCCATCACTAAAGCCTTGATGAATCACAACATCCCATATAAATGGCGGTATCCGGCAACTATTTTAGTCACAAAAAATGGGTCCCCCACACTATTTCCTCTATGCACAATGGCATGCGGCTGCTCAACTCATGGGGAATTATACCCACCCCTCCCAGGGATGAACCGATGCAGACTATGGCCGCGGGAACCAGGCAGTCCAGGTACCACCAAACTGGGAACTCTCACCAGCGCCCGTGAATGCCGTGCGCAGCGGGCCCCACAATGCATCGACTCTCTCCTCTGTTCTCCTCTCAGAGCTCTGCTGTAAGACTCTTTCCCCCAATTCACTGGTAGCACACCACGTCTGTGTCCCCTACCGGTGCCTTCCATTCTTCAGGTGGACTTTCAAACCTTGCAGCACCTCTGCCACCTTTCCACCTAACAGCAGCGGATACACGAGCGCCTGCTCTGTACCACATTTTTCTTCTCGTTTGAATTGCAGCTACAATTTTTCTTTTTGTTGTTTGTTTGTAGTTGTGGATACTGGTGTTCATTTTATTGTTCCAGATCTTCAGTTGACGACGCTTCTCCAGCCACTCAGGCCCTTGTCAGACCCGCAGCCATACGTACACTGCCTGCTCGTTTGGTGTCAAATCGTCTAAAGTGTGAGTACCTCTGCCACTAATCCCAGCTCCTCATATCCAGAACATGCCGCTCACAGTAATGTCCATTAACGCAAGGGGGTTAAACCACCCGGCCAAGCGGAAATCATTATGGTCTACTGCCAATGTCCACAAGAGTGACATTATATGTGTACAAGAGACCCATTTCTCTCAAACACCGCTACCTTACTGTCGACATAAAAGCTTTCCCTGTGTATTTCATTCATGCTACATGGCCAAAAAATGAGGTGTGATTATAGCCGTTAGGGACTCTGTCTCTTTCCACCAACTCGACTCACGGATGTAGAAGGCCGTTACCTTATCCTTGTTTGTTCCATAAACAATGTGCACTATACAATTCTCGATTTATTTGCGCCCAACCAGCGACAGATGCCTTTCATCTCCAAAGTCCTCAAAACTGCCACCAAGATTCAAAAAGGACATCTTATCGTGTGTGGTGACTTTAACACCATTCCTGACGCCTCTTTAGACTCCACTGCCCCTTCCAAACGCCATGGCTCCCGCTTGAAAACATTGATCCACTCCTATGACCTTCACGATGCGTGGAGATGTCAACATGCTGAAGAACGTGATTTCACATACTTCTCACCAAGCCATAACACATACGATAGCCTGGTCGGACCATGCCCCACTGACACTCACCCTGTCAGACAAATCACCCCAACAGTCTCACTTTGTGTGGCGTACTAATAACTTCCTGTTACAACATTCCCAAGTTGTAAAACACATCTCCGACCAACTCCGACAATTTTTTGTCACCAATCAGAATTTGGTGTCCGACCCGGCTGTGGTGTGGAATGCTCACAAAGCGTTTGTAAGAGTATTGTTGATTCAGGCGGGTTCTAGGGAGAAGAGAAAGAGATCTACCCGCATGGACTCTCTCCTTTCTTCTATAGCTGACCTAGATATGAAGAATGTGATATGAAGCTAATCCTGATCATGACAGTAAGATAAAACTCACTGCAATGAGACAGGAGCTGCGGTCTTTATTGTTGGTGGACTTTGAGCGGTTCCACCGCTGGTGTAAAGCTGTTTCTTACGCCACCTCCAATAAAACCTGGAAGAGCATGGCACAAAAAATTAAGGGACAAAGAGTAAAATCCAGAATCGAATATCTACACAACCCTTCCACCTCTAGGAAGGAATACAACCCACAAGACATAGCCGACGCATTTAGTGCCTATTATGAGAATCTATATAACATAAAATGCGACCAGGGGACGCACCAACCCTCTCCAGAGGAAATTGATGCGTTCCTGGCTGCTGTTTCTCTCCCCACCCTTTCCAGGGACCAATTGGACATCCTAAATGCCCCGTTTATGGAACAAGAAATTGTGGACATCATCTCCACTCTGGCTTCGAACAAGTCACCTGGGCCTGATGGATTGTCAGGTGAGTACTTCAAATGCTTCCAAACAATACTGGCACCTCATCTGTTACCTGTCTTCCTCCAAGCGGCCTCCTCCTCTAAATTTCCAACAGAAATGCTCCAAGCTTTGATCATCACGCTTCCAAAACCAGGGAAATCGCCCACCCTTCCACAAAATTTTAGGCTGATATTCCTCCTAAATCTTGACACCAAAAAATATACACCAAATTGGTTGCTAACAGAATCAAAAAAATTCTCCCCTCCATTGTCCACTTGGACCAATCTGGTTTTACTCCATTCCGCCAAGCCTCGGATGCTACCAGAAGGTTGATAGATATTATCCATCATGCTGAGGTCTCTCGAACGCCTTCTCTGCTTCTTTCCTTGGATGCAGAGAAGGCGTTTGACAGGATCTATTGGGACTATCTCAAAGCTGTTCTACTTAAGTTCGGGTTCCAAGGTAATATATTATCGGCGGTTCTTGCGCTTTATTCAACTCCCTCAGCTAAAGTATACACGTCCAGACCGTTTGGTATTACAAATGGCACTCGTCAGGGTTGTCCACTCTCCCCCTTGATCTTTAATCTCCTCATGGAACCTCTCGCAGCCCATATACTCTCCAATCCCCTCATCTCGGGTTTTCAACTCGGATCGGTAACCCACAAAATCAGTCTATTCGCGGACGACGTGATAGTGATGCTTACTAACCCCACATCTTCCCTACCTGAAATGTATCGAATATTGAAGTGGTTCAGCGACATATCATACTACAAAATGAACGTGACCAAATCCGTCATCCTTGACCTACATCTTGACTTGACGACTAAAACCATCCTCCAACAACAATTTCCCTTTTCATGGGCAGATCACTCCATACCGTACCTGGGTATACAGCTGACCAAATCGGTAAAATTCCTCTTCAAGACGAACTATGCCCCCTTCCTGTCTAAAATGCACTCTGACCTTCAAAAACTCCAAAGCCATGAATTCTCCTGGTCGGGTAGACTTGCGGCGTTTGAAATGATGATTCTTCCCCAACTCCTATATTTATTCCGCACGTTACCTATCCCTATCCCCAACTCATACTTCACATCCCTACAATCCACTCTACGAGCATATATGTGGCAGCATAAGAAGCCACATTTCGCACACTCGATCGTAACCAAAACATAGAATCGCGGGGGGGCGGGCTATGTAGATTTTCGCGATTATTACCTTGCCACGCTGACAACCCAACTTAAAGACTGGTACCGCTCTCCACACATCACTAGCTGGGGGCAGATCGAATCCTCTCAAACTCCTAACATACCCTTGCGGACCTGGATACTCAGCGCCCCCTATGGTCCAAAAATCCCAACATCCTTTTCTCCCCCGATGGTAGCATCATTAATAGCATGGCGTAAATTGCTGACTCTGACAGATACAACCCCTAACCTGATCTCACCACCGATACCTTTGGAAGCACTCACTCTACTGATCCCTGATATTTCCCTCACAGCTTGGACGACACGGGGCATACTGACAATACAACATCTATTCCATAATACGACGCTAAAACCCTTTCCGTCCCTTCAACAAACATACAATCTCCCTGCCTCTGAACTCTTTTCCTATATCAGACTTAAGCATCTTCTCTCTACAATCCCAATCCCATGTTACAGATTACCAAGCAATGTATGGTATTTCCTAATCAACCCCTCCGTTGCCTCAAGAGGCATATCACTGATATACCAGGCCATCCAAGACAAATCCACATTTACCAAGTTGCGTCCTCTTCTTCAATGGGAGGCGGATCTACACCACTCTTTCACTACAGCCCAATGGCAAACAGCACCGAGGCATGCATATAAACACACCAAATGCTCGGCTTTATGGGAATAAACAATTAAGATCACACTTCGCTGGCACCTGACGCCTACCAAATTAGCGAAGTTCTATAAGCTATCCTATCCACTATGTTGGAGGAACTGCGGACACCTAGGCGACATTTACCACATTTTATGGGACTGCCCGTTTCTCCGTACATACTGGCACGATGTCTTTCACACGATCACAGATATCACGAAATCCGTGGTAACACCTACCGCGGCTCTCGCCTTGCTTAATCTCACAATCAAAACGTTTCCACCAGCTCTTAGGCACACCGTCACCCACGTTCTCTTGGCAGCTAGACTGACCATTACAAGGAACTGGAAACAGACACAACCCCCCTCAATCCGAGAAGTTCTGGATATGGTGCACACTCACAGTATGTATGAACTGATGTTTGCCTCGAGTAGAGGGAACTATCAAAAGTCCCTCTCCTTGTGGCAACCCTGGTCACAATGGTACCACCCTTTCTCTACGCCTGTTCTACCCTGAATTTCAGTTTAGACCTTGTTGATGGCGAATTGACTCCTGCTGATGTTATTATGATGAACCCATGTTTTGCTGTGTATATCTTGTTGTTATTGACGCATATTCACTGCGGTTGGCTGTTCTGTATGTCATTCTTTACTTGGAACAATATTTTTTGCAATGTTTCTTGCAACCTTTTGTTTGTTGTACTTAAAATCTTCAATAAAAACCATTGAACAATAAAATATCTGGGTTCTTCCTGGGCAGGGCACCAGCTATAATCCACTCCAGAGGCATTCCATGGTTGCTGGAGGGGCAAAATCAGGGTGCAACAGAGGGGGCACCCAAGATATGAGACTACTATGTCCTGTATAAGCGGGACACAGAACCTTTAAGAGACTCGTTGGAAATCCAATGGGTCTCAAATGGTATGAAGGGAGCCACCACAGCCAAATACAATGCCAAAGAGTACAAGTGAAAGGGGTCATAGAAGACCTCTTAGAACGGCTGCAAAGAAGGGATGCTCAGACCAACTCAGTGAAATATAATGAAAAAACTTTATTATGGATCAGAATTGACACATGGTATAAAAATTACCCCATCTAGGGGAACATGTTGCAAAAATCAGCAGGTAAGTGAAAAAAATCAACAGAAAACATACATGACATAAAAACAAAGACACACACTAACAAGGCCGGCCTCACACACACTCCAGAAGGTCAAACCGGTGGGAACCTTGGCAAACCGCATATATTCCAATCGAAATTTGTGAACGCGGTGGGCTCAAGGATCCACTGGTTGGCAAGCCACAGTATAGAAATCAACAGATGTAATGATGAACCAGTATGGTGACATCAAATAACAAGGGAGCATGACCATCTAATATGTTACCGTTAGTGCAACTTGATTCTACACGGCTGATATGCTAATATCAAGAGAGTCCAATGCTGGACTGTGCAGTACATGGAAAATTCCAATGTTCGACTCAGTAGCAGGCTAGACCATGACACTATGGTGATGAATACCAATAACTCGGAATTTTCAAAGTAATTTTCACCATAAATGAGAGAGTGTCTAAAGGAGTGTCTGCATACCGGGTAGATAGGATTTGATATGGAAAGTCAGTCCTGTGGTGATCAAGAGCAAATATGCTTTTGGGGGGGATGGTACAAGTTCCTCTTGTATGTGGGGCAGCAATGTCAGGCCGACAATAGTTCCTCTGGGGCAGAACGTCACTTACAGTATATAAGGAATGGAGGTGCGGGAGCAGGGGAGAGACGCAGTGCAATCTGCATCCTGCGCAGGCTCACACCAAGGTTAGGCTGAATCTTATGGAAATAGCATTGACCATAGGCCAAATGATGGCCTTCTGCTGGTTGGTGTATATTTGCTGAGTGTCCACAGGCAACCTGGTGGTCACGGCCTTTTCTCTATCCCCAATTGGTATAAAATTTATGCTCACCGGGTTGTGCGGGGCCGGCGTGTGACGTCAACGCGTTTCGCGTGCGTGACGCACGCTTCGTCAGGACGTCCTGACGAAGCGTGCGTCACGCACGCGAAACGCGTTGTTGTTTTTAAGCGTTTCTCAATGGAAGAGCCACTGATGCGCTCCAGCGTCTATCCACGGTGCGGAAATCCTGTCTCCAATTTGGAACACGCTGTTTCCTCGTGGCTGGCCGGAGCAATACCTGCATGCCGGGCCCACATCTTAACGTTACTCGGGAAAACAAGCAGAAGTCCACCGATACAAGGTCCTAGTGCATGGTGAGCATAAATTTTATACCAATTGGGGATAGAGAAAAGGCCGTGACCACCAGGTTGCCTGTGGACACTCAGCAAATATACACCAACTAGCGGAAGGCCATCATTTGGCCTATGGTCAATGCTATTTCCATAAGATTCAGCCTAACCTTGGTGTGAGCCTGCGCAGGATGCACATTGCACTGCGTCTCTCCCCTGCTCCCGCACCTCCATTCCTTATATACTGTAAGTGACGTTCTGCCCCAGAGGAACTATTGTCGGCCTGACATTGCTGCCCCACATACAAGAGGAACTTGTACCATCCCCCCCAAAAGCATATTTGCTCTTGATCACCACAGGACTGACTTTCCATATCAAATCCCATCTACCCAGTATGCAGACACTCCTTTAGACACTCTCTCATTTATGGTGGAAATTACTTTGAAAATTCAGAGTTATTGGTATTCATCACCATAGTGTCATGGTCTAGCCTGCTACTGAGTCGAACATTGGAATTCTCCATGTACTGCACAGTCCAGCATTGGGCTCTCTTGATATTAGCATATCAGCCGTGTAGAATCAAGTTGCACTAACGGTAACATATTAGATGGTCATGCTCCCTTGTTATTTGATGTCACCATACTGGTTCATCATTACATCTGTTGATTTCTATACTGTGGCATGCCAACCAGTGGATCCTTGAGCCCACCGCGTTCACAAATTTCGATTGGAATATATGCGGTTTGCCAAGGTTCCCACCGGTTTGATCTTCTGGAGTGTGTGTGAGGCCGGCCTTGTGAGTGTGTGTCATTGTTTTTATGTCATGTATGTTTTCTGTTGATTTTTTTCACTTACCTGCTGATTTTTGCAACATGTTCCCCTAGATGGGGTAATTTTTATACCATGTGTCAATTCTGATCCATAATAAAGTTTTTTCATTATATTTCACTGAGTTGGTCTGAGCATCCCTTCTTTGCAGCCGTTCTAAGAGGTCTTCTATGACCCCTTTCACTTGTACTCTTTGGCAAAATCAGGGTGGCATGGGTGGGGATCTGGGCCGATTGCCCAGCATCTCTGTAATCCAGGGGTGGAGGCCACGGCCCCATCCACCTCTTCCATGCCAAAAGCTGCATGGACTGGTGGGCAGATACCAGTGGGGTCCTGCCCAGCTGCCAGCTCTTCTGCTGGGTAGGCAATCACCGCTCCGGCTAATGGTGGCTGGTCCTGGGTAGTGCTCACGACCATGCCCACCCCCAGTGCTGTTGGCTGCTTCTGGGACAACGAACCTACAATCGTCTCTCCTGCTAATGCTGGCTGGTCTTGGGTAGTGGGCACGACCATCTCCACCCCCAGTGCTGTTGTCTGCTGCTGGGACGAGGGACCTACAATCGCCTCTCCTGGTAACGCTGTGTCAGGACCCGGGCTTGAACCTGGGACTTCCATGGTGTCTGGCAATGAAGCTCCCTGGACAAATCCTTGAATGATCCTGCTGTGAATCTTTATTCACAAACACAAAAAATCCTGCGCTAATAGTGAATGAATGAATAATCAAATAGATTGATATTTGTGAAAGCAGCTGAAAACACTTCATCAATAGTAAAATCAATAGTATAAAGCAAAAAGTAGTGCAGCGCTATTAAATATGGTGTAACCCATATACTTAAAGGTGAAGTGTTAAATAAATGACATTAAGTACACGGTGAACAACAAAGTCCATAAGGTGATAAATTGTGATCCAAAAAATAAATAATAAAAGTCCCAGAGAGGTGATAATAGACCTGAAGACTTGAATCCAAAGATAAAGACAGGAGTGCACCCGTGGAATATAAATAGCAAAGTGGCAGCTTACCAGAAGCTTAGGCCTCCAACTTAATGGAACGGCCACATGCGCTAAATAATGAATCCAAATGGATCGCCTCCTTCAAAGAACAGGTATACAGATATATTCCTCTATATCATATAGGAACTCCAAACGTGATGTCCTGAGCATATAAAGGGAAATAAGCAGCACATAGCGTAATCCAGTTTGATTTCCACAAAGGTTTATTTAAATTGCACTTACATGGGTAACTTGTAAATAGGCACATGAGAATCATCCAAGGCCGATGCAAAGACCGTGGCGTCCCGCGTGTGTGTAAAGCCGGCGTCTAGGGGGCGTGACAGTTGTGCGTCCAGTACCGCCCTACTCAATGAGCTACCTGGAATGCTGGACAGCTCCCTGGACAAATCCTTGAATGATCCTGCTGTGAATCTTTATTGCCTTGAACCCTTTGATCCTCCCATGAACTTCCTGTTATAAGCCATGTCTTTGCAGTTCCTGGTTGCCAGAATATTGTGCCTTCAACAGCCGATATCTCGCTTGTCTCTCCTGCTACCGTCCTTATCTTTGCTATCATCCGTTATCGACACTTGGCTTGTTCCTCGACTACCCTTCTGCTTGATCCCAACCTGCAACTACTGGTTACGGACCTTTGGCTACTCCTTGACTACGCTTCAGCTTAATCCCTATCTGCTATTGGACTCTGAATTGCTCACCTCCTGGTGGGGCGATCTTGAGGACCGCGACCTGGTGCTAACACGCAGCAAAATCCATCTCCACCTTCAGGAGCGCTGGTGAAGACCGGTTAGTACTTAGACTCGGCACCTCAGGTAAGCCTGCGTCATCTGCCTGGGTGACCTGCCAGTGTTCCTATCCTGCTGGTTCCTGTGTGACCTGCGACTGCTATAGCTACTGGTCTTCGAGCCTAACCCCGGACCGTGACAAAATATTCTGGCCCAAAACATGGAGGCCGCTATAGCAAGCATCGGGACTCCTCTTAGGCAACAAATTGCTGAGCTGCAAGAATTTGGTGTTCCCTGCCAAGAAAAAGTTAATAAACTAGAAAGTCTATTGGAAAGACAACAGAAGGAGATTCATGCTCTGCAGAGACTACTACTGGACCGAGGTGATACCATCACACATATGCCTCAGTCTTTACCATCCAAGTTTAATGGAGACCACCATCATTACAGAGGTTTCCTAAATCAGTGTCGTTTATATTTCCAAACACACCCTGCTGCATTTCCTTCTGAGAAGAGGAAGGTAACCTTGATTCTCGAACTTCTGACTGGAGAAGCTCTAGCTTGGGCCTCCCCATATATTGAACAGGACAGTGCAATTTTAAAAAATCTGCAGACCTTTTTGACCGCAATGAATCAGGTTTTTGATGATCCCAACCGCTGTGCTACTGCTGAAGCAAAGCTGCATAGTCTGAGGCAGGGAAAAATGCTCTGTCGCTGAGTACACAGCAGAATTCAGATGTTGGGTTGCAGATACTACTTGGAACCCTGCTGCGCAAAAGAGTCAGTTCCGCCAAGGGCTTTCTGAACAGGTAAAGGATGAGCTCGCTAGAGTTGAGACTCCTGATGATCTTGATGCCTTCATCCAATTATGTATCAGAATTGATCAGAGACTTACAGAAAGGAGGAAGGAGAGGCTGGGAATGTTTTCAAGTAAGAGTGGAATGCGTTTCTCTGCTACTCCAATTGTTCAGCAGGATTTTAAAGTTGCTCCTAATTCTAACACTCCTGAGCCAATGCAGGTAGATGCAATTAAGAGATCCATTTCCATTTATGAGAAAGAAAGAAGACGTTCTGAGAACCTATGTCTTTACTGTGGAGATTCTGGTCATTATGCAATTAACTGCCCTAACAAGGTTAGAAGAACAATTGCATCGGTTGATGTGATCACGCCTGAACAAATAAACTCCATTAGCCAGTCCATCTCCCCATTGGTCCAGGAAGAAAATAAAGTAACTTCTTCACTACCTCATTTTGTCCTCCCTATTAAACTTATCTCTGAGGGCATTGAGATTCCTTGCTCTGCTATGCTGGACTCTGGTGCAGGGGGGAACTTTATGGACATAGACCTTGCCAAAAACAATAAGATTCAGACAAGAAATAAATTAACCCCAGTCGATATGGAGACAGTGGATGGTTCACCCTTAACTTCAGGACCTGTTACCCATGAAACAGTCCCTTTGGTTCTCCAATTTGATGCTGACCATCGTGAGACCATCAGTTTTCAGCTAATTATGTCACCTAAATTTCCTGTGATCTTGGGCATCCCTTGGTTTTCCAGCCATAATCCCTCAATCAATTAGGAAGCACGAGTTATAAATTTTACATCCCCCCTTGTGAGGAATACTGTAGAGAGCCTTGTCCAACTAGTTCTCCACAGATTAACGCAGTTGGATGTGGTTATAGCACAGTCATATCCAAAACTGCCTCCACAATACCATGAGTTTCAGGATGTCTGTGATAAGAAGAATGCCGACCATCGCCCATATGATTGCCCCATTGAGCTACTCCCAGGTGCAGAAATACCTTTCGGCCGCCTATTCAATTTATCAGAACCTAAATTAAAGGTGCTCAGGGAGTGGCTTGATGAGAATTTAGAGAAGGGGTTTATTAGACACTCAACATCCCCTGCTGGAGCAGCCTTGTTCTTTGTTGAAAAGAAAGACTCTACCTTACGTCCATACATTGATTACAGGCACATGAATAAAGTTACTATTAGAAACCGTTATCCTCTCCCGTTGATCTCTGAAATGTTGGAAAGACTTCGTTCTGACAAGATTTTCACAAAGCTTGACTTGCGGGGGGCTTATAACCTTGTTCGTATCCGCCAAGGAGATGAATGGAAAACCGCATTTAGAACCAGATACGGACATTTTGAGTCCTTGGTTATGCCTTTTGGTCTTTGTAATGCCCCTGCAACCTTTCAACACTTCATCAGCAATGTTTTTCGAGATCTGTTGGACCAATTTGTAGTTGCTTATTTGGATGACATCCTCATTTTTTCCAATAACCTAGAGGAGCATCGCAAGCATGTTTGCGCTGTCCTTGAAAGAATCGACTTTATATCAAATTGGAGAAATGTGAGTTTGAGCAAACCCAGATCCAGTTTCTGGGGTATATTATTTCACCAGATGGAGTAAGCATGGATCCTGAGAAGATTAGAGCAGTAGTAGATTGGCCTGTCCCTGGAAACGTTAAGGAAATTCAAAGATTCATCGGGTTTGCCAATTTCTACAGGAAATTCATAAGAAATTTCTCTAAGGTGCTAGCTCTGATTACACAGCTGACAAAGAAAGGGTGCCCTTTGTGTGGTCATCTAATGCTCAGGCTGCTTTTGCTAAGTTAAAGAATCTGTTCACTTCTGCACCAGTATTGGTACATCCAAATCCTGAGATACCTTTTGTAGTGGAAGTGGATGCTTCTGACTCTGCTGTGGCTGCTATCCTTTCTCAATGAAGCGGTGAAAAGATGCAGCTTCATCCTTGTGCTTGCTTTTCTCGTTTAATGTCTTCAGCCGAGAGGAATTATGACTTAGGTAATAAGGAGTTACTGGCAATTAAGGAAGCCTTTTCCGAATGGAGGCATTTCCTGGAAGGTACTAAGCATCCTGTGACTGTTCTCACTGATCACAGAAATCTAGAATTCATTTGTTCGGCCAAAAGATTGTCTTCTAGACAAGCACGTTGGTCGCTGTTCTTTTCTAGATTTAATTTTATTATCTCGTATAGACCTGGGTCAAGAAATGGTAAGGCTGATGCCTTATCACGGATGTTGTCGGGGCCTTCCCAGGAGAACTATGCTGAATGCACAATCCTGCCTCAAAAGAACTTCCTAGGTGTCACAAGTTCAAAGGCATTCTTGAGTCTTCTCAAAGAAGGTTACAAGAATGACTCACTCCTCAATAATCCTCCTATGGACATCAATCTTGAGTTCAAGAATGGCTTTTGCTTTAAAACGCATTGCCTCTATGTACCTGAGTCTGCTCGGGTTGAAGTCCCCCGGTTGAGTCATGACTCAAAACTTGCTGGACATTTTGGAGTTTCTAAAACAGAGGAACTTTTATCACGTTCCTTTTGGTGGCCTGGGTACAAGAAAGATGTTAAAAGGTCTGTAGCCTCGTGCCTGACCTGTGCACGCAATAAGACACCCCGAGCTTCTCCTTTGGGGTTGCTCCAACCACTCCCTATCCCATCAAGACCATGGGGGTCAATTTCTATGGACTTTGTGGTTGATTTACCCCCCTCAAAAGGAATGACCACTATCTTGGTGGTCGTTGACAGCCTCACCAAGATGGCTCACTTTATACCAGTTAAGGGGGTACCCTCTTCGGAACAGACTGCAGAGTTGATGGTTCGAGAAGTCTTCAGACTACATGGAATTCCTGAAGACGTTGTGTCAGATCGAGGAGTACAGTTTACTTCAAAGTTTTGGAAAAGCTTTTGCTCAGCTTTAGGAGTAGCAATCAACCTGTCTTCTGCTTTTCATCCTCAGTCTAATGGTTAGACTGAGAGGACCAATCAAACTTTAGAACAGTACCTTCAATGTTTTGTTAGTTATCTTCAGGATGACTGGGTGGACTATCTTCCCACAGCAGAGTTTTCTTATAACAATTCTAGACATAGCTCAACCTCTCAAAGCCCGTTTTTCTTAAACAATGGTTATCATCCAGTTTTTATTCCTGATCTCCCTATCTCAACTCCAATTCCTGCTGTAGCCAACAGATTAACTATGTTGCAATAGATTCAGGAGAAATTAATTGAGGCTTTGAAGGAGGCTCGAGAATGTTACAAGAAGGCTGCTGATAGACATCGCGGATCACTTCCTACCTTTCAAGTGGGTGACAAGGTTTGGTTATCAAACAAAAATTTGAAGGTCCATGTTCCATCTGCAAAGTTGGGACAAAAGTTTGTGGGACCTTTCCAGATTTCTGCTCAGGTCAACCCTGTCACTTTCCGTTTAAAACTTCCCGACAGTATGAGAATTCACCCGGTTTTTCACATATCACTGCTCAAGCCATTTAAGGAAAATCCCTTTCCTGGAAGAATTCTTCCGCCTCCTCCACCTGTTGAAGTACAGGGTGAAGAAGAATTTGTAGTGGAGAGAATTCTTGATTCCAGGATCTTTAGGAATAAATTACAGTATCTGGTTCAATGGGAAGGATATGGACCAGAAGAAAATTCCTGGGAGCCAGAAGAAAATGTTCACTCCCCTAGATTAACAAGGGAGTTCCACCAGAGGTTTCCTCTTAAACCTGGTCCTAAGACGTCCAGCGGATGTCCTGGGAGGAGGGGAGTACTGTCAGGAGGCGGGCTTGAACCTGGGACTTCCATGGTGTCTAGCAATGACTCTACTCACTGAGCTACCTGGAATGCTGGACAGCTCCCTGGACAAATCCTTGAATGATCCTGCTGTGAATCTTTATTGCTTTGAACTTTGAACCCTTTGCTCCTCCCATGAACTTCCTGTTATAAGCCATGTCTTTGCACTTCCTGGTTGCCAGAATATTGTGCCTTCAACAGCCGATATCTCGCTTGTCTCTCTTGCTACCGTCCGTATCTTTGCTACCATCCGTTATCGACACTTGGCTTGTTCCTCGACTACTCTTCTGCTTGATCCCAACCTGCAACTACTGGTTACCGACCTTTGGCTACTCCTTGACTACGCTTCAGCTTAATCCCTATCTGCTATTGGACTCTGACTCACCTCCTGGTGGGGCGATCTTGAGGACCGCGACCTGGTGCTAACACGCAGCAAAATCCATCTCCACCTTCAGGAGCGCTGGTGAAGACTGGTTAGTACTTTGGCTCCGCACCTCAGATGTGCCTGCGTCATCTGCCTGGGTGACCTGCCAGTGTTCCTATCCTGCTGGTTCCTGTGTGACCTGCGACTGCTATAGCTACTGGTCTTCGAGCCTGACCCCGGACCGTGACACGCTGGCTGGTGCTGGGTAGTGGCACCCCCAGTGATGTTGGCTGCTGCTGGGACGAGGGACCTACAATCGCCTCTCCCGCTATCGCTGGCTGGTCCTGGCTAGTGGGCACGACCATCTCCACCCCCAGTGCTGTTGGCTGCTGGTGGGACGAGGGACCTACAATCACCGCTCCAGCTAATGGTGGCTGGTCCTGTGTAGTGCGCACGACTATCTCCACCCCCAGTGCTGTTGGCTGCTGCTGGGACGAGGGACCTACAATCCCCTCTCCTGGTACCGCTAGCTGGTCCTGGGTAGTGGGCACGACCATCTCCACCCCCAGTGCTGTTGGCTGCTGGTTGGACGAGGGACCTACAATCGCCTCTGCCGCAGATGCTGGCTGGTCCTGGGTAGGTGGCACAACCATCTCCACCCCCAGTGCTGTTGGCTGCTGCTGGACCAAGTCTAGGAGGTGTTGGTAGCCCTGTTCCAACCCCCACTCGGTGATAACCAGGTAGATGAGGTCTAGTCTCAGCTCCAACAACAACTGGACTGGTAGCATCCTTCTCCGGTAATAATAAATAGCCCAGAACCGCGACATCGCAGGACTGCCAAAATCATCATCCTCCTCCATGGCCTTCCACAACAGGCCTGGGCCATCATAGCCCCCCCCCCCCCCCTGGTTGAATGCCTTCTGTCAACCAAGGGTCTCGTTGGACTGCGTACCACCATAGTGCCCGGTACGAGTCGCCCAGCATAATTTCTCTCTGGACCAGGCACTCAAGGTGCCTTTCCCACTGCATCAAGGGTTGTTCTCCCAGGATAAACATCCGTTGGCTCACTTGTTCCTGCCAGCGTTACACTGTACTTGGAAGCTTCTCTTTCTGCCAAAGCTGTGCTACCTTCATGGACTCCTCCCAGAGTTCTTGCATTACATATTTTCTCCAGTTCCCCTTGTCCTTGGCTGACATATGGCCCTGTTCCTTTGCCAGTATGTCTTGTAGTCTCCGCTGGAACTCCACCTCATATGGGGACACTGCCTGGGGGCTAGCTCACTCCATCTCCTGAGTTCCTCCTTAGACCAAGATGCTGCTGGGCTCCTCACTGCATTCCTGGTTTGGGATCTATTCAGAGAAGAATCCCACCGCTTGTCACCAGCGTAACAGATCCCCAATACTGGAACCAAGTATTTCTGTTTTAGGTCTCCAAAATCTCACGTGATGCAGTGACCTGGCCCCTCAATCCCCCCCCCCCCCCCAAACATCAGCCTAAGCTCGATGAAGGGTAAAACAAAAAGACACTTTATTCAACAACTCACTTCCAATATATACAGTCTCATGTGTTTGATTTCATTATCATATGCAAATGCAATTGCGTACAGAACATAGTCAACATACCTTGGTCATCTGGAAAGAGACAATAAGTGAATGAGACTGCAACATTATCATAATTAACTCAACAAACAACAAGCCCCCAAAACAAAGCCGAATACCTATTCCTAGAGGTGCAGTGGCGGCTGGTGCTCAAAATTTTTGGGGGGGCGCAAACAGAAAAATGTAATAGGCATTGCTTTGCGGCAAAAAACGCTGTAAAAAAATGCATGACTTTGAGGTCGCAAAAGTGTGAAAGGAGCCTTTAGTAATTAAGGTATAGTGTGCCCCCTTTCAATGCAGAGAGACCAGTGTGCCCCCTTTCAATGCAGAGAGACCAGTGTGCCCCCTTTCAATGCAGAGAGACCAGCGTGCCCCCTTTCAATGCAGAGAGACCAGCGTGCCGCCTTTCAATGCAGAGAGACCAGCGTGCCCCCTTCAATGCACAGTGACCAGCGTGCCCCCTTCAATGCACAGTGACCAGTGTGCCCCCTTCAAAACAGTGACCAGTGTACCCCCTTCAAAATAGTGACCAGCGTGCCCTCTTCAATGCAGTGACAAGCGTACCTGCCCCCTTTCAATGCAGTGACCAGCGTACATGCCCCCTTCAATGCAGTGACCAGCGTACATGCCCCCTTTCAATGTAGTGACCAGCGTACATGCCCCCTTTCAATGTAGTGACCAGCGTACATGCCCCCTTTCAATGTAGTGACCAGCGTACATGCCCCCTTTAATGCAGTGACCAGCGTACATGCCTCTTTCAATGCAGTGACCTGCGTACATGCCCCCTTCAATGCAGTGACCAGCGTACATGCCCCCTTTCAATGCAGTGACCAGCGTACATGCCCCCTTTCAATGCAGGGACCAGCGTACATGCCCCCTTTCAATGTAGTGACCAGCGTACATGCCCCCTTTCAATGCAGTGACCAGCGTACATGCCCCCTTTCAATGCAGTGACCAGCGTACATGCCCCCTTCAATGCAGAGACCAGCGTGCGTGCGTGCCCCCTTCAATGCATTGCCCCCCCCCAGACCAGTGCACTTACCTGGAGCCCTGGAGCAGCCGCGGCGGCGCCTTCTCCTCAGTGTCCCGGCGGCCGGCTTCTCTTCAATCCCCCAGCGTCTCCTCGAGTCCTCCTGCTCCCGCCTCCTCCTCGGCCAATGGCATGGGGTTTGCCTTGCGGCCAATCAGGAAGCGTGTATCGGACGCGCTCCCTGGTTGGCCAGGAGGAGGATCTGTGTGACAATTGCGAATTTTCATTCGCTATTGTCACACAATGGGTGGGCTCAGGACGCACTGCTCTGCGCCCCGGGTCCACCCTTTGCATCGCCCTATTAGAGCCTCTGGCTCTAATCAGGTGATGCAAAAAAAAAGCCCCATTGAACTCCATGCGTCCGGTGCCCCTGCATGCAGATTAGGGGGCCGGATGCATGGATGGGGGGGGGGCGGCGCCCCTGCGCCCCCAACGCACCGGCCGCCACTGTAGAGGTGTACAGACAAAACCACCTCTAAACAGATGACAGCAGAAGACGTAGGCTCGCAGAATGCCCGTCTTTGCTTTCAAAACACCTTACTATAAATGTCAATACACATCCCCACCGTAGACAATAGCTGAGGTTGACGTCATTAGCATCTCTTTAGTCTCTCAATGTGTGGAGAAGTCCTCTGCTGCAACAGGCACCTTTAGGCCTGTAACATTGATCCCAGTCTGAGTCTGTATCTTGGGGTGACATGGATTTGAGTCCAAAGCACCACTACTCCATGGTCCTCCAGCATATACCCCCACACAGAGGTGCACTCCCCTACAAGCCAGGGCCCATAGTCCGTGGGCAGGAGGCTGGCCTCCACACTCCTCCAGTAACCCATGACGAACATCCCAGCAAATGGGCGTTCGTCACAGTGGCTGCTGGGAGACTCTGGGAATAACAGTGCCACCAACAGTGACCCAGGTATTGACACAAGTGCTGACACTGCCATTGCTAACCTTCTAAAAATTCTGAATGCTTGGCTGTCCATTGCTTTAACCACTAGCCGACCGCCGCACAACTATTTACTGCGGCGGTCAGCCGCTCCTGGGCAAACCGACATAGGGCAACGTTGCTCGCCTAGGAGCCTGTAGGGGGCGAGTGCGCACCGCCGGACGCGCTCTTCTGCCACTGCTCGTTCACAGTGATCCCCGCGCTTGTGACCAGCGGCTCCGATGTCCGCCGGTCACTCGCGATCTTCCGTAGGAGAGGGAGAAAGGCAGACGGCTGATGTAAACACAGCCGTCTGTCATTCTCCCTGATGTAAGTGCAGAGACTATACAATCCTGCTATATAGGATTGTATGTCTCTGTGGTTACATCACAAGCCATGCCCCCCACACTTAAAATCACGCCCCTAGGGATACATTTAACCCACTGATCACCAATAAAGCTAACCCCTTCCCTGCCAGTGTCATTTTTACAGTAACAGTGCATATTTATAGCACTGCTTACTGTAGTAATGTCACTGGTACTCCCAAAAGTGTCAAAAATGTCAGTCAGGGGTCCGATCTGTCCGCTGCAATGTCGCAGTCCCGCAAAAAAAATCGCATTACTAGTTAAAAAAAACATTAAAAATGACATAAATCTTTCCCGTAGTTAGTAAACACAATAACTTTTGCGCCAAACCAATCCGAAAACACTTATTGCGATTTTTTTTTTACCAAAAATATGTAGCAAAAAACAAATTGGCCTAAAATGTTAAAAAATTTTGATTTTTACATTTTTTTGAGAATTTCATATAAAAAATGTGAAAAATATTGTTATTTTTTCAAAATTGTCGCTTTTTTTTTGTTTATAGCGCAAAAAATGAAAATCGCACAGGTGATCAAATACCACCAAAAGAAAGCTTTGTTTGTGGGAAGAAAAGGACGTCAATTTTATTTGGGTACAGCGTCGCACGTCCGCGCAATTGTCCGTTAAAGTCACGCAGTGCCGAATCGCAAAATAGGGCCTGGTCTTTGAGCAGCCAAATCCTACGGGGCTTAAGTGGTTAAAACATAGAAACATAGAAAAGTTAAAGCAGAAAAAAGACCAAGTGATCCATCAAATCTGCCCCCTTTTTTTTTTTTTAAGTACATTTTTTATTCTTTGGTGTTAACTTTTTAGTCAGAGTATGAATCTACGTTTGTCCAAGCATTCTGGCGTGTAACACATGCAGCAGCAAGTGAAGCCTCAACTCATGATCTGATGATTGGTTTCAGTTAGCTAACACAAACTGTTTTGAAGCAATTCGACCAGTTTGACCACCAGACAACTATCATTTTTAGGAGAAGCCTGCAATAGTAGCTTCCATGTTTTCTCAGTACAGGACTCATGTAAATACTCATTGATGTGTTGTATTTTATTCATGTACAACGGTCTTGGTAATATATTCTTTCAGATAAAATATTTGGGTTAAAAGAATGAAAATTATTGATTTAAAAAAAAAAAATCTTTTTAGTGTCTCAAAAGATTCTCAGCCATGTTAGGATTAATCCATATATATATTTTTTTTTTTTTCTTTAAGCCCTTTACTGCTTGATAGGAGCTATTCTATTTGCTATGATGCTGTCATCATAAGACCAATGGAGGCTGATCTGCTCCTGGAAAGGGAGGAGAGCGAGCTGATGTAGAATCTACCCCCTCCCCCTCCCGTTCTTTCTGTCTCCTCCATTGCACATCCACAATAGCTGATGTTTCAGCTTCTGAACCTGTATCAGTTGTGAGCTCTTTATTAACAATCTCCTACATCACTACAAGCATGACCACTGTATCTGGGATTACATCACACAGTACATTGCAGGAATGAAAAACCAAATCAACTTGACAAGCCTCTAAATGTGTAAAAATTTAGATTTTTCAAGGATTTAAACTAATGATTTTTAGTTATGTATACCAGGCAAAAGACGAGTGACCTAGAAGACCATTTTTCATTATAATTTCATTTCCACACTGCCGAATCTTCCCTTTGGAAAGGTATGTACATTAAAACGATGTTTCTCTAAATGTAGTGATTGAATGAATTATTGTTTGCAATCACCCTTTTAATTGTGTATTTGTGTTTATGTTTACAGTCATGCTTAATCACAGACCATCGGAGAATAACATTAGTTGTCTTATGCTACACATTCTACAATAAAACTGTATCAGTTACGTTTTTTTAATGTGCATTTTTGTGATTTTTTGAAGCTGACAAAAGATTGTCAGTGATTATTGTTCAGCAAAATGTTAATTGATATATTGTATGACAAGCCACACCTATATTTTTCTTTTTTAATATGCTTCATTATTTAAAAACATTGGTGAGCCCATTTTCTGTTTCTATCTTTCTGTCTCACTGGGGAATCATGTGACAACCTCTATCTCACTCTCGCTGATGGTGCGGTACCTACTCCCATTTTTCAGTGGCCACTGTCCACAATAGCTGAATATAAATTAGGACAGGGCCTTGTGTGTCAAACACCAGCCTGAGTGGCATCAAAAGTTTTGGATACACCAGGTTATCAAAATGGGAGGAAGACAGGGTCAAAATTAGCAATAATTATTCTCTAGCTGTTCTGTACTAGAACTACAAACATCAGCATGCAGCACTGAAAGCTGTTTTTTTTTTTCATAGACTTCTTCCCCCCACCCCCAAAAATGGCCTTTATGAGCAAATCACGTGCTGTATATATCTAGAGTATCAAAAATGATGGGTCCCTTTATATGTTATTGCAGTTATGTTAAAGGTATATGATACATTCGTCTTATCTAAAATGCTTTGCTGTTTTTAAAAAAATTGGGACACTTCCCAAAATGTAAGGAACGTATGTTCAGTTTGCATGTTAAAATTATATACAGTATGTAGTAATCTACAAAACTGGCACTGGTCCCCCCCCCCCCCCCCCACAATTTAGGCCCCATTATACAGCCAGATTTGGTGCTTCCTGATAGTACCAAGGCCAGGTTTGTTCCTTCCTGACAAGTGAATCTATCTATTGGGAAAAGCTGCAAAGTTGCAAGTGCAGAGGGCTTGAAATATCATCCTTATCTTTGCTGAATGCAAGCCGAAAAGAATGAAAATACTTTTTTAATTTTCCTATATACTGTCAGTGAATGTTTTACACTCCAGGGGAGGCATATTATCTGCCTTGCCTATGTGCAATGCAGTATCTGGCACTACTTGGCTACAACTCACAGACAACCAACTGTGTAATGTATGAAACAAGTGACAAAAACGTTATTATTTCTCACATTCCCCTTTTGTGTAATCTACACTCCACAAGACATATAAAGTTATCTTAGCCACACCAAAACAATGTTCTAGCTATGTGCTGACTTCATGCCACAGCCAGCAAACCATTTGATTTTTGGAACATGTAGCAGAAATATGCTACTGTCTTTTATATTTTCATGCATATTTTACCAGATATGAGAGGCATAAGACCTATTTTGGCTGCACAACATGGTTTATGACAAGTAGTAGGCATTGTTTCTATTACACACTGTTGTAAATATTTTGCAGGCCAAGAAGCTATCTTGGATACATGCAATTCACTTTTTGGCTATCTGGCTACAATCCAAAGACAAGTAGCAGGAAGTTGTGTCTTTCATCCTGTTGGAATAGACGCAGTGATGGTGAACCTTGGCACCCTAGATGTTTTGGGACTACATTTCCCATGATGCTCAACTACAGTGCAGAGTGCATGAGCATCATGTGAAATGTAGTTCCAAAACATCTGGGGTGCCAAGGTTGACCATCTACAGGCTAGGACAGTGATGGGAAACCTTGGCACTCCAGATGTTTTGGAACTACATTTTCCATGATGCTCCTCCACTCTGCAGTGTAGTTGAGCATCATGGGAAATGTAGTTCCAAAACATCTGGGGTGCCAAGGTTTGCCATCACTGTCCTAGCCTGTAGACGGTCAACCTTGGCACCCCAGATGTTTTGGAACTACATTTCACATGATGCTCATGCACTCTGCACTGTAGTTGAGCATCATGGGAAATGTAGTTCCAAAACATCTGGGGTGCCAAGGTTTGCCATCACTGGGCTAGGAGGACCATAAGACCTTTCACATGCAGTGCATTATACTGGCTACCTGGTATCAGGCACCAGGTAGTCAAAAGTGTATTTGGAAGCAGTAGCAAAGAGTTGCTTTTACTCTTCTTACCGCTGGAACATGCACTGCAGAACAAGAATAGAATACATTTCTTGTCTGCATCCAATGCATTATGATGGCTACTTAGCTACAGTCTACAGGGAGCAAACTATAGGTTTTAGAACAGGGAGCCTCTCTTTTCTCAGACTGTCAGAGCTTATTCTTCATGCCAGGAGGGAAAGAATACCTAATTTGTCAGCAAGCAATGCATTGTGCTGGCTATTTGGCCACAGCCTTAATACAGCTATGTGTCAGTTTTTAAACATGTTTTAGAAAATCACTTTCCTTTTTCATATTGTCAGAGCATAGTCTATACTTACTCATGACCTCTGCTGTCTGTGTTATTTACTCCTTACTTATTGCTGACCCCTGCACTTGGTCATACTTAGTTCTGACCTCTGCTCTGCTCTCTGTGCTTTACTGCTCTCTCAGTGTTACCCATTCCTGACCTCTGTTCTCTTTGCACTTCTTACACCTGATCCCTGCACTCTGTGCATTACTTACTTCTGATCTCTTTACTCTGTTAGTTACTAACTACAGACCACAAATCTCTGTGCTGCGCTTGTTTCCCTTCCGCATACCTGAGACATTATGTCTTAATGCCTTTTGTGGGGGTGGTTATAATGGGGTGTTATTTTGTGAGTGTAGTTAAAATCGGTGTGGACAGTCCCTGGATTTCATTTTTAAAATCTGGTAATCTCACTCCAGGCAGATTTCACCTCATTTGGGTTTCTTCGATTTGATAGTAAATGGGTACTATGCTCACTACCTTATTGCAACTCCTCATTCCTTGTACAACCAATGTTTGCAAGCATATTAAACAAAGAAAATTGGTCACTTTATACTAGAATATTCCTGTGAAAAACTTTTTTTCTCACAAAGCCATAGCTGATAAATGAATGAACCCATCCTTCACTACTGAGGCACCTAAGAAATCATTGGTTAACCAGATTGTCTTTTAATTAAGGAAAACTGAGAAACTATGAGAAAAGGAAGCATACCCTAAAATTGCATAATATTGGGGACCTATATGTAGTTCTACAGTTACGTTAAGGTTTGTCCCATCCATAAAGTTATAACTACTTCACTAAGTATATGGGAACTTCTTGGCAATATATTTTAGAATGTACAAATGTAACAAAAGCACACAGGAAACTGTCACTGTTCCAGTTCTTTATTTTACATATTTGTACTGTTATTTTTGTTTGAAACAATTTCTGTGACTGTGAACATATATGCACTTGTACACTTATGTACAATTGTTCAATAAACAGAGTTAGAAAAAGAAAAAAAAACAGAAATGTTCCTATTTACCAGGCCTCTTCCAGATGATACTGTAATGGACTCCTTTGGCGACACCATAGGGGAGGACATTAACTCTTGTAAGTATGAGTTAATATAAATGATTCCTCCCTTAAAAACTATATGAATATTTTATATCGATTTCTATATTTCTTGCTTAGCCACCTCAACTACGTGTGATTCCCATCACAAGAGAAAAACACTTGTGGCTCCAGACATTAACATCTCCTTGGATCAGAGCGAAGGTTCCTTGCATTCTGATGATTTCCTAGATGCACCTGATGACTTGGACATCAATATAGATGATATAGAGACCCCAGATGAAAGCGATTCTTTGGAGTATTTGGCCAATGGAAATGACTTGGAATGGGAAGGTAAATGCTGGACTATACACTATAATATATTTCATGCAATAAAGAGTAGAATTTTTCGTACAAATAACTTTAGTAACTCAGGTAAATAACTTTGATAGTTAAGTGTGGTGGAAGCTATAAAGTACTTTCAAGGCAGAAAAAACCTATCCTCAGGCTGTTTAAAAGTAGTGTAAAGTGAAGTATCTGTTAAAAATACATACTGTAGTTACATAGTTGGTAAGATTGAATAAGGACAATAGTCCATCCAGTTCAACCTATGCTTGTGTGTGTGTGTGTGTGTGTGTTCGTGTAGATAATTATTCCTCATATCCCTGTGTATTGTGTTCAATAAGATGCATGTCCAAGAGTCTTTTGAATCTATCAATACTTCCTGTTCACACTACTGATTGTGGAAGAGAGATCCACATCCTTACTGCCCTGACAGTGAAAAACCCCTTACGCAAATTAAGGTTAAACCACCTCTCTTCACTGTCACACAGTGTTGTTTGCATAACTCACCCTGTGATTCATGAAGATACCCAGTCAAGGTGATGTGACTGCTCTCTCCTCCCTTCTTTTTTGCATTTGTAACAAATTTGACTTTTCTTAGTTTCGAGCCACCACTTGGCCTGCACCTGGGACCTGAGTTCTTGTTCAGTGTGGTTCCTGTCCCACAGGTTTTCACATTATGGTAACGCATGGCAACATTTTGCTTGGGACCTTACATATGCACTTGGGAACTAGCGGACCTATTGATCCTAATGAAAAGGAAGATAATGAGATTTCCACGGCTTGTTTGAGACAGTCAGATGCTGCAGACCAGGATGGTGCTGTTGGCAGGGGACACAATAAAAAAAGCCATCACCACAGAGCTTTATAGCCTGGGGGTAGCAGCATGAGGCAGTGCCACCAGATATATTGGGATGGCTGCTTCCTGCTGTTCCCCCTAGCTGCTTCTTAGATTCTCCTCAACTTTTACTGGCACTTACTTCTCACTATGCTCCAGCTGTTGGAATTTAACTGCCTGTTTCACCCTGCAGCAAATTCAAAATAGTATGGTTAAATAATTCTCCTGGCTGATCATAGCCAGATTAGCAGAGGAGGATAAGGAAGAAGGCGCAGTAGCACTGGCAGACAACAGGCTGCTCGGCACCTAGGATGAGAAAGATAAGGAAGGCTTTGTCAACTGCTTTACTTCTTGTGTGCTGTGGCTGTATTGTGGACCAAGGCTTTGTCCTGTAGGACTTGCTTCCCCCATCTACCTCTACATGCAGCCCATCTGTATCTCACATTAGGCCTGCCTGCCATTTTGTTTTGAAGGTAATTGCATACTTTTATTGAAGCTGTGGTAATGTATGTTGCTTTGGTGCACAGCAGTGTACATGCGGCATACAAAGGAATGGTAAAAAAATGTTTTGTTGTTTTTTTTAAATCCTAGAACAAAAAAACAATGAACCACTAAGGCTCCATTCACACTACCGCAACTTGTCAGGCGACTTGTCAGCCTGACAAGTCGCGGTCCCTCGCGGTCCATTGACTGCTACAGGACCCATTCTAATAGGAGCGACACAAGTTGCTCCGACTTAGAAAAAGGGTCCTGTACTACTTCGGGGCGAAGTCGGAGCGACTTGCATAGACATTCATTATATGAAATCCGTGCAAGTCGCGCCAAAGTCGCGGTGCACGGGACTTCACAAGTCGCCCCTGAAGTAGTACAGAGTTGTGCCGCTGCAGTGTGAATGGGCTCTAAATGAAAGAAAAACAATTAAAAAAGTAAAACACACACACACAAAATGGGCTACAAGGAGTGGACCAGCAGCTAAACAGCAATAACAGTTGACAAAGCAAAAGGGTAGTCTTAAGAAGAACGATTGTCATACCTTCCAACTTATAATATATAAAGTGCCTTGCGAAAGTATTCGGCCCCCTTGAACTTTGCGACCTTTTGCCACATTTCAGGCTTCAAACATAAAGATATAAAACTGTAATTTCTTGTGAAGAATCAACAAGTGGGACACAATCATGAAGTGGAATGAAATGTATTGGATATTTCAAACTTTGTTAACAAATAAAAAACTGAAAAATTGGGCGTGCAAAATTATTCAGCCCCCTTAAGTTAATATTTTGTAGCGCCACCATTTGCTGCGATTACAGCTGTAAGTCGTTTAGGGTATGTCTCTATCAGTTTTGCACATCGAGAGACTGAAATTTTTGCCCATTCCTCCTTGCAAAACATCTTGAGCTCAGTGAGGTTGGATGGAGAGCGTTTGTGAACAGCAGTTTCTCGATTGGATTCAGGTCTGGACTTTGACTTGGCCATTCTAACACCTGGATATATTTATTTGTGAACCATTCCATTGTAGATTTTGCTTTATGTTTTGGTTCATTGTCTTGTTGGAAGACAAAGCTCCGTCCCAGTCTCAGGTCTTTTGCAGACTTCATCAGGTTTTCTTCCAGAATAGTCCTGTATTTGGCTCCATCCATCTTCCCATCAATTTTAACCATCTTCCCTGTCCCTGCTGAAGAAAAGCAGGCCCAAACCATGATGCTGCCACCACCATGTTTGACAGTGGGGATGGTGTGTTCAGGGTGATGAGCTGTTTTGCTTTTACGCCAAACATAACGTTTTGCATTGTTGCCAAAAAGTTTGATTTTGGTTTCATCTGACCAGAGCACCTTCTTCCACATGTTTGGTGTGTCTCCCAGGTAGCTTGTGGCAAACTTTAAATGACACTTTTTATGGATATCTTTAAGAAATGGCTTTCTTCTTGCCACTCTTCCATAAAGGCCAGATTTGTGCAGTATACGACTGATTGTTGTCCTATGGACAGAGTCTCCCACCTCAGCTGTAGATCTCTGCAGTTCATCCAGAGTGATCATGGGCCTCTTGGCTGCATCTCTGATCAGTCTTCTCCTTGTATGAGCTGAAAGTTTAGAGGGACGGCCAGGTCTTTGTAGATTTGCAGTGGTCTGATACTCCTTCCATTTCAATATTATCGCTTGCACAGTGCTCCTTGGGATGTTTAAAGCTTGGGAAATCTTTTTGTATCCAAATCCGGCTTTAAACTTCCCTACAACAGTATCTCAGACCTGCCTGGTGTGTTCCTTGTTCTTCATGATGCTCTCTGCGCTTTAAATGGACCTCTGAGACTATCACAGTGCAGGTGCATTTATACAGAGACCTGATTACACACAGGTGGATTCTATTTATCATCATTAGTCATTTAGGTCAACATTGGATCATTCAGAGATCCTCACTGAACTTCTGGAAAGAGTTTGCTGCACTGAAAGTAAAGGGGCTGAATAATTTTTCACGCCCAATTTTTCAGTTTTTTATTTGTTAACAAAGTTTGAAATATCCATACATTTCGTTCCACTTCATGATTTTGTCCCACTTGTTGTTGTACAGTTTTATATCTTTATGTTTGAAGCCTGAAATGTGGCAAAAAGTCGCAAAGTTCAAGGGGGCCGAATACTTTCGCAAGGCACTGTATATATTCCAAATAACACAACCATGCCACGGTCCTGGTTACAGGTACCACAAAAATTTAATTTGCAGAAAATGATTGGCTTATTTTAACTTCTATTGTTCATTTTGTTAATGGCTTTTCAAAATAACAAATGCAGTAATACAGAAATTGGATAAAGTTTAGTGCAGCATAACACTTGTGGTAGTAAAAAAAAAAAGCACATTTTGTTTGGAGATGTACACATGGACCAAACAAAAGGGGTTTGGGATCCAAAGAGGGACAGTCCCTCCAAGTGTGGGACTGTTGGGAGCTATGATGGTACTGTCCATAGTAATATGAACACAAGGGGACACAAAGATTTGAACTACTACACTCCAATCCACAGTAAATTAGTATAATATAGCACACAGTATAGCACAATATCTTTCCCTACACGGATTATTAAACTCTCACCAGCTCAAACCTACATACTGATTTGGCTGCTGGGTGAGCCCACCATTTTTTAGTAAGGAGGCTGGCACATACAAAATGATTGGCCATTCTAAGCCTGCTGACCCAAGTTTAAAGGCCAGGCTTTGCATTATGGATGTAAAAAATTTAGTCCACTGAATTTCTGCATAAATTCTCTGGTACCATTACCTGTAGAATTTGCTATGAACCACAGCATGTTCCTAGCTTTAGAGTGGAATATTTTTCTAGCTAGTTACCTAGCAATGCTGCATTGTGAAATGAAAGGCTAGTTTTGACAACATATTGGTGAGGGAATAATTGGTTATTTTGCTGTTAAATCAGGTTTTGGGAAATGATCCACTGATCCCCCTAGTTCGGATATGTCTTTAACCATTTTCTGAAAGAAAGTTTGGAGTTGCCACTGGTAAACGTTTTCTGAAATGGCTAGTAGCCTGGCTGTTATACTGACTCTCTGAGTCATTGTCCCTAAAGTCTAAACTAGTATGCAGATCAGGAAAATCGGAATGAAATCAAAACTTCTAATCATCATGCTTATTTTGGAAAGACGACCAGACTACTAGCATTTTCAGAAAGAAATCTCTCTCATTACAGGTTCATTGAAATCATTCCTGCTGCTACTACTACTAATAGTAACTATTTTTATTATTATTGCATTTGTGATGTTCACTAAAAATGACTATATTTATATATATATTTTTTCAGATGACACGCCTGTTGCAAGTGGCAAGAAAATACCCGGGTACAGCGCAGACCTGTTTGATGATGAAGAAGATGAAGGGGGGGAAGCTACAAATGGACGCTTGTGGAGAACAGTTGTTATTGGAGAGCAAGAGCATCGTATTGACCTACAAATGATAAAACCATATATGAAAGTGGTTACACATGGAGGTAAGGCTTTAACTGATAATACCAGTGTCTAATATTTGTACTATTTATAACCTTTTGTGGCTGAGTTTTTTTTTCCTCTCTTGTGTACAGGATACTATGGTGAAGGGCTAAATGCCATCATTGTATTTGCTGCTTGTTTTCTGCCAGACAGTGGCTGCCCTGATTACCATTATATCATGGAGAATCTATTTCTGTAAGTAAAGATTACATTTTCATAGTAACCACACTAAGACCTTCTTATAATGAACTATATATTATACATATTTGTCACTGCTTTTATATACCTGTATGTCTTAGATGTGGTGTTTGCATTTGTTTTCTTTTTCTAGGCTTTCATTTATTTACTTTAACCTGTTAATCCAACCAGTAAGTCTTTTATTTTTCAGTTACTTTAACAGACCAAGCTGTCTAGCAAAAGTGGAAGTTAGTGGGCTGAAACAAACAATTTATCACTTACAGGGGTGCTTACAATGGTCAGCTTTATTCATTTATGTAAAACGTTTACTCCTGATTCCAACCTCTATATAATTATTAAACAAATTGACTAGCATTGGCCCAAAGACAGAACCCATGGGCACACTACTGAAGAAGGGAGCTTGACTCCCGAAACGCGTTAGCGGTCATAATTTTCAGGACATGTTCTAACATACGTGTGACGGGAATTTGTAACACGATTTCCATTCTTCATGTTTGTGAGTATGCAGTCAGCATTTTATTAAATCATTTAAAACAGTACCACGGGTAATGCACTAGGTGTTTTTGCGTCTCCTTTTCCTTTCTTTAAAGTGGAGTTCCAACCAAAGGTGCAACTTCCGCTTTAAGCACTCCTCACCCATTACATGCCACATTTGGCATGCCATTTCTTTTGGGGGGGGGGGGGCAGGTATCTAGTTTTGACAGGTACCCAGCTCCCACTTCTGCTCGGGCCTCCTAGGCTACTCGAGCGAAAGTTGTCCTCTCCCTCCCTGCAATCTTCTGGGAAAGGTCACAGGTCCCAGAAGATTGCCACTGAGGAGGGGAGTGGCGAGAGAGAGGAGTGAGGCTTTGGGCAGCTGCATCGCTGAATCATGGGACAGGTGAGTGTGTGTTTATTAAAAGTCAGCAGCTACGCTTTTTGTAGCTGCTGACTTTAATAAACTTAAAAAATAGTGTAACTCCACTTTAAGTATCTCTAGTCTCTTTTTTATTTGGTTTTCAATCAACCACAAAGGTACCTTTGGTGAAACATCAATAATATTTCTGTTAAGACTATCAAATCTATTGTTTTCACCTGTAAAAACTGAATAGAAAAGATTTAAAACATCTGCCTTTTCCCTGTCATTTGTTACCAGCTTCCTGCGTTCATCCCTTATGGGGCTATCAGTTCTTTCATAACGTTTTTACTAGTGATCGACTGATATCGTTTTTTCGTTGCCGATACTGATATTTTGGTCATCGCATATCGGTATCAGCCAATATTGGCCGATATTTTAGTACATTTAAAATTTTGCAAAATAAGCACAAATTTCGACACAAATCTGTTACTGAACATTACAAACTTTATTGAATAACAAGTTTAACATTAAGGGCTCTTCTTCACACCTTAACTGCATGAGAACTGATAGGAAAACTTCAATTGCAGGGACATTTAGTTTCACATCATTCTGATTGTGCATTAATGCATAATAAACTGCTGCAGTAGTGCACTCAATCACTGCAATAATTTTAAATCACTACAGTCTGTTCAAAACTGCTAGAAAAAAAGCTAGGCAACACAACAGCTACACAGTGGATTGGACTGGAGTCAGTGGACTACCTCTGCAGCATGGCACTCACTGCAACTACTGCAGTCAGTGCTAAACTGCTAGAAAAAAAGCTAGACAACCGCAAGACAGTAGATTGGAGTCAGTGGACTACCTCTGCAGTAGGGCACTCACTGCAACTACTGCAGTCAGTGCAAAACTGCTAGAAAAAAGCTAGGCAACACAACACCTACACAGTGGATTGGACTGGAGTTAGTGGACTACCTCTGCAGTATGGCACTCACTGCAACAACTGCAGTCAGTGCTAAAGTGCTAGAAAAAAAAACTAGACAACAGCAAGACAGTGGATTGGAGTCAGTGGACTACCTCTGCAGCATGGCACTCACTGCAACTACTGCAGTCAGTGCAAAACTGCTAGAAAAAAAGCTAGGCAACACAACACCTACACAGTGGATTGGACTGGAGTTAGTGGACTACCTCTGCAGTATTGCACTCACTGAAACTACTGCAGTCAGTGCTAAACTGCTAGAAAAAAAACTAGACAACAGCAAGACAGTGGATTGGAGTCAGTGGACTACCTCTGCAGTAGGGCACTCACTGCAACTACTGCAGTCAGTGCAAAACTGCTAGAAAAAAAGCTAGACAACAGCAAGACAGTGGATTAGAGTCAGTGGACTACCTCTGCGGTAGGGCTCTCACTGCAACTACTGCAGTCAGTGCTAAACTGCTAGAAAAAAGCTAGGCAACAGCTACACAGTGGATTTGAGTGGACACTACTCTTTTTAATACTCCCAGTTAAGTAGAACCAGGGCTTTTTTTCAGCGGGAATGTGGGGGAACGCAGTTCCGGCACCTCCAGGACTGACTATATGTAATGGCAAAGGGTGCTGGGGTGTGCTGCAGGGTCTATTGATAATAACTGCTGGGGGATCTATTCTAACTGGAAGGGATATATTTTTGCAGGGGGGTCTGTTGTTACTGAGATCTATTGTTGCTGCTGTGGGGTCTATTGTTGCTGGGATGGGTCTTATGTTGCTGGGGGGTCAGTTGTTGCTGGGAGAGATCTACTGTTGAGGGAGGGGCCTATTGATGCTGACTGTAGGGAGATATGTTGTTGTTGCTGCTGGGAGTCTATTGTTGTTGAGGGGGAAATTTTGTTGCGGGTGGTCCATTGTTGTTAGAGGGATCTATTGTTGCTGGCTGCAGGGGATTTATTTTACTGCTTTTCTTGTTATCATTCCCAAATTCCATACACATTACTTAACACCACAAAATGATACTTGGTTCTGTATTGTCTTTAAGGGCAGTATTGGGAGGTGGGTAAGGGATGGAACCAAGGAACGGTGCTTGGAGGTGGGTAGAGGGTGGAGAAAAGAGGTACCTCTAAAAGAGGGAGTTCCTGCACCTATTCTCTGAGAAAAAAAGTGAGTAGAACAATATTATACTGCAGAAAGCAGAACATTTCAGCATGTTTGGGTGGCTGGCTAGCACCCTATTGTGGGTTGGTGGCTGACACCTGGCAGTGTAGGTTGCTTGCTGGCACTCTGTTGGGGGTTGGTGGCTGACGCCTGGCAGTGTGGGTTGCTTGCTGGCACCCTGTTGTGGGTTGGTGGCTGACACATGGCAGTGTGGGTGGCTTGCTTGCTGGCACCCTGTTGTGGGTGGCTGGCTTGCTGGAACACTGTGGTGGATGGCTGGCTTGCTGGAACACTGTGGTGGGTGGCTCAAGGGCTGGCTTGGGGTCACCCTGTTGTGTGGGTGACTGGCTTGGTGTCACTCACTCACCCTGGCCTGTTGTGGGTGGCTGCTGGCTTGCTAGAATACTATGTGGACACTGGTCACGGTGGCGGGTGGCTGGCTTGTGGCTGGATGCTGGCCGGCTGGTACCCTGTTCTGTTGTGGGTCGGCTGGCACCCTGTGGTGAATGGCAGAGGCCAGGGCCTCTGGGTGGATGGCTGGCACCGTGACCGGACGGGACTGTAGCTGGCTGCACACGAGGCTGTCCGAGGCATGGGAGGCGGTCTTAAGGCAGAGAATGCGTGCAGCTCCGGGTGAAATGGCGTCACGTATGGGCCGCGCAGGCGTGGGAAGCGGTGTTAGAAGGCAGAACGCGTGCGCGCAACGTATGCAATGACGTCACAAAAATATTGGCAATATCGGTAAATCCAAAGGCCGATTCTGATATATCGGGGAAAGTGCATATCGACCCTCGATATATCGGTGTTGCCGATAATCGGTCAATCTTTAGTTTTTACTATTGATAGATTTTAAAAATGTTAGAATTTGTTTTACTTGCTCTAGCAATGTGTTTATTTTTATTCTAATTTAGCCACCCTAATTGCTACCTTACATTTCTTGTTGCATTTCTTGTAAATCTGACCTCATGCACATTTTGCTAACTCTACTAGACTCCTTTCCTCCTGGCAGCAACATTTTGGCTGAAAAAATTCTTGATGCTTTTAATTGTGTGCAATGCATTTAGGCATGTCAATTGCTTGGGCATTAATTCATTTCATTGGCTAGAATAATTTGGCATTAATGAATTTCATTCTGGCCATTAAAATAAATTGGCACTCAAACGCTAAACACGCCTAGCTTCAATTTAGGCATGTTTAGGCGTGTTTACATGCATTTAACACGCACTGCTTCTGGACACAGTGGGTGTGGGATTTTTTTTCTGCCTCTACATGCCCCTGTCTCTGAATATAGGTTAACATGCAGGGGCGTTTAGCGGCATAAAAAAATGCCAGACCCCCCTGGGAGCAGCAGAAAAAATATCCAGTATCCACGAGACCCTAAAGGCCTGTTTTTTTTTATAAAATAGAATGTAACCCCAATTTTGCTCTTTTATGCTTGTTACCCAGCAGAATGCAATGGTTATTGCACTTGTTTATTTCATCTTTAAAATCCTCCAAATTTAATTGTGTGCTTTTATACAACTATTTGGTCCTATTTTTTGAAATTTAGAATTCTTGTCATACTAACATGCTTTGCTTTACTTAACTTAGGGCAAACGAGGTTACCCCATGGGGAGAGGCGGTATCTGGGGGCCCATTTTTAAAAAGGGCTTCCAGATTCTGATGAGTCACCCCCAGGGTTGTGGATAAGAGGTCCTTGTAATAATCAATATAGGGGCAAGGTACTTTTCTAAGGGGGCCCACCTGGGCACTTCCCAGCCACCCTCAGAGAGGAAGCCACATATTATTTCAGATGGCTTCAAGGTGGTGAGGTTCAAGACAGATGGTTTGAACAGAATCAGTGAAAGCTAGTGGCTGACTGGACACCAAGCTAGCAATCTGAGCTGGCAGCAAACAGTAACATAATCAGTTAATCAGGCAAGGGCAGTAGAATAATCAATTATCCAGGTAGGGGTCAGGACAGGAGGCAATTAGTTGTGTAGTACCTCTCCACTTTGTCCCCATTACCGTCAACCCACTGACTCTCTGCCCAAGAGATTGCCAATCACTTCAGAAACAGGATTTTTGAGGACATCCCCACTGTACAGATATCTTCCCCACTTGACATACCTTGTCTAACAGCACATTCAATACTTTCCTCTTTTGACCCTACTACTACTGAAGAGGTTACCAAACTTTGACCACATGGTGGTCCCTTTTTTTTTATTGCAAAGTTTGCTACAAATGTTTTACAGTATAGCGGTGTACAGAGAGTTAATCCCAAATTTCTAGTGTTAACATGTAGTCTCACCCCTTTGGCACCTCTTGGATTATATACATGTGAAAGCTATGGGGATTTAAACAGGAATAACTTATTTCTTATTGTGAGGGAACAACTTCTAACCTATGCTCTCTCGTTAATATATTCAATCTCTCCCTCTCCACTGGCACCTTTCCCTTACCTCTAAAAGCATGCACAGGTCACCCCTATACTTCAAAAGCCCACATTGGAACCCACCAACCTGAACAACCTAAAACTTGCACCCATTTACTTTGAGAATGCTTAGTCTACAACTGTCTGAGATTCTACCTCACTAAAAACAACCTTGTCTACCTCTTAAAATCTGGCTTTCGTTTGCAGCACTCCATGGAAATTACCCTACTAAAACTCACTAATGCATTACTAACACCAACTGTCACTACTTCATACTTTTACTACTCAACCTTTTTGTAGCCTTTGATACTGTTGACCACCTGCTCCTCCTCAATAAACTCCATTCCCTTGGCCTCCAAGATTCTGCTCTTGCCTGTTATCTACAACCCTGTCTCCTCCTCTCCACTTCTTCTTTCTATAGGGGTCCCCCAAGGCTCTGTTCTTGCACCCATTCTCTTCTGTATCTACACTTCCTCTCTTGGTCATGGCTCCTACTTCTTCCAATACTATCTTTACACCAATGACACCCAAATGTATCGCTCTACTCCTCACCTCACTCCTTAAGCCTCTTCTTGCATTACTAACTTACTAACTGACATATCAACATGGATGTCATAACACTTCCTCAAACTAAATCTTTCTAAAACCAAGCTTGTAATATTCCCAGGACAGGACTATTAAGTGTACTAATTAGTCCTTCTATGCAAGAAGATTAAGTGCATAGTGTCTCATAGTCTCATATTGTGATTGGTGCCAAAAGGCAAAAATACAAAGTGAAATAATGCACACTCTAAAATAAAAAAGTCCTAAATTCCAGTGTGAAAAAAAAAACAAAAAATGTTTGTGCTTCAATATAAAAGGCTAAAGATACACGTTACAAGGAGAAATAATTGTTGGAAACGTCACTTCATTGAGTAACCCTCCAATCCCAATACAATGAATAAATAAAATATAGGTAGAGTGAGGTCCAAACCATGAGGCTAGGGAAGCCTCAGCTCTTCCAGTAAAAGAGGGGTGGATTGTTAAGGAGGATCACTTAACTGGGTGAGTGTGAATTCAAATTGAAAAATACATATTAATTAATTTAATAACCATTTTATTAAACAGATAAAATTTGACACCATTAAAAAGCATTAGACTGGAGATAATACAGATCTCACGAAATACATAATGCAATCACTGTAGTCTCAACCAAGTAGGGACGGGTCTGACGCATTTCGCAATATAGCTTTTTCAAAGACCACTTGACATCCCAGGTGGACTATTACAAGGAAAAAATACAATAATTAGAACATAATAAATACAAAATTTATACATAATTTATAAACAGTGCATCATATTTATATTCACAACACATTTAAGAACAGTTTTCATGCTCACCAAGTTACATAGAATTATTTAGGGGAACTGTGAATTCTGGACACCGATCACCCAACCAATGCCGCAAGCAGCCCGAGAGAGCCACGTGAGGAGGCTAGAGCACCTGGATAGACCACAGGGGTCGATTGCCAGGGGCCAACCCTAGGAGGGGGTGTTGAATCCGGTACCCTCGGATTAGTCAATTGAGACTTGTAGGGAGCAGACAAAGAATATCAAGCAATACGCCCGGTACACCACATGATTTCCATAAAAGGCTAAAGATATGGAACCAAGAAATGCATTTATATTGTGTGTGCCTACTTGGGTTGTACCTACACAGAGGTGGTCCGACTCAGAGCACCCAGGGAGGCTTACAGGTAGTCTAGATAAGAATCTAAATCCGGCAAGCAGTATACCAGGTGTTCTTGCACAGCCTGCTGTGCTTCCAATTTGTTAGACAAGGCTTTCAGAGGTTTAGCAGTAGCTAAGAGGCACCAGGGAAGGGTGCAAACCGGCCACAAGCATCCTGCCACAGCCATGATGTAGACCATGCTCTCCTAGGTGGCTGTCAAAACTCCTTGGATTTTAGTCTAAAAGGTAGCTACTGGTTTTTTTTCAAGGATGTCCCCATAGGTGTTTAGGTTTGTCTGCAGGCTACCCCCAATCCATTCAATGGGTATTCACAGATGTGGAGGTAAATAGGTGCTGAGTAATGAGAAACTGGCAGGTGAGAGAGGCCAGGGGCACTGGGACAGCAGGGATGCAGCAGAGGCTGCAAGCACAGTGAGGTTGCGGCAGAACCTGAAGAGACTGCAAATGCAGGGGTGCTAGGCACAAGAGTCAGCAAAAGTCTTCTGTAGTTCAGGGAACAAAATAGAATCTATGCTTGATCGGTGACAGCGCATCCTGGAGGAGTTTAAAGGGTTAGTCCACTTTTACCAAAAACTGCCTATGCAGGTAGGGGCACCTGTAAATAAAATCAAACTGTGCAGCTTTGACCAAAGTTAAATAATTCCCTTGCTATAGGTGTAGGCTAGTCATGTACCACACGAAGGCTGACTGAAAATCACCCAGAGATATCATCATCCTATTGTGCCTAGTTGCTAGGATGTTGCTTAGACACTATATCAAACCCCTTTGCATGTGCTCTCTCTGAAACAGTGGAAATCGTGGCACGTGTGGAGGTCTGGAAGCTTGCTCCAGTAATGGTGGGGGCAGGGCTGCCAGAGGCGGCTCTAGGCTTTGTGAGGCTTTAGGCAGAATTTAGACACCCCCTTTGCAGAGGTTAAATAGGGTTGTAAACTCGTTTAACTTTTTTTTTTTTTTTTTACAACCTGAAAGACAAACCCATAATGAGCTAGTATGCATCGCATACTAGCTCATTATGAAATACTTACCTTACAACGAGCCCCCGCCGTGCTGCTCACTCACCTGTATGACGGGCGACATGTTCAGTCGCCCGTCTTCCGGGTTCGCGGCATCCGGCCATCGCGTGCGGGAGCCGACGGCCACGGCATGGGACTCTGAAGGAACGGCACCAGCGGCCGTTCCTTCAGAGCGCATGCGCCAGTGACGTCACTGGCTGCATGTAAGGTAAATATCTCCTAAACGGTACAAGTTTAGGAGATATTTACACTACCTATAGGTAAGCCTTATTATAGGCTTACCTATAGGGGAAAGAAGTTCTTCTTTAAGGAAGAACCCAGAGGCTGATTACTGCTGCTTGTGTGGGTGGGATGTGTACTGTGGCAATCACATGGGATGAATAGGAGAGGGATGGGACTGGGAACCATGGGGTTGGGGAGAAGGAGGAGGGAGTAAAAAGGGGGGAGTGTGAAGATGATGAGGGATGGGTAGAGGAAAACTAGAGTGAAACTGGGGGATCCTGGTCTGTATAGCAATAAAAAAGAAGGATTTGTACTCGCATGAGGGGGACGGACAGGGGGACAGACAGGGAGACAGGGTGACAGACAGGGGGACAGACGGGGGAAAGACAGGGGGACAGACAGACAGGGGGACAGACAGACAAACAGGGGGGGCAGACGGACAGGGGGGACAGACGGACAGGGGGGACAGACGGACAGGGGGGACAGACGGACAGGGGGGACAGACAGGGGGGACGGACAGACAGGGACAGGGGGACGGACGGACAGGGGGACGGCCAGTGGGACAGACAGACGGCCAGGGGGACAGAGAGGGAGACAGGGGGACAGACGGACAAGGGGACAGACAGACGGCCAGTGGGACAGACAGACGGCCAGGGGGACAGATAGGGAGACAGACGGACAAATAGGGGGACAGACGGACAGATAGGGGGACAGACGGACAGATAGGGGGACAGACGGACAGATAGGGAGACAGACGGACAGATAGGGAGACAGACGGACAGATAGGGGGACAGATGGACAGATAGGGGAACAGACTGACAAATAGGGGGACAGACTGACAGATAGGGAGACAGATGGACAGATAGGGGGACAGGCGAGACAGACGGACAAATAGGGGGACAGACGGACAAATAGGGGCACAGACGGACAGATAGGGGGACAGATGGACAGATAGGGGGACAGACGGACAGATAGGGGGACAGACGGACAGATAGGGAGACAGACGGACAAATAGGGAGACAGACGGACAAATAGGGGGACAGATGGACAGATCGGGAGACAGACAGACAAATAGGGGGACAGATGGACAGATAGGGGGACAGACGGACGGACAAATAGGGGGACAGACGGACAAATAGGGAGACAGACGGACAGATAGGGAGACAGACGGACAAATAGGGAGACAGACGGACAAATAGGAGGACAGACGGACAGATAGAGGGACAGACGGACAGATAGGGAGACAGACGGACAGATAGGGAGACAGATGGACAAATAGGGAGACAGACGGACAGATAGGGAGACAGACGGACAAATAGGGGGACAGATGGACAAATAGGGGGACAGACGGACAGATAGGGGGACAGACGGACAGATAGGGAGACAGACGGACAGATAGGGAGACAGACGGACAAATAGGGGGACAGACGGACAGATAGGGAGACAGACGGACAGATAGGGAGACAGACGGACAGATAGGGAGACAGACGGACAAATAGGGGGACAGACGGACAAATAGGGGGACAGACGGACAGATAGGGGAACAGACTGACAGATAGGGGGACAGACGGACAAATAGGGGGACAGACGGACAGATAGGGGGACAGATGGACAGATAGGGGGAGAGATGGACAGGGGGAGAGATGGACAAATAGGGGGACAGATGGACAGATATGGGGGACAGACGGACAGATAGGGGGACAGACGGACAGATAGGGGGACAGACGGACAGATAGGGGTACAGATGGATAGATAGGGGGACAGATGGATAGATAGGGGGACAGACGGAAAAGAGAAAGAAAGGAGGGGAGGGAGAAAGAAAGGAATGGAAAGAGATGGAGGAAGGGTGCCCCTTAGATCAGAGTACTCACTGGAAGGGATGGATGGATGGATGGATGAAAGGATCAGGTGCCAGCTTTCCTCTTCTTCTTCCTGGTTTTCAATCTTCCCGCCCACACATCATCTTCTGAGGAGAAAACTGTCGGGGAGTGTGGGGCAAGCACAGGTGGAGAGGTCGGGAGGAGGAGCAGAAGCAGGCAGCAGATCTCTCTCCTCCCCCGTCTGTGGTCTGTGAGGGAGGGGGAAGTGTCACCACCGCGACTTCAGTATTTGGCTGTGATCCGGAGATGTCAGTGAGCTCCCATTCATGAGCTGCTCCTGATCACAGCCCGGATTCTCCTGCTTACAGATCGGCCGGGACTCGGTCTCGGAGTCAGGATTGTGCTGATGGCAGGGAGATCCCTGCTGCCAGCCTCAGAGGCAACTCTTTAACTGGCAAATTAGGCGGCCGCGAGGCCCCTGTGAGTGCGAGGCCTGAGGCAACTGCCTAATTTGCCTAATTAGAGAGCCGCCTCTGCAGGGCAGTAATGGCTGGGAATATCTTAGGCTGGCCATACACTATACAATTTTCTTGTTCAACTTTCCTTTAGATTTACCAAAACCATGTAATATAGGGTCAAACCTAAACACTTTTAATTTGTATGCAGTCAGGCAGGCCCTTGCACTACATAGTTTAAGGTAAATCTAAAGGAAATTGAATAAGAAAATTGTATAGTGTATGGCCAGCCTTAGCAACAAGGCAGGATGAGATGTTATCATTTCTGGGAGTTTTTTGGTGAAGCTTCAGGTGGTACATAAAAGGCCTACACTTGTAATAGGTGTCCAATGTTAGTCAGATTTGCACAATTTGTTTTTATATACATGCACCCCCTCACCTGCATAGGCAGTTTTTGGTAAAGTTGAACTAACCCTTTAAATATAGAATTCATTTATATGACATGGCCAGGATACACTAGGTAAAACCAGAGATGTATAGTAACGAAGTAGAACTACTTAAGTACTGTACTTAAGTACCGAAATGCGGTATCTGTACTTTCCTAGAGTAGAATTTTTTTCTCCTACTTCTACTTTTACTTCACTACATTTTTTCGATGATTTCGATACTTCTACTCAAGTATTTTTTTTTTGTGCTGCATAGTTACTCGTTACTTTTAAAAAAATTACCACTGCCAGAACAGTAGATGGCAGGTTGCATAAAGCTCAAAAAAATGTGTATAATGTCATTTGTAAATCAGCGCATACGAAAATAAAGGCTGTGTATAATAAAAGCTGCTATACCAAATCTTTCCAATAAAAAGAAAATATGAAACAAACAAATAAATTGTGCTACAGCGCTTAAAGTGCATCAAGAAACTACTAACAAACACAGGTTAATCATTTGAATAAATCATTTGAAATAATAAAAACAATATGATGTTCAAACTTTTGACTTATTTCTTTAATAACTACATAACACAGTACTTGTACTTCTACTTTTAGTACTTGAGTAGAAATTTTTTTTCAAAACTACTGGTACTTTTTACTTTTAGTACTTAAGTAGCAAATTTTTTGAAAAAACTACTTGCAATACTTAAGTAAAAAAAAATGTTGAATACTTTAGTACTTCTACTTAAGTAACTTTTTCTGCGAGCACTTCCACTTCTACTCAAGTAATTTTTTGATCGAGCACTTGTACTTTTACTCAAGTAGAAATTTTGAGTACTTTATACAAGTCTGGGTAAAACCCAGAAGTTCTTGTGGCTGTGGGAAGTGGAAGAGGCACCTAAAAGTGAAAGGTAAGCATATGTTTTGTCCAAGGGTGCCAAAATTTTGTATTTATCCTTTCACATAACAAACGTGCAGTGGCAATAAAGTCAAAAGTCCTTTCTTCAGACTTTATCTAATTACATTTATTTGTTTTTGGCAGTTATGTTATTAGCAGTCTGGAGTTGCTGGTGGCAGAGGATTACATGATTATTTACTTAAATGGTGCCACACCTCGAAGAAGAATGCCTGGGTTAGGATGGCTGAAGAGATGCTACCAGATGATTGACAGGAGGTGAGTTGAGTTTGTAATTGAATTAAATGCATACATATATTGGAGCCATGCTTAGAGGGAACATAGATGATTTGTACATACAGTTTGTTCTTATTTACTATTGTTAAGAGTAAAAATAAATGTTAAAGTGGTTCTTAAAGCTAATTTTTTTTTTTTTGTTACCTTAATGCATTCTCTGTTCAGCATGGACTGGCTGAGATTTGAAACATCTATGGGCAGGCTGTTTGTTCCCAAGTTGATCCATTGATTGACTTGGGGACAACCAGCACGCCGGATTTTTACATGCGATAATTGCCATGAGCTATAGCCGCTAGCAATATTCACTGTGTTCTCCCGGCAGATACAGCTCCCCACATCCCCACTGCCTGTGGTTGCAGGAAATAAAACTGCATCATCTATTACCTGCCTTATACTTACCTGAACCTGATATTAATCCAATGCTGTGCCTGAGAACAGCAACTCTCTCCGCTCTCTCTCTCCTCTTTGGACAGAGGCAGCAGTGGAAGCCATTGGCTTCTGCTGCTGTCAATTACAGCCAGTGAGCAGAGTGCAGGGGATGGGGCCAATAGACACACAGAGCCTGGCTTGGGGTCGAGCCCGCATAGTACCTCCATAGCAGATGGCTTGCTATAGGGGCACTTGACAAGGGGGAGGAGCCCGGGGCGGGTCTCGAATGCAAACCCTATTAAAGTCAATGGTTTTTGGATGTTAAAAAACAACAAAGACCATGCTAAAATGCTAGCTCACCAAAAAAATAGTATGGGAGGCTGGGAACTGCCATGGGGGACATAATATATACCAAAGCAAAGCATTCTTTTTTAAATTCATTTAGCAGGGATTAGAGAATTTAGGAACACGTAAATTAATTGAAATTAAAATTGCAAAATTACATTAAATAACATGACTGGGTGATGCCTTTACTCTGCCTGTGAATTGGTACGTCCTACTGCAGCAACACTTTAAGACCCCATTCAGACTAGCGCGACTTGTCAGGCGACTTGTCAGCCTGACAAATCGTGCTCGGTCGCTCGCCATTGATTAGCACAGGACCCGTTCTAATTGGAGCGACACAAGTCGCTCCGACTTAGGAAAAGGGTCCTGTACTACTTTGGGGCGACCTGGGAGCGACTTGCATAGATTTCCATTATGTGAAGTCCCTGCAAGTTGCGCCGAAGTCGGATCGCGCCAGTCTGAATGGGCTGTAAAAAGAAAAAAGCGTGTTTACATTTCCAGGAAAATGACAGCTTCTGTTTGCATTGTTTGTAAACAAAGCAACTAGGGATCTCCTTTAGGCCCTTTTCACACTAGTGCGACTTGTCCCGCAATTTTGGACCTTCAAAATCCCATGACAAGTCGTTTTCCATTATTTTTAATGAGCCCCATTCATATCAGTGCGACTTGAAGTCGCACCGACTTCAAAGTAGTCCCTGCACTACTTTGGCACGATTTTGAGGCCAAAGACATTCAAGCCCAGCCAAAATCGCAGCAAAAGTTGTGGCAAAATCGCGGTAAATCGCGCGACTTTGAAGTCGCACAAGTGTGAAAGGGGCCTTATCTATACCAGAATCATATTCTAGAGGAGGGTCTGATATAGACGTCAATGGGGAACCCCCCCCCCCCCCCAAAAAATGTAAAAAAATGGTATCTCAGCTTCCCCTCCTTTCCAATTCATTTACCTAATTGGCATAAAAAATATAAGCACAGAGGCAATTAAAAGACTGGAGTACAATTTATTAACAATGTTTTAGAAGGCAGTTGCCACATTATTTTTGAGTTATGAGATAGCTAATGAATGCAACATTTTGTCAATAGCAAAGGTAAGTTCACCTATTTTTTAACTAGCTTTCCAGGCAAAGTAGCAGTGAGAGGGTTGAGACAAACCATTAAAAACTGACAGGGATGCTTGCAAGGATCAGCTTTTTTCATTTATGTAAAACCTTTATCCCAGAAGGAAAGCAAATGGTTGCTTTAACTGCTTATAAAGTGTTAGCTAAAATTTGACTTCAATTTGTTAGTCAGGCCCATCTAAATCTGCTAGTCTTCTACTACCCTCTCCGCAGACTGACAAAGCTGCTGTCTAAAGGTTTCTACTTTACTACTTCAGCCAGAATGCAGACACCCTAAGACAGGGAGTGTGTTACTGTCCAGATGACCAGGTAAATAAAAAGGGAAAAAACAAAAAAACGAATGCAGTGACCACTTTTATTTTTAATGATTTTTATTAAATAGTTTTCAACAATAATACAGTTTGCATTATAAAACATAGCTCACATATTGCCCTTGAGGCATTGATACATATACAGAGTGTAATCACACATAAAAAAGTTCTCTGAGGCTCATTATAACTTTCAACATTCAGAGCGTATAGAGCCAAAGCCTCAAGGTTCCTCAGGACAACCGTACCAAAGAGCCTAACTGTTAAAATGTCAGTAGTAATTCATATGACAGGGCAGAAGCACCTGAACTGTAAAAACTCACCTTCTATCACCCTGCCTTGCAGTCACCACTTTTAAAAGAGAAGTATGGCTTTGTTGTTTTTCCCCATTTATACTTACCTGGGTGGATGCAGCATCGGTCCATGCTGCATCTGTTCCCTGGCGCCACTACACTGAGAACCGAGCGATCGAAACACAGCCGATCGCTCGGTTCTGACAACTCCCCGAGCAGAGAGCTGCTGCCTGTCAGTCACAGCTCTCTGCTCTGCTTCCTCCTCACTCACTGGAGAGCTGGGCTGTGAAGGGGCGGGAAGCAGCCATATCAGGCTCTCAGCGGCTAGGGTGTCAGGTGTCGGTCCAGGCACCTGGTGGATCCTAACTTCCATTGTCGTGATGACGCGGTGCCTGGACTGACTTCTGTGACATCAGCAGAGAGCATACTTCATCCCGCTCTCTTCTGAAAACGGGTCACAGGAGTGCAAAGCGAATTGCACTCCTGTGATCCATAGGAGAAGTACAGCCAAAATAGCTTTGGCAATACTTCTCCTTTAAGGATTGTTTTTGGGCACAATACTGCTAAGTCCATCTTTTATCCTTGAAAAAACTGAGACAACAGAAAGATATAAAGTAGGCAACATATTTCCTGACAGACTCCATGGCAGCACACGTATGGGTAGGCTCCGCCTCCTCTCCTACCCTATAGGACCCCACTCCCATAAATCTTTGCTCCTTACCAGGAGCCGTGTTCCTTTTTCGTCCTCCTCCTGCGAGAAGGAAGTCTTACCTTATAGGACGTCTATCGGTTTCAGGCGAGCTGGTGGCGTGTGGACCTTGTTGATGTCAGATGCCTCCTGTTTTATGTCCAGCAATCTCGATATTTATCGGGTGGACCCGGGCAATATTATTTTAAAATGCTGAAGATGCCGTAAATCCTGAATGAGAGGTGGGCTGCATTGATGGCCAATACGTCCTTGCTATTGAGCGGATAGGCCCTGGTGCCCTGTCACACACGCATGAATTCATCCAGGCCTGAGACTGTTCGTTTATCGTCATGGTGGTAAAGTATAAAACTTTCTTTTGGTTTCATTGTATTTCCTGTTTGTGCGGTGGAGCGCTCCTGCGTTCCAGATCGTCGCTTAGGCTCCTCCCCCTGCCTCGCTGGACCTTCAATTGGTTGTCCAGGATGAGGCTTGGCCCTGGTATCGTCTGCGCATGCGCGCGCATCGCTCCCGATCTCCTATGACGATATTGCGTCGTTTGGGGCGTGGCTTTGCGGCGCCCGGGAGATTTAAGCAGCTGTCATTCCTGTTTACAATGGGATGTCTGCGGGCGTTGCGGTGGCTTCCCCGTGCTGTTTCTCTGCTCTTCAGCGGTGAGTCATGCTTTGATCCAGGTGCCATTTGGGGTAAAAGGGTTGGTGTGGAGACGAAAGTCAGTACATGTATGCTTACTTTCTTCCTGTGCAGGCTTTTGCTTCTATCTGCAAATGGATGCTTCACCACCCCCCGGTGGCCAGTCCCTGCGCAACAGGTGAGCTAGTTTTCTTAACCCTTACCTGCTTGCGTTGGCTGGTGGAATGGAGCCTAAGTGTGTTTTTCTTTCCCTATTTAGCCCTTTTAGGTCTGACCAACGCCCTATTTCTGGATCAAAGGATCGTTCTCCTTCAGCCCATCGGCATTCTTCATCAAAGTCTGGTCATAGGTCTAGCTCCAGGTCTAAACGACATGAGCACACTTCCAGTTCAGTCGCTCCGCGGCAATCCCGCCATTCTGACCGAAGTTCAGGGAAATCATGCTGGGGCTGTCGAGCCCATATCCCTGAGGATAGATCCCTATGTGATACCTGTTATTCCAGGGTTTTGAGGGAAAAGCAAGACACTGCACAACCAGTGGAGGCTATGGTCAGGCGGATTGTAAAAGAATCCCTTAGAGATTGGGATTCGAGCAGGCTTTCGGGTCACTCTTCAGAGGCTCCTGGTTTCCTCCCAAGGGATGAAGTGGAGCCAGGTACTTCACAACCAAGTCGTCTGTCAGAAGATTCTACAGACAGTGAAGATGATTTGGCAGACCAGAATGTAGGTTTTGAACTTGCTATGGTCCCACCGCTAGTTAAGGCGGTTAAGGAGGCATTAAAATGGGAAGATCCAGCTGAGTCCCCAGCTAAACAGAAGAAATACTTCAAACACCTCAAAAAAGAGCGTTCCCATTTTCCCCTCCTAGGGGAATTGGGAGAAATTATTACAGACGAGTGGCAGGGAGTTGAAAAGAGAAACTCTTTGTCATCTAAGGTCTCCAGAATGTATCCCTTTAAGGATGATAAGGTGAAACATCTAGACTCCGCTCCCACGGTGGATGCGGCCTTGATGAGGTTGGTGAAACACGTAACCTTACCATTGGAAGACTCAGTCTCATTCAAAGACGCTCTTGACAGGCGGATTGACACAGATCTTAAGAAGATTTATCTCTCCGCAGGTATGGCGTGTAAGCCGGCTCTGGCTTTGGCAGCCACATCCAAGGCAATGGAAGTCTGGGTAGACAGCGTGGAGGCTACACTTCAGACTGTCTCCGAAGAGGTGGCCAGGAGTTCAGCCATTCAGGAGTTGAGACTGGCAACGGCTTTCTTGGGTGAGGCATCCATTGATATAATCCGCTTGGCGGCGCGGGTCATGCTGTCCTCTGTCACGGCCAAACGCGCCTTGTGGTTGCGCCCCTGGTTGGCCGACCCTGCCTCTAAGCAGGCCTGGTGCAAAATTCCCTTTGAGGGTTCCTCCCTCTTTGGTAATAAACTGGACAGTGCTATTACCCGTGCCACTGGTGGTAAATCTGGTTTCCTTCCCCAGGATCGCCGGTTGATAGATCAGAGAAGACCTCAAAACAGACAAAATCCTGATCGTGCCAGAGAGGCCCGTTTTTACAGGCCCGGTCGTGAGTTCAGGAAGAACTGGAAGCGCCCTCAGTCTACAGGGCAGAAGTTCTCCAAAGGAAAATCTTCAGCAAGCCGAGAGGCGACGAAGTCTTTTTGACATCGAACCTGTCCAGACGGTGCGGGTAGGCGCACGCTTGCTTCAGTTTGCGCACGTCTGGGCAGCCTCGATCGAAGATCAATGGGCCGTCAGAACCGTATCACACGGACATGTGTGGATTTTCGACAGAAGCCCCATTCTTCGCTTCATTCCTACGGCCTTACCCCGTTCAGAAGAGAAGAAGTCAACTCTTCTTACATATGTAGAATCCCTGGTTGCCCAGGGTGCAGCAGTGCCTGTCCCAACCGAGGAACGGTTCCAAGGCATCTACTCTCCGCTCTTCATGGTCTTGAAGAAAAGCGGCTCTTGGAGGCCGGTTATAGACCTAACACACCTAAACACCTTCATCAAGAAAGAGAGGTTCAGGATGGAAACACTTTTTACAATTCGGCAAGTGGTACAGCCAGAGGATTGGATGATATCCATAGACTTGAAAGATGCCTACTTTCACGTCCCAGTCGCAGCAGAAATGCAAAAATTTCTCCGATTCGCAGTGGGTCAGGTGCATCTTCAATTTACCTGTCTCCCTTTCGGGCTTACCACATCACCTCGAATCTTTTCCAAAATCTTACTGGCTGTAGTAGCCCTGATCAGAGCAAAAGGGATTCGTCTTTACCATTACTTGGACGACTTGCTCCTTCTGTCAGAACATCAGGATCAAATTCTGCTTCACAGATCTCAAGTAATTTCCACCCTTCAAGAGTTCGGGTGGCTCCTGAATTTGGAAAAAAGTCATCTGGAACCCACGAAGTCGTTGGTCTTCCTAGGGGCCCTCTTCAACACTTCCAGAGGCACTATCTCCCTTCCATTAGAGAAGATTCCGACAATTCGCAACAGGATTCGTCCGGCGTTATCAGCCTCTCATCTCCGGGCATCCCAGTGCATGAAGATAATTGGGACCATGGTTTCCACGGCTCCCATGGTGAAGTGGGCACAGTGGAAGATGAGGCCCTTTCAGATGGGATTCCTCCAACAATGGAATTTCGAGAATCCAGAAGTCCTCATTCGGATAACTACGTCCATGAAGGACAGCCTAACCTGGTGGCTTCAGCGAAAGAATCTTTTAAACTGCCATTCAATCGTTCCAGCGTCCTGGTTGGTCATGACCTCGGACGCCAGCAGGACGGGATGGGGAGCGCATTGCCTGTCGGAGGTGGCCCAGGGCAGATGGGACTTCCCTACATACGGGGTGGTCTCGAATGTGCTGGAGCTTCGGGCAGCGTTCTGTGCTCTCCAGGCCTTTCAGCATCTGGCGACCGATGCCTCGGTCCTCCTAAGACTGGACAATACGACAGCCGTCGCCTACATCAAGAGACAAGGGGGCACCCGCAGTCCTTCTCTTCTGAAAGAAGTGAAACCTATTATGGATTGGGCTCAAAGACATCTGTCCAACTTGTCAGCCGCCTATCTTCCGGGTGCCCAGAACGTCCAGGCAGACTTCCTCTCGAGGTCTGCTCTGGACAACAACGAGTGGTCACTCCATCCAGAGACCTTCATATGGGTCATGTCTCTAGGTTACCATCCAGAGGTAGATCTGTTCGCATCTCCAAGCAATGCCAAACTGGAGAGATTCTACACGAGGTGGCGTTATCCCCAGGCCTACGGGGTAGACGCCCTGACGGATCATTGGAATTTTCAAACGGCCTATGCGTTTCCTCCAGTGCCAGTCATCTTCAAGTTTCTTCACAGACTCAGGACAGAGAGAGTGCAGATCATAGCGATTCTTCCCTTCTGGCCAAAGAGACCGTGGTTTCCTCTGTTGCTCCAGCTGAGCTGTCGGGACCCGATACCTCTGCCAGTCAGGCCGGACCTTCTGTCCCAAGGGCCTATTCTTCACCCCTGCCCAGCACAGCTTCATCTCATGGCATGGCTGTTGAGAGGGAAAGATTGAAAGCGCTCGGTTGTCCAAACGAGGCAATCGCTACAATGATGAGTGCCAGAAGACCCGGCACGAACAAGGTCTATGAAAAAATCTGGTCCAAGTTTAAGGATTATGTGGATAGCAGATCTAGCTCTGTCTCTGACCCAGGAATCCAGGATATTTTGGGCTTCCTCCAGTCCGGTCTGGACCTGTCATTGGCAGTAAGCTCCCTTCGGGTCCAAATTTCAGCCATTTCGGCCTTCACTGGGACTGCATGGGCGAAACACTCCCTGGTTCGCCAGTTCTTCAGAGGCGCTACTAGGTTAAGACCTCCTAGAAAGCCCAGGTTCCCTAAGTGGGATCTTCCTACGGTCTTGGAGTTTCTTTCCTCACTCACCTTGAATCAGAAGGATCCATTCTTCCTTAAAAACATCTCCATGAAAACAGCCTTTCTGGTGGCTATTACTTCGGCCAAACGGGTTTCTGAACTCGGTGCCTTGGGTTACAAGGAACCATTCCTTACGTTTTTCCCTGATCGGGTAGTATTGGTTCCGATGCTTGGCTCCAATCCGAAAGTAATGTCGGTATTCCATGTCAACCAGGAAATTGTCCTACCCACGTTCAAATCTCAAGATGAAAATTCTGTCCATCCTTTGGACGTGGGGGAAACTCTTCGGCTATATCTGGAGACTACAGCTCCTTTTCGCCAGTCAGACCATCTTTTTGTCCTCATCTGTGGAAAAAACAAGGGCAAACAAGCTTCCTCAAGATCTATAGCAAGTTGGATAGTTCAGACCATCCAGTGGGCATATAAAGCCAAGGGACTGGCTCCTCCAGAGGTGGTGACAGCTCATTCCACTAGAGGGATCTCTACGTCGTGGGCAGCTTCTCTTCATGTAGCTCCTGACGTGATTTGCAGAGCGGCTTCTTGGTCATCAATTCATACCTTTATGTCGCATTACTGTGTTGAACCGGCTTCTTTATCTTCGGTCAACTTTGGTTTAAAAGTCTTGTCTGTTGACGGTGCAAATTAAACCTTTTTCTGTTAAACCAGCAGTTACCCGCCCGGGTGTGTATGGCTAGTTATTTCCCATACGTGTGCTGCCATGGAGTCTGTCAGGAAAACGGAAAATTTATATCAATACTTACCGTAATTTTCCTTTCCTGATGGACTCCATGGCAGCAGGAGTCCCCTCCCATCTGCTGGAGTAGTTCTAGTTATGGAACACGGCTCCTGGTAAGGAGCAAAGATTTATGGGAGTGGGGTCCTATAGGGTAGGAGAGGAGGCGGAGCCTACCCATACGTGTGCTGCCATGGAGTCCATCAGGAAAGGAAAATTACGGTAAGTATTGATATAAATTTTCCGTTTTCCTGTATTGGCCAAACAATCCCCCTTCATCAGGCTGAAATGGGACACATTAAAAAACCATGATAAATATGGAAAGAATTAATCAAGAACATGATCCAAAAACATAAAATATTAAAAGAATTTAGGATTATGCAAAAAATAAAATAATAATAACAATAATGAATACATACTGTATGTATATAATTGAAATTAATAGGTATATATCACTACTGCATTTACAGTATACAGCATGAGTACAGAGAAATCCTCAGGATGTCCACCAGAGGGCACATGTAAGCCAAATATAAAGACACTGCCTATAATGGTTATTATGTAAAGCTGGATTAATTATTCAACGTAATACAAATGCATCTTAAAAAAAATAAAAAAGAAGTGCCATTACAATAAGCATGCCTGCTTCCTTAACCACTTTCATACAGAGCAGTTACACCCCCTTCCTGCCCAGACCAATTTTCAGCTTTCGGCGTTCTCACACTTTTTTTTTTTAATATCTTTTTTATTGGTATACTGAAAAACAAGAACAATAAAACAACAACAACAAGGTGGTGCAGAAGACTCAATGTACAGAGGCACATGTTGTTGCCCCCACAGGGCAAATGATAAAGCGGAAACAGGCACATTCGGTCCAAACATAATGGATAAGACCAACAGTACATACACAAAAAGGACAGCAAACCCCAGGCGACCAGGGCGACAGACTGGGGGCTACCAAACCACAATCATGCAAGCAAGGCAGCCGAGGAACCCTCCAGCCACCTCGTCCAAACTCGATCATGCTTTTTAGGGCAGCCTCTGTGAAAGTAGGTATCTCGGCGTTCTCACACATTGAATGATTATTACTCAGTCATACAACGCTGTACCCAATCAAATTTTTTATCTTTTTTTTTTTTTTACACAAATAGAGCTTTCTTTTGGTAGTATTTACTCACCACTGGGTTTTTTATTTTTTGCGATATAAGTGAAAAAAAGCGAAAATTTTGAAAAAAACACATTTTGTTTTAGTTTCTATTATAGAATTTTGCAAATAAGTATTTTTTTTTTCATAAATTTGGGCCAAAATTTATACTTCTACATATCTTTGGTAAAAATAATCCAAATTAGTGGTTATTATTTAGGCCCCTTTCACACATACGGTCCGTTCAGTTCATCAATTCAGTCACGTCAAATGTATCAGTTTTCCATCCGTTTTTCATCCATTTTTCATCCATTTTTCATCAGTTTTTCATCCTTTCTTTTCATCAGTTGTCATCCGTTTTTCGTCAGTTGTTAACCGTTTTTCATCCGTTGTCATCCGTTTTTCATCCGTTGTCATTCGTTTTTCATCCGTTGTCATCCGTTTTTCATCCGTTTTCATCTGTTGTCATCCGTTTCATCCGTTTTCATCCGTTGTCATCCATTTTTCATCCGTTGTCATCCGTTTTTCATCCGATTCGTTTTTTTTGACGAATGAAAAATAGGGCATTCATCCGTTCAAAAAAACAGACATTGACAGAAGCGGATGGAAACGGATGTTAACGGATGATCATCCATTGTCATTCGTTTTTACATAGAGATACATTGATGTCCGTTTTTCATCCGTCATCCGTCAACGGATGGATGAAAAACGGACAGCATGTGTGAAAGGGGCCTTATTCTGTGTGAAAGTTATAGAGTCTACAAGCTATGGTGCCAATCATTGAAAATTTATCACACCTGATGTACCGACGGCCTATCTCATTTCTTGAGGCCCTGAAATGTCAGGACAGTATAAATACCCCCCATTGGCTCTTTACCTAGATCGGGGATGGGCTCTGTCCATCGGATGAGCCTCGTCTCCAATCGCCGCGCGCATTGCAGAGAGAACGAGCGGCTCGTGCTGGAGCCGCTCATGTGATCGGCTGTGATTGACACAGCCGATCACATGGTAAATAGCCAATTTTCATTGGCTGTTTACCTTGATCGGGGATGGGCTATGTCCGGGGGACGAGCCTCATCCCTGATCACCGCGCTGCGCGCCCCCGGGGGCGTGCAGTAGCGGCGAGATCGGACCACCGTCATATGACGTCCACCCGGTTCGGCAAAAGCTTCCTGCCGCCGTCATTTTATAATGGCACGGTATGGAAGTGGTAAACCAAGAAAAAAATTAACTGAAAAAATCTCCCAGTTCACCTAATCCTTTGAAAGGGTTCCAACCTTCTTGTGCAGTGTTTCTTGTCTTAGCTTGAAGTTTTAATACCTCACTCCTATGCTTCTCAATCCCATCATAATATTCTGGAATGTCTACACTGGTATTGTGTATATAAGTACAACATTCATAATTCTCAGTGACCTCACATAAACCAGTAATCACAGATCCCATACTTTCAAGAGATTTTAAGACCAATTCCTTCCTAACTGCTCTCAACTCTGCATTCAATAGGCTGGAGCACCCCAATAGATACGCCCCGTTGTGTGATGTTGGGGAAACCAGTCAGGGACCAGCATTGCTGGAGCAGAGTGACGCCCCTAGCAGCCAGGGGAAGAACTCCTCCAGTGAGGCCGGGAGAAAGGGAAAGGAAAGACAGGTGCTGGTGGTAGGGGACTCAATTATTAGAAGGACAGACAGTGTAATCTGTGACAAAGACCGTGTGTGCCGAACAGTCTGTTGTTTGCCGGGCGCTCGGGTTCGGCACATTGCGGATCGGATGGACAGATTATTGGGTGGGGCTGGGGAAGACCCAGCTGTCATGGTACACGTGGGTACCAATGACATAGGCAGAGGAAGACGGAGAGTCCTAAACGATTTCAGGGACTTAGGCGCTAAGTTGAGGACTAGGACCTCCAAGGTAGTATTTTCCGAAATACTACCTGTACCTCGAGCCACACCAGAGAGGCAGAGGGAGATTAGGGAAGTTAACGAGTGGCTGAGGAGCTGGTGTAGTAAGGAGGGTTTCGGGTTCCTGGAGAACTGGGCCGACTTCTCAGTCGGTCACCGGCTCTTTGGTAGGGACGGATTGCACCTAAATGGGGTGGGTGCAGCCGTACTGGGTGCGAGGATGGCCAAAAAGTTAGAGGGGCTTTTAAACTAGGGAATGGGGGGGAGGGTACAGATGTAGAATTAGCCAGTGGAAAGCAAGTTTCAGAGGGCAGAAATGGGGGCATTAGCGGTAGGGTGTTCGGAGCTCCTATACCCAGGGTGGGTATGGGGAAAATTCAAGAGAGCAGCCTAAAAACATCAAATGAGGATATTTGTAACCGATCAAAATTAAGAGGTTTGTATACCAATGCCAGAAGCCTGGCCAACAAGATGGGAGAGCTGGAGCTACTGATGTTTGAGGAGGACTTAGATTTTGTGGGGATAACTGAGACTTGGTTTGACAGCTCTCATGACTGGATGGCGACCATTCAGGGGTATTCCCTTTATCGCAGAGATAGAGAGGGTAAAAAAGGGGGAGGGGTATGTCTGTATATTAAGAACAGCATACAGGTAAATATGAGGGATGATATTAATAATGGAGCTAAGGACGAGGCAGAATCCCTATGGGTAGAGCTTCAAAGGGATGGCACGGCGGGGAAGGTAATATTGGGCGTATGCTATAGGCCCCCCAACCAGAGGGAGGAGGGTGAGGCGGACCTCCTTTTACAGATAGGATTGGCAGCAAGGATGGGAAATGTCATTATAATGGGGGACTTTAATTATCCAGATATAGACTGGGCAGAAGGAACCGCGCACTCAGCCAAGGCTAGGCAGTTCCTAAATGTTTTGCAGGACAATTTCATGGGTCAGATGGTGAATGCACCGACAAGAAACAATGCGGTACTTGACCTACTGATTACCAACGATACAGACCTGATCACGGATATAGAAATACGGGACAACTTGGGAAACAGTGACCATAGGTCAATAAGTTTCAGTATTAATTACAGTAATAGGAAGCAGAGGGGTAATATAAGGACACTGAATTTCAAAAGAACCAATTTCCCTAAACTGCGCTCACTGCTAGAAAATATCAATTGGGATAGAACCCTGGGAACAAAGAACACGGAGGAAAAATGGGAGTGCTTCAAGAGTATACTAAACAGGGGGATTGACCAGTGCATTCCAAAGGGAAATAAATTTAAAAGAGCAAAAATAAACCCTGGATGGCTAAACTCCAACATAAAAATGCATATTAGTGCTAAGGAAAAGGCCTTCAAAAAATACAAGACTGAGGGCTCATTGGCAGCATTTAAGCACTACAAAGAGTGTAATAAGAAATGTAAAGACGAAATCAGGGCGGCTAAAATAGAACACGAGAGACATATAGCGGAGGAGAGCAAAAAGAACCCCAAGAAGTTTTTTAAGTATATAAACAGTAAGAAAGCGAGGCCAGAACACATTGGCCCCATAAAAGATGATAAAGGAAATATGGCCACTGAGGACAGAGAAAAGGCGGAAGTGTTAAATCATTTCTTCTCTTCAGTCTTCACAAAGGAATCGGGGGGCTACACAAACCCAGCTTGTAAGGCCGAACTAAATAATACACCTCAGGAAGTGCCACCATGGCTAACAGAAGATAGACTTAGAGCCAAACTAGAGAAACTTAACATAAATAAATCCCCGGGACCGGATGGCTTGCACCCGAGGGTTCTTAATGAGCTCAGCCAGGTGATCGCCAGACCATTATTCTTGATCTTTAAGGATAGTTTACAGACGGGTATGGTGCCAGCTGATTGGAAAAAAGCCAACGTGGTACCAATATTTAAGAAGGGGCCGAGATATATCCTAACATATAGCCTAACATCTGTAGTCTGCAAAATTTTGGAGGGGATGTTAAGGGACCACATACAAGACTTTAGTAATGAAAACGGTATTATAAGTAGTAATCAGCATGGATTCATGAAAAATCGTTCGTGCCAAACCAATCTATTAACCTTCTACGATGAAGTGAGCAGCCACCTAGATAAAGGTAAGCCTGTGGATGTGGTGTATCTGGACTTTGCAAAGGCCTTTGACACCGTTCCCCACAAACGATTACTGTACAAACTAAGGAAGGTAGGTATGGATCAGAAGGTGAGTAACTGGATAGAGAACTGGCTCCAGGGGAGAGTACAGAGGGTGGTGATTAATGGGGAGTACTCGGATTGGGCGGGTGTGGAAAGTGGGGTCCCCCAGGGTTCTGTCCTGGGACCAATCCTGTTTAATTTGTTCATAAATGATCTAGAGGAGGGGATATCTAGCACAATCTCAGTATTTGCAGATGATACTAAACTAGGCATGCCAATATCTTCTATGCAGGATGTGGAAACCTTGCAAGCAGACCTGAACAAAATAACGGGGTGGGCAACTACATGGCAGATGAGGTTTAATGTTGATAAATGTAAAGTAATGCACTTGGGGGCCAGAAACCAGAAAGCAAGCTACTCACTAGGGGGGGAACCTCTGGGTGAGTCTAGGATGGAAAAGGACTTGGGGGTACTGGTAGACAACAAGCTTCGCAGTGGCATGCAATGCCAAGCCGCCGCAAGCAAAGCCAACAGAATACTGGGATGTATAAAAAAGGGGATTCACTCCAGAAATAAAGAGATTATTCTCCCACTCTACAAGACTCTGGTCCGGCCACATCTGGAGTATGCTGTCCAGTTCTGGGCACCGGTCCTCAGGAAGGATGTGCTGGAACTGGAGAAAGTCCAGAGAAGGGCAACAAAAATAATTAGGGGAATGGAGGACATCAGCTATGAGGAAAGACTACAAGCCCTGAACCTTTTCTCTCTGGAGAAAAGACGATTGAGGGGGGATATGATATCAATGTACAAATACTGTACTGGTGACCCGAGCATAAGGAACAAACTATTCAGAGAAAGGAGATACAATAAGACACGTGGCCACTCACTAAAACTAGAGGAAAGGCGGTTTAACCTTAAAGTGCGTAAGGGGTTCTTCACTGTAAGAACGGTAAGGATGTGGAATTCTCTTCCACAAGCAGTCATATCAGCAGGGAGCATTGATAGTTTCAAAAAACTATTAGATGGACACCTTAAAGACCACAACATACAGGGGTATACAATGTACGGTTAAAAGCAAACACACACACGCATCATAGGTTGAACTGGATGGACTGATGTCTTTTTTCAACCTCACTAACTATGTAACTATGTAACTATATCTTTCTGTGTTTCATTTAAAATGTGATCCATAAGATTAGCAAAAGTGTTGAGGTGATTCATTACTCAGATTCCCCATCCGGTCCAAGCTGTAAACCATGACCAGGCTTTGTCAGAAGTGCTAAATAATTCTCTCCTTTCTCTATACTTCACAATATACTTTGGGTGCTTAGCAGTTTGGAGAGTATGTAGGGGGTCATCTATAGTTAATGCTTTTACCTTGGAGGCAATGTGGCCAAATAATACCATCCTCTCACCCCCTCAGGGACCCATGGCTAGCAAATGGTCCCACAACATAGAAAAAACAAGATCTTTGTAAGATCTTACTGTAAAATCTTTTTCTTTAAAGTCGATTAACAGACGCAGCCTCCATTTTCATTAGCCATTTGGTTATGCTGCCCCCTACAGGAGTAGTTCTAGGCAGGAAAAATATAAATCTCCATGCCCACGGGGCTGACCCACAGGCATAACCCACACACCCACTGCTCAGCAAACCAGTTTAGTTGTAAGCAGTGAATAATAGACAAAAAAACATCCCCATATCAGAGAGGCGGGTGCTGCGTCTGTCAATGGCCTTCAGAGAAACAGATTTTACGGTAAGTGTAGTAAATTTTATGGTCATCTATATATATATAGACATATATATAAGTACGGTGTGTGTATATATATATATATATATATATATATATATATATATATATGTGTGTATATATTGTATATATTATAATATGTGCATACATATAGTGTGTGATGGGTTCACATACTCAGGCATATGGGACAGGCTAGTGACAAGTTTATTTAACACATCAAAAAGTAAGTAAGGTAAGGCCACATTGGTATTTGGGAATAGATATTTATCTAATTAGGCATTTCAAAGGGGACTTGTTGACCAGAACAGAGACTGACCAAACCAGGTTGATCTTTACATATCAAAGGGGCAGATAATGACACTGTGCTATGTTAATTTTAATAAAAGACCACCTCAACCTTTGAGAGCCAACCTAATTAGTAGTCAAAGAATGCAAATTAGGAAATTTCCTGAAGGGCTTTATGACTGCAGTTGTCCATAGCCAAATGGGCATTATCCACCCAGAAAGACAAAAGCACATCAAAGGCCTAATACAACTGGCCAATCAAATTGCTTATCCTGGTCACCAATGAGGAAAAAAAGGTATATTAGAATTGGGTTGTTTTGGCTAAGTTATGACAGGAGAAGCTGGGTTCTCTGAAGGTGAAAGAAATGTACTGTCATCCATCTTGTATGTACCTCTGTTGACTTTTGTGAAGTCTTAATAAACGCATCTCTCTGGGAGAACTGGGTTGTTGCAAGAATAACTTGCATTATAGTAATAATTAATACTACCACTACTATTATATCACTACAGTAAGATCTTACAAAAATCTTGTTTTCTCTATCGCCCATTTACGGACGCAGCCTCCAACTTCATTAGCCATTGGGACGTCCCAAAGCAGTGTAGGCATGAGGGGTGGGAAGAATTCAACCAGATAGTAACGTAAACTCCAAAGGCTAAACTTAGCCAACTGGGTAATTTTAAGCTCAACCAAAACAACAGGATGTGAACTGAGGGACCCTGCGCTTATGGATTTAAGTGAAAGAGTGCTCACTCAGTGCTAAAAATAAATAAATAAATTAAGTGTTTTTAGTAAAGCTGCTAGCTGCAAAAAAAGTGCAAGTGCTCTTTGGAAATGTGGATATGTGAATGCAGCGCTGCTTAAAAATAACAATATGAATAAATAAAAATGTGTAAAAAACTGATGATCATATACTCATAATTATCATAAAATTATACAAACATATATTTCTAAAATCAAATGAATAGGATTAAATAAATATCTTTTGTGCTTGAAATAAAGTCCATTAATAAATCCTTCCGGAGTGGTGTGTCCTTCCCCAATAATTATAAAGTGCTTGAGTGCTTGATCTGTGCTTTACATGGGGTTTCCCCCTTCAGATGTCTACTTACCACTAAGTAGATATAAGCAGGCATGAATGATTAGACTTTGCACTCCGCATCTCCAATAAGAGAAGGAAAGAATGTTGCTGGAAGATCAAGGTTCATTCCCCGTGTCCTGTGGAAATATTCTGCTTAGCAGTAAAAATTGTGAAGCCAATCACATAGCATGTTTCTTGTTCAACGGATACCAAGTAGAACCTGAGTTCCGTGGGGAGCAGACCTTAACCAGGAGTGCGTGTGATCCTTTCCCTGTCAACCTTCTTGCTGTTCTCCTTCGTTTGACATGTGCTCACAACAGGTCTGCTCCCCACGGAACTCAGGTTCTACTTGGTATCCGTTGAACAAGAAACATGCTATGTGATTGGCTTCACAATTTTTACTGCTAAGCAGAATATTTCCACAGGACACGGGGAATGAACCTTGATCTTCCAGCAACATTCTTTCCTTCTCTTATTGGAGATGCGGAGTGCAAAGTCTAATCATTCATGCCTGCTTATATCTACTTAGTGGTAAGTAGACATCTGAAGGGGGAAACCCCATGTAAAGCACAGATCAAGCACTCAAGCACTTTATAATTATTGGGGAAGGACACACCACTCCGGAAGGATTTATTAATGGACTTTATTTCAAGCACAAAAGATATTTATTTAATCCTATTCATTTGATTTTAGAAATATATGTTTGTATAATTTTATGATAATTATGAGTATATGATCATCAGTTTTTTACACATTTTTATTTATTCATATTGTTATTTTTAAGCAGCGCTGCATTCACATATCCACATTTCCAAAACAACAGGAGCTCACCCAGGCAAAAAAAACCCCTAAGAGAAACAAAACATACTCTTATGAAACAGCAGCCTGCAAAACCTTGCGGCCAAAAGAGACATCCAAAGATGGCAACAAATCCAGCTTGTAGAATTTAGTATACACAGAGGACCAAGTCACTGGCTTACAAACTTGTGCAACAGAGGCCTGATGGCAAAAAGCCCAAGAGGCACTCAGCGTTCTAGTTGAATGCATCTTTACAGGGAAAGGAGGAACCTGACCCTTGATTGAATAAGCCTGAACAAACATCTGCCTGATCCATCAGACGCAGCAAAAACCTTTTTGAGGTCCATCCGTAAGGACAAAGAGAGAGTCCGACTTCCTAAAGGACTCAGTAACCATCAGATAAACCCTTATCGCCTGAACCACATCCAAAGAGTGCAAGGCAATCTCCTTGGGATGCGTAGGCTTAGGACATAAGGAAGGCAACACAATGTCTTCATTGAGATGAAAATCCGACACCACCTTAGGGAGCAAGGATGGATTAGGTCAGATAACCACTTTATCTCTGCGGACCGCCAAATAAGGCGAATGACAGGACAACGCCGCCAATTCAGATACTCTACGAGCAGAAGTAATAGCCACAAGAAAGGCAACCTTCTGTGACAAGGAAAGCAGAGAGATCTCCCTAATATTCTTAGAATGAGGTTTTTGAATAACAGACAAAACCAGATTGAGATCCCACAGAGGCAATGGGGATCTCCTTGGAGGAGCCAAATGACGCACCCCCTGAATAAAAGTGCGAATCAAGCTATTAGTAGCCAATGGATGTTGGAAGTAAATAGTCAAATCCGAGACTTGGCCCTTGATAGTGCCCAAAGCCAACCGCTACTCAACCCCTTTCTGCAAAAAGGCCAAAACCTGAGCTCTAGAAAACAAGCAAGGGTGCAGCTGCAGTGTTTCACACCATGAAATGTACGATTTCCACGTATGATGATAGATCTTCCTGGATATTGATTTTCTGGCCTTCAAAAGGGTAGGAATCATTGAGTCAGAAAGGCCTCTATCTGTCAACACCTTGCTTTCAACAGCCAAGCCGTTAAAGCCAGCGACTGTAAAGCAGGATGAAAGATCGGTCTCTGAGACAGCGGATCTTCCCGCAGAGGAAGTCTCCATGGAGGATCTACGACCATTTTTACCAGGTCTGCGTACCAAGACCGCCGAGGCCAGTCTGATACTACCAGAACGACCGGAATGCCTTCCACCGCCACCTGACGAAGAAACCTTGGCAGGAGCACGAGCGGAGGGAAGGCATAAATCAGCCGATACTGGCTCCAAGGAGCCACAAGAGTGTCTGTGGCATCAGGAGCCCGAGACCTGGCCACAAACTGCTGAACTTTTATTTTGAGGCAAGAAGCAAACAGATCCACTTCCGGAGTCCCCCACCGGACACACAGGAGATGAAACACCTCTGGATGAAGGGACCATTCCCCTTGATCCAGCACCTGGCAACTCAGGTAACCCGCTTGCCAATTCTCCACACCTGGGATGTGGACTGCGGAAAGAGCCTGGACATTGTCTTCTACCTATACCAGAATCTCGGCCACCTCCTCAGCCACCAGGACACTCTTGGTGCCCCCTTGATGATTGATGTATGCCACAGCCGTGACATTGTCTGACTGAAGCCGGCTCATCCAGTGGAACAGGCAAAGCTTGATTGCTCTTAGCTCCAGAATATTGATCGGCAAGGAAGACACTTCTGTTGCCCAAGTCCCCTGGGCACAGAGCTTCCCCAGCACTCAGCCACAGCCTGACAGGCTGGCATCTGTGGTGACCTCCGTCCAGACCAGTGGCAGGAAGGACTTGCCCTGACACAAAGCAGGAGACTGGATCCACCGGGATAGAGCTGACTTTGTGAGATGGCTCAAACAAATTTTTCTGGTTCAATGACCAAGGGTCCCTGTTCCATTTTGCCAGAATCTCTTTCTGCAGAGGCCTCGAGTGAGATTGAGCAAACGGGACTGCTTCAAAGGTTAATACCATCAGGCCCAGGGCCCTCATGCAAGCCTGCAGGGAGGACTGATTGGTTTCCATCAGCAACCTAATTGCCCCCTGCAACTTCTGAAGCTTTTCCAAGGGGAGAAAGACCCTCACTAGAGCAGAATTGAGAGTCAGCCCCAGATAAGTGACCCGTACGGATGGCGACAGAGCAGATTTCTTGAAATTGATCGTCCACACTAATTCTTGAAGGGTCTGAACTGTAATTGAGATGTTACCCAACAGATCTGAATGAGAGTCTGCTCGCAACAGGAGATCTTCCAGATATCCCACAATTGAGATTTCTCTCTGATGTAACAAGGCCAACACCGGGGCCACGACCTTGGTAAAAACTCTGGGAGCGGAGGCGAGACCAAAGGATAACGCCACAAATTGAAAATTCTCCTCTGCCACCGCAAAGCAGAGGAATCGCTGATGTCCCTCGAATGTGGGGACGTGTAGATACACATCTTTGATATCGATGGAGGCCAGAAAATCCCCCTGATCGAAGGATGCCACCAACGACCAAATGTACTCCATTCGAAACTTCTGCACCCGCACAAAGCGGTTCAGAGCCTTGAGCTCCAGGATCAGATGCACCTTGCCCTCCTTTCTGGGTACCGTGAACAGGTTTGAACAGAAACCTTGAGAGCATTGCTGCGGAGGAACCAGCACAATCACTCCTTGAGCCAGGAGATCCTGTACAGCTTCCGGAAGATCTTTCAAACGCTCTGAAGACAGGTGAAGATTTGACTGAAAAAACCTGTCCCCCGGCCGGGACCAAAATTCGATCTTGTACCCGAAATAAATCAATTTGTGAACCCATTTGTCTTGAATGACGGAAGTCCAGGGTTCCTTAAAGAAGCACAGATGTCCCCCCACCCCAGAACCGGTGAGGGCACCCCTTCATGCTAAAGAGGACTTGTCCGCAGAACCAGACTGACTGGTTTTGGACTTGCCCCAGTGCTTCTTAGTCCCTCCAAAACCTCTAAACGGCTTACCTTTCTCTTGCGCCCCGGAGGCACGAAAAAACCACCTATGAGCAGTAAAGGAAGGACCCCGCTTAGCAGGGGGTGTTTTACCTTTGGAGGATGGAGGAATAAGAGTACTCTTTCCCGCCAGTCAGACCCTTGATTTACTCATCCAGTGAGTCGCCAAACGCTCTCCCAGAAAAGGGAGATCTGTCAGGGCTTTTTTAGAAGCCTTGTTAGCCGACCAGCTCTTCAGCCAAACCATGCGCCTTAGGGCAATCCCCACAGCCGAAACTCTGGCCACCGACGGAGCTGCATTCAGGGACGCATCACACAGGAACACCAGGGCCTGGGCCATCTGGTCCAAAAGTTCCATCAGCTCTGGGGGAACTACATCAGGGTCCAAGCTCCCTTTCAGAACCTTATTCATTCCATAACTAAAAAGTGTGTAAAGGGTGCGCTGATAAATAAATGTAAGCTGCAACCAAAGATCCAAATATTGGAAATATGAAGTGTAAAATAAAAGTCTGGTGCGCTAAATAATGAAGTTTCACTCTCAAATGTGTGAAGATATGAACAATAGTAAACCAAATCACTAGACAATGTTAACAAAGTACTCAAATGTCTACAATGAATACCACCGGAGGTGAAAACTGTGTATATTAATATGCATTTACAGTACATAAATATCCCAGGACAATTGGAAATGTGCAAAATTTCCCAAAGGGGTGTGCAAAAGTTCCAGATGCAAATATCTAAAGTCCAAAACTTAAATGGTGACAAAAGCATGTGAAGAATCCAAATGATAGGGTGCAGATAAAATTAGGAGTGATGCTTCAAACGACAACCACATGTCAGATATTATTATCTGATATCCCACCACCTGTTCAGGTTTGCTTCTCACCAGCAGATAGTCAGGGCGGAAAGACAGTCACCTCAAGAGTAGACTCCTGGTGTCAGAAAGAGAGATATATAATATATCTTCCCACACCTCCTGAAGGAGGTAGATGGGCCTCTTACCAGATTGCGAAAGATCTTAGGCCTGTGTTAATTCCCATCCAGGGACTCTCTCCTTCCTTCACTTTGGGTCGCTGTTAGCTCAATTCTCGTCAGGAGGCAATCACGATGATATTACAGCCCTTCAGTTGCTAACCTCCCAATAGATAATGAATTTCCCCTCCATCCAGCTGGGAGTTATGACGACACACAGCACTCAAACTTCGTGCAGTCACAACTAATTTTATGGCACGTGAAGCTCATATTTAAGGCATATTTGTTGAGCAGGAAAGACTGCTCCAAACCGGTTTATAATTCATCAGTCAATAGCACATATCAGACAGAATAGTACATAAAAGGGCCTTTGCTTTCGCCATGCATTTGTGTCAATATGAGGTGTTTTGTGTCTGAGATGGTGTTTGTGGACAAGGGCTGTTCCTCCTCTACTCAGCTGTCAAGTGTTAATGCAAGCAATTGTCAAATGTGTTTAGGTGGTGTCCGTAATTTCCATGCGCAGACTTAACTTTGTCAAGTGTCCCAATGAATGAATGAACAGGTGTTTACATGTCGTCTAAATGCAAAACATAGCTGTCTGCTGACCAAGGTGGATGAATGGTTGTCAGTCTTAGCTCGTTAATATGTAAATGCAAGGGCCCACATTTCATCACAGGATGGGCATAAACTGAAATATATATCTGAAATATCAGGCATATTAATACAATCTTTCAACCCAACCTTTGATCCCAGCTTATTCATAACGGTGGGATCACTTAGAGTCTCTGAATAGCACAAAACAGGTGACATTATTCCAAGGTGTATGTAGGCTGGTGACTTGGTTGTGTGCACATAGGGATATAACTTCTTAGAATTCTATCAAATCAAAACAGACATGTTCAATGGGGAGGGCCATAGCTTGCAAGAGTCCATGGCCTGAAAAATCCAACTCCATTATTATGGCAATGAAGTCACTACAAAATAGACCATGGCAGCACATACCACCTGTTGACGATGGCATGTGATTTTTCAACATGTCCTAAGGCCTTTTCCAGGAAAGGGCAAAAAATAAACCTCCCGTTTTAATGAGAGGAAAAAAATTCCCTTTCAACCCTCGTTCAGAGCGGTTAGACCAAGTCCCTGGCGGCTATAACGAAAAAACAATGTCCTTTGTGTCCAATCGGCTTGACTTTGACTGTAAAGTGGAGACATGAATGTCTCGTGTCTCTCTCTTTTCCTGGGGTGAGCAAGGGCAAAATGAGGAGAGGTTCTCGGGTGGTGAGCACATGTTGCAAGTAACCAGACAGTGGCTACTAGTGCTCAGCTTGCTACAAAGCGTACCACTGTCGCACGAATGCGAAGTCTTCCAGGAGTAGGGGTGTCCGCTGGCATTGTACCAATGCGTCTGTCTAAATCCAGCTGGAATTCGTCTGGTGCTTGTCGTCACAATCTCCAATGATTCGGCTGGTGCTCGTCACAATCTCCGGTAAGTTGTCGTGGGGTCCAGGGGTGGGGCTTCCGTCTGTCGCGATGCGTGGATCCAAACCGGGGAGTCGTCTGTCAGTACCGCTGTTCTGGTCACTGCTTGAACCGTTGCAGGAGGTCCGTAGGGTCAGTCTAGCGACGTCAGCTTATGGAGGGGCCTTCACCAGGATTCTGTCACCAGGCTTGAATGGGTGGGTTGGTGCACCTGTTGGCAAAGGAAACGAGAGCGAGATATCATCATAATCACTGTTTAATTTTTCAATTACCACATATTCCTCTTGCAAAATCTCTAGATATGAGAATAAATGGACTCATGGGGTTGAGACGGGTCTGAAGTCATTCTGACTTTAGCAAGAATAGCAGGTAAGTACAGAGACAAAAATACAAGTTTTACAAGAATGGCAGGAGTATTTTTTCGCCACTGGGCTTCTGGCCTATAGACAGGCAGCAAAAATAAATGCTAGTGAAACTACTCGCAGCACTGAGGTTTAGGGCCTACAGGAAGGCAGGTAACAGGAAGGATACTTAATGGCACTGTTTTGGGAGAACACAGCATGTCTACACATGCAACAATGGTGAGGGCCCTTGGAGGGGTTGAACTGCCTTGTATTCCTCCAAAGGTGGAGATGGGTTAAATTGCAGTCCTCTGACTCACCCAAGCAGGCAGCTACCTAGAACTGAGTATCCCTTGCATGGCTAAGATGCTGTGATCACTGAACAACAGGGAGTGAAACTCAAGCTGTCTTGTGTACATGGACACATAGAGACACACAAAACAGCTAGAAGTCAGTACTCATGCAAACATAAATCCATACGGTTTTGCACAATTGCTTGGTGACACCTGAACAGGAAATTGAAACCAAATGGCCTTGGAGACACAAAATCTGACTTCAAGAGCCATTCATATGCAAAACCTGGGCAATGAGTCACTTTTTGGATGAAAAGAGATCAACTAATTGAATTCACCGCAGGAGGTTACCTTTAAAATTTTATCAAAGTAGTAACGCTGGCATAAATTCATTTTAATTCTTAGCATACTATCAACAAGCCAACCACTTCCATCCTATTTTTTTTTTTTTTTTGAATGACAGCTTTCTATTCTACTATTTAACAATACAGATTTCACATACTGCACATCTGATAACGTGCTGTGACATATAAATGACAATCAGCTCACTAGTTTCCAGAGTTACATATGGTATATGTACACAAATCTGTAAAATTTCATTTGTATCCAAGATTATAATATAAGAGTAGTACTACAGTATCTGCCTGAGCACATTATCCCATACCAATAATCTTGTCAAGAGAAAAGGTAGTAAAAGCATAAGTGCATAAATTCAAAAATTAGTGTTTAGCACCAGAATACAAAAGTATGTACCAATATACCAAAGGAAAACTCTAAAAAAAAAAGACCAGAGATGCTTAATTATCTAAAGTATAGCACCTCATTTATGCCAGAGCTCATATATGTCAAATTAGAACACATCAAATATCTGACACCCAATAAATAAAAACTTTCTAACACCCATAAAAACAGTCTAATCAATCAGAAAAAAATCTATTTGGAAACAATACTCCCATGAGGTTGGTTGTTGTTGAAGGCTGTGCTTGGTCGTTCTGAAAATCTCAAATTCCACTTATCTGAGGAATAAGCATCAGAAAGGTTTAGTAACAAAACATTTTACTTTTCCTCCTAAAAATAAACCAACGGTTAGAGGAATTGAGCATACAGTAAGCATATCAAACATTTCCCTTCCTAACAGTGCACTTCTCTAATACCAAAAATTGTTGACGTCAAAGTAATTATTACCACGTGGATTTCTATATTTTTTTGTTATTATTATGGTATACCATAAACTTAAAGAAAAAAATTATTATTGTTCACCATGGTTGAAAAAAAAATGAGCAGCTCAAAACATTAGTAATTTCTCATTTGAATATAAGAACCCATACGTCACCCATTCTTTAGCAATTCGGAACATTCCTTAAAACTTGTTTTCTCTACAAGGCAAAACTGATCGTTAATTTGTATGACAATACAGCTGTTTACAGTTCTTCTTGCTATTACCTGTGTCACAGACCGAAAGAGGTGGGGGAGAGGGGAGGGGGGGTTTGTTTGCTAAAAAAGGCACTAGAAAATATATTTTTGTGTTTTTTTTTTTTTTTGAAAGGTCAGTGATAAAGAAAGAAAGGTCGGTGACACAAAACCGTAATGATAAAAGTTCAAAATTGCTTATGATTTTTTTTCAGGATAGAAATACAATTTTTAGTCCTTAAGGTCACACTTTACACACCAAATATATATTTCCTTGCTTCTAAAAGCTGCCATGACAAGTGTAGTACGGATTTGTTACCTTTCCTGTGGCAAAATCACATCACTTTAAAACATAAACACAAAACAAATTATTATGCAACCAACATTCATTCAATGTTATGAAATGCTTTGCTGATACAGCACCTATAGGGACAGTGTTAAAACGAACACAACATAACGATTCATGGATCTAAGGTTGCCCATACACTATACAATTTTCATACAATCTTCCTAAACGTAAATTTCATCATTTTCTCTGAATTCTCCTTACCTTGAAAATTTCCCATTATCTTAAGCTCAGAATACAAAGTGAGATCAGCTGAGTTTGAAGGTTTATATATATCTATATAGGGGTAGTGACGTCAGTGTTTATACTTTATTGGAAAAACCTAGTTTCCCAACTTATGTGGTTTCCTGCGTCTAAATAATCAGATTTATATATATATATCCAATTTATGGTTTGGTGTTAACTATCCTTTGGTGGGCAAGTTCTATACCTTCAGGATCAGCTTAATAACACATACAATCTCCACATACATCTATACAATGGCATGCAATCTTATATAACGACTAACTACACTTAAGTGTCTATACAAATATATACAAGGTTTTGGAGGGGGAATTCACCATCACACACAGTACTGCTTTGTAACCGGGTTCCAAACCCCATTTTATCTTTGGCGCTTCAGGCGCTGGAGTATCAAACCCCATCTTTGGGAATTTCAGATTCCCGGGAGGTGCTAAAATTTGCGGTTAACTGGGTACCGTTTATCTGCTCTGACAGTATAGGGTAGTAATAATAATAATAGAAAATATAATCACTTACCCCATACTGTGTTTTTGGCAGATCCCACTTCTGACACCAAAACTGTTAGCTCAATTCTCGTCAGGAGGCAATCACGATGATATTACAGCCCTTCAGTTGCTAACCTCCCAATAGATAATGAATTTCCCCTCCATCCAGCTGGGAGTTATGACGACACACAGCACTCAAACTTCGTGCAGTCACAACTAATTTTATGGCACGTGAAGCTCATATTTAAGGCATATTTGTTGAGCAGGAAAGACTGCTCCAAACCGGTTTATAATTCATCAGTCAATAGCACATATCAGACAGAATAGTACATAAAAGGGCCTTTGCTTTCGCCATGCATTTGTGTCAATATGAGGTGTTTTGTGTCTGAGATGGTGTTTGTGGACAAGGGCTGTTCCTCCTCTACTCAGCTGTCAAGTGTTAATGCAAGCAATTGTCAAATGTGTTTAGGTGGTGTCCGTAATTTCCATGCGCAGACTTAACTTTGTCAAGTGTCCCAATGAATGAATGAACAGGTGTTTACATGTCGTCTAAATGCAAAACATAGCTGTCTGCTGACCAAGGTGGATGAATGGTTGTCAGTCTTAGCTCGTTAATATGTAAATGCAAGGGCCCACATTTCATCACAGGATGGGCATAAACTGAAATATATATCTGAAATATCATAAGGCATATTAATTCAATCTTTCAGTCGCCTCTTGGGTAAATATGCTGGAGATCTCCTGTGATCTTATGCCATTTCCTGGTCCCCAATGGTTCTCACATATATGGAACAGAAAGGTGGCCAATAGTGCGTTATCCCAAAAAAATTGTATTAAATAAAATGATTAGAGTATCCAGTGAGAAACCCCAGCTGGCATTGCTTGTAGATCACCAGGATAATCCCCCTGAACACTAGCTAGCAAAGTGAGTAAAGAGAAATAAAACAAAATATTCTGAAAAGAATAAAAAAATGTGACCGAAGTCCCAGCAGGAAACCTAGGTCCTACTCCTTCTCTAAGCAGAAACAAACTGGTTTGCTGAGCAGAGGTTGTGTGGGTTATGCCTGTGTGTACAGCCCCGTGGGTGTGGAGATTTAAATTTGGGAAGTGTTGCCAATACTCTAAATGTGGTATGATAAAGAGGATGGTTACCATTAGTCATTGAAAGAAGAGTTTTGAGAATGACAGCATTTGTATGAATAATAGGTGTTGCATCTGTAGCTAAACCAGTAAAATTACAAATTGACTTACTATACATATGTTGATTCTCATCTGAGCAATTTCCTATTTTAACATACCAATCAAGGTTGTATAGTTGTTTGATGACATGGAAAGGTACTGACTGACTTTTAGGATTTTCTGACACAGTGGTGACACTCACATATGGTGTTCCGTTTAGCATTTGGGTAATATTCAATGCAACTGCTATTAAGGGAATTCTAATTGCACCAGGATGCAACAAGCTACACACCCAAAATGTATCATAACCTGATGCTTGAGCATATTTGTATTTTAGTCGCAACAAGTACATTTTCTCATTCCCTCGTTCTCCTGGCGTATAAATCCTCTTTTTAAGTATATGATATGGATCCTGTTTCAGGGAACATATAAATGGAAGGTCCTCTGGATGATAATAGCATGTAGTTATTATCCATATTGGGAGAAACACAGTCAAACAAATTAATCCTATCAACAGGAAGAACTTCCAAGATGTCTGGGGGTTAATTATTGATATCTTGATCTGAGTCTATGTCTAAGTCAGTCACAGTTTGTTTCTTTTCCCTGGACTGTAGTTTGGGAGACTTTATCACCTGTTTTGCTCCCTACCTCTTGTTCAGTATCACCTGTGTCTTCTTCTATGCCTTTGGCCTTGTCTGTGTCTTTGTCCAGTGTCCTAGGATCCTCTGGAATCCTCCTCACTATTGATGCATGGATCCAGGCTTGAGAATAGGCTGTCAGCACCACTGTTCTGGTGACTGCTGTTACCATCATTGGCTCCCCGTATGGTGGATTAGTAGTTTTTATGCCTGTGGAGCTCCTTCACTACTACTCGAACCCCTGGTGCAAATCGATGTGTTGGCTCCTGGGAAAAGACAGAGACACATCACCGTAGATGCTATTCAATATCTTAATAAGGTTCATACTCCACCTGAATCAACTCTAAATCACCAGGCATTATGACAGTGGAACCAGTGGTCCATGGTGTGGGAAAAGGTCTTCCCATTAAAATTTTAATGGTGACAACCTGGATGTTTTATTAGGAGTCATCCTTATCTTAGCTAGTACAGCAGGTAAGTATGTCTCCCATTTTACAAATGTTCCACCTGTGGCTTTCCTCAAATTTTCTTTTATTGTCCTGTTCAATCTCTCTACCATCCCTGAACTCTGAGGAGGATAAGGGATGTGAAATTTCCACTCAATTGCCATCAGCCTTGAGACTGTCTGTGTTACCTTGAAGTGAAAGCTGGACCTTTGTCTGAATCTATGGTCCTAGTACAACACCATCTAGGAATAATTTCCTTATACATAAACTTGGCTACCGTTCTGGCGTCTTCCTTCTGTGTCACTGTTACTTGAAAATCTGTCTATGATGACTTACAAAAATGTATCTACCCTCCCTTTAGGCATGTGTGGGAAGTCTACCTATATGTTCTGGAATGGGCCCTGTGGAGGTGATAAATGTTCATGTTGACCATGTCTATTTCCAGTGGTGTTATTCCTAAGGTGATGCATCTTGCTAACTGATCACGAACTCTAGCATTAAGATTTTGTATGCAAAATCTCTTCTCGAGTTCCTGCAACGTAAACTAATATCCTCTTTGTCCTTTACCATGAAAATTAGCAATATATATAGCAATCAGTATTGGAGCACTATGTTGAGGTATGCCTATTATCTCCCCTTTTGGCATACGGCCTAGTGGGTCCAAACCTTCCTTTCTCCAATATTCAATATCAGCCTGTGTAGCAGCGATTTGAAGTTCCTGTAAGAGCTGATATTCTGGAATTGTGGGGGGAGGGGGGGAGGGGTATAACATAGCCATAGAAACACTTGCTTGGGGGTCCTGATGGCAGTTGAGCAGTTTTTTAGCTTCCCTGTCTGCCAACGCATTACCACCCTCAGAACGACAAAGCTTTGCATCAAAAATGTGACCATTAAGCCCCTTATAAATTTAAATCCAGCAGTCATTGGTAAGACAGATAGAAAGAGAGAATAGGGGGGTCTTGGAACCATGTGGACATTTGTAGAAGAAATGGGGTAACTCCTTCTTAGCAGCTCCATTGTGGCTTGTTGTGATCCCTTTTCAGTGGGTACTTAACCTGGTGCTCATGTGGTTCTTGTAGAGTGTTGTGTGAGTTTTACTGGTGTATAACCTGTCCCATGTACTGCAGCAACCTGCATGTCTCCCTGTTGTGTTGGCCGTTGAGCCCAATTTCTAACTTGATGCTGTACATTAGGGCAGTGACGACTCCATTGACCATACAATGCATGTGATATGCCTTTACCATCAGCAGTGAGTATAACGCCTGGGGCAAGTTTCCATGCATGGTGCAAAAATCTCTGTGTCAGCCTCCTTTACCCCTACCAAGTGTGTCTATTTTAACCACTTGCCGCCTGCCCTATAGCGTATTGACGGTTGTGGTTGTATTATCCTGACTGGCCGTCATATGACGTCAGGCAGGTTAAAGCGCTCTGCGCTCCCCCGGGGGGCGTGCAGAGCTGCAATCGGTGCTGCCGTTTGTCACTCTGACACACCACATCTCCGATCTCCCTAAAGAGCCTACTAACGTAGGCTCTTTACCATGTGGCCAGCTGTGTCCAATCACAGCATTGATTACCAGTGCAGACCCTTGGGGGTGCCACTAGGGCCACCAGGGATGTCCACCCATGGCCACCAGGGATGGCAATCAGGGCTCAGGGATCCTTTCAGTGCCCTCCCCATCAGAGCTGCCCATGATTGCCATATATCAGTTCCACCCACCAGTGCCCATCATTGCAATCTATCAGTGCTGCCCACCAGTGCCAATTATTGCCCACCAGTGCCGCCTATCAGTGCCCATCAGTGCCACCTATCAGTGCCCATCAGTGCTGCATATTAGTGCCACCCCATCAGTGCCACCTCATCAGTGCCTGTCAGTACAGCCTCATTAGTTCTCATCAATGCAGGAAAAAAAATTATCTATTTACAAAATTTTATAACATAAACAACATTTTTTTTTTTTTTCAAACTTTTCAGTCTTTTTTTTATTTGTATAGCAAAAAAGAAAAAAAACTCTTTTAATGGGAAAAAATGACATAAATCTGGTTTAGGTACAGTGTTGCATGACCGCACAATTGTCATTCAAAATGTAACAGCGCTAAAAGCCGAAAATGGGCCTGGGCAGGAAGGGGATGTAACTGCCCTGTATGGAAGTGGTTAAAATTGCCTCTCTGACCATTTCTCCACTGTCCCCCATACATGGCATCTGAAAGTTGGGAACCCTGGACTTTGTGTGGTTTTGGAAAGTTGAAGCAGCCAGCTGTGTCTTTTTCCATGATAAGTTTGTCAAGCTGATCAGCAGTTTTGTCACCCCAAGCATCAACAAGTTGTCTAATAGTAAGAGCAGTTTCAGGTCTTAAACTGTGCATGATCGTTTGAGTGTAAATCTGCTTTCAGGCGTGTGTATGGTGAGGCCAGCTTCCTCTTTACAAACTTTTCAAAAGCATCTTATAAATATTGAGCAATCTTACTTCTTTGTGTGCATTAAATTGCTCCAGATAACGACTTTTTATCTTTCCATAACCTTTTCATTAGTTTTTCTAATTCTTCCCACATAGCTTTAACTATTGCAAGATGAAGTAAGGGATAATTGGTTGCTTTAGCTGATGAGTCCTATGGTTTATCCACGGTTTTAATATTTTTCCAATCCCAGCCAACATCCAGATCATGTCAAAGTATGCCATTAATGATCAATGATAACAATATATGGGAATGAAGCATGGCGTGATCAGCCGTATCTGCAATGCTCTTCCTCCACCCTAAGACCCTAACACCCTCTCAGCTCTGTGAGACCTCTCTGACAGGACTGTACTTCAATTTTTTAAACTTTTTTAATGTCTGCGTGTTTTAGCTGCACTAACTGCTGTCCGCTGCTGAACTTTAGGTAACTCCTCAGTATAACTGATAGACACATCAGATTCACGTTCAACAGCAGCTACTTCACTATCGCTAATCTTGTCCTGACTTTGAACTTGGGTATGGTGCGTAGCACGTCTAGGAGTGTAACATGCTGTGATCTTATCCAAATCATTCCTCAATTCCTCTCTTAGTTGACTAAAAGCATTGGCTATTTTCTGCAACATAGGTGAATCCATAGTGCGCGGAGTAAGAGCTGGGGCTGTGGCAACCTCTGAATGCAACAGGGGACGTGGGGGGATGGGGGGGGGGGTTTAACATCCTTTTTCATTATTTCAGTGGTATCCATCACACGTTCAGAATTAACCTGGGAAGAGTCAGGTGACTGGACTGGATCTGGATAGGCTGTCTGTCTTATAGGTGCTACAGAAACCTCAGGCTGGACAGCTTGTGCCTCACTAGGGGCTGCCGGAGCTGGTTTTACTGTCGCTGATATACCTTATACGATCTCATGATTTCATCCAAATCATTTACCTTTGAAAGATTAGGATACACCGGGGTGTATGGGGGCGGCTGTTTAAAGGGGTTAGTGGGACTCAACATGGACATGGAAACTGGGGGAAACAGGAGGAGCACTCGGTGAAGGCTCATACCCTGGAGCATAGGTGAAACAATTCTCTCCTCACCCCTCTCATGTACTCCATATCCCAAGTTGGACCAGGCCCAAAGAAAGGAAATGCCTGCTTTTTCCCAAAACATAAACCTTTGATCATGTTCATGTGAAACTCGTCATTAGATCCATCATGGGGAAATAAGTTGGAAGACCCCCATACTCTCACTCCACCCCGCCAGCATGTCCGCCCACGGATTAATGTAATAATAATCATAGAGGGATACACGTACAACAAAGTCCTTGCATGTTTCATTTCTAGCGGGCAACACTGTTTGTGGTGATTTAGAGAGTGATGTTGCCTTAATCAATCTACTCAACAACTTATGCTCTTGTTTGTTCATTCTTAACATTACACACTGCATCTTGAGGGCCTCCAGAGACTTATAACATAACTACTTAGCAATTCTATGTGAATGCATAACATAAGCACTTATAACTGTAAAATATCAAAGCAAATCATGTACATGAAATTGCATTCTCTGAGCATGTTGAAGAGAGTTCCCTAACCTACACTGAAACTAAGTTTTATCCTCCCTTTTAGTCTTATTTCCTACCTACCAAAACCTGTACCCATGAGCTCCTTTGCTTCCAGTGGTACTACTTGTGTGCACAAATTTCCTGAATGTTCTGTCAGCTCTGTCAGTGGCCATGCCCCACCCCAAAATACTCCAGCAAAACTAACTTTAAGTAACAATTTTCTGAGCATTATTTACTTCTGACAGCTTGGAAGGATTTCCTCTCACTTCCTGTTTTGGTATGGGACAGAAAGTGAAGGAAAACCTCTTTAATGGGACACGGATGGTGTAAAAAAAAAAAAAAACTGACAGTGGTTAAGAGCCGGTTCACACTACTCCGACTTGTCAGGCGACTTTGAGTCGTGATAGTGTGAAGAGACTCTAAAAGTCTCTAAAAGTCTCACACTACTCCGACTTGTCGGGCGACTTTGAGTCGTGGTAGTGTGAACCGACTCTAAAAGTCTCCCTTACTTTATCCAAAATAAAATGTTTTGCCTTTTAGTTCTACTGTAATTATTTCTTTCATTTATTGTTATTCTTTTTTAAATAAACAGCTATTCTTTATGTTTCAATGTCTTTTTTTTATTTGATTTAGGCCCCTTTCACACAGGCGGACCGTTCAGAACCACCTGTTCGTTTTTTTTGGCAGATCTGAACGGTCCCCCCATGCATCCCTATTGGGCATCGGATGTCAGCGGAGACATGTCCGCTGACATCCAATCCGATTCGATCCGTCAAATCTGGACGGATGGAAACCCTATTTTCCATCCGTCCAGCGGATCGGTCCGTTCCCATCCGATTCCCCCATAGAGATGTATGGGGAACTGACAGCTGTGTCTCCGCACACAGTGCAGAGAACAGCTGTCATCCCCCTGCTCAGCGGGGATCAGCAGGGGATCAGTGGATTGATCCGCTGATCCCCCACTGAGATAAACCGAGTCCGTCCGACGGACGGGCTGTGTGAAAGACCCCTTATTCTTTCCATATATACTTATGTGTCTTGATTCAGCCCAGATGAAGTGGGGTTGTTTGGCCCCCAAAAAGTGTTGCCTACCCTATATCTTCCTGTTGTCTAAATGTTATCATCAGTAGCAGATGCTGGACTCTTAAAACAGAACTTTACCCATAACAACATGATAAAAAATAATGTTCTTTAGCAAGGAACATACATTCCACAATAATGATTATGCTACCAAAATTAGTGTGTGCTGTAAATTGCCTCCAACATTGCTCCTGTCTCTTCTTGCTGGAAGTTGCCATTTTGCTGAAGACCAGATCCCCTGAGCAGAAGTAAATGATAAAGTGGAACCAAACCCATCAATTTAATGGTTTCAAAAAATAGTTACATTCCTGGAATGCCAGGATTGCTAACTGTCACATTTGCTTGTTTCTTCAACCAAACTGTCAAACCATCAAATTGCTGGTGTCATAAATTATCACATGTGCAGCACCATGGCAGTTGCAGATCAAACCGAAGCAGCTTCCTTGGCTGTAAAGGATAGGCGGGTTTAGTTTCGCTTTAATGCTGTCAGCAAATTGGCCTCTACAGATTTGGCAGTGGCTAAAAATAGCGAGCAACTGAGCATGTGCAGAGCAGGATGAGACAGTGTAGGCACTTATTTTGATTGTTTTACATAGCTACACTTTGAAAAGGGGCCAACCTGAAGTAATTTAGCCTGATTTAAAGTAGAACTATTGGCAAAACCTTATTTTTGTTTTCATTTTGGATAGAGCAAAGGAGGGTTATAACCCCTATCAGATTTTTATTTTTTACCATCTGTGTCCCATTATAGAGATTTTCCTCCACTTCCTTTCCCATAGCCAAACAGAAAGTGAGAGGAAATCCCTGTAAATTAAGGAAATTCCTTGGGGACCCCCAGGTCAACTGAACTGGTGTCCCCATTGGAAGATTTCCCCTCTATTACTTTTCTGGGGACAACCCAAAATTTGGGATTTTCTTTTACTTTCGCTTTCAGTGCTAATGGTAAACAGGATAAATAGAGAGGGTGAGTTTACCTAACGGGGGGCACAGACACCAATACATACTGACAGGGGTTCTAATCCTTCTCCACTACATTCAAAACTTTTGCCTTTAGTCATACTTTAATTTTCTGACTAAAGTTAAACTTTAAGACAACTGGCCGGCCCTTTTTTTTTGTCTATCTTCATTATCATATGGAAGCTAATGTTTTTATGTCACTGGATCAAGCGCACCGCAGACATGTAGTCCTGCAAGCATGAACAGGGGCATTATATGTATCTCTTTTATGGCCCCTATGGGTACCTTTGCTGATGACCAAGAAGGATGGGGAAGGATATATTGTATGCAGTGGCAAAACACTGCCACGCTGTTTTGCAGCTGGTTGCCTGGGGGACAAGGTGTTGCAGCTACCCCAGGACCCTGACAAAGGTCACATAGTGAACATATTCACATTTATTGCTACAGTTTGCATAACTTGATTGGAGTCAGAGATGGCTCAAAGCAACATTTTAATTAAGTAAATGTTATAAATGACATAACAGGTAATACTGTATATGCATTTTGTTACTAAAACTCTTCAATTTTGATTTTGTGGATAACAAGCGGTCAGACTAAAACATTTTTTTTTCTTTACAGGCTGAGAAAAAATCTAAAATCTTTAATTATCGTCCACCCATCCTGGTTTATAAGGACAGTGTTGGCAATTTCCAGACCATTTATAAGGTTAGCAGCTCACAATGCCTTGCAGTGGTACTTTCTTGCTACCCATATAGATCTTGCTGTGCTTTATAACTGCCTAACCCATTTACAGATCTGTTAGACAAAGTGACAAAACTAATATTTTATTTTATAGGGTATGTGTGATTCCTTTGAAACCAAATAGCCATAAATATTTCCTTTAAGTCAATTGCTTTATTGTACAGTATGTATTTATTTAGAATTTGTTATACTTACATTCAAATATTTTCTATTAAATGTGGTTAAAGGAGATGTACAGACAAAGCTCATTTGGCTGTGCATCTCCTATGGTTCACAGGAGTGCAGTTTGTTCTGCACTCCTGTGATCCATTTTCATCGGAGAGCGGGCTGAAGCCTGCCCTCTGCTGATGTCACAGAAGTCGGTGCAGGCACTGCGTCATCATGACAATGGAAGTAGGGATCTGCCAGGTGCTTGGACTGACACCCGGCTCAGCCTCTCAGCAAACCACTGAGAGCCTGAGCCAGTTGCTTCCTGCCCCTCCACAGCCCAGCGCTCCAGTGAGCATGGAGGGGACAGACTTTGCTCGGGGAGCTGTCAGAACCGAGCAATCAGCGGTGTTTGATCGCTTGGTTCTCAGTGTAGAGGTGCCGGGGGACAGATGCAGCATGATGCCGATGCTGCATCCACCTAGGTAAGTATAAATCTAAAGAAAAAAAATAAACCCATACATCTCTTTTAAATATTGTTTCTTGGGCTATGGCTACACAGGTGTTTTAAATATCTTGCTACAGAGAAATTTAAGGTATACCTGTGTAGTAGTGCTGTTGTGTAACTCAAATAAATAAATAGAAAACCTTCATATACAGAATCCCACACCCACAGTTCATCCAAGGGAAAGCAAAAAAAAAAAAAACAAACCCTCCAGCAGAGGAAATATATTTTTTTTCCCAAACCCCCAAGAGGTGCCATTTCATGCCACACATGCATCTGGCCACCATGCTGGTAAAATGTTGTTTTAATCATATAGGACTTGTACCTTTCCCTTCTTTTTAATAGGAACCAGTGCTGGCTCACCTTGGTTTTTTCTTGGCCCAAAATTCCGGACTTCCATTTTACAGCACACACTCACTGTTTCTCTTTTGGACGATCTTACAGTGAGGGAAAAAAGTATTTTATCCCCTGCTGATTTTGTACGTGTACCAACGGACAAAGAAATGATCAGTGTATAATTTTAATGGTAAGTTTATTAGAACAGTGAGAGACAGAATAACAACAAAAAAAAATCCAGAATAATGCATTTCAAAAAATTTCTAAATTGATTTGCATTTTAACCACTTAAGCCTCGGAGGATTTGGCTGCTCAAAGACCAGAGAACTTTTTTCAACTTGCCACTGCGTGATTTTAACTGACAATTGCTTGGTCATGCAATGCTGTATCTAAACAAAATTTATGTCCTTTTTTTCCCACAAACAGAGCTTTCTTTTGGTGGTGTTTGATCACCTCCGCACATTTTATTTTTTGCGATATTAATAAAAAAAGAGCAAAAATTTTGAGAAAAAATTACATTTTCAACTTTGTCTTTTAAAAAACATCCAATATACTCAATTTATGTCATATATTTTGGCCAAAATGTATTTAGCTACATGTCTTTGACAAAAAAAATCTCAATGAGCATATTTTTATTGGTTTGCGCAAACGTTATAGCGTCTACAAACTATGGTGTAAATACTGGAATTTAGGCAGCTTTAATTTCTGACTGCCTATCTCATTTCATGAAGTGCTAAAATGGCAGGGCAGTACAAAACCCCCCAAAATTACCACTTTTTGGAAAGTAGGCATCCTAAGGAATGTCCTGAGAGGCATGTTGAGCTCATTGAATATTTAATTTTTTTGTCACAGGTGTTTGAAAAATGACTAAAAAAAAATTTTTTATTTTTTTTACACAAAGTTGTCATTGAAATGATATATTGCTCGCACATGCCATGGGTATATGTGTAATTACACCCCAAAATATATTCTGCTGCTTCTCCTGAGTACAGGAATACCACATATGAGAGACTTGTTGGGAGCCTAGCTGTGTACGGGACCCCGAAACCAATCCCCACCATCAGAATTTCAAAGGGCGTACATTTTTCATTGCATTTTCTCACTACCTATAACGATTTAGGAGGCCCTGAAATGTCAAGATACCACAAAACCCCCCAAATGACCCCATTTTGGAAAGTAGACACCCCAAGCTATTTGCTAAGAGGTATGGTGAGTCCATGGAATATTTTATATTTTGCCACAAGTTTTGGGAAAATTACAGTTTTTTTTTTTTTTTTTTTTTTAATTTTTTAACACAAAGTTGTCAGTAAAAGATAAATTTCTCACACATGACATGGGTATATGTGGAATGACACCTCAAAATACATTCTGCTGCTTTTCCTGAGTATGGGGATACCACATGTGTGAGACTTTTTGGGAGCCTAGCTGTGTACGGGACCCAGAAAATCAATCACCATCTTCAGGTTTTCTAATGGCGTAAATTTTTGATTTTATTCCTCACTACCCATCACAGATTCGGAGGCCCTGAAATTTAAGATAGCACAAACCCCCCCCCCCAAATGACCCCATTTTGGAAAGTAGACACCCCAAGCTATTTGCTGAGAGGCATGGTGAGTCCATGGAATATTTTATATTTTGCCACAAGTTTCGGGGAAATTAAATTTTTTTATTTATTTATTTTTAACACAAAGTTGTCACTAAAAGATAAATTGCTCAAACATGCCATGGGTATATGTGGAATGACACCCCAAAATACATTCTGCTGCTTCTCCTGAGTACAGGGATACCACATGTGTGAGACTTTTTGTGAGCCTAGCTGTGTACAGGACCCTGAAAAGCAATCACCACTTTCAGGTTTTCTAATGGTGTAAATTGTGCATTTCCCCTCCGCACTACCTGTCACAGTTTCGGAGGCCCTAAAATTCCAAGATAGCACAAAACCACCCCACATGACCCCATTTTGAAAAGTAGACACCCAAAGCTATTTGCTGAGAGGCATATTGAGTCCATGGAGTATTTTATATTTTGCCCTGAGTTTCGGGAAGGTGACAATTTGTTTTTTTTTTTTTTACACAAAGTTGTCACTAAATTATATATTGCTCACACATGCCATGGGTATATGTGAAATTACACCCCAAAATACATTCTGCTGCTTCTCTTGAGTACAGGGATACCCCATGTGTAAGACTTTTTTGCAGTCTAGCTGAGTACAGGACCCCGAAATTCAGTCACCACTTTCAGGCTTTCCAAGGGCGTAAATTGTTGATTTCACTCCTGACTACCTATCACAGTTTCGGAGGCCATGAAATGCCAAGACAGCACAAACCCCCCCCCCACCCCCAAATGACCCCTTTTCAGAAAGTAGACACCCTAAGCTATTTGCAGAGAGGCATGTTGAGTGTTTTGCAGATCTCACTTTCTGTCACAAAGTTTTGGAAATTGAAAAAAGAGGAAGAAAAAAGCATTTTCCTGTTTTTTCTTCATTTTCCCAAAAAAATGAGAGCTGCAAAATACTCACCATGCCTCTCAGCAAATAGCTTGGAGTGTCTACTTTGCAAAATGGGGTCATTTGTGAAATCAACAATTTACGCCCTTAGAAAACCTGAAGGTGGGGATTGGTTTTCGGGGTCCTGTACGCGGCTAGACTGCCAAAAAAGTCTCACACATGGGGCATTCCTGTACTCAGGAGAAGCAGCTGAATGTATTTTGGGGTGTCGGAACTGGCGGCGCTGTCCTGTCTTTCTCCCTATCTGGTGGTTCACAAGGACAAGGTGGTACTTCGGCTGGATCAGTCTTTCCTGCCGAAGGTGATTTCCAATTTTCACTTGAATGAGGACATCGTGTTACCTTCCTTGTGCTCTAAGCCTACACATCCTAAGGAATTTGCTCTGCATACCCTGGATGTTGTTCGGGCGATTAGGGTGTATTTGGCGTCTACCGAGTCTTTTCGCAATTCTGACTCTCTCTTTGTGCTCACGGAGGGCCCGAAGAAAGAGCTGCCTGCGTCTGCTGTGACTATTTCCAGATGGATCAGACAGACAGTGGTGCAGGCTTATTCCATTAATGGTCAGGATCCAACTTTGCCTGTCAAGGCGCACTCTACTTGGGCGCTTAGTGCTTCCTGGGCTTTTCGCCATCAGGCGTCTGTGCTTCAGGTGTGCAAGGCGGCGAAGGGGTCGTCTGTTCACACCTTTACCAAATTTTATAAGGTGGATGTGATGGCATCTGCGGTTGCCTACTTTGGCCGCAAGGTTTTGCAGGCTGTGGTTTAGGGGGCCCTTTGGCCTTTCTTGAGGGTGTTTTTTCTGTTTTATTTAGGCGGACCTCATCTGGCTGTTCTGATGAGTCCTGTGTTGCCTGGTTGGCCATGTTGGACTGTTTTTTCTTTCTTCTGCTGTTCCCACCCCTCATTTGGGTACTGCTTTGGGACATCCCTACTGATATGCATCAGAGGACTGCGTCCGTCAATGAACGATAGAGAAAACTGGAATTTTAACTTAAAGTAAATTCCTTTTCTCTTAGGTTCATTGACGGACGCAGTACCCGTCCCTCTAATTTTTTTGAGTGGGTTGGTGTACTTTTCTCTGAAACTGCTTTAATACAAAACTGACATCCTATGCAGGAAGAGAGAGGGTATACCCCCAGGGACTTGCCCATAGGGGTAGCCAGAAATTCTTCCTGCCTAGTGTCCTACTCCTGTAGGGGCGGTATTACCCTACTGATATGCGTCCGTCAATGAACCTAAGAGAAAAGGATTTTACGGTAAATCAAAAATCCAGTTTCCCTAATTACATGCTTTTTAAGTGTGCTAATGTCTTTAGCAAAATATCTGTGTTTTTGGGGATACCCAAATCATATTATATAATGGTGTCTCGCTTAACGTGTTTTCTACTTTTACCCAACTTTACCCCTGTGAATTAAATGTCCAGTTAGTGATTCTAGTTAGTAGGACTGCTTTATAATATCTTTTAAAATCTGGGAGCGCTAAAACGTATCTTTACTTATCACTGCATATTTTATTCTTGGTTTTTTATGGTGCCAAATAGTGATGGGCCGAACACTCCCCTGTTCGGTTCGTACCAGGACATCTCGAACAGGAAAAAAGTTCTGGCGAAAGTCTATTGGACATGAACATGAAAAATCAAAAGTCCTCATTTTAATGGCTTATTTGCAAATTATTGCCATAAAAAATTGTATGGGAACCCAGGTACTGCCCTGGGGGACATGTATCATGTTTTTTTTTTAAACAATTGTTTTTACAGGAGCAGTGATTTTAATAATGCTTAAAGTGAAACAAAAAGAAATAAAAAAATTCGTGCCTGGGGGGTCCCCTTAATGTGCCTGCAAAGTGGCACATTTGTACGATGTATGGATATTGCTGTAACTAGGGCTGCAACTAACGATTATTTTCATAATCGATAAGTTGCCGATTATTGTTTCGATTAATCGATTAATCAATCTTTTTACTTTCTGAATTTTTTTTTTCTAACAGGGAACATCACAACATAACTGCTAAAGTAAACTCCTCATTCATTACTGACAATGCAGTGAGGGGGCTGGCCCTAAATGTGAGAGGGGACCCTACTGGAGGGTGGGAGGGAGGGAGTTAGTTTGGAGACCAGGTGTTAGAGCAGGGATCCTCAAACTACGGCCCTCCAGCTGTTGCGGAACTACACATCCCATGAGGCATTGAAAGACTCTGACATTCACAGACATGACTAGGCATGATGGGAATTGTAGTTCCTGAAGAACTAGAGGGCCAAAGTTTGAAGACCCCCTGCGTTAGAGGGAGTAGGTTGGGAGGAAGGGAGTTTGGAAGAGGCATGTGGAAGAGGAACCAGACCAGAGGGGGTTGCGATAGAAAGGGAGTTTGTTTGGACAAGGGACCGGACCCAAAAGGGGGAAAGTGGGCTGGGGCAAAGGGCCGGACCAAAGTGGGCTGGAGGAGCCAGGCCGCAGTGTGAGAGGGAGAGGTGGCAGCTCTGGACCGGAGTTTGGAAGGAAGAGGTCTGTGTATTCCTCCCACTGACACCATTGATGGGGCACTGTTTCCCCCGGCAACACCAGTGATGGGTCACTGTTCCCCCCCAGGCAATACCAGTGATGGGGCACTGTTTACCCCCCCACATCAACACCGGTGATGGGGAACTGTCCCCCCCACGTCAACACCGATGATGGGGCACTGTTCCCCCCCCACGTCAACACCGGTGATGGGGCACTGTTCCCCCCCGCACGTCAACACTGGTGATGGGGCACTGTTCCCCCCCACGTCAACACTGGTGATGGGGCACTGTTCCCCCCCCCATGTCAACACCGGTGATGGGGCACTGTCCCCCCCATGTCAACACCAGTGATGGGGCACTGTTCCCCCCGCATGTCAACACTGGTGATGGGGCACTGTTCCCCCCCCCCCCACGTCAACACTGGTGATGGGGCACTGTTCCCTCCACGTCAACACCGGTGATGGGGCACTGTTATCCCCCCCCCCCCCGGCAACACCAGAGAGGGGCACTGTTTGGGAATAAAATCATTGAAAATAACAGGGCACATAATGCTCCCAGTACTTTTATACCAAAACTTTTTTTTTTTTTAATTAAATAATAAACGCTTATCCAGATAAAATAGTTAATATTCCTTATAAAGGGCAAAATTATAATAGAAAAACAAGTGAATAAAACCGTCCGTGTCAGCCAGAGATATAAAATAGGTAGCATAGCATGACCCACTATATGTGCTATGTGTTATACGGACGTTTTTATTCACTTATTTTTCTATTATAATATTGCACTTTATAAGGAATATTAACTATTTTATCGGGATAAGTACCGGTATATATTCTGTTTTTTGGCGCGCTGCATTGATTCTTGCATGGACACTGTACAGCTATAGCGCTGTAAGGGGCAGCTCGGCACTCACGTGATCGGCTGCTGCTTTTCTCCTCTCTCTCCTCCCTCGATCTGATGTCAGCAAGAAGACGGAGAGGAAAGGAGGAGAGAGGGGGCGGTCACGTAAGCGCCGAGCTCTGAGACACAGTGAGTGCAGCTGGCGGCTTTACAGAGGAGACGGCGCTGACAGGCGGGGAAAGTCCAGAACGCAGCGCAACTAATCAACGGAGCAACTAATCGATAATGACAATCGTTGACAATGACTTTCATTATCGATTATTATCGATTTCGTCGATTAGTTGTTACAGCCCTAGCTGTAACAATACTGACATTTCTAAAGGAAAAAATGTCATTTAAACTTTCTCGCCGCTTTAATGTATTGTTGGCTCCCGGCAATACAGATAAAAAAACATGAAAAAAATGGCGTATTGTCCCCCCCCCCAGTCCATACTAGGCCCTTCAAAAAAAAATTTGAAGTTCCCCCCAAAATCCGTACCAGACCCTTATTTGAGCATGCAGCCTGGCAGGCAGGGATAGATGGGGAACAAGCGAGCACCCCCCCCCCCCCTGAACCATACCAGGCTGCTTGCCCTCAACATGGGGAGGGAGCTTTAGGGTGCCCCCCAAAGCACCTTGCCCATATGTTGATAACCCTGGGCTGTGGTTGTGGGGGTCTGCGGGTGGGGCACTTATCAGAATCTGTAAGCCCCCTTTAACAAGGCCCCCAGATCCCACCCCCCCCATGTGAATGGGTATTGGGTACATCGTACCGCTACCCATTTACCAAAAAAGTGTAAAAAAAGTAATAAAACCACATAAGACAGTTTTTGACAAGTCCTTTTTAAAAAGAAAAAAAAATAGTGCCCCTCAATGTAAATCCATTGTCAATCACGATGCCCGCGGACCCGAAAAATAGAAAAAAAATTAAAAAACGCTTTGCCTCTTCTGAGGCTACCCGCCGTATGCCGCGCTTCAGCTTTGACAGCTGTTTTGTAGGCAAGGGGCGGGGCCACCCAGTTATGTCACTCGGTGGCACTCCCCCCTTCTGACTTCACATGACGTCATCACACTATCCACTAACTACCTGCCTAATCTCTATTGTCGCACACTATACACGGCTGCCGTGTAAGCAGCAGCCTTATATAGTGTGCGGGGTGGACTTAGCCCTTGAGCCATGATTGGCTAAAGGCACCCTGCAATCGCGCAGGGCATTATGGGGCGCTCATCGGCGGGAAAACTTGCCGCCGAGCGCCCCGGTTGTTCGTGCATTCGACGAACACCCGAAGTTCGAGTCAAACTTAAGTTTGATTCGAACATCAAGCCCATCCCTAGTGCCAAATGAACCCACATATCATCTTCTTCAATGTATTAAAATAACTCTTTGGTATGTGTATATATGTATCGGAAGCATTTGACATTTATAGAGTACTTTCGGTAGGATTCCCGTTTTAATCATATTAATACGCCCTATCCAGGAGAGTGGTCTATTGGGGATTTTCCTTAGTTCTTCTATAATTTAATTTATTAACAATAATTTGTTTGGTATAAATGCTTCCATTTTGCTGCTAATTTTATCCCTAGGTATCTTAATTTTTCCTGCCATTTAAATGAGAATTCTTCCTGTAGACCTTTCCTTCTTTCTTATTTATGTTTAGGATTTCTGATTTCAAGGGATTTATTTTAAAATGTGATAAGTCTCTGTAGTATTTCAGAAGTTTCATTATATTAGGTAAGGTTATTCTGGGGCTAGAAACATAAAACAAAATATCATCCGCACATGCTGCCACGTAATGTTCTACATCCCCAATTTTCAGTCCCTTTATATCTATGCAGTTCCTAATAGTAGCCAGTAGAGGTTCAAGTGTTAGAATGAACAATATGGGTGATAAAGGACAGCCCTGTCTCGTGCCATTTTTTAGCTCAAAAGCTTGGGACGGTGTCCCATTTATTGTGACTGATGCCCTTGGTTGTCTATATAGCAGTTTGATCCATTTAATCATTCTTGGTCCAATACCTAACTCATCCAGTGTTGCTAACATGAATACCCAGTCCACCCTGTTGAATGCTTTTTCTGCATCTACTGACAGGAGCAAGGCTGGGTACCCATCTTTTTAAATTTTTTTGTAGGAGTAACAATTTTCTTACCACAATGTCTCTTCCTTCCCTCCCTGGTACAAACTCTACTTGATCTGTATGTATCCATTCCGGCATTAAACCCTTCAGTCTAGTGGCTAATATTTTTGCGTATATTTTTATATCTATGTTTAATAGAGACATTTGGTCTACATCTAGAGCACTGCGTGATATCCTTATCTTCTTTTGGTATTACTGTAATATGAGTCAACAATGATTTTTTTTCTTATTTCACTTCCATAGTCCAGGGAGTTTCAATACTTACATAGTTTAGGAACTAGTATTTCTTTACATTTTTCATAATAGTCGAAAGGCCATCCAGCCCTGGGCTCTTTCCTATAGCCATCTCTTTTAAAGCCTCGAAAGTTTTTTCTTGGGTCATAGCTCTTTCTAGTTCTATCAATTTTCCATCCTTTAATTTGGGTAGCTTAGCTTCTTTTAAATATTTGTATCCTTTCCTTTCTCTCTAAATCATATAACTGTTTCCCAGGGGATCTTACTGCATACAATGCACTGTAAAACTTCTGAAATACATCTGCAATATCTTTTGTTGAATGTGCTAGTTCTCCTATCCTGTTTTATAATTCTTTCTATAAAACCCACAGATTTTTTCTTCCTTAATATGCTTGCCAAGTATTTCCCTGGTTTATTTCCCCAATTGGTATCTTACTCTACTTACTTTATTAAAAGTTATCCTTGTTTCCTGTTCCCTTAATGTAATTTGTCTCTTTTAACGCTAACTGGTGTTGTGTATCTTTTCCTTTTTTGTGCCTTTGTTCTAACTCATGTAGTTCCTTTAGTATTTTGTTAATGTTGTTCAGTCTCTTTCTTTTTTTGGGTCCCTATTGATAATAAAACACCCCTAATGTAGTCCTTATGGGCTTCCCATTCCGTAGCATGTGATACTTCCTGTGTCAAATTTATCCTAAAATAAAGCTCTAGTTCTGGGGTCCTCAAACTTTTTAAACAGGGGGCCAGTTCACTGTCCCTCAGACACTGTTGGGGGCCAGACTATAGTTTGAAAAAAAATATAAACAAATTCCTATGCACATATACCTACTCGCTATGTTATTTACACCAGATATGCACATTAAATACCTGCTTGCTCTGGTAAACAATTAATTTCCCCTGGGGGACTTGTACCTTCTTGGCCTCAGGAACTAAAGTGCAAGCAGTGCAGACAAGTCCCTGTATGAACCCCTCAGAGCTGAAGACCTGACCCCCCCAACTAGTGAATGACTACAAGTCCCAGCATGAACCCGTGAGATCTAAGGGGTCACATTCTTAGATCTCAGGGGCTCATGCTGGGACTTATAGTCCTTCACTAGTTGGGGGGGCTGTCATGTCCTCAGCTTTGAGGGGTTCATGTTCTTTGCACCTTCTGGCTCCTCCTTGTCCCCGGACTCCCGCTGGGGGTGAGTCACCGCAAAAGACCTCTGACACCGCCACTACACTGCGCCACTGCTCCCTCCTTCACATTCTCCACTGTTTACGGCCACTCGCCATGAGGGTATGCTGATCCTCCAACTGTTTCTGACGGGCACCTCCTGGAGCTACTAGCAGGTGCTTCCTGTAGGCACCATGTTCAGGCTCTGCTCCAGTGTCTACCCTATCCTAAGGTATTCCCAGAAGATCAGTATTCTGACAGAGTGGAAAGTGAAGTGAGACTATTCAAAATATATTGTAAGAATTTTAGGTCAGGCAAATAAATTAGTATATAGGAGAGGATCTAGAAGTATCTCTGGTGGTAAAAGCTCTTTGTGAAAATGCAAAGCATATAGTAGATTAAGCTGGCCATACATTTTTTTTATTTTGATTAGCCAGTAAGCTGATCGAAAAAACTGAACATCTACACAAGCAAGGTTGATAGAGGAAATCCTCCGCAATGTGTTATTGTATTCTGACAGTGGGGACAGCTGTCAGATTGCACTCATCAGCTCTGCCACTAATAGAAAAAAAAAGTTGCAACAAGTCCATTCATGTAAAGTTGATTATTAGTTTGATTTCTCATGAATAGGTACAGCCATAGATGGATCAAAAGTCGGCCAGTCCCTGCTTTTCTGGCTGAATTTTGATCCAACTATGTATATCCAGCTTTAGTTTGAGTTAACATATTTTGGTCAAGACATTAATCAGTATATACAAGATACAGTATATAGATATAGCGTAGCACAACTTTCACAGAATACCCCAAATCATAATAAGCCACATAATAAATGGTTATGATTATCCAAATTGATATATAGAGTCCACAGAAAATAGAGTGCTTCCAATCATCACTGACAAATGTGAAATTTGTCTTCTTCTATATATGGATCATCAACTGTGACATGTGTGCATTCCTAAACATGGTAAGATTGAATGCTCACCTCCTGCTTTCACCGCTAGATATAAAAAGAGGTCAAGTGTGATTTTATTCGCCCACCCTCTGGGCTGATGCGGGGAACTGGAAACTCAAACTCAACTTCTCTCCACCTCATACATCCCTCAAGTAAATGTAAGGCATATAAAAGTACTACTTTTCCCAGTTTGGCAGCTTCTGTGTTTGATTGCTGAAACCGGAAGCAGGAAGCAGGACTTGTGTGTGTGCGTGCGTGCGTGCAGAGAGAGGAGGAGGAGGAGAAGGTGCTGCGGGGGAGCCGGTGCGGGAGATCTTGGGGAACCGAGGGGTCCGATGACTGAAGGGGAGGATCATCTGAGCGGCGGCAGCAGCGGCAGAGGAGGACTAAGAGGGATTGAAGGACTGAGTACCCCCCCACCCCTCAGAAGAGCTGCGGCGTCCGGGCTAGAACCCCCCTCCCCCCCTGTAAGAAAGCGGGCGGCGAGCGGACCGATAACCCCCCCTCCCTTGTTGCGGCGGCGGCGGCGTCTGGTGCTAAGACCCCCCCCCCCTTGTTGCGGGCGGCGTGCGGGAACCCCCCCTCCCCACAGAGAGGAGCAGAGGTGACTAGCTGACAGGGATTGATCGAGGGAGGCGGGGTGCTGAGAGGAGACTGACCGACTCACCGTCAGGAACTGCTAGTGACAGGCTTAAAGGGACACACACTAGGTAAGTAAGACTGGTGACTTAGATTGAACAGTGACTGAGGGTGTAGTGTAGTACCTGAGTATCTGTGAGTACCTAGTGCTACCTGAGTATCTGTGAGTACCTAGTGCTACCTGAGTATCTGTGAGTACCTAGTGCTACCTGAGTATCTGTGAGTACCTAGTGCTACCTGAGTATCTGTGAGTACCTAGTGCTACCTGAGTATCTGTGAGTACCTAGTGCTACCGCTACCTGAGTATCTGTGAGTACCTAGTGCTACCTGAGTGTCTGTGAGTTCCTAGTGCTACCTGAGTGTCTGTGAGTACCTAGTGCTACCTGAGTGTACTGTGAGTGGGTGCGTCTGACCGGGCTGTGCGACTGAGGGTTGTGCGTCTGACCGGGCTGTGCGACTGAGGGTTGTGCGTCTGACCGGGCTGTGCGACTGAGTGTTGTGCGTCTGACCGGGCTGTGCAACTGAGGGTTGTGCGTCTGACCGGGCTGTGCGACTGAGTGTTGTGCGTCTGACCGGGCTGTGCGACTGAGTGTTGTGCGTCTGACCGGGCTGTGCGACTGAGTGTTGTGCGTCTGACCGGGCTGTGCGACTGAGGGTTGTGCGTCTGACCGGGCTGTGCGACTCAGTGTTGTGCGTCTGACCGGGCTGTGCGACTGAGTGTTGTGCGTCTGACCGGGCTGTGCGACTGAGTGTTGTGCGTCTGACCGGGCTGTGCGACTGAGTGTTGTGCGTCTGACCGGGCTGTGCGACTCAGTGTTGTGCGTCTGACCGGGCTGTGCGACTGAGTGTTGTGCGTCTGACCGGGCTGTGCGACTGAGTGTTGTGCGTCTGACCGGGCTGTGCGACTGAGTGTTGGGCGTCTGACCGGGCTGTGCGACTGAGTGTTGGGCGTCTGACCGGGCTGTGCGACTGAGTGTTGTGCGTCTGACCGGGCTGTGCGACTGAGTGTTGTGCGTCTGACCGGGCTGTGCGACTGAGTGTTGTGCGTCTGACCGGGCTGTGCGACTGAGTGTTGTGCGTCTGACCGGGCTGTGCGACTGAGTGTTGTGCGTCTGACCGGGCTGTGCGGCTGTGAGTGTTGTGCGACTGACCGGGCTGTGAGATTGTGAGTGTTGTGCAACTGAGTGTCAAGTGAGTGGAGCGGAATACCAGAGGGTGAGAAGGTAGCGTTAGGAAGCCAGGAAATAGCCACATAGGATAGACTTAAATCGCTGAATCCCCATTAGATTAGATTAGTAGGTACAATGCCCGGCGGGTGTGGAGATGCGACTCGGTGTACATCTTGTGATATGTATGCGTTCCTCAGACATGTGATCGAGGGCGAATACAAATGTGCAAAATGTAAGCACGTTGCTTCCCTGGAAGCTCAGGTCCTGAATCTAGGGAAGCAGCTGGCAACACTGAGACGAATGTCCATACCGGAGGAGAGCCAGGATCGTACCAGTCAGGTGCAGACAGGGGTCTGCACAGAGGTGGGCGGAGTACCGGAGGTGCAGGCATCAGAGCAGAGTAGAGGGGTGACAGATAGGAGGGGTAGAAGGGGACAAGGCAAGGAGGCTGATCCTGGGCTGGAGCACCCCAATAGATACGCCCCGTTGTGTGATGTTGGGGAAACCAGTCAGGGACCAGCATTGCTGGAGCAGAGTGACGCCCCTAGCTGCCAGGGGAAGAACTCCTCCAGTGAGGCCGGGAGAAAGGGAAAGGAAAGACAGGTGCTGGTGGTAGGGGACTCAATTATTAGAAGGACAGACAGTGTAATCTGTGACAAAGACCGTGTGCGCCGAACAGTCTGTTGTTTGCCGGGCGCTCGGGTTCGGCACATCGCGGATCGGGTGAACAGATTATTGGGTGGGGCTGGGGAAGACCCAGCTGTCATGGTACACGTGGGTACAAATGACATAGGCAGAGGAGGATGGAGAGTCCTAAACGATTTCAGGGACTTAGTTGAGGACTAGGACCTCCAACGTAGTATTTTCCGAAATACTACCTGTACCTCGAGCCACACCAGAGAGGCAGCGGGAGATTAGGGAAGTTAACGAGTGGCTGAGGAGCTGATGTAGTAAGGAGGGTTTCGGGTTCCTGGAGAACTGGGCCGACTTCTCAGTCGGCCACCGGCTCTTTGGTAGGGACGGATTGCACCTAAATGGGGAGGGTGCAGCCGTACTGGGTGCAAGGATGGCCAAAAAGTTAGAGGGGCTTTTAAACTAGGGAATGGGGGGGAGGGTACAGATGTAGAATTAGCCAGTGGAAAGCAAGTTTCAGAGGGCAGAAATGGGGGCATTAGCGGTAGGGTGTTCGGAGCTCCTAAACCCAGGGTGGGTACGGGGAAAAATCAAGAGAGCAGCCTAAAAACATCAAACGAGGATATATGTAACCGGTCAAAATTAAGAGGTTTGTATACCAATGCCAGAAGCTTGGCCAACAAGATGGGAGAGCTGGAGCTGCTGATGTTTGAGGAGGATTTTGTGGGGATAACTGAGACTTGGTTTGACAGCTCTCATGACTGGATGGCGACCATTCAGGGGTATTCCCTTTATCGCAGGGATAGAGAGGGTAAAAAAGGGGGAGGGGTATGTCTGCATATTAAGAACAGTATACAGGTAAATATGAGGGATGATATTAATAATGGAGCTATGGATGAGGCAGAATCCCTATGGGTAGAGCTTCAAAGGGAAGGCACGGTGGGGAAGGTAATATTGGGCGTATGCTATAGGCCCCCCAACCAGAGGGAGGAGGGTGAGGCGGACCTCATGTTACAGATAGGATTGGCAGCAAGGATGGGAAATGTCATTATAATGGGGGACTTTAATTATCCGGATATAGACTGGGCAGAAGGAACCGCGCACTCAGCCAAGGCTAGGCAGTTCCTAAATGTTTTGCAGGACAATTTCATGAGTCAGATGGTGAATGCACCGACAAGAAACAATGCGGTACTTGACCTACTGATTACCAACAATACAGACCTGCTCACGGATATAGAAATACAGGACAACTTAGGGAACAGTGACCATAGGTCAATTGGTTTTAGTATTAATTACAGTAATAGGAAACACAAGGGTAATATAAGGACACTGAATTTCAAAAGAGCAAATTTCCCTAAACTGCGCTCGCTGCTAGAAAATATCAAATGGGATAGAACCCTGGGAACAAAGAACACGGAGGAAAAATGGGAGTGCTTCAAGAGCATACTTAACAAGGGGGTGGGCCAGTGCATTCCACAGGGAAATAAATTTAAAAGAGCAAAACTAAACCCTGGGTGGCTAAACTCCAACATAAAAATGTATATTAGAGCTAAAGAAAAGGCCTTCAAAAAATACAAGACTGAGGGGTCATTGGCAGCATTTAAGCACTACAAAGAGTGTAATAAGAAATGTAAAGATGAAACCAAGGCGGCTAAAATAGAACACGAGAGACATATAACGGAGGAGAGTAAAAAGAACCCCAAGAAGTTCTTTAAGTATATAAACAGTAGGAAAGCGAGGCCAGAGCACATTGGCCCCATAAAAGATGATAAAGGAAAAATGGCCACTGAGGACAGAGAAAAGGCGGAAGTGTTAAATAATTTCTTCTCTTCAGTCTTCACAAAGGAATCGGGGGGCTACACGAACCTTGCTTGTAAGGCCGAACTAAATAATACACCTCAGGAAGTGCCGCCATGGCTAACAGAGGATAGACTTAGAGCTAAACTAGAGAAACTTAACATAAATAAATCCCCGGGACCGGATGGCTTTCACCCGAGGGTTCTTAATGAGCTCAGCCAGGTGATTGCAAGATCATTATTCTTGATCTTTAAGGATAGTTTACAGACGGGTATGGTGCCAGCTGATTGGAAAAAAGCCAACGTGGTACCAATATTTAAAAAGGGGCCGAAATATATCCCGGGTAACTATAGGCCGGTCAGCCTAACATCAGTAGTCTGCAAAATTTTGGAGGGGATGTTAAGGGACCACATACAAGATTTTAGTAATGAAAATGGTGTTATAAGTAGTAATCAGCACGGATTCATGAAATATCGTTCGTGCCAAACCAATCTATTAACCTTCTACGATGAAGTGAGCTGCCACCTAGATAAAGGAAAGCCTGTGGATGTGGTGTATCTGGACTTTGCAAAGGCCTTTGACACCGTTCCCCACAAACGCTTACTGTACAAACTAAGGAAGGTAGGTATGGACCATAAGGTGAGTACCTGGATAGAGAACTGGCTCCAGGGGAGAGTACAGAGGGTGGTGATTAATGGGGAGTACTCGGATTGGGCGGGTGTGGAAAGTGGGGTCCCCCAGGGTTCTGTCCTGGGACCAATCCTGTTTAATTTATTTATAAATGATCTGGAGGAGGGGATATCGAGTACAATCTCAGTATTTGCGGATGATACTAAATTAGGCATGCCAATATCTTCTATGCAGGATGTGGAAACCTTGCAAGCGGACCTGAACAAAATAACGGGGTGGGCAACTACATGGCAGATGAGATTTAATGTTGAAAAATGTAAAGTAATGCACTTGGGGGCCAGAAACCACAAAGCAAGCTACTCACTAGGGGGGAACCTCTGGGTGAGTCTAGGATGGAAAAGGACTTGGGGGTACTGGTAGACAACAGGCTTGGCAGTGGCATGCAATGCCAAGCCGCCGCAAGCAAAGCCAACAGAATACTGGGATGTATAAAAAAGGGGATTCACTCCAGAAATAAAGAGATTATTCTCCCGCTCTACAAGACTCCGGTCCGGCCACATCTGGAGTATGCTGTCCAGTTCTGGGCACCGGTCCTCAGGAAGGATGTGCTGGAACTGGAGAAAGTCCAGAGAAGGGCAACAAAAATAATTAGGGGAATGGAGGACATCAGCTATGAGGAAAGACTACAAGCACTGAACCTATTCTCTCTGGAGAAGAGACGATTGAGAGGGGATATGATATCAATGTACAAATACTGTACGGGCGACCCGAGCATAAGGAACAAACTATTCAGAGAAAGGAGATACAATAAGACACGTGGCCACTCACTAAAACTTGAGGAAAGGCGGTTTAACCTTAAAGTGCGTAAGGGGTTCTTCACTGTAAGACCGGTAAGGATGTGGAATTCTCTTCCACAAGCAGTCGTATCAGCAGGGAGCATTGACACCTTAAAGACCACAACATACAGGGGTATACAATGTACGGTTAAAAGCAAACACACACACACACATCATAGGTTGAACTGGATGGACTGATGTCTTTTTTCAACCTCACTAACTATGTAACTATACTTTACTAATACTAATAGTCCTCTTTTGTCTTTTATATGCATTACATTTTCCTGAGTGATGTATGAGGTGGATGAGTTTGAGTTTCCTTGTGGGATGCACTTTTACAACCACTATTAATCCAAATGCCAAACATCTATCAGCAGTGTCTCGGCACTTTAAAGATATACATTGGGGGAGACCTGAAAGGGTTCCGATTTTATGGAATAGAAGAAACCTGTTAGAGGTGGCAACCTTCAAAGAAAACTGATAAAAAGAGAGGCATGTTGGATTAGACACCTGTATGCTGCAGCTAATAAATCAGAGATGGGATATTAGTTTATTGCTGAGATAAATGGTATCCTTGTGCACACACCGTGTCTCTCTTTTAAGGTTAAAAATTGCTATGACCAGGAAACACATTGTACAGAAACATCTTAGCGTGGATTTCAAGACGTAATTTTTGTGAGTTTTGTGATTCCAAGGACGTTTGCTGATTTATGAAAATACGAGTATTGGTGCACGGCAATCAGGAGCCGCCGGTGAGCACCGTCCATTTGCACAGAAGATTAGGGATGCCGGGGGGTTGAGCAGCAGTGAGAGCATTTGGATAAGATCAGCCTTGATTTTCGGTAGGAGTTTAAAATCTGATTTATGTGGAGAGATGGGGCAGTTTGATTGTACATGATCAGGTTTTTTTCTCGATTTACGAATGAGGGTGGTATAGGCTTCATTAAAGTCAGGTAATGGAGTGTTATGAGTAAGAATAGTGTTATAAAGGTTAATGAGAATTGGGGATACTTCCGTAGATAAGAGTTAAGTTGTTCCCTCTGCTCAGAAGTGGTTGTAAAGTCAGAAGGTTTTTAATCTTAATACATTCTATCCATTAAGAAAAAACTGTGTGCAGCGGCTCGATGTCTGAATGGACACAGGGAGGTGTGGCTCAGCTCGGTGCCCCCATAGCAAGCTGCTTGCTGTGGGGACACTCAACAGGAGGGAGGGGCCAGGAGTACCAAATTGGCATACGAGAAGAGGAGGATCCTGGCTGCTTTGTGGAAAACCAACTACACAGGGCAGGTAACTATGACGTTTGTTATTTTTACCAAAAAAAAAAATGAAACATTACAATCACTTTTAATTAGGTAAAGTTAACTTGGTCCAACAAAAGTTGGTTGGGAAGGTTGAGCTAAGTAAAGTGTCTTATAACATTGTTTAAAGTGAAGATGGAGCTCATTTGTGTGGTGCTTATTTTAGGTCCCTGGATCTGTTAGTTTTAGAATATGGCCTTCCCAATCATGGGGTCTACTTTAGTTTGGCAAGATGAGGACCTACTTTGTTTCCCCATTTATAGAATTTATTGTTGGTGTATAGTAACTGTTTGTTTTGTTTGAATGGCCACAAAAGCATTCAAAGGACCACTGCCTCCTGCCACCATTTTTGTAGCAGGTGTATTTTTGAACAGGTGCTGTCTGTATGTTTTTGGGACATCAGCTTACAAACTGAAATATTTTATGCAAGTGTCCCTCTTGTAGTTAGTTGTTTAGGCCACAACATGGCCTCTAAGAAAAGGAAGGGCATGTCATGATGAAGTATATGGTCATTTAGATAGTTAACCCAATAAAGCTGGAGAGAAGGTTTAAAATGCTAAGATTTAGCAAGGTGTGAGGGGAACTTCTAGGGGTTGAGTTTGACTGTAGTGTGTTTATGGACAAGATAATTGAACAATGGTCAGAGAAGGGAATATGAGCCTTATTCATTTTAAGGAAATTAGGAAATTTTCGAGTCTGGAGAAAGTTGCATGAGCGTGGTGTGAAACAATCTTCAGACATCAACCAAAGTCACAAGGAGACATCAAAAGTCCTCATTAGAGTCAGTTTGGGTGGAATAATCAAATAAAGGGTAAAGCACAACACTGATATCTCCAGCTATCACCAAATTATTATATGCCTTATCCTGGGTACACATGGGCTGAAAATTGGGCAAAAACTGTAAGTTTGGCAGGTAACAGTCGATTTTTGGCCCGTGTGTAGAGATCCCTGTCCATCAGAAGCATCTGATCGACAATCCATCCAATCAGCGCTTTAGCTGAAGCAGATAAGTAAGATGGGTAAAAAAGGGAGAGGAAGCTGTGTTGGGTGTAAACATATTTCAAAGAGAAACAATATTGCTTCCAATCGAAGCAAAAGCTGTACCTACTTTCAGGATCGTGATTTAATAAGAGTGTAACAATCCTACAGGCTCACCTGAGTCAGAGGACTGCTGGCCGGAGGTATGATTGGAGCCCAGTGGCAAGGACCGCAGGCCGATAGTAGGTGCAGGAAGTCTGGCAGAGGCTTAGTCAGATAATTCGGGTTGGCTACGGTGGTAGCAGTGCTGGATGCCGGATGGACACCAGGTAGTACTCTGCTGAGGACACGGGTTCACCTGAGGTGCGGAAACTAAGTGATAGCTGGTTTTCACTAGAGCCCCTGATGGTGGGGATAGACTGCGCTGCAAGCTAACACCAGGACGCGGTCCTCAGGATCACCCAGCCAGGCAGAGTGCAGGTTTGGTCCGAAGGCGGAGGAGCAGACAAGGGATAACCAGAGAGAAGTCAGACGATCCAAAGGTCGGGGCGGGCAGCAGTAAGCGTGGTCAGACAATCCGGATCAGCAACAGAGGTAGCAGTTCAGTAGGTAGGGACAAAGCAGAAGAGTAGTCGGTAGTCAATTCCTGGTCAGCGTTGGATTTGTGGTAGTAGATAGAGCAGCAGATGAGGAGAAGCTTGATCAGGGCTCAGGAGCTCAATAATCAGCAAGCTTGAGTGCACGGGGCTGGACTTATATAGGGAAGTACCAGGTGTCAGGAATCAAGGGTGATGAGCAAGGCTTGGCAAGACTAAGGTTGAATAATAGGCTTCAGGGAGGAATGCTCAGGGAGGAAAGTCCAGAGAGGACGGTAGCCTAGTAAGCAGGGCTACCGCCTGGGATGTGGCTGGTCACGGGTTCGAATCCCGACAGTACTCCCCCCCCTTCCAAGGTGACCTCTGGGCACCGCAGGGGCAGGCTTACTGGGGTGCCGTTGGTGGAACTCTCTTACCAGTCTGGGGGCGTGGACGTTTTCTTCTGGTTCCCAGGAGTTATCCTTGGGAGGGTAGCCCTCCCAACCAATTAGATATTGCAGTCTTCCCCGGTGGATCCTGGAGTCGAGGATGTTTGCTACAGTGTATTCTTCTTCACCCTGTACCCTCATGGGTGGTGGAGGGGGCGAGTTGCGGCCTGTGAAGGTGTTCTCCATGTATGGCTTGAGGAGGGAGCAATGGAAGACAGGGTGCACCCAATAAAGTCCGGAAGATCGAGCCGGAACGTGACCTCATTAATTTGAGCGGGGATCCGGAACGGACCTTTGTATTTTTGGGCCAACTTTTTGGAGGGGATTTTCAATCTGAGGTTCCTGGTGGACAGCCACACCTTGTCTCCCACATGGAAACCCGGGGTGGGTTTGCGGCGTCTGTCTGCTCCCTGTTTAAAGCGCCTCTGGGCGAGCTGGAGGTTGTTTATAATGTTCTTTTGTGCCTCCTGTAGGGTTGTTAGGCGTTCTGCCACTGCTGGGAGGGTGGAGGCGACAGGTAGGTGCGGAATGAACACCGGGTGCGAGCCTGTGTTAGCAAAGAAGGGGCTGTGCTTGGTTGAGATGTGCTCAGCATTGTTGTAGGCAAACTCTGCCGTGGAGAGATGGTCAAGCCAGTCATCCTGCAGGTGGGAGCTGAAACAGCGTAGGTACTGCTCTAGGGTCTGATTAGTTCTCTCAGTCTGCCCGTTTGACTGGGGGTGGAAAGCGGAGGACAGGTTCACCTTAACCCCGAGCGCCAAGCAGAAGTTCTTCCAGAACTTAGAGGCAAATTGTACGCCTCGGTCGGAGACCACATTGTCCGGGATCCCATGCAGCCTGAAGACCTCTCTGAGAATAAGATCGGCCGTCTGTTTGGCGGTGGGTAGGCCTTTGTAGGGGATAAAATGGGCCATCTTGGTGAGGCGGTCGACTACGACCAGGATGGTGTTCATCCCTTTTGAAGGAGGAAGGTCTACCACAAAGTCCATGGAGATCGAGCCCCAGGGGCGGGAGGGAATGGGGAGAGGTTGTAACAGACCCACGGGAGAGGAACGAGGAGTCTTATTGCGGGCACAGACCGTGCACGAGGAGATGTACCTCTTTATGTCCTTCTTGTATGTTGGCCACCAGAAGGAGCGGGAGAGAAGCTCCTGGGTCTTTCTTGTGCCTAGATGACCGGCCAGTTTGGAGTCATGGTTGAGTCTGAGTACTTCGAGCCGTGCGATTTCTGGTACATATAACTGTAGGTCCTGATGAAACCAATTCTTATTCTCAAGGCAGACATTCCTTGTGGGGTGGGTGAGGAAAGGGTCATTTTCGTATCCTTCTTTGATTGTGCCCAGGAGTTCTTTAGAGTAGGTGGCCCCTACGACCCTTCTCTCAGGTAGGATGTTGTTTTGTCCCTTTTTACTCTGCGAGGGCTCGGAAAACATTCTGGAAAGGGCGTCAGCCTTACCGTTCTTTGATCCGGGGCGATAGGTGATGAGAAAGTTGAAGCGGGAAAAGAATAGGCTCCATCTGGCCTGTCTGGCTGAGAGTCTCTTAGCGCTGCGGATGAACTCGAGGTTCTTGTGGTCAGTTAGTACGATTATGGGGTTGGTGGCTCCCTCCAGCAGGTGGCTCCACTCGGAGAAGGCATCCTTGATTGCCAGTAGTTCCTTGTTCCCAATGTCATAATTCCTCTCGGAGGGGGACATCTGGCGGGAGAAATATGCGCACGGGTGTAGTAGCATCTTCTCCCCTGACCGTTGTGACAGAACAGCCCCCACCGCGGAGTCAGATGCATCCACTTCAACTGTAAATGGCAGCTCGGGGTTCGGGTGGATTAGGATTGGAGCAGAAGTGAAGAGGAGTTTCAACTTGGTGAAGGCCTCCTGTGCCTCGGGTGTCCAGGAGAAGGGGACTGCTTTCTTGGTGAGTTGGGTGATTGGTGCTATGACCTTGGAGAAGTTCCGGATAAACTTCCGATAAAAGTTGGCAAAGCCAATGAATCTTTGTATCTCCTTCTCGTTTCTCGGAATGGGCCAGTTCATCACGGCTTGGACCTTCCCCGGGTCCATGCTTAGGCCCTCTGGGGAGATGATGTATCCGAGGAACTGAGTGGTGGTTCGCTCAAACTCACATTTCTCTAGCTTGGTATAGAGAGAGTTCTGTCGGAGTCTCTGCAGTACCCTGCGGACGTGTTCGCGGTGCTGCTCGAGGTCTTCAGAGAAGATCAAGATGTCGTCCAGGTAAACGACTACAAACAGATCGAGCATGTCCCTGAGGACATCGTTAATGAAGTGCTGGAAGGTGGCGGGAGCATTGCAGAGTCCAAAAGGCATGACTAGGTACTCGAAGTGACCATAACGTGTCCGAAAGGCGGTCTTCCATTCATCCCAAGGGCGGATTCGGACGAGATTGTAGGCCCCTCGAAGGTCAAGTTTGGTGAAAATCTTCGCTGCCCGGAGTCTCTCGAGGAGTTCTGAAATCAGTGGGAGTGGGTACCAGTTCTTTACAGTTATGTCGTTAAGCTTCCTGTAGTCAATGCAGGGACGCAGGGAGGAGTCTTTTTTCTCTACGAAGAAAAAGGGGGCTCCCGCAGGGGAGGTGGAGGGCCGGATAAACCCCTTCCTTAGGTCCTCGTCCAGGTACTCTTTCAAGGCCCTGAGTTCAGGCTCCGAGAGGGGGTAGATACTGCCGAAGGGTATTTCGGCCCCGGGCAACAGTTCTATAGGGCAGTCATAGGGTCGGTGTGGTGGCAGCTTGTCTGCGTTTTTCTTGTCGCAGACATCCTGGAACTCGCGGTATTGAGGGGGTAGCAGATCCTTGACGGACAGTTCAGATATGGTGGTGTCTTCGGGTGGAAGGACAGGTTTGTGGGAGCAATTTAGCGAGCAGAACTCGGACGGGAACCGTATGCAGCGGGTTTCCCAGTCCACCGAGGGGTTGTGGGTGGCCAACCATGGGATGCCCAAGATCACCGGAAACTTCGGGGAGGCGATCAGCGAGAAGTGGATCTTCTCCTGGTGATCAGGTTCTATAAGGAGTTGTAGTTCCATGGTCTCATGAGTCGCCGGCCCCGAGGAGAGTGGGGATCCGTCAACGGTTTCCAGGTCAACAGGGGCTGCCTTGATTGTCAGTGGAATGTTCTTTTCGCGGGCGAAGGTTAGGTCCATGAAGTTGCCTCCCGCCCCGGAGTCTAACATCGCAGAACAGGGGAGTTGTCGCCCCTCAATGTCGATGAGGATGGGGACGATGAAATGGGATCCATGAGCCGCTGTGTTGTTATCTTCAGGGGCTGCTGCCGGGGTTGGAGTCTGTGATTGCTCCTTTAGCTCCGTGATGGCAATAGTTTTTCGGATCTTATTGGGACATTTGATGGCAAAATGACCCGGCTCTCCACAGTAGAGGCAGAGGTTTTCGGCCAGCCGTCTCTCCTTTTCAGCTGTGGATAGAGACCTCCGTAGTGCGTCGACCTGCATAGGTTCAGTTTCTGACTGAGGGTCGCGCTGGGCAGTAGAGGAGAAGGAGTAAGTGGGTCTGTGGTCCGAGGACCAGAGTCTTTCCTTCTTCCCCTCGGAGAGTCTTTGATCTATCCGGATGCATAACTGAATAAAGTCATCCAGATCGTCCAGGGCCTCAACTCTGGCGAGTTTGTCTTTTATTGCTTCAGAGAGGCCTCGCCGGAATTGGCTCCTTTGTGCTGCTGGGTTCCAGATGGTGTCCGTGACCCAACGGCGAAATTCGGCGGTATATTCGGCGACGGAGCGTCTCCCTTGTCGCAGACTATGTAGTCGCGCCTCGGCTGTCGCACAGCGGTTGGGATCATCGAAGACTAGGCTCATGGCGGTGATGAAGTTGTTTAGGTTGTCCAGGAGCAGATTGTTAGACTCCACGTATGGCGACGCCCATGCTAATGCTTCATCCGTCAAGAGATTGATCATGAATAACACCTTCTTTTTATCGGTGGTGAAGAGGGCCGGGTTCATCTGAAAATAGATGCGGCATTGGTTCAGAAATCCCCGATACTGGCGTCTGTCACCGCCAAATTTTGATGGGAGTGGCATGCGGGTGTCTGCGGCCGCGCCGCGGACGTCTAGGAGTTGCCTCTGTAGTTCAATAATCTCCCTCTGTTGGCTTTTGACTACGTCTTGGAGCTGGGCAAATTTCTCCTGATACGTAGTACCAAATTCTTGAAGTTCAGTGACCTGTTTACACAGAGTGGCCATTGCGGACTCCATAGTTAGGCTGATTATTCTGTAACAATCCTACAGGCTCACCTGAGTCAGAGAAATGCTGGCCGGAGGTATGATTGGAGCCCAGTGGCAAGGACCGCAGGCCGATAGTAGGTGCAGGAAGTCTGGCAGAGGCTTGGTCAGATAATCCGGGTTGGCTACGGTGGTAGCAGTGCTGGATGCCGGATGGACACCAGGTAGTACTCTGCTGAGGACACGGGTTCACCTGAGGTGCGGAAACTAAGTGATAGCTGGTTTTCACTAGAGCCCCTGATGGTGGGGATAGACTGCGCTGCAAGCTAACACCAGGACGCGGTCCTCAGGATCACCCAGCCAGGCAGAGTGCAGGTTTGGTCCGAAGGCGGAGGAGCAGACAAGGGATAACCAGAGAGAAGTCAGACGAGCCAAAGGTCGGGGCGGGCAGCAGTAAGCGTGGTCAGACAATCCGGATCAGCAACAGAGGTAGCAGTTCAGTAGGTAGGGACAAAGCAGAAGAGTAGTCGGTAGTCAATTCCTGGTCAGCGTTGGATTTGTGGTAGTAGACAGAGCAGCAGATGAGGAGAAGCTTGATCAGGGCTCATGAGCTCAATAATCAGCAAGCTTGAGTGCACGGGGCTGGACTTATATAGGGAAGTACCAGGTGTCAGGAATAAAGGGTGATGAGCAAGGCTTGGCAAGACTAAGGTTGAATAATAGGCTTCAGGGAGGAATGTTCAGGGAGGAAAGTCCAGAGAGGACGGTAGCCTAGTAAGCAGGGCTACCGCCTGGGATGTGGCTGGTCACGGGTTAGAATCCCGACAAAGAGATAACTAATGTGTTACCAATTATCCTTTAACTCATTTTTCCAATTTTCTTTTTTTTTTTTTTAACCTTTTGTATGCACTAATGTATGCACTAAGTATCTTGGGCATACCATGTACACCTTGTGCTGTCCCTGCTGTGTCACAGTGTGTATCTTAGCTTATAAATTATGTTACATTGTATTTTGCTTGTAATTTTTACCATCAATTGAAAAGAGAAGTTTGGCTTAAAAAAAAGCAAAACAATCATACTCACCTAGATGGCTGCAGCACCGATCCAAGCTGCAGCTGTCCCCCCGCTATAAGACTCAGAACTGAGTGATCAAAGACTCAGTTGTCTTCAGCCTGCTGGGAACCTGTCAGTCACCAACTCTCTGCTCCCCCAACAGCACACAATGGAGCACTGGGCTGTGAAGGGGGCGGGAGCAGCTGATTGAGAGGCTGAGTCAGCGGCCAGTTCAGGCATCTGGGTGGATCCTGGCTTTAAAGTCCGGATCTTTCCCAAACCTGGCCTGGCTAAGTTACATCAGCAAACAGTGGGATTTAGACCACTGTCAGCTGAAAATGGGTCACAGGAGTGCAGAACAAACAGCACTCCTGTGATCCATAGAAGCATAGCTAAAATAACTTTGGCTATACTTCTTCTTTAAGGACTTATCACAGTAAAATATTTTCTAAAACAATGAATTCACATCTGTATGAAACCGTAAAATAACTTTAAACTATGATAATGCTCAATACACCATGTAATGCCTTGATGTTCATTTTGAGTAGCACCCCAGTGCTGAGAACGTGAATCAGGCCTGAACCCCCCCAAATCCTTCCAAATCAGTTTTGTTGCTAATATTTGCAATACTGATATGCATGTATAGTCATTCAGAATTAAATAATATTTTTAGCCTCAATAATGACTAAATCAGCAGAAAGAGATGAGTGCATTTAAATGGTGGTTTCTTTACACTGTCTTATCTGATCTCAACCATTTTATCCTACAAGCTGTTGACCTTTTTCCGGTTACATAACATTAAACACATATCTGGAAAACAACTACTTTGTGCAGAGCTTTGAACATACAAGCATTAGATGAGACAATTGGACAAAGATACACCACTTTAAAACACATGTCTAAAAAAAATAATCCTTAGAAAGCATAAGCTTTTTTGCCACACTCTTTCTAGGAAAAAAATTCCTTTTGTGTTTATTTTTTTTTTTGTCTAGTTACTATGATTTATTATTGCTCATACATCTTTCTTTTCTTTTGCCACCTATTCAGTGTGAAATTTATCAACAAGATACAGTATGTGCATAGCCTAGAAGAACTGGAGCAAATCATCCCTATGGAAAATGTACATATTCCTGAATGCGTATTTCAGTAAGTTAAAAACAGATGATCGTTATCATAATTGTGTTGTCTATTTATTTGTAAATGCCATTAATTTTGTGACCTACATATTACAAGACTTCTAAAACATGAAGAGCAACCAAGCAACACTGTAGCTGCAATGACTCATCATTAACGCTTTTAAAATGTCCAGTCTAATGCCCATACTAAAGCTCATTAACGCCTATACTATCGCTATAGGAGCGTTTGTTAAATGTTAGAAATTTAGTCAAGTGTGAACAAGCCCTTAGAGGCTCCACTCACATACTGCATTAGAAGAAATAGTGGCGGTCAATTCTTTCATATGATGAATCTCTTTAACCTTGGCATACCACAGGGCAAGAGATTGTGGAAGAGTCTGCCTCCACAGCACGGATATACGGGCCTTAGCCGCATTAAGTAATTGTAGGGTCAGAGATTTTTTATACTTCCGCAAGGGTCTCCCCGTCAGGTGGAGCAGACATGCCGCAGGGTTGTTACGCATGTCTACAGCTGTCAATTGCTGAATAGTATCTGTCACCTCCCTCCAGAAGGACCAGAAAATATGAAACATGGTGCCCATGTCAGAATCACAGCGCCAGCACCTGTCCGAAACCGAAGCATCAAATTTATGTAGCAGATAGGGGACCCTGTACCAACTGGTGAGAATTTTATAGCCCACCTCCTGGTACTGATTGGCGATAGAGGATTTGTGAGCTATAAGGAGTATCTTTTCCAGCTGTGGAGCAGTGAAAGTCATGCCTAGATCAGATTCCCAACATTTTATTAATGGGAGGTCTTCATTCCTTGTCAAAGCTAGCAAGTAAGAGTACATGAGGGATAGCGTATGTCTAAGAGGCTCACCCATCAGGTAGAGTCCCTCAGGCGAGGAGCGTAGCCCAGTTTCAGGAAGGTCTAAAGAAAGTCGAAGTTGGTTTACTTGTAGTGGGTCGAGAGGAGGGTCCGAGAGTCGGGACAGATCTGTCGGAGAGGGTAAGTCCCCCCTCATCCAGAAGTCACCCAAGAGGGATCTCCCCTAAAGCCCAATCTCCGCAGGCCCCCACGTGGCAATGCCAATCAAGCACTCTGGAAAGGTGTACCGCATGGTAGTAACGAAGCAAGTCAGGAAGACCCACACCCCCCCTCGCTTTAGGCAGGGACAGAAGTTGCAGCTTTATACTCTGGACCTTATGGGACCAGACAAAGGCCCGAAATAGGGACTGTAGCTGCTTGAGAAATGGGAGCGGAAGACAGATCGGAATGGCCTGGAGGACATATAGCAACCTGGGCAGCACGTTCATTTTAAGGGCACTGCACCTCCCGAACCACAACAAGGTCAGTGAGTGCCACTTCTGCAGGTCCGATTTCAGAAACTGGAGGAGGGCAGGAAGTTTGCTTGATATAGGTTAGCCGTGTCGGGAGTGAGATGTACACCCAGGTATTTAATGGATGAGTCCGTCCACTGGAACGGGAAGGAGGCACATAGATGAGCGGCCGTCCGGGCTGGAAGCGAGACGTTAAGAGCCGACGACTTAGGAAAATTTATTTTGTAATTGGACAGCTCACCGTATGATTTAAGGGCACATAAAATGTTGGGAAGGGAGATTTGCGGATTAGTGACACTAAAAATCAAATTGTCGCGAAAGCTGCGACCTTATGGTGACCTGAGGATTTTTCAATGCCTGATATGTCCGGATCCCTTCTGATGGAGCAAAGAAAGGGTTCCAAGGTCAAAACAAAGATGAGGGGGGACAGAGGCCAGCCCTGTCACGTCCCGTTCAAAGGGGAAAGAAGTCCGACCTTCAGTCTTTGACCCGCATTGCCACCGTGGGTGTTAAATACAGGGCCATAATCTAACGGAGCATATGAGGGCCAAGACCTATGTGCGAGAGAGTGGCGCGCATGAAGTGCCAGGCCAACCTGTCAAAGGCCTTTTCAGCATCCGTGGAGAGTAGCAGTAAAGGGTGCCCTTTGGCGCGGGATGTATGGATCAGGTTGATAATCCGGATCGTATTGTCCCGGGCATCCCTCGATGGTATGAGTCCCGCCTGATCCAGGTGGCTCAAGCAGGTGAGGTGAGGTAAGAGCCTGTTCGCCAGGATGTTAGCATAAAGCTTCAAGTCCACATTCAACAACGCGAAAGGACGGTAGTTCCCACACTGTGCCGGGTCCTTCCCTTCTTTGTGGCTGAGTGTGATGTAGGCCCTAAGCGAGTCAACAGGTAAGCCACCACCTTCACGCAGGGCGTTATAAGTCGAGAGGAAGTGTGGGGCAAGAGTCGGGGCATAGGCCTTGTAATAGGCTACAGTGAACCCGTCAGGGCCCGGAGCTTTATGAGGTTTGGTCTGGGCCAGTGCTACGTCAAACTCTTCGGCAGTAAGGTCAGTCTCCAAAGATTGGCTCATTTCCACAGGAAGAGTGGGCATGCCAGATTCCCGGACGTAACCCTCGGTGGCCAAGAGTTGGGTCGCCAAAGACTCAGGGGACGCATCAGGGTGGAGATTATGCAGAGCCCTGTAAAACGCACTGAACTCCGATGCAATGGCCGCAGAGGTGTGAACTCTGTGCCCGCTCTGAGTGTCGATGTAGGGGACAAAGGTGCGTGTTCTCGGGCCCCGTAGAGCCCTGGTCAGCATGGACCCTGGCTTTTTGGAGAACTTATAGATGTGGCGTCTAGCCCATGCCAGTCTCTGTGAGGCCTTTCCAAAAGAGGAGGGCATTTAACTCCTCCTTAACTTTTTGCAGGGCTAACAGGTGAGTCTGCGCCAGGGATTGCTTATGTAAAGCGCTGAGGGAGTGCACCTGCTCTAAAAGGTCATCAACCTGTTTAATCCTGTCCCGTTTCAGCCAGGCTCCAGCCCGTATCAAGACGCCCCACACCTTGCACTTATGCGCCTCCCAGACTGACGCAGAGCTGGGGGTAGAATCTACATTTTCACTGAAAAATTCGGCCAGAGTCTGTGACAGCTCCGCCTGCACTTCCGGGTTCTGCAAAAGGGACTCGTTCAGCCTCCAGGTCGCAGGTTTGGAATGGAGAGTAGAACGTGTAGTCTCGGACTGTGGGGTGTGTGATTCTCCAATGGTTGACCAAGTTTAGAAGCAACAATTCCGCCTTCAGTTTCTTTAGGTATGAGTAAGAGATATGCAATCCACCGCGAGACACGGCCAACTCCGGTTCCGGGGCAAAATTGAAATCCCCCCTATTAGGAGGAGACCCTCACGGAATTCCAAGAGAACAGGGAACCAGTGACCTCAGGAAAGGCAACTGGTCCGAGTTCGGGAAATATGTATTAACCATCGTGACCGTTGTAGTGCCAAACTTCCCTTTCAGAAGGAGATATCTACCCATGGGGTCCACCTTTTCCCTTCAATGAAAGTCCATGGGACCTGTCTAGCCAGAATACTAACCCCTTTAGATTTCGATAGAGGCAAAGGGGCATGATAGGCCAAGGGGTAGTCTCGATTGCACAATTTAGGGACCTTGCCAAGTTTGAAGTGCATTCCTGAAGGAACACCACCTGTGACCGCAGGCGTTTGAGGTCAGATAGCAGTCTGGACTGCTTCTCAGGAGTTGCCAGGCCCCGCACGTTCAATGAAGTGACTTGGACCTTGGACCCAATCTGAAGGGCCATGGCCGCCATGGAAGCACGCAGCTCCCAGGCAGAGGGGGAGGTTGAGGGAGGGGGAGGAAATGAGGAGGAAAGTAAAACCTTGGACAGAGGGGTGGATGTAGTATACTTGGATTTTGCAAAAGCGTTTGACACAGTTCCCCACACACAGCTAATGTGTAAGGTAAAGTCTACTGGCTACTGGCTTGGAAAGATCAGTTTGTAAATGGATAGAAAATTGGCTAAAAGATAGAATTCAGAGAGTAGTGGTTAATGATTCTTACTCTGAATGGTCTAAGGTTATCAGTGGTGTACCCCAAGGTTCAGTGTTGGGACCCTTACTTTTTAATATCTTTATAAATTATAGAGGGTCTGGGATTAAAAGTACCATATATACAGTAAATAAAGAGGAAAAGCAAGCTTTACAGCAGACATTTAACTGTGATCACTTACCATCCTCCATGTTCTCCAACAACACCGTGGCTGAGTCCAGGGCACCCTCCCTTCCATTGCTCACCGGTCTACTGCCGTAGATAGCGTCCATTTGGTCGAACCACTTCCATCTTCTTCTGTTTGAACCACTCCGGCTGTTGTGGTCCTTTATGGTTCTGTAGTTGATTTTTTCATTTTTTTAATTTGTCCCTGCACTGCTTAGAGCTGCGGCGGTAGCCGTGTGTGGCCAGCAGCTGAGCGAGTTCCTGGAAAACCTTCTCATTGCTGGTCGCCCCATCCAGCTCTCGCTGTATCCGCTCCTCGGCTACCAATGAGAGGAACGTCTGCACCTCATCTACTGACTAATTTTCAGACATATTATGCAGCGATTCTCAAGCAGTCTGCAGTCTGTAAAAAAAATGTCCCACAATTCTGTCTCTTCACTGCAGCCTTGCTCCCCCACTGGGCTCAGTTCTGGTCTGGCAGCGAATCTGTTGGCAATCTGGAGGTTAGACACAAGCCATGGCAGCAGTGAACATTTTTATAAATGCAAATAGTTTTATCACAATCCTATAGGCTCTCTCACTACTCACAGGTTTAGCCCTCTTTAGCCCTGAAGACGACAGTACAGTGTGACAGTGGAGTACAGTAGAGTGTGACAGTGGAGTACAGTATGACAGTACAGTGTGACAGTGGAGTGTGACAGTGGAGTACAGTATGACAGTACAGTGTGACAGTGGAGTACAGTATGACAGTACAGTGTGACAGTAGAGTGTGACTGTGGAGTACAGTGTGACAGTACAGTGTGACAGTGGAGTACAGACAGTACAGTGTGACAGTGGAGTACAGACAGTACAGTGTAACAGTAGAGTGTGACAGTGGAGTACAGTGTGACAGTAGAGTGTGACAGTGGAGTACAGTAGAGTGTGACAGTGGAGTACAACAGTACAGTGTGACAGTAGAGTGTGACAGTCGAGTACAGACAGTACAGTGTGACAGTAGAGGGTGACAGTGGAGTACAGTAGAGTGTGACAGTGGAGTACAACAGTACAGTGTGACAGTAGAGTGTGACAGTGGAGTACAGTGTGACAGTAGAGTGGCGCTTTATTTTGAGTGTACATTCAACATCTAGCAGAAACAATCACTTCTATGGCATTGTGGAGAGCCTAAACTGGCTCTTCACAATGCAGCACCCGATAGCCGATTAAAAAATTGGCTCATGTGAGGACACCATTCCTGGGCAGTCAGCAGCTACAGTATTTTGTAGCTGCTGACTTTTAATTTTTCCGAATGAGCCTGGACCTCTTTAGCTGCACTACACTGCAGACAGGTCATTGGGGGGTTAACACATCCCTGCACATTTCTCACTGCAAAACTACTCATAATCCTATGGGCTCTCACTACTCACACTGGCGCTTCTCACTGCAGTGGTGTCGCATAAACAATGACAGTGATGATTATTGACCAATCACTGCCTTGTAGTGAGGACCAATCAGGCTGCATGGGAGGGATTGTGGAATTTGGTATCGGTACGGAACGCTTGGAACCACAATCGAGGTGGTACTGATTATGCGAGCCGTACTGTTCGGTTCCATGTAGTGGAAAAGCGCCGCCGCACCGTACCGAACCGTTCCAACACCATACCATGCGGTGCTAATACATACTAGGTGGAGTAGAACTGGGGGAATAGCGGAGAAGGATCTGGGTGTTCTGGTAGATCATAAACTTAATAATAGCATGCAATGCCAAGCTGTGGTTTCCAAAGCAAGCAAAGTCCTTTCTTGTATTAACAGAGGCATGGGCTCCAGAGAGATATCATTTTGCCCCTGTACAAATCATTAGTAAGACCTCATCTGGAATATGCAGTTCAGTTTTGGGCACCAGTTCTTAAAAAAGGATATCGGGGAACTGGAGAAAGTGCAGAGAAGGGCAACCAAACTGATAAGAGGCGTGGATGAGCTCAGCTATGAGAAAAGATTAGAGGAACTGAATTTATTCTTTCTTGAGAAGAGGAGATTAAGGGTGGGATATGATCAGCATGTATAAATACATAAGGGGTCCATATAGTGAACTTGGTGTTGAGTTGTTCACTTTAAGGTCAACACAGAGGAAAAAGGGGGCACTCTTTAGGTCTAGAGGAAAACAGATTTCGTCTCCAAATATGGAAAGGTTTCTTCATCATAAGAGCTGTGAAAATGTGGAATAGAGGTGGTTTTGGCCAGCTCACTAGATTGCTTTAAAAAAGGCCTGGATTCTTTCATGGGGTACAACATTTTTTTTAGGTAACGTTGATCCAGGGAATATCTGATTGCCTCTCGGGGAATCAGGAAGGAATTTTTCCCCCGGCTGTAGCAAATTGGATCATGCTTTGCTGGGTTTTTTTCGCCTTCCTCTGGATCAACTGCGGGTATAGGATTGTGTATATGGGATTGTATGGTTGGGTTTGCAATACTGTTTTTTTTTTTTTTGTTGAACCAGATGGGCTTGTGTCTTTTTTCAACCTGACTAACTATGTAACTATGAAAGGGTGGGGGGGGGGGGAATAAACTGAACTGAGAGAGGGTGGGTAGAGAAGGCACAGAGGAAACGGCAAAGAATAGGAGAACTGCAATGAGCGAATCAGGTCAGGGAGATAACAAGGTCAGCTACAAACGGTTATATGGAACCAAGCGCAACTAGGCGCAACCTACTTGGGGAAGAGGTAGGAGAGACTCTGCAAAAGCAGTGGGAGACACACCGCTGGGGTGCCAGCCCAAATGAAAATAAGTGCCTGCATGGGAAAATACATGGGGGGAACTCTGTCACAGTCGGTAGGGGATCGGTTACCAGAGACCAGGCGGTACGCGACCCTGAGACCCCACCACGGAAAAAGCCGCGGCATGGAGCCCGGCATGGCACCCCACCCCCACGGCCCCAGGGCACCCGGATGTACCCACCCAGTCCATCACTGTAACAAGAGGTCAACCCCCTTCAAAACTAGAACCCATTACTCACCGGGGGCGTTGAAGGGGAGATAAACACCTGCCCCCCCCCCGCCTTCCAAGATGCACCCTACTTAAATCAGAGGCATAACAAAATACAGAAGCAACATTTCCGTGAAGAGCAGATATGAACCATAACATGACCGATTATGAATAGCATGAGAGACATATAAAGGATATGGTGTGGTACCCGAGGGCACCTGCAAATATAGCCCCCCCCCAGATGCCGAATCAGTTGTGATGGTTCAGGAGAGGTCGGAGCTTCGCTGGTGGGTCTTCGCATGGCGGAGCGGCATCTGCGGCGTTTGGGACGTTGCAGTCTCGGTGAAGCTGGGCGAGAAGGAACAGTGGTCAATTGGAGATTCAGCCAGTCTGGCACGGAGACTGGGCGGACGCCCAAGAATGCAAATAGTTCAGGAAGCTGTTCAGGCCAGCGTAGGGTGAAAGAGTCCACAGTTTTCTGGACCACCAAATGGAAGGGGTGACCCCAGTGATACGTAGCTCCAATGCTCCTCACGACATGCAGAAGGGGTCGCAGAGAGGCCCGCATCCACAATGTCAAGCGGGAGAGGTCAGGGAACAGCCGGACAGTCACTCCGTCAAGGAGGTCCAACGGACCCCTGGACCAGGCCCTCCGCAAAATCTCCTCTTTGACTGTATAGAAGTGCACCCTGGCGAGGATGTCACGGGGGGAGTCAGGGTTCGCAGTGCGGGGTCCCTGTACCCGATGTACTCTGTCCAGCCCAATTTCTGCCGTCGGCGGTTTATCCAACAAGCGGTTGAAGATGGCCGTGACCGTGGCCTTTAAGTCGCCACTAGAGGTTGCCTCCGGGATCCCTCTCAACCTGATGTTGTTGCGACGGTTGCGGTTCTCACGATAATCTAGTTGGAGCTGGAGCAGGGCCATGCGGCAGTTGTGCAGTGCCTGGGAGTCCTCCAGGGCCCGTACTCGGGTATCTAGGGCATTGGTAACAGTTTCTACCTTAACCACCCTGACATCTACATAGTCTATCTGCTGCTTCAAATCATTAATTCCATTAGAAAGCGTACTCACAATTGACGCCGCCATTTCTGTTTTGTGGGGATGAGGGAGAGCAGGGTCCTTCAGTTTGAAGCTGTGGGCTGTTCCTGGCCAGAAGGGGGAGCCGACATGCCCTGGGAGTCAGCCAGCTGGACTTCTGGGGATGGGATAGGAGAGTCCAAATGCTCTGGATCTTGTGCTGTGGAGGGGACAGGAGCAGGCACCTGTCTGGCAGCTTTCTTAGAGGAGGCAGAGCTGGCCGAGGCCAGTTGGGTCAGCGCCATGTTGGATTCGGTGGCCGGGAGCGGAGTAGAGGAATTCCTCAAGAAATATGCGGCTATATCTTTACCTTGACTGGCCGCTGGAGTCCCCGGAGCCCTGCCGCTCAGTGGCATGTGAGGATGCGGCACTGTGAGCGACTTAGGCGACTGAATCACCCGGTGTCGGCGCAGAGCTCCCTGGAATGCGGCTTCACAGCGCCATAGCCAAACCATGCCCCCCCCCCCAGCAGATTTTTATCTTGAAAGAGGAATTAGAGTATATTATTTGAGAAACAATAGCCACAAATATTGTACAGTTTCTGGACAGTGTGTAAGCAGCTTGGTATGTTTGCAGTGTAGGAGAGAGACGTGGCAGAATAGAGCCACCATCAGTCCTCAAAGTGCTGTGCTTTGGGATCCCACTGCAATGTTGACAGTAGATCATAACCATGTTACCCTTGTATCAAAGTAGCCAACTAATAGTGGTCTCTCTTTGATGCCACAAATCCTGTGGTCTTTGTGCTAGCTTTTAAGCTTAAAGGACCCAATTCACCAAATTGCCAGAAGTAGAAAACACTGAGTCCTCAACACACCCATGTACAATTACCAGGGTTTTAGAGTTGTGAACTGTCTCTCTTGAAGACTGTTCCATTTTCTCCTTCTGCTTACTGCCAGCACCCGAATCCTTCTTCCTCTCATATTCCCCCTCTGCATTTCTGTTGCCTGTGTCTTACAAGGGTAGAGGCAAAAGGCATAAGATTGTGCTGGCTCTGAGACAGCAGCAACTTTTCCTCTCTCACTTGCTCATGTGCCTCTGGGGCCAGGTCTGTCAAGCCACTGTGTGTGTGTTCCAGCAGGAACATAGTTTTGTCACTAATCCACCTTGTTGTGGCCCACCATTTTGGTTGCCTTCTCAAAAGGTGACAAGAAATGCTGCACACATCCTGTATGATGAATCACTGACATGGTGAAAAGAACTCCAACTCCCTAGAAGCCTGTCCTCGAACCGTAATTGCACAGGTACTTATTGATGACATGCTGATGCTAGTGTAGTTTCTGCCAAATAACCAACATTGATTTCCAATGCATGGGGGTGTCACAGATGAGGCATTGGCAGTCAGTTTGTGTTGGCACTGCATTTCTGCAAGGGGTTGGAGTTGAGGTGTGATCACCTAAAGTGACCACAAATTCTTCTAGCCAGATGATGGATCTCCTAGGAACTAGGGATGATTATCGAGGAAGTGATTTATTACTAGGTTGAGGACATGTACCAGGCAAGTTATGTGTGTCAATTTTCCCTGGGGAAGGGTGAACAGCAGGTTAGTACCATTGTCACACATGACCTTGCTTGGCTGTAGATGGCCTGGGGTCAGCTACTTTTCAACCTGGGCCCGAGGAGCTGTCAGTATCTAGGCACACAAGATGCAAAATAGTGTTTCAGCATTGCATATGCTCTGGAATGCTCAAAAATGGACTACTGGTTTCAAGAAATCAAAGGATGAGGGTCTTTCAAGATGTCAAAGAGGAAGTGGTACAGGTGATTGCAGTCACCAATGTAGTGTGCTCTGTTTTGCATCTTTCACAACTGCCAGTAAATTGATCTAGAGTGCCATAAAGCTTATATAAGCATCCTTGCCTATGCTTGCTGGACCACACACTTGTTGGTGGAGTGTAGGAATGGCATTCTGGGCAAAATATTGGCAGCTAGTTACCTGCCACTGGGGTTCCTCAGAGAAGGAACAAGAGGAAGGCTTTTATAAGCCACTCAGCTACCTCCTGCACAACCGGTGCCTATGTAGCAGTCACTCTGAGAGGGAAAAGGCAGGCGTGCCTTGTTCCTGGGTGGCGTGGCCTGACTACTGCTTTGTTTCTGATTGCCCCCTACTACTGCATTCAGAAGTTCTACTTCTCTCTTTAGGCCTGCCTGACATTTTTCATAAAAGGGGTGTGCGTAAATTTTATGTCAGCAATTGGGGGAATAAATATGTGGTGCTTTACCACACAGGTAGAGGTGAAACAGAGGGAACTTTTGCCTTTGTCGCCAACATATGTACAGTATCTCACAAAAGTGAGTACACCCCTCACAGTTTTGTAAATATTTTATTATATCTTTTCATGTGACAACACTGAAGAAATTACACTTTGCTACAATGTAAAGTAGTGAGTGTACAGCTTGAATAACCATGTAAATTTGCTATCTCCTCAAAATAACTCAAAACACATTATTGTCTAAACCGCTGGCAACAAAAGTGAGTACACCCCTAAGTGGAAATGTTCGAATTGGGCCACCATTATTTTCCAGCACTGCCTTAACCCTCTTGGGGATGGAGTTCACTAGAGATTCATAAGTTGCCCCTGGAGTCCTCTTCCACTCCTCCATGATGACATCACAGAGCTGGTGGATGTTAGAAACCTTGTGCTCCCCCACCTTCAATTTGAGGATGCCCCACATATGGAGATATGCTTGGCCAGTCCATCACCTTTACCCTCAGCTTCTTTAGCAAGGCAGTGGTCGTCTTGGAGGTGTGTTTTGGGTCCTTATTATGTTGAAATACTGCCCTGCGGCCCAGTTTCCAAAGGGAGGGGATCTTGCTCTGCTTCAGAATATCACAGTACATGTTGGCATTCATGGTTCCCTCAATGAACTGTAGCTCCCCAGTGCCGGCAGCACTAATGCAGCCCCAGACCATGACACTCCCACCACCATGCTTGACTGTAGCCAAGACACACTTGTCTTTGTACTCCTCACCTGGTTGCCACCACACATGCTTGACACCATCTAAACAAAATAAGTTTATCTTGGTCTCATCAGAGCACAGGACATGGTTCCAGTAATCCATGCCCTTAGTTTGCTTGTCTTCAGCAAACTGTTTGGGGGCTTTCTTGTGCATCATCTTTAGAAGAGGCTTCCTTCTGGGACGACAGCCATGCAGATCAATTTGATGCAGTGTGCTGCATATGGTCTAAGCACTGACAGGATGACCCCCCACCCCTTCAACCTCTGCAGCAATGCTGGCAGCACTCATACATCTATTTTCCAAAGACAACCTCCGAATATGATGCTGAGCACATGCACGCAATTTCTTTGGTCGACCATGGTGAGGCCTGTGGAACCTCTCCTATTAAACCACTGTATGGTCTTGGCCACCATGCTGCAGCTCAGTTTCAGGGTCTTGGCAATCTTCTTATAGCCTAGGCCATCTTTATGTAGAGCAACAATTCTTTTTTTCAGATCCTCAGAGAGTTCTTTTTCCATAGGTGTCATGTTGAACTTCCAGTGACCAGTATGAGAGAGTGAGAGTGATAACACCAAATTTAACACACCCGCTTCCCATTCACACCTGAGACCTTGTAACACTAACGAGTCACATGACATCGGAGAGGGAAAATGGCTAATTGGGCCTAATTTGAACATTTTCACTTAGGGGTGCACTCAGTTTTGTTGCCAGTGGTTTAGACATTAATGGCTGTGTGTTGAGTTATTTTGAGGGGAAAGCAAATTTACACTATTATACAAGCTGTACACTCACTACTTTACATTGTAGCAAAGTGTCATTTCTTCAGTATTGTCACATGAAAAGATATAAAAAAATACTTACAAAAATGGGAGGGGTGTACTCACTTTTGTGAGATACTGTATGCTGCAGACCCAAAATAAAAGAAAAAGGCTCTAGCAGAAAAAAAAAAAACACCTAAACCTCAAATTTTGCAGAGAGACTGAAATTTTTGCCCATTCCTCCTTGCAAAACAGCTCAAGCTAAGTGAGGTTGGATGGAGAGCGTTTGTGAACAGCAGTTTTCAGTTCTTTCCACAGATTCTCGATTGGATTCAGGTCTGGACTTTGGCTTGGCCATTCTAACACCTGGATATATTTATTTGTGAACCATTCCATTGTAGATTTTGCTTTATGTTTTGGATCATTGTCTTGTTGGAAGACAAATCTCCGTCCCAGTCTCAGGTCTTTTGCAGACTCCATCAGGTTTTCTTCCAGAATGGTCCTGTATTTGGCTCCATCCATCTTCCCATCAATTTTAACCATCTTCCCTGTCCCTGCTGAAGAAAAGCAGGCCCAAACCATGATGCTGCCACCACCATGTTTGACAGTGGGGATGGTGTGTTCAGGGTGATGAGCTGTGTTTCTTTTACGCCAAACATAACGTTTTGCATTGTTGCCAAAAAGTTCTATTTTGGTTTCATCTGACCAGAGCACCTTCTTCCACATGTTTGGTGTGTCTCCCAGGTGGCTTGTGGCAAACTTTAAACAACACTTTTTATAGATATCTTTAAGAAATGGCTTTCTTCTTGCCACTCTTCCATAAAGGCCAGATTTGTGCAGTATACGACTGATTGTTGTCCTATGGACAGAGTCTCCCACCTCAGCTGTAGATCTCTGCAGTTCATCCAGAGTGATCATGGGCCTCTTGGCTGCATCTCTGATCAGTCTTCTCCTTGTATGAGCTGAAAGTTTAGAGGGACGGCCAGGTCTTCGTAGATTTGCAGTGGTCTGACACTCCTTCCATTTCAATATTATCGCTTGCACAGTGCTCCTTGGGATGTTTAAAGCTTGGGAAATATTTTTTTATCCAAATCCGGCTTTAAACTTCTTCACAAAAGTATCTCGGACCTGCCTGGTGTGTTCCTTGTTCTTCATGATGCTCTCTGCGCTTTAAACGGACCTCTGAGACTATCACAGTGCAGGTGCATTTATACGGAGACTTGATTACACACAGGTGGATTCTATTTATCATCATTAGTCATTTAGGTCAACATTGGATTATTCAGAGATCCTCACTGAACTTCTGGAGAGAGTTTGCTGAACTGAAAGTAAAGGGGCTGAATAATTTAGCATGCCCAATTTTTCAGTTTTTTATTTGTTAACAAAGTTTGAAATATCCAATAAATTTCGTTCCACTTCATGATTGTGTCCTACTTGTTGTTGATCCTTCACAAAAAATTACAGTTTTATATCTTTGTTTGAAGCCTGAAATGTGGCAAAAGGTCACAAAGTTCAAGGGTGCCGAATACTTTCGCAAGGCACTGTATATATGTAGGGGGGAAAAAAAGACTATGAAGAGGACAGCAGCTAAACAAAAGGATGTCCTTAGAAGTACTGTTGGGTCTTTATAACTGTAAACACAGGAAGCAGGGTAGGGGGGATTACATAATATGTAGCCCACCACACTGCGATCCAGCATAATTTAGCACAACATAGCAATGTATAGCAGAGACTATCAGCTCCCCTTTAATTACTCCAACATTCACTAACATATGGCTGCTGGAAATCCACCCTTTTATAGTAGGAAGGCTGGAACATTACAAAGTCTCCTATTATTGGCCCTTCTAAGCCAGCTGACATAAGTTCAGAGGCATTATGATCACAAAACTCAGAGTGCCAAATTCCTTAATTAAGACCAGCGATCATCAAACATGCAATATTCATTTTGAACTCATGGTGCCGCTAAACCCAAAGCGCATCCCTACCACTGACTAAAAGTAATCCCTTTTCTTTATCATATATTACGGGACACAGAGCAGCTATAATAATTACTATGTGGGTTATGCCCCACCTATATGGACACTGGCAGATCAATCAAAAAGGAAGTCCTCCCCTATATAACCCTTTCTACACAGGAAGTAGTTCAGTTTTTTGCCAGTGCCTGTAAGGTGTTGGTCAGTGTCACCGATGATACTTGTGCTCTTGGAGCATACTTAGAGGTCTGGACGGTCCTAAATCGTATCCATTTGAAAAAACTGTCAGCCAAAATGGATGGTACCTGAGTCGCATTGGATAGGAGAGAAGATTCCTCGAGGTTTGCCTGTAATGCAGCCTTACGGTGCTGGACCGTGCAAAATGGAACCCTGTGCAGTGTTTGTTCTGACCAAGCTGTTTTCCTGAAGGGTGCTATACAGGTCCAGGGGAGTCGACCTCAGATTAAGGGGGACCCAGTCCCTGAAGGTCTTTTATGACTGAGCCCGCCGTGATGGGTGAAGATTGGACTCCTATTAGCTCAGGGTCCTGCAGCAGAAAGGGTAAGTCTGCATTTTGCAGTTTCTCTAAGAAAAGAGGTCTGTCTGGTCTTTCTCCTAGTGCCTACTGGGGGCAGTGTAATGTTCATACCCTGTGCACTTCTCAGGAGTATTGGACTTCAGTGTCTCCTCCAGCCACTAGAGGGTGAAGGTTCCCATAGTATGGCTTACTCCTGTATAGAAAGGAAATAGAGGGGCGGCTATTCTTGGTGGACCATGTGGGCTGAAGGATCAGCAAGGCCTCTGAGATGTAACTTCAGCCCATGACTACATAATGAAATGTGGGTACTTTCTATTAAAGAGCTAGGTGACCAGACACGGCATGGTTATATACTGCAGAAAGGTATTTTTGTATAGTTAAAGCTCGATCCGGGAGGCTAGTACAACTGTTGATAAACCCCTGTATGGGTATCAGTGCACTTTAAGGAGTTGTGTCTCCAGAATAGTGTGCATTTGGTCTGCAGGTGCTTATTTTCAGGCTGTTTTGAAGCAGCATTGAGGCTGCATTGGATGGCTATGTTCTTGGCTAATCCTGCAAGATTAGTTGGGGCCAAGTTCAGTTGAGCAGGTGCAGCATAGTAAACATGTTTGCATAAACACATGCCTGTTTGCCTACATAAACACATGCTTGCATGGGCACGTTGCATAAATGCATGTTTTTCATAAACACAGGTTGCATAAGCGCTTGCTTGCATAAACGCATGCTTACTTACATGTTTGCTTTAACTCATATTGCATAAATGCATAAACACGTGTTTTCATGTTTGCGTGAACGCGTATTTGCATAAGTGCGTGTTTGCATAAATACATGTTTGGATAGACGCGTGTTTGCATGGGCATGTGTTTTCATGTTTGCATGAGCACGTGTTTGCATAAATGCATGCTTACATGCTTCCATAAATGCATGCTTTCATAAACGTATATTGCATAAACGCATGCCTGCATATTTTCATTTGAACTGCATACATGTATGCTTAATTGCCTTGAACTGCATACAAGTATCCATGAACAGTAAGAATACTTATATACCTCCATATTGGCATACCTAGGTGCCTACATAACGACATACCTGGGTACCTGCATACTTACATACCTATGGTGTTGCATAGCAGTAGACCAATGTTGTTTTAGGCCTGCATCCTTGGGAGACTGCATATTAGGTGTTGGGTAATATAGTTGCTACATTTTTTACCTTTTATACCAGCTAAAACTTCATTTGTGGCTTGGCCCTTCGAGCTAGCCACAGCTCCTGAGGGTTTGCAAAGCTCCAAGCCCCAGTACCTGACTTGCTAAAGTTGCAGGGGTGGTCAATCTCAGTATACCCTAATAATCCTTGCTCAGGAAGCAGTCAGTTTCAGGTTTTCTTTCTATACAATTTTCTCCTGCAGAAATGTATCTAGGTTAAAGCACGTTCCCTACAGACAGTCCTATTCCAAGTTTTTTTTTTTTTTTGTAGAGAATTATTCCCTCTATCTGGAACATGAAGGATCCAAGCATTGGATTGCCAGAGGGCTCTGTTCCCGAAGTGTTGTAGAGCTAAAATTGGTAGTTGATGGGTCAGAATCTGGAGAGGGGTTGGAAGATAACCAGTGAGGCAAGTTGCTCCAGTTGGTTTGAAGGTGGCTACAGTTCTGTGGACTTGGTTTCAGTAGATATCTTGAAACTTTTGGCCAGTACACCTTGCTCTGGATTATTGGACGAACCAGTTGTAGGTTCAACCTGACAATGCCTCTACAGTGGCATATAATCAACCACCAGGGCAGCACAAGGAGTTGTGCAACTGTGGAAGAGAGTGTATGTGAAATACCGCGCCTGCCCTTATGATTGTAAAAAAATGTTTTTTAAATTTTAAACTTCGGGTAATTTCCCCGTCAATTTAAGTGTATGCTTAAATTCGGAAATGAAGTGTAGTGAGGCGCTACTACCCTTGCTATGTACTAATTGATAAGTAATTTTTAGGTGTAACCCAGGGATAAAAATCAATATTCAATATTAAAACTCCAATCATGCCTTTTCAAGTGCAATCAAATATTTTTGTGTACACTGTATTCTGAGATGGAGTATAGTGTAGCACTATTATCCTTAATGAACACAAGTATAATGGGTATTGAACCATGGATATTAAAATAAATATTTTTTTATAGTGCAATTGTGCAATTCCAAGTGCAATCAAAAAAATGTGCAAATAATGCAAACTGTGTAAATCCCAAAATGCATATAGATGTACAACAGAATTATTTTGCTATTAATTTTGCTGTCAATTTAACCACTTGCCGACCGCCGCACAACTATCTACGTCGGCGGTCAGCCCCTCACAGGCAAACTAACGTAGGGCTACGTCGCTTGCTTGTGAGGGTCTAGGGAGCGAGCGCGCGCCCCCGGAGGCGCGCTCCCGGAGGCGCGCTCCCGCGTGGTCACGGACCCCCCCGCGCGTGTGACCAGCGGACCCGATGTCCGCCGGCCACTCGGCGATCGGCGGGGGAGAGGGAGAATGTCAGGCAGCTTGTGTAAACAAGCCACCTGTCATTCTCCTCGCTGTAAAGACACTGATCACATGGATCTACTATGTAGATCCATTGATCAGTGTCCTTACAGCTCAAGCCACAGCCAATCACAGTAGAAAGCACGCCCCTAGGGACACACACAGCCCCTCCCTCCCAAATAAAGTTAACCCCTTCACTACCAGTGTATTTTTACAGTAACAGTGCATATGTATAGCACTGATTACTGTAGAAATGTCACTGGTAACCCCAAAAGTGTCAAAAATGTCAGTCAAGGGTCTGATCTGTCCGCCGTAATGTCGCAGTACCGCAAAAAAAATCGCAGATCCCCCAGGGTTCTGTCCTGGGACCAATCCTGTTTAATTTATTCATAAATGATCTAGAGGAGGGGATATCTAGTACAATCTCAGTATTTGCAGATGATACTAAATTAGGCATGCCAATATCTTCTATGCAGGATGTGGAAATATTGCAAGCAGACCTGAACAAAATAACGGGGTGGGCAACTACATGGCAGATGAGATTTAATGTAGAAAAATGTAAAGTAATGCACTTGGGGGCCAGTAACCAGAAAGCAAGCTACTCACTTGGGGGGGAACCTCTGGGTGAGTCTAGGATGGAAAGGGACCTGGGGGTACTGGTAGACAACAGGCTTGGCAGTGGCATGCAATGCCAAGCCGCTGCAAGCAAAGCCAACAGAATACTGGGTTGTATAAAAAAGGGGATTCACTCCAGAAATAAAGAGATTATTCTTCCTCTCTACAAAACTCTGGTCCGGCCACATCTGGAGTATGCTGTCCAGTTCTGGGCACCGGTCCTCAGGAAGGATGTGCTGGAACTGGAGAAAGTCCAGAGAAGGGCAACAAAAATAATTAGGGGAATGGAGGACATCAGCTATGAGGAAAGACTACAAGCACTGAACTTATTCTCTCTGGAGAAGAGACGATTGAGGGGGGATATGATATCAATGTACAAATACTGTACTGGCGACCCTAGCATAAGGAACAAACTATTCAGAGTAAGGGAATACAATAAGACACGTGGCCACTCACTAAAACTTGAGGAAAGGCGGTTTAACCTTAAAGTGCGTAAGGGGTTCTTCACTGTAAGAGCGGTAAGGATGTGGAATTCTCTTCCGCAAGCAGTCGTATCAGCGGGGAGCCTTGATAGTTTCAAAAAACTATTGGATGGACACCTTAAAGACCACAACATACAGGGGTATACAATGTACGGTTAAAAGCAAACACACACACACATCATAGGTTGAACTGGATGGACTTGTGTCTTTTTTCAGCCTCACTAACTATGTAACTATGTAAGATCGCCGCCATTACGCGTTAAAAAAAAAAACAACAAAAATTACAAAAATCTTTCCCTTTGTTAGTAAACGCGATAACTTTTGCGCAAACCAATCAAAATACGCTTTTTGCGATTTTTTTTTACCAAACATAGGTAGCATAAAACAAATTGGCTGAAAATGTTAAAAAATTTAGATTTTTACATTTTTTTGGGGGGGAATTTCATATAAAAAATGTGAAAAATATTGCTATTTTTGCAAAATTGACGCTCTTTTTTTTGTTTATAGCGCGTAATCAAAAAATCGCACAGGTGATCAAATACCACCAAAAGAAAGCTCTGTTTGTGGGAAAAAAAGGATGCCAAATTCGTTTAGGTACGGCGTCGCACGACCGCGCAATTGTCCGTTAAAGTCACGCAGTGCCGAATCGCAAAATACCCCCTGGTCGGAATGGGGGTAAAATCTTCCGGGGCTTAAGTGGTTAAGTGTATGCTTAAATTCGGAAATTAAGTGTAGTGAGGCGCTACTACCCTTGCTATGTACTAATTGATAAATAATTTTTAGGTGTAACCCAGGGATAAAAATCAATATTCAATATTAAAACTGCAATTGTGCCTTTTCAAGTGCAATCAAATATATTTGTGTACACTGTATTCTGAGATGGAGCATAGTGTAGCACTATTATCCTTAATGAACACAAGTATAATGGGTATTAAACCATGGATATTAAAATAAATAATTTTTAATAGTGCAACGGTGCAATTCCAAGTGCAATCAAAAAAATGTGCAAATAATGCAAACTGTGTAAATCCCAAAATGCATATAGATGTACAACAGAATTATTTTGCTATATTCAACAACTGACAATGGATGTTATAATAAATAATTTCTAAAGTGCAATTGTGCAATTCCCAGTGCAATCAAAAAAATTGTGCAAATGATGCAAAATGTGTAGATCCCAAAGAGCATGTAGATGTGCAACAAAAATGTTTTGCTTTACTCAACAACTCATTTAAAGTGATTAAGTGCAAACAGGATTATAAAATATGGTGCGTGGTTCGTGAATATAAAATGACAATGTATTATGCTCGGGTGACAGAGTGCAATATATTTATGAGTAGATACTCAGTGGATTTAAATAGATATAATAAAAGAAAAAATTGAAAAAATAAAAGTAGATGGATAAGAATATTTTTACGAGTGCAATATGATGTAGCTCAAAAAGTCCATTAATGTGAGGACCAATATATGAAATGAATAAAACAAGTAAAAATGTAACCGCGCTTAGAACTAAAAAAGAGCAGCAGCTTTACAGTGAGACAACACCAAGCACAAATATATATAGAAAAAAAGCTGCGCTAATGAGAACCAATTGTAAATGATTGATAATGTGCAATACACCAATCTCAATAATGTTATTGTGAGTAATAAAAAATGCATAAAACACCTGAAATGCCAATATTGCATCAAATGATAAGTAAAAAAAACACCAAAAAATGCTTCTTGAATTACAAGGACACTACTTGTGACCACTAAAAATCACAAAAACATAAATATAAGCGAAAAATAGTCCATAAGTAAATATGACATGTAATAAAGTCCCAAAGATGAAAAATCCAAAATTAAGGAAGTACAGTGGGTACGGAAAGTATTCAGACCCCCTTACATTTTTCACTCTTTGTTATATTGCAGCCATTTGCTAAAATCATTTAAGTTCATTCTTCTTCCTCATGAATGTACACATAGCACCCCATACTGACAGAAAAACACAGAATTGTTGACATTGTTGCAGATTTATTAAAAAAGAAAAACTGAAATATCACATGGTCCTAAGTATTCAGACCCTTTGCTGTGACACTCATATATTTAACTCAGGTGCTTTCCATTTCTTCTGATCATCCTTGAGATGGTTCTACGCCTTCATTTGAGTCCAGCTGTGTTTGATTATACTGATTGGACTCCATTAGGAAAGCCACACACCTGTCTATATAAGACCTTCCAGATCACAATGCATGTCAGAGCAAATGAGAATCATGAGTTCAAAGGAACTGCCTGAAGAGCTCAGAGACAGAATTGTGGCAAGGCACAGATCTAGCCAAGGTTACAAAAAGATTTCTGCTGCACTTAAGGTTCCTAAGAGCACAGTGGCCTCCATAATCCTCAAATGGAAGACGTTTGGGACGACCAGAACCCTTCCTAGAGCTGGTCGTCTGGCCAAACTGAGCTATCGGGGGAGAAGAGCCTTGGTGAGAGAGGTAAAGAAGAACCCAAAGATCACTGTGGCTGAGCTCCAGAGATGCAGTCAGGAGATGGGAGAAAGTTGTAGAAAGTCAACCATCACTGCAGCCCTCCACCAGTCGGGGCTTTATGGCAGAGTGGCACGACGGAAGCCTCTCCTCAGTGTAAGACACATGAAAGCCCGCATGGAGTTTGCTAAAAAAACACCTGAAGGACTCCAAGATGGTGAGAAATAAGATTCTCTGGTCTGATGAGACCAAAATAGAATTTTTTGGCCTTAATTCTAAGCGGTATGTGTGGAGAAAACCAGGCACTGCTCATCACCTGTCCAATACAGTCCCAACAGTGAAGCATGGTGGTGGCAGCATCATGCTGTGGGGGTGTTTTTCAGCTGCAGGGACAGGACGACTGGTTGCAATCAAGGGAAAGATGAATGCGGCCAAGTACAGGGATATCCTGGACAAAAACCTTCTCCAGAGTGCTCTGGACCTCAGACTGGGCCGAAGGTTTACCTTCCAACAAGACAATGACCCTAAGCACACAGCTAAAATAACGAAGGAGTGGCTTCACAACAACTCTGTGACTGTTCTTGAATGGCCCAGCCAGAGCCCTGACTTAAACCCAATTGAGCATCTCTGGAGAGACCTAAAAATGGCTGTCCACCAACGTTTACCATCCAACCTGACAGAACTGGAGAGGATCTGCAAGGAGGAATGGCAGAGGATCCCCAAATCCAGGTGTGAAAGACTTGTTGCATCTTTCCCAAAAAGACTCCTGGCTGTATTAGATCAAAAGGGGGCTTCTACTAAATACCGAGCAAAGGGTCTGAATACTTAGGACCATGTGATATTTCAGTTTTTCTTTTTTAATACATCTGCAACAATGTCAACAATTCTGTGTTTTTCTGTCAGTATGGGGTGCTATGTGTACATTCATGAGGAAGAAGAATGAACTTAAATGATTTTAGCAAATGGCTGCAATATAACAAAGAGTGAAAAAATTAAGGGGGTCTGAATACTTTCCGTACCCACTGTAAGTAAAGTGAATGAAGGTATGAAGCCAATATCTGTCACCACGGTGCTCCAACAAAAGTGACATGCATTTCTCCTTACCAGATTCTGGTATAAATACAGCCTGTATATATGGTTTCTCACAGCGCCACTCTAAAATAGGGAAATCCTTACTTCAGCGAGCCCCCATGAATATGGCCAGAGAAGGATGGGACTGTTCCTGATATTATTCACAAGTGGGAACTCCGGGGCACCATACAAGGAATGCACAATGTGTGTCAAGTGTTGTCCATTGTCTCTCTGTTGCAGACAAAGCCAACCTGGTCAGTGTGGAAAGGATAGTTTGGAGTATGGTTGCAACGATTTTAGAGTATAGCTTAATGTCTTCATTTAGTAGTGAGATTGGTCTATAGCTGCTAGGGTTAATATCATCCTTACCTGTTTCAAAATAATGGAGATGTGAGCTGAGAGGGCTTGTATTGAGCAGAACTGCACTAGTCATAAATTGCACTGCATCTACTGAATATGCACTTTGACAATCTAATTAGCATGCTTGTTCTATGTCACGGCTTACCTCTCTAAAAGTATGTATTATTTCTGTATGTTTTGTGCTATAGGTATGATGAAGAAAGAATCAAAGCCAAGAGAGCAAGGTATATTTACGTACACACCTGTTAGTAAGCATTAAGATAAACTATGAAAAACTGCTATCATTCAAAACTTTTTTTTTGCATATAAGAGTATTCAAAAGTGCTTAAATTGATAAACATCTGGATAATAATAAATTTGTGTTTTTACTGGCTGGTGTACATAGAGAACTCACAACCCAATGTCTATATAATATGCACACTAGACCAATATCATGAGAAAGTCATTTAACCACCTGGTCTGTGCTACAAGGCATAAGTACTAACATTAGTTAAGAGTTAGCATAAAATGTAATGAAATTTACAGATTTTTTAAAAATGTTTTAGGCAAATCAAAGTCCTAAAATTCTGAGTCATTGTAAATGTCCTTATTTTTTCTTAATTACAAAAAAAAAAAACAGATACTGTTCCATTAAAGCATGTTTTACAGCACAGTGCTTGTGCTGTGTCATTTGCCCCCCTGTAACACCTAAAAACCTGGCTGATCTTGCCAGTTTCTGTCCTCCCCTCTGTAAACTGACCACAGTATATCATGGCCGCTGAGCCCTGACACCGTGGTCAGTGTTCTTGCCTCGGTCATCCGCACCCCTGCACTGTCCTCTGTTCTCCTCTTCCCCCTCCCCTCCCTGCCTGTCTGTCCGTGTCAGCACCCCCCCTCCACTCCTGCCGCTCTCATATTTATCATAAAATAATCCTATCCCCTCCGTAATATAACACTAAGTGCTCCTGTGCCTGTGTTATAGAAAAAAATATGCCGTTCTGTACCTTTTTAGAGCAGCTCCCAGCAATCACGTGACCGCTCGGCTCTCTCTCTCCTCTTTTCCCCGGCTGATGTCAGTGGCAGTGCCCTGGCCCACCCACTGGAGCTGTCAGCCAGGCAGAGAAGAGAGCCGAGGGGTCAGCTGAGCGCCGGGAGCCGCTCTGATATAAGTACTGATCTGCATATTTTTTTCTATAAGACAGGCACAGGGGCACTTAGTGTTATATTACAGAGTGGATTAGATGATTTTCTAGTAGGGGCCTAACAACCAGTTTAAGAATAGTTTGCACTATTTTTCAGATATTGGTGGCTCTTTCACAAGAAACTTTCTGACTACATGAGCAGTGTCAGAATGTTACTTACCATCACAATAAACATTATGCACCATCACTAGGGAATTTAAGATTGGTCTCAAATTTTCATACAATGTTTAAATGAATCTCAGTGTCAACATATACTGTATGTAAGAAAAGCATAAAATCAAACTGTGAAATATTCAATTTACATCAGCAATATACAGTACTGTATATTCCTATAACCACAATGATGGTTTTCTCATGTAATCTATTGCTTGGAATTATAACCCCGTAGTACCTTGATACTTTAAAGTAATGTAGCCTGGTCGCAAGGCTAGTGTTGTTCAGACTGTCGTTCTGTTATTAAAGTTTTGCAAGAGTATTGACTCTTGAATTATGGGAGATATAGTTCCAGGAGGAGCCAGGACCATAGACTGCACATGTAATAGGACTCTTCTCCCAGGGAGCAATATGACTCGTGGAGCCTGCTGGGAGTGTCTTTATAAAGGGGGGCAGGATCAACTTTTGCTCTCTTGCCTCGAGGACAGCGTGCTGTGAGGAAGGGGAAGAGCTGCTGCGGATCACAGAGGAGTAGGCTGGAGGCCTGTCAGTGGACACCGGAGTTGGAGCAAGCGGTGTGAGCGGAAGAATCTCGGTAGTGTGACCGAGCTGAAGGACGCCCTGAGAGGCTGTGAGAGGCGCTAAGCAGAGTGGGACCTGGTTGGAGCGCAGAACAGAGTTCATGGTATTGGGTAAGAGAAATCCAGTATCAACACTTGTCATACACCTAGACTGAGCCAGGGCAGGACTGCTAAAAGGTTATAGCAGTGGGCCATACGGAATTCAACAGTTGCCACAGGACACTGTAGTCACACATAGTGCATGGTGGGTGGAAAAAGGCCTTAAGCTCTTCTTACAGTACTAGGCTGGCTGCCTGTTGTGAAGCATCAGGATCTATTCTCTCATTCATCTGTATGGATTACAATGATTAACTACCTTGGGGATTACAGTTATCAATCACCTTTACTGTGGATTACAATTATTTTCTTTGGATTGGCTGAGCATTACTTACTGGAGAAGACTAGTGAGGCCTCACTCATCCCGTAGACTCTTGCAATCTAGCATAAAGGGGGCCCCCAATAGTATACAGAGTGCACTCTGATAGTTAGTTGGTGCAGAACTGTTGATATACTATATTGCTAAAGAGTTATTAATGATACAATTATACTTTGGGTACTGTTAATATTAATTTGTGTTCACTCTCTATTTACTTTAAACACAGTGTACTTACAGTATTATAGGGTATTAATCCTCTAGCATATATAGATACACCCATATGTATATATGTGGGGATTGTACCTTTGATCCTGAGTGCTGAACCCTGCATAAGTCACAGGTTGGGGATTCAGGATCTATACTGCCTTTAACGTTCTTATGTTATTGGTCATTGACCTTGTTTGTGCATTTCTAAAAACGCAAATCAAAGATCTGTAAATGTGATTCTTTATTGCAACCCTTTTCTTGTGGTCTTGATCATTTATAGTGACAGAACCAATAGTGTCAGTTGGGTTGGAGGTCGTTCAGGGCAACCGAAGTGAAGAGAATATACCTGCATTAAGCCACTCCCCTGGGAGCCGGGCTACATTTGGGGGCTCGTCTGGGATATCCAGTACCACTTAAGCCCTGAATGTCCCTCCCAGAGGACCAGTAGCGGGAGAAGCCATGAATTCTGCTCTTGCCCGGTCCTGGGTACTGTCTCAAGGAGCCAGTTTGGACCGAAGTGTGGTTCTGGAAGTCGCAGGGAATGAGCATATGGAAACTGAAATTAGACGATGGGTGCGGGCCCTAGCTCCAGGACAAGCAGCCTATATCCTGGATGCTCGGGCTGTTTATGGCTTAGGCATAGTTCAAGCATTGGTGGAATGGAGGAAAGATGTGCCTGATGTATTCCAGACAGAAAGGGTGATGCTGGACGAGAATGTTCTGACCAAAGTTTACTTTTCCTTAAAAAAGAAAGAGGACCATGAAGGAAAATCTCCCTCGCCTCCAGGCAGCCCCCGCCCGGGGCCCAGCTCCATGAGCAACGAAGGAGACAAAGCCTCTATACTTCCTGCCCCCTTCTACGCTGACATGAGTCGTTTGGTGGACAGTCTGGTCCTAAATGGGGCAAGTGGGGCTGGCCAAGATTACTGCAAGCTGCGTTTCTTTTCTAGGCAGTCATCCACCCCCACAGGAGAAGAGGACTTTGAGAGTTGGATGGCTCAGATCACTCAGGCTGTGGATGAGTGGAGTGTAGCTGAGTCTGTGAAGAGGTTAAGTGAGAGCTTGAGGGGCCCTGCAGCAGAAGTGATCCGGAACCTGCGGATGGGGAACAAGAACTACACGGCTGATGATTACTTAAAGGCCCTCTTTGATGTATTTGGGCGTGTGGAGAAACTACGGACCTGCTTTATAAGTTTAACCACACTCATCAACATAAAGGAGAGAAGTTATCAGAATACATCTCCCGAGTAGATAAAATGTTGCATCAGATTCTCCTGAGGAAAGGTGTTGACCCGAAAGATGCTGACCGGGTATGATTAGACCGGATATTACAAGGGGCTTGGCCCAATCACCCGATTGTTCTAAATCTACTTCTGAAAGGAGTCAGGGATACCCCTACTTACCCAGAACTCATGTGGGATGTTCGGGAGGAAGAATCATTGCTAGAAGAGAAAAAGCCATGGGGCGAAGGAGCCGTTGAACAACGAATCCAGAAGGGAGAGAGCTACCGCCCGGCTAGTACGAGTGGAAAATAGCCTCTCAGAAGATGAGAGTGAAGCTGAAATGGAGCTGAACCACCAAGAGAAAGCTACAGATAGGAGGAAAGTTAAGGAAGGTTCACCATCAGCTGATTTGATGCTCCAGGTAGCTCAAGCACAGACCCAAATGTGCCAGGCCCTTATGCAGGTCATGGAAGCCCAAGGGAAAGTTCCTGAGACGTGAAAACAATTAAAAGTGTCAAATCTTTTCTCCCCTCGGGGTCGAGGACGTTTCACTTGTGGAGAAAAGGGGCACTTCAGGGCCCAATGTCCAAAATGGGGACTCAGTCCTGAAATAATGGAGGAATTGCTAAAGGCCATACAGAAATTCTTCCTTAATAAGAAGGCAGAAAACTTCAGGGGACCTCAGTGAAGGAGCCAATTGAGAGTCCCGCTAAAAGCCTGAGCTCCAGCAGTCATGAGGATGGTCACGATGACAGTGGGATGAGGTGTGCCTCCCTACCCTTCCCTAATGCCTCTATAACTCTGTGGGGATCCCCTGAATCTGGTAGAGAGACACAGGGGGTTGGTACCTCCACTCCACTTCCACAGAGAGAATTAAGAACTCCAAGAACCAAGTCCGTCAAGGTACAGACTATTGAACTCCCTGAAGGCCCCAAGCCTCGGAGGGCGAGAGACTTCAGTGCCAAGGACTGCCGGAAATTGTTCCAGCCCACCAAAGAAGTTGTACCCAAAAAGTTGGTGGGGCCGTCTCCTGTGGTGCCACTCCAAGTGGAAGGTATTTATACTAAGGCCTTATTGGACACAGGTGCCCAAGTAAAGTTGCTCTATAAGGATTTTTACCACGAGCATCTGAAGCACATCCCTTTATGCAAATTGGAAGAATTAGAGATCTGGGGTTTGGGGACTCAAAAATTCCCCTATGACGGATATATCCCTGTGAAGATAGCTTTTCAACCAGCAGCAGGGGCGGAAATGGAAGTGTTCGACACTCTGGCTGTAGTGTGCCCCCGACCCCCGGGTGCCAAACAGAATTCTTTAACTATTGGCACCAACACGGATCTGTTTTGAAGGATGCTTACCCCTTTGGCGATTAAAGGGTCAACGGAGGAAGAGGGGCATCCTAGGTTGAGATCAGCCTTCCAGCGAGTGTTGCAGGAGTAGAAGACCCCTGTTGAAGAAGTGGGGAAGCTCTGGAGGTTGGGCACCAAAGAGCGGGTGTTGCAACCTGGGGAGAGAACCTGCATGAAGGCTGTAGTGAAGCTGTCATGGGACCAGCCAGGCCCCTTTGTGATGGTAGAAGGGGATTTGTTCACAGAAGACAGCGGGATTGAACTAGTGTCGGAAGTGGTCCCGACCAGGGTCCTTCAGAGAAATGGTGGGAAGATTCCTGTAAGTGTCCGGAATATTATGACCCAGCCTGTACGCTTGAAGCATAGGATGGTGTTGGGACATGTGAGTGCTGCCTCTCTATTGACCCTTCAGGGTTGAAGAAAGAAAAGGACAAGGAAAAAGGGTTTAGAAGATACTTCTCCTAGCCGCCCAGCCATCCCTTTCAAGTGGGGGGAGCGGGTGAAGACACAATTGTCCCGATGGGAGAAGCTGTTTTCCAAAAAATTATTACGATGTGGGCTGTACTAAAAGTGCCCAACATCGTATACGCCTCGCGAGGACAGACCCTTTAGGGAGAGGGCTCGGAGGATACCACAGAGTGACCTGGAAGACCTTCGAGAACAATTGGCCGAGCTGAAGAAGTCAGGTGTCCTATGGGAGTCCCGTAGCCCTTACGCCTCGCCCATAGTGGTGGTGCATAAAAAGAATGGGACCATCAGGATGTGCATCGACTATCGCACCCTCAACCGTCGGACTATTCCAGATCAATACACCACCCCTCGCATAGAAGATGCTCTACAGTGTTTGTCCGGGGCTTAATGGTTTAGTGTATTGGACTTAAAGAGTGGGTATTACCAAATACCCATGCATCCTGAGGACAGAGAGAAGACCACACCCCATCAGCCCATTGGGTTTTTATGAGTTCAACCGCATGCCACAGGGGTTAGCAGGTGCCCCAGCAACTTTCCAGCGACTCATGGAGAACAATGTGGGGGATATGCACCTGATCGAAGTCCTAGTATACCTGGACGACATTATTGTTTTTGGAAAGTCTTTGGAAGAACACAAGGCCCCTTTAGAGAAGGTATTCCAGAGACTCTATGAAGAAGGGCTGAAATTATCCCTGGAGAAATGCCAGTTTTACCAGACATCTGTTACCTATTTGGGCCATGTGGTGTCTGCAGCAGGGGTGTCCACTGATCCGAAGAAGTTGGAAGCTGTCATTACTTGGCCAAGACTGACAAATGTGACTGAACTGAGATCCTTCTTAGGCTTCTGCTCCTATTACAGAAGGTTCGTGAAAAGCTTCTCTCAGATAGCTGGACCCTTGAATGAGCTGCTGAAGAGGGAAACTGAGGAAGAGAGTTTTTCACCTCGGAAGAATGAGATGTCAAGGAAAGGACCCAGAGGGTCCAAGAATCCATTCAAGCCCAGTGGGATACCAAGTGTGAACAGGCGTAGAGATGGCTTGGGGGGAGTGCTGTATCAGGAAGCTGAAGGGAGGCTGCGTCCTATTGCTTATATTAGTCGCAGTTTGTCTCCATCCGAGAAGAATTATCCCATGCACAAGTTGGAGTTCCTGGCCCTTGAGATGTCAAGGAAAGGACCCAGAGGGTCCAAGAATCCATTCAAGCCCAGTTGGATACCAAGTGTGAACAGGCCTTCTGGAAGTTGAAGGAGAGCCTCACTAAGGCTCCTGTCTTGGCCTATGCAGACCCGGCGAAACCCTATGAGCTACATGTGGACGCAAGTAGAGATGGCTTGGGGGGAGTGCTGTATAAGTGTAACGCTCCGGCGTTTATTTGTGTGGTGTGGATTTGCACCTCTGAGGGAGTGCAAGCCACCTGCCAAGGGGTAGATTATCATCTGAAAGGAGCCATGGGAGCTGAGGTACCTGGGGTTTTCCCTTCAGGGGTGCCCAGATGCTATTGTGACCTGACCCAAGTAAGGAATGAAGAACTTCCCCAACTATATAAAGAGGATGTGAGAAAAGCTCAGAGAGAAGATCCTCTAGGAGCAGTAGTACAGAGGGCTTTGAAGACAAAAATCTTAAACTCTTGGTGGAAAGTTCTATAGTAGGGACTAAAGTGGTCCATTGGGACTGGGAAAGGATTAAATTGAAGGATGGGATAGTTTACCGAGTAAAAACTGCGGAAGGTCTGGATGGAGTGTGTCAGCTGTTACCCGAGAAATACTGGCTGACTGTCTTGGCAGCGCTACATGATTCCCATGGTCATTTGGGGCCTGATCGGACTTTCCAGTTAGTAAGAGATAGATTCTACTGGCCATTCATGAGAAAAGAAGTGGAGGCTTACTGTAACTCCTGTATACGCTGCATTCAAAGGAAGACATTACCTCACAGAGTGGCTACTATGGGTCACCTACAGAGTCATGGTCCCATGACTTCCTGTGTCTCGAATCAGATTTGGGTGGGCATGGTAACATCCTGGTAGTGACCGACCATTTTACCCAATATGCTCAGGCTTTTCCTACTCGAGACCAGAAGGCTAGCACCGTGGCAAAGGTGTTAGTTGAGAAGTTTTTCGTTCACTATGGCTTACCACAAAGGCTGCACTCCGACCAGGGTCGAGATTTCAAGAGTAAACTGATCCAAAGACTGTGTGGATTGTTGGATATACAAAAGTCCAGGACCACTCCCTATGATCCTCAGGGAGATCCTCAGCTGAGAGATTTAACCGAACACTTTTAAATATGTTGGGAACATTACCTCATGTACTGGTACACGCTTATAATAGTACCGTCAACGACTCTATGGGGTTTTCCCCTTACTTTTTAATGTTTGGAAGAGAGGCCCGATTACCCATAGACTTGGCTTTTGGTACTTTAGTGGATCAAACTTCACAAGCCTCTTATAAGAACTACTGTATGTTGACCGACTTAGGCGAAATTAGAAGTTGGCTCATGAGAAAGCTATGTAAACCTCTGCTAATCAAGAGCAACGAAATAAGAAAAACTTTGACTTAAAGGTGAGGGTGCAAGACTTACAACCAGGTGACAAAGTACTGTTGAGAAATTTGGGAGTGCCGGGAAAGCATAAACTAGCTGACCACTGGCGCCCACAACCTTTTATCATTCATAAGAAGGTTCCTGGACTGCCAGTCTATCAAACCCATCCGGGGGGGAAAAGTGGGGCCTCTTAACCGCTTGCCGACTGCTCACAGTATATTTACTGCGGCAGTCAGCCCCTCGCAGGCAGAGCGACGTAGGTCTACGTCGCTAGCCTGTGAGGCTCTGGGGAGCGAGCGCGCGCCCGCGGAGGCGCGCTCCTGCTCCCACGCGGTCACGGACCCCCCCGCGCGTGTGACCGGCGGACCCGATGTCCGCCGGTCACTCGCGATCGTCGGGGGAGAGGGAGAAAGTCAGGCGGCTTGTGTAAACAAGCTGCCTGTCATTCTCCTCGGTGTAAAAACACTGATCACACGGTTCTACAATGTAGAACCGTTGATCAGTGTCCCTACAGCTCAACAGACAGCCAATCACCGTAAGAATCACGCCCCTAGGGACACACACAGCCCCTCCCTCTCAAATAAAGTTAACCCCTTCACTACCAGTGTATTTTTACAGTAACAGTGCATATGTATAGCACTGATTACTGTAGAAATGTCACTGGTAACCCCAAAAGTGTAAAAAATGTCAGTCAAGGGTCCGATCTGTCCGCCGCAATGTCGCAGTACCGCAAAAAAAATCGCAGATCGCCGCCATTACGCGTTAAAAAAAAAAACAACAAAAATGACAAAAATCTTTCCCTTTGTTAGTAAACGCGATAACTTTTGTGCAAACCAATAAAAATACGCTTTTTGCGATTTTTTTTTTTACCAAACATATGTAGCATAAAACAAATTGGCCGAAAATGTTAAAAAATTTTGATTTTTACATTTTTTTGGGGGGAATTTCATATAAAAAAATGTGAAAAATATTGTTATTTTTGCAAAATTGACGCTCTTTTTTTGTTTATAGCGCGTGATCAAAAAATCGCACAGGTGGTCAAATACCACCAAAAGAAAGCTCTGTTTGTGGGAAAAAAAGGACGTAAAATTCGTTTAGGTACACCGTCGCACGACCGCGCAATTGTCCATTAAAGTCACACAGTGACGAATCGCAAAATACCCCCTGGTCGTTTAGCAGCCAAATCCTCCGGGGCTTAAGTGGTTAAAGCATGGCATAGAAACCATCTGTTGCCTATTACTGAATCAGTCAGAACATCGACTGAATGGACCGAGGAAGAGGATACTCCCAGAACCCCTAGGTTGAGGCCCCGGCCTTCACAGAAGCCAAGAGCTGTTAGTGTGTTGGAAGAAGAGGGGGAAAGTGAAGGTGAAAGTGTCATCTTTGATTGGTGGTGGCCATCTTTTGAGGAACATTCTTCTTGTGAGCAGTCTCCATCCATTACTGATTGGCCCTCCATCCCTCTTCCTAAACGAGGAATTAGTCCAGGGCCCAGCCCGCCTATAAACAATGTGGGGCCAAGACAAATGGAGGAAGAGACCATACTGATCCCTGAGGGTCAGTCATGTAACGAGAGTCTCTGTGGATTCCCCTTCCTTAGAATTGGAAGAATCCGTTGTTGAGAATCCAAGTTTCTCTCCCATGGAATCGTTTGAAGATCTGTATGGGAGTCAAAGTTTGGAGATGTCTGTACCTCTGTATGAAACGGGCCTTTCTGATGACAACCAGGTAGCATCAATAAGTTCTGAGCTACAAGTAGAAGAGGACATTCCTGAAAGTGACAGTGGAATATCTTCTAGACTACGAAGGGAAATACACCCTCCTAAAAGACTGACTTATAGTACTTTGGGGGAAAGTTCTAAAGAACAGATCTCAACAGCACAACGGTCTATGCCATCGGCTGTCTCTTCTATTGACAGCTCTCAGGAAGAAAGTTCTATTCCACCCACTGACACTATTAAGTTGGCCACTGATTTTCTGTTAGCCCTTTGTGAGAGTGACCCCAATTTATCTGATGACATGTACAACACATTGTTAGACAGTGCCTTTATTAATACATTTTCAGTTGTTATGAATGCTACTTTAGATGGTTGATTAAAACTCTTAACATAGACTAATTCTTGTCTACTATAAGGAGAGACTTCATTATCTTTGGGGGACCAAAGATGTTCAAGTGGGGGGAGGATGTAGCCTGGTCGCAAGGCTAGTGTTGTTCAGACTGTTGTTCTGTTATTAAAGTTTTGCAAGAGTATTGACTCTTGAATTATGAGAGATATAGTTCCAGGAGGAGCCAGGACCATAGACTGCTCATGTAAAAGGACTCTTCTCTCAGGGAGCAATGTGACTCGCAGAGCCTTCTGGGAGTGTCTTTATAAAGGGGGGCAGGATCAACTTTTGCTCTCTTGCCTCGAGGGCAGCGTGCTGTGAGGAAGGGGAAGAGCTGCTGCAGATCACAGAGGAGTAGGCCGGAGGCCTGGCAGTGGACACCGGAGTGGGAGCAAGCGGTGTGAGCGGAAGAATCTCGGTAGTGTGACCGTGTGGAAGGACGCCCTGAGAGGCTGTGAGAGTCGCTAAGCAGAGTGGGACCTGGTTGGAGCGCAGAACAGAGTTCATGGTATTGGGTAAGAGAAATCCAGTATCAACACTTGACATACACCTAGACTGAGCCAGGGCAGGACTGCTGAACTGTTATAGCAGTGGGCCATATGGAATTTAACAGTCGCCACAGTACTAGGCTGGTTGCCTGTTGTGAAGCATCAGGATCTATTCTCTCATTCACCTGTTTGGATTACAATTATTAACTACCTTGGGGATTACATTTACCAATCACCTTTACTGTGGATTACAATTACTTTCTTTGGATTGGCTGAGGATTCCTTGCCGGTGAAGAATAGTGAGGCCTCACTCATCTTAGAGACTTGCAATCTAGCGTAAAGGGGGCCCCCGTTAGTATACAGAGTGCACTCTGATAGGTAGTTGGTGCAGATATACTATATTGCTAAAGAGTTATTAATGATACAATTTTTTCTTTGGGTACTGTCATATTAATTTGTGGTCACTCTCTGTTTACTTTAAACACAGTGTACTTACAGTATTATAGGGTATTAATCCTCTAGCATATATAGGTATACCTATATGTATATATGTGGGGATTGTACCTTTGATCCTGAGTGCTGAACCCTGCATAAGTCACAGGTTGGGGATTCAGGATCTATACTGCCTTTAACGTTCCTTTGTCATTGGTCATTGACCTTGTTTGTGCATTTCTAAAAACGCAAATCAAAGATCAGTAAATTTGATTCTTTATTGCAACCCTTTTCTTGTGGTCTTGATCATTTATAATGACAGAACCAATAGTGTCAGTTGGGTTGGAGGTCGTTCAGGGCAACCGAAGTGAAGAGGATATACCAGTATTAAGCCACTCCCCTGGGAGCAGGGCTACAGTAAAATGAAGTAGGCCTGTAGGTTGGAAGCAGAAATGTCATAAAAATTTTCATACATTGCACTCTGAAAGGAAACCTGGTCAAGAGAAATATTGAGGCTGTCTTTACTGAACTTAAAGCAGTATTAAAATCTCCCCTTTTCATCTTAAATATGTTAAATTTCACAAATAATACATTACTTTGTTAAGTATTTCTGGGAAGTTTATAGTGAGAACGTAACATGATGATTCTACTTGGCACTATATGCCCCATCATCCCCCTTCTCCTAGACCCAGCCTCGGGAGCCATAGCCATTTTAGTACATTGGAGGAGGAGCCAGGTCTTGGCTTTTTTTGCTTCAGGGCTGCCAGTGAGTGTACACAGCCATCATATGACCGTATGGCTGTACTCAAAGTCAAGAGTGTGCTCGTAAATGGTGGCTCCTGGGACTCTGCATGGCAGTGGAGCCATCCTAATGACAAGAAAAGAAAATAGAACCAAAGGCAAAACTTTTCTTCTCATGTTGTATAGAGTGGGGGGGGGGGTAAAAACCCTGTTCAGTATTTTTTGCCATATATGTCTCATTTGGGGAGATTTTCCTTCACTTGCTATCCCATAGCCAAAACAGGTAGTGAGAGGCAAACTCTCCAAAGTGAGGGAGTCCCTGGTTGTCATCGGGGTCACCAGAACTAGTGTCTCATTGTGCACAGGCACCAGTTAAAACTTGATGAATGTTGTATTCCCTCTCTAATTTATCTAAAGCTTTGAAAAAAAATGTAATGTATACTTGAAAGGATAAGTTCACCTTTCTGAACATGTTACAGCCATATTAAGGGTGTAACATGTAATATGTTCAGCATCAGACCTTGTAACAGCGAGCCAGAGATCTCTTCCCTGTACTCGCTGCAACAATTCAAAGAAAGCACGGCTGGCGGGGCTCCACCCACATGGCCGCATCATTGGTTCACTGATCCCTGTAAGTCAATGAACTTTGCAGCTGTTGGCTTGTAGTTCTCAGTGAGCTCATTGAGCGCTGCAGTGTTTCATTGATTCTTCCTGTCAGTATAAAACTGCCTGCCCGTGCTATGTACAGGCAGACAGCTTACACTAATATTCTGTAGGAGACCTGCATAACATCAGCGATCTGCTTATCGCTGGCGCAATGCTTTCCAGGCTCCTAAAGCATTTTTTTTCTTAATTAAAGTTAACTTATCCTTAATTAATACTTTAACTTCTGAAAATGTGTGTCACATTGACCTTAACTGACTTTTAAACTTCCTCATAAAGGGAGCCTGTAATTACAGGATTTTGTAAGTTTCAAGCAGTTTTTGCATTTTTATGGCAAAGCAAGACCCACCTTAACCACTTAAGCCCAGGAGGATTTGGCTGCTAAACGACCAGGGGGTATTTTGCGATTCGGCACTGCGTGACTTTAACGGACAATTGCGCGGTCGTGCGACGCTGTATCTAAACGAATTTGGTGTCCTTTTTTTCCCACAAACAGAGCTTTCTTTTGGTGGTAATTCACATGTGGTTATAAGCAAATAAATCAAACAGTGCAAAAATGTCCAATTCCAATAAACATTAAAATAAATACAGTCCCAGAATCATAATTTGTGCCATAGGTGATAAATTTTTTCATCCAAATTATAAGTGATTAAGGGTGCTTGAAAGCTCCACTCAAAAAGTGCTCCACGTGACTGGTGACACACTAGCAGCTCACCTCAAGGATAGGCTCTCACTGAGCCAAAACACGCATGTAAGGGATATAATACAGCAGCCTGGTACTCCTAGCTCGATCTCCTGTTCATCTTTCCAGATTATACCAGTAACGATATAGGGGATACAAAAAGACAAGGGATCTAGTGCTCTCTGCTTTAATGGGTTTATTGAGGCAATAAGTGATAAGAAGTGCACTTACATTGGCTGGCACTCATAGCAGTGCGGACTGTCTGCACATCAGAACATTCTCTACTAGTGTTCCTCCAGGTATCAGCGTGATGACGCATAGGCTCCTCCCCCGTACGCGTTACGTATTAACTTAATAAGACTGTATCGCGTTTACTAACAAAGGGAAAGATTTTTGTCATTTTTGTTGTTTTTTATTTTAACGCGTAATGGCGGCGATCTGCGATTTTTTTTTGCGGTACTGCAACATTGCGGCGGACAGATCGGACCCTTGACTGACATTTTTGACACTTTTGGAGTTACCAGTGACATTTCTACAGTAATCAGTGCTATACATATGCACTGTTACTGTAAAAATACACTGGCAGTGAAGGGGTTAACTTTTTTTGAAAAGGAGGGGCTATGTGTGTCCCTAGGTGCGTGCTTTCTACTGTGATTGGCTGTGGCTTCAGATGTATGAAGAGTGATCAACAGTTCTACATAGTAGAACCGTATGATCATCCTTCATACACAGGGGAGAATGACAGGCAGCTTGTTTACACAAGCCGCCTACTTTCTCCCTCTCCCCCGCCGATCGCAGAGTGACCGGCGGACATCGGTTCCGCCGGTCACACGCGCGGGGGGGTCCGTGACCACGCGGGAGCAGGAGCGCGCCTCCGGGGGCGCGCGCTCGCTCCCTAGACCCTCACAAGCTAGTGACATAGCCCTACGTCACTTTGCCTGTGAGGGACTGACTGCCGACGTAGATCGGCGTTAGGCAGTCGGCAAGTGGCTAAAGGAGAAGTACAGCAAAAGCTCTTTTGCCTGTACTTCCCCTGTGGATCACAGGAGTGCAGTTCGTTCTGCTGTCAGCTGACATCACAGAGCCACTCTAGGTTGGGGCAAGATGGTGACAATGAATTTGAGATCTGCCCACACGCCTGAACCGGCACACGGCTCAGCCTCTCAGCGAGCCGCTGAGAGCCTGAGCCGGCCACCCCCACCTCTTCCAGAGTGCTGCACTCCAGTGGGCAAGGGGAGAGGGGGGGCAGAGCAGAGAGCTGGTGACTGCCAGTCACGGCTCTCTGCTCTTCCCCCCCCCCTCGTTCACTGGAGCGCAAGGCTGTGAAGGGGATGGGGGTGGCTGGCTAAAGGAACCTTGAGAACCAAGCGATCAGTGGTGTTTGATCGCTCGGTTCTCAGTCTTAGAGTTGGCGGGGGAAAGATGCAGCAGTAGACCGATGCTGTATCCACCTAGGTAAGTATAATTAGAAAAACCAACCCATACTTCTCTTTTAAGCAGGTCCAGTGCAGGTCAGAAGGTGGCCAATTGTAGGTCAAATTCACCTGTCTATGAACCATGATTTAAACACCTTTGAAGAACGTTATATTATTAGTTTTAAATGACAGTCAGATAAGGTCTTCAATCCTCATTCCATTTAGGGGTTTACATTTAATATATGTGAGAGTTTACTGTATCCTACCTAAAGCGGTTGTTCACTCTGGGGAAAAAAAATTATAAGAGTGTACCTGTGAAAACTAGGAACCTGCTTCTCCACCCCCCATATGAGAGAGGAAGGGGCAGAGGACTTGAAACTGAATTTTCCCTTTTGGGTGAAGGTCCGCTTTAAATACGCCATCTGTGGTCAAAATTTAAAAAAACATATATTTATTTCTACATTGCATTTCAATAGGCTACTTATATTAGTCTGAATGATCTTGAACTTTGTAAATTTACTCTGTGATGATCCCCACACATTTACTTCCTTAAATTCTGTGACTCATATTCACTATGCCATACTGTTAATCACTGCTGTGTCACACATTTCACAGAGTGTGCCTTCTGCACAGGTACTAACAGGAGTTTCAGGAGGTGGAGTCAGTACAGAAATCACTGCTTGCAGGCAGCAAGGTACCATGGGATATGTAGTCCCTAGAAATGGAAAGTAGGCTAGAGAGGAGAAGCTGCAATGCATGCAAGGAATCCAGGAAGTTGTAGAAAGAGATGGCTAGCAGACAGGCAGAATTCACAACATGTGAAACCTGAATGGGATGGCAACTCTAATACTGTAAATATTAACTATATGTGCTAAAAATACTGCTAATGTGCAAACATGACGGGTGATTAACCAATATATTGTTTAAAGATCACACACATCGTAAATGCAGCATAAAAAAACTGTACATACTGTAAATCAGGGGTCTTCAAACTTTGGCCCATCAGTTGTTCAGGAACTACAATTCCCATTGTGCCTAGTCATGTCTGTGAATGTCAGAGTTTTACAATGCCTCATGGGATGTGTAGTTCCGCAACAGCTGGAGGGCTGTAGTTTGAGGATCCCTGCTGTAAATCATCGTTCAAACACATATACAGTATCTCACAAAAGTGACTACACCCCACACATTATCGTAAATACTTTATTATATCTTTTCATGTGACAACACTGAAGAAATTACACTTGCTACAATGTAAAGAAGTGAGTGTACAGCTTGTATAACAGTGTAAATTTGCTGTCCCCTTTAAAATAACTCAACAGACAGCCATTAATGTCTAAACCGCTGGCAACAAAAGTGAGTACACCCCTACGTGAAAATGTCCACATTGGGCCCAAATAGCCATTTTCCCTACCCGGTGTCATGTGACTCGTTAGTGTTACAAGATGTAAATGGGGAGCCGGTGTGTTAAATTTGGTGTTATCGTTCTCTCTCTCATACTGGTCAATGGAAGTTCAACATGGCACCTCATGGCAAAGAACTCTCTGAGGATCTGAAAAAAAGAATTGTTGCTCTACATAAAGATGGCCTAGGCTATAAGAATTTTCTCAAGACCCTGAAACTTAGCTGCAGCACGGTGGCCAAGACCATACAGCGGTTTAACAAGACAGGTTTCACTCAGAACAGGCCTCGCCATGGTCGACCAAAGAAGTTGAGTGCACGTGCTCAGCGTCATATCCAGAGGTTGTCTTTGGGAAATAGACGTATGAGTGCTGCCAGCATTGCTGCAGAGGTTGAAGGAGTGGGGGGGGTCAGCCTGTCAGTGCTCAGACTATACGCCGCACACTGCATCAAATTGGTCTGCATGACTGTCGTCCCAGAAGGAAGCCTCTTCAAAAGATGATGCACAACAAAGCCCGCAAACAATTTGCTGAAGACAAGCAGACTAAGGACATGGATTACTGGAACCATGTCCTGTGGTCTGCTGAGACCAAGATAAACTTATTTGGTTCAGATGGTGTCAAGCCTATGTGGTGGGAACCAGGTCAGGAGTACAAAGACAAGTGTGTCTTGTCTACAGTCAAGCATGGTGGTGGGAGTTTCATGGTCTGGGGCTGCATGAGTGCTGCTGGCACAGGGGAGCTATAGTTCATTGAGGGAACCATGAATGCCAAAATGTACTGTGCCATACTAAAGCAGAGCATGATCTGCTCCCTTCGGAGACTGGGCTGCAGGGCAGTATTCCAACATGATAACGACCTCAAAAACACCTCCAAGATGACCACTGCCTTGCTAAAGAAGCTGAGGGTAAAGGTGATGGACTGGCCAAGCATGCCTCCAGACCTAAACCCTATTGAGCATCTGTGCGGCATCCTCAAATTGAAGGTGGAGGAGCGCAAGGTCTCTAACATTCACCAGCTCCGTGATGTCATCATGGAGGAGTTAAAGAGGACTCCAATGGTAACCTGTGAAGCTCTGGTGAACTCCATGCCCAAGAGGGTTAAGGCTGTGCTGAAAAATAATGGTGGCCACACAAAATATTGACACTTTGGGCCCAATTTAAACATTTTTACTTAGGGGTGTAATCACTTTTGTTGCCAGCAGTTTAGACATTAATGGCTGTGTGTTGAGTTATTTTGAGGTGACAGCAAATTTACACTGTTATATAAACTGTACACTCACTACTTTACATTGTAGCAAGTGTTGTCACATGAAAAGATATAATAAAATATTTACATAAATGTGAGGGGTGAACTCACTTTTGTGAGATACTGTAGTGCCACATAATATAATTCCACATCCAGTAGTGCTGTGCTGTGCTTGTGCAAGCTCCACCACAAAAACAAGATTTGTGCCACACATCACATTTGTGGGGTTAAAGTGCTCACTATGTGACCCCAGTATCTGCCCACATTTATCAGATATTTTTGACCTCTTACATAAGCAAGCAGGTCAAATAGCATTCTGTAACACTCCTTAGTTGTATGCTCCAAATACCGCAGTTAATCTCAGCAAATCCTTAATTCTATACATAAAATTGTAGAATAAATCACCTGTAATACAATCAGGATGCACCGCTTCACCAATATCAAACTTGGTGTGGCGTGCCTCCAAAGAAATGAAGTGACGTCAACCAGAAGTGTAATGAGTGCACTGGCTTTTCCTGTATTTTAAAACAAACAGGTGCTGCGCCAGAAAATGAATATGTAAAAAAAAAAAAAATGTATGTATAATGACAATATGTGTAAATAATAAGCAAACTCAATGACCTTAAATCATAAGTGCTTCCCAATATCACACAAAAAAATCAGAAAATAAATAGGTGTCAATAAATCAATGTGTGCATACACTCAAAATCATAAAATTAAATGTCCATAAATAGGTGCATTCCAATCCTCAAAGTAATGGCCACCACAGACGTGATTAATATATGATATTGTGCTTCACTCCACCGCCACCAGAGATCAAAGCCTCTCACCTTAAGATTTGACCCAGAACACTGAGTCAAAAACAGCTTTTTTACCCCTCTGGGGTCACAGGCAGATGTCCCCAAATGGTAAAGAAGGTCTCAGACGGATGCACAGGGACAAGGTTACAGCGATGGTGCCGCATTCACACAGGGCACATAGAGATCACCACATAGGCAAAGAAGCAAAAAGAAATCTAATGCTCTCCGTGCGGATAAGCTTCTAACAGCCGTTTATTAAAATCAATATACTCACAGCCACTTGGAGTCATGCTTGTAAAAATTAGATTGCACAGCATGACATATTTATTTTCTGGCGCAGCACCTGTTTGTTTTGAATTACTTATATTGTGGAAGTGGATAACACTATCTGGTGGTGGCTGCCGGATATTTTTTTCAAAAAATCTTTTTCTATTTATTTCACATAACTGCGCTGATAGCTTTTTTGCACATTTTTTCCTGTATTTTGTCTTTTAATAAAACAGCTCTCTTTTTCTCCCCTATTTTTTTGGCGTCGCTCCTCGCATAATGATGATGTTAACACTTGTGCAACCTATAGGATTGTGGATTTGCAGAGGTCAATTGTGGTATTTGGAGTATACAACTAAGGAGCGTTACAGACGCTATTTGACCTACTCACTTATGTAAGAGATCAAAAATATCTGGTGAGTGCGGGCAGATACTAAGTCACCCAGGGATTAACCCTACAAATGTGAGATGTGGCATGAATCCTGCATTTGTGGGGGAACGTGCATGGAGGATTTCTTGTGTTTTCTGGACTTTCTTTGTAGAAGCACAGCACTATTGGATGTGGACTTTTTTTATTTAGTACTATATGTGTTTGAAATGACGATTTATGTGACATTTTTACATTGCATCCGTGATATGTGGGACCTTTTCACAATATATGGGGTAATCACTTGTAATTTTGCACATTTGCATTTATAGATTATTTATATACAGTAAAACTTTGGATTGCAAGCATAATTTGTTCCGGAAACATGCTTGTAATCAGTGGCGGCCCGTCCATTGGGGGTGCAGGGGCACCGCCCTCCCATCCATGCGTCTGGCCCCCTAATTTACATGCATGGTGCTGGACGCATGGATTCCAATAGGGGACTTTTTTTATTTGAAGCATGTGATTAGAGCCAGAGGCTCTAATAGGTTTCAAAAAAGGGTGGGCTCGGGGCGCAGAGCACTGCGCCCTGAGCCCACCCAGTTGTGGGACAATAGCGAATGAATATTCGCTATTGTCACACTGACTCTCCTCCCAGCCATCAGAAAGAGGGTTGTGAGACCCCTTTCCCGAATGGCCAAAAGGAGAAGTGATCTTACTGGCCAGTGGCCAGGAAGAGGCAGAAGACACACGGCTGGAGGAGAAGGACACCGGCTCAGCCATCCAGCCCTCCCCGGGTCAGACAGGAGGAAGGAGGAGGTAGGGAGGCAGACCATTGGGGGGGGGGGGAATGTGTCGCCTGCCAACTGACTGACTGACTGACTGACCGACCGTCTGGGAGGTGGGATGCGCATTGGCTTGAGCCCCCCCAAATTACCGAGTACCAGCCTCCACTGCTTGTAATCCAAAGCACTTGTTTATCAAAGCGAATTTCCCCATAAGAAATAATGGAAACTCAGATGATTCATTCCACAACCAAAAAGAAGTGTCAATAGGGAATGCATAAACCAAAATCCAGTAGTACAGTTTTACCCCAGATGCCTGCATACTTATGGCGCTTTTCCACTGCATGGAACCGTACCGGTTCAGCACGCTTTTGTGCTTTTCCACTGCGGTACCGCATGGTATAGGGTCGGAACGGTTCGGTACGGTACGGTATAGGTTTGCTTTTCCACTGCATGGAACCGAACGGTACGGTACGGTACGGCTCTGAAAAAACAGTACCTACTCGATTGTGGTTCCAACAGGTACCAAACTGGTACCATATCCCACAATCCTTTGCATGCAGTCACTACTAGCCACTGATTGGTCAGAGAATCCCACCCACCCCATTGTTATCCCACCCACTTAACTTTAGTACTACTTTAGTGGAAAAGCAAACCTGTACCGTACCGAACCGTTCCGACACTATACCATGCGGTACCGCAGTGGAAAAGCAAACCGGCCAAGCAGGGCCGAGTAGAGCCGAGCCGGTACTAGCCGGTACTTGCAGTGGAAAAGTGCCATTAGATGTGCCTGTTTTAATCATCAACCATGTGAGTTACTAAATGTTGTACCTTCATTAAATGTAACCATATTGCTCCACTTAGAGGCGCCTTTCTTCTCTTTCAGTTGCTACTCGTATTGCAAGACATCGCTCGTTTATCAAGTTAAAATATATTTTAAAATTTTGCTTGTCTTTAAAAACACTTGCAGACCAAGTTACTTGCAATCCAAGGTTTTACTGTATTTCACAGTATTTATAGAACATATAATTTTTATATTTATTTTAGCACTGTCATTTTACTCATGTTTCACTAATGTGATACTTTAGGCATCTCACAGCAGCTATTTTATATACATACAAATTTTCTGAGGAAGCTCAGGAGATTATTTTATTTTTTAGAATTTGCAACATGAAAGATTGGGATTTTTTCGTTAAGTTTTATATTGGGTTGTCAAAAATAACTATTGTTTGTATTGCTATTACAATGCTGATGTTATAAAATGAAATTGTATGCTGTGACCATAACTTTGCTTTAAGTCACTTGTTCTCAAATTGATCAGCATTTATATTTCTTTCTACTTTTAATAATCAAATTAGGTAACATCTTGCTAGACTCATTATAGGTTATATAAAAAAAAAAAAAATAATAATTTTTACCCTTTAAATTGTAGTGTGCACGTTGAAAAAGCGTCAGGAGAAACAGAAAATTTCCCAATGTACCATGCAACCACAACCAAGTATGTGTCTATATTGTGATATTTTGTATGGACCTGTTTTTGGAAATCCGAACAAACTGATGTATTTTTATTTTTAGTAAATTTCAAAATGCAGATGTATCTAAATGTATGATTAAAAAAGGTTCTATATACATTTTCATCATGTGCTGCAGATCACTCATTTCTGTAACTTAAATATTATGCAGAAATCAATCAAGATTTCATGGCAATTATGCATTAAACTAAGTTTTAATTAAGCTATATTAAATATATCCAGAATTTGCAATAGAGTAGGCAGATTTGATTAAACATTTCTAAGATACGTTCCAGTCTGCCTGTCTAATTATTGAACTGGTTAAAGGGTGATATTGGGACATCTCCTTGGTTCGGAAAAATGCTGCATGTGGAGCCAATGCCTCATCCTGGGGTATACACTACACCCATTATGGTCACAGAATGGGCTAGCAAATCAACCTGCTATTTTGATTTAGATGCCACATCATCAATGGCATAATTGCCCATGTTTGGACTTAAAGTATTATTGAAATAGAAAATATATATATGTTCAAATATGAGAAAATTGTAACATGAAAGTATTAGAAACACTGTCAGATTGTTCTTGTCTGTATTTCTGCTGATGCAATTCGCTCTCTTTTTTTTTTGTCCTGGTGACCATTGTCACAATTACAGAAAGTGATTAGAAACCCCACATGTTAAAGCTGTCACCAGCACAGGATAAGAACTCAAATCTTTGAATAGGGACAGCTCTCAAAGGAGAGATCCCAACTCACTTCTAGAGGATTTTCACTGACTATTGTTTCTCCAGAAATGGAAAAAAAGGAAAATCTCTCCACAAGGACCCCAAAAGCAAAAAAAAAAAAAGTCAGGTGCTTTAATCCATCGCCACTCTAACCAAAAACAAATTGCCTAGAAATACGCTTCAAGTTTTCTCCTGAGATTTAGTTATTGAGGATATCTTCCTGTACCAATAGACATAATAGTCCTCTTTATCTGTGGGTAACTGAGGGTAGCTTAGAGATCAGAGTCTTGCCCTCCTAGAGTATATAGCAAGACAGTTAACAGTTATTGCTCTCTGACAATCAGATTTACAATGTTTTATGCACTTTAATATTTTACTGCAAATGATGCAAATAGGAATGTAACAGATAAAATGCTAGCCCATTCTTTATGCTACAGCCCTTATACACCATTTAACGCTCTGTCTGATATTAAGCTTCTATTTTTTATTGCATTCCAGGGACGAAGAAAGGGAGGAAAAGATTGAAACGACAAGGTATTGACATAATTTATAATATAAAAAAATAAATTTTATGCTCCATGTGCACATAGATTGTTTGCAGAAGATACTAGTACATTTATATTGACATGATTAGTACAGTTTATTTTGCTTGCCAGGCAAAAGAACATTTGTTCATTTAGCCCTCCTTCACATTGAATGCGGATTTGAAATTGTGCAACTTTATCTCAAATTGCACAATTTCAAAGCCCCATGTCAGTGTGACTTCAGGTGTGACATCTGTGTGGCTTCGTGCACCAAAAGTAGTGCAGGAACTACATTTTCAAATCAATGCAGCACCGCAAAGTCTGTGCTGTATTGATTTAGGCATGGCCATTGCCGACATGATGGGTGTGACTTTTTATGCGATTTGACCTGTCGAATTGCATGAAAAGTCACTCCAATATGAACGAGGGCTTAAATTGGTTGTAAACCCTTGAATATTCCCACTGAGGGGACTAGCCTCTGGTGATACACAGAGATTAAACAAATCCTCCTACATAAGTTGTGCCGGTTCCCTGTCTTCCCTATAGACTTCGAAATAACACAGATAAAAGGCTTTTTCTTAGCTCCAGGAAACAGGGAAAGCAGGGATCTGACTGCACAGAATAGTGAGGCATGCTCTATGTAATCTAAGACCTGAATGGAGGGAAAGGACACAACCCCATCTACAAAGTCTCTTAACCACTTACCAACCGCTCGCCGTCGATTTCCGTCGGTCCTTTGCAGATAGCTGCCATACCCTGGTATTTTTTTGAACAGGGGGCGATCGGCTTTCAGATAAGGGTGGTCCCAGCGGCAGATTCACAGCGGGATCACCCTTACGGTGCAGCGGAAAAGGTGCCCCCCTCCCGCCGCGTGCCGGCTGTTTTCCCCGCTTACCGGACCCCCTGGTAGCGGGGAAAACGATACGGTCCCGGATCCTCAGAGACAGGAAGTCGAGGGAGGGCAAGTTGGCCCCCACTCGACTCTATGGTCTTGGAGGACCAGCGCAACGTCAAAGGGGCGTGGTGATTGAGTAGGATGTGTGAGGAGTGAGCTCTCTTGAACCACGAGGGGAATCCCTACCAAAATGGTCTCTCTGCCATAAGCCTGCCCGGAGTCTGGACCTGAAGATTGCACCCGAGGATTGTTATCAGTCCACCAGTCCACTTGAGCCTGCTCTGCTCCGTCTGCATGCATGCCAGGCTTGCCTGAGCCTGCTTTTGTTTGCCTGACTGAGTCAGCCGCAAGCCGTGAACCATTTGAGCGCCCCCTAAGTCAGAGTCAGCTGTGAGCTCTTTGGAGCCCTTCGGAGCCCCCTCTGTTTGCCTCCTATCTTCCCCCTGCTGAATAGTACAACTGCGCCGTCAAAACCTGAACCTTGTCAATCCTGGTATGCCACGCAGGAAGAGAGATCCACCACAGCCCCAGAAATTATCAGGCTTCTTTCTGCCAGTGACCCGAGCCTTGCCAAGGGTGGCCGGTACCTCGTCGAAGGAATCGGTGGCGCTGCCCCCACCCCGTCACTGCAGCCACAACAGCTGCAGCCGTGGCTAGAGGAGCAGGTTTGAGCCTCGCCGCCAGGCTACATAATTGGGCAGGATTTACACATGAGGACTCTAACACTGGATCCATATAGTCAATCCTTGGCTAGCTCCTTAGCTAGTCAGCCCGCCAGTCAGTCCCTAGTGGAAGTAGAGGGAAGGGGAGACAAACAAGCGGCTACTTCTCCCTCCGCAATGGCAGCGGCTACAAAAGTCAAAACGGGGGCAAAAGAGATGAATATAACGCCTATACCTGACATTCGATGTCCTGGCAGGCCTGGACCATAGAAGGAACTCCCTACGTGATACGTGGAAGCCAGGCGCAGGTGAGCCAGGCACAGGGGTGACTTCCTTGTACTCTGTATCTTATACTGCACTTGATACTAATGATCCTATGGACCCCATGGACAATTTTCCTACTTCTGGTCAGCCATTGTCAGATATTGTGCTTAAAGATATGCTTATCTCTCTTCATTCATCAATACACAGAGATGTCGTTTCTGCCATGACAAAAAGTCAAGTTTAAGCGCAGGCTTTGGGGGAGAGGGTCAACCATGTTGAGCAAGCAATGGGGTTTTATTCCTCATCATTTAATACTCTAGTTTATGCCCACTCTGCTATTAAGAAGGAAGTGTTATGGTTAAAAGATAAAGGCTCTAATACTATGATTTCATCTCTATCTGACGGACTCTCCACCAGTGGGGTATCAATAAAGATCCACCAATGGGGGACCCAGAGGAGCCTAGGCCGCAGATAATCCATTCTGAATGGCAGACTGTAACACATAAGCATTCTAATTCAAAAGGCAAACACAAGCAAAGTATTCCTCAAATCAAAAAATAAACACTGTTTACTCACTATAATAGGATCCCCCTTTTTAAGGGACTGATGGAATTCAGTTCCTTTCTCTCCCTCAGTAGAATTAGGCAGTTATCACTGCCTTTGGAACCCTTTTGTGTCCTACTTTTCTTTTTATTTATATATTTTTTTTTTTGCCTTTTTTTTTTATACCTTCTTCCCCTTTTTTTGGGGGGGGGGGTATACCAGCATCTACAATGCACTATATTTGACATTAATGGATAGTTTGTCTAGAGTTATAGCCAGCTTACTAGACAACCTTTGGCATTTTGAGATAGCTATCCAATTTCGTACATGGCTTAAACTAGCTCTATTTGGAAAATTTGCAATAAAATCTCTATCCATTTTAGGGTCGCAAATAATGGGCGTTGTAATATTTTGTATTACAATATCTATCCATTATGACTATAAGATGTCTATCTCTCAATGCTATGGGTTTAAACCACCCCGCAAAAAGGTTTTCAATGTGGAAAGAGGCTGAAAAGGTCAGAGCTGATATTCTCAGCATACAAGAGACACACTTTTTAGCCTCTAAAGAGCCATACACACTATAAGATTTTCTGAAGACTTTTTCCTTCAGATTTACCTTTTCTCTGTAGTTCAAGGGCCTGCCAGATTGCATACAAATTGAAAGTGTTTAGGTTTGACCTCATATTATATGGTTTTGGTAAATCTAAAGGAAAAGGTCTTCAGAAAATCTTATAGTGTGTATGGCCCATTACCCTCCTAAGTGTTCTCATCAGAAATATCCTAATATCTTTTTCGCTAATGCTCCAGAAAAAGAGCGTGGGCTGCTTTTAGCTTTCAGAGATACTATAAGATTCCAGCTTAAAAAAGTCTATTATAGATGAAGATGGTCGATATATTATTGTCCTTTGCAATATTAATGAACAGCCTTACACTTTGGTAGCTATTTATGCTCCCAATAGGCACCAGCTACGTTTTTTTCACAGACTGTTAAAGAAAGTAACCACCAATATATATGGACATCTTATTATTGGCGGAGACTTTAATTTGACAGCCAGCCCGGCATTGGACTCTTCATCTAAGAGTATGACTAAAAATCCATCTCTAAATAAACTGTTGCATGATGAAAGTCTCTATGATGTATGGAGGTGCCAGCACGCCAATGAAAGAAATTATACTTTTTTTTCTGCCAGTCATTGCACATATTCTCGCATAGATTTATGTTTAACAGTCCAATGGTTGTTGCAAAAAGTTCTCGTCCACTATACACAACATTACATGGTCGGACCTTTCTGCTATATCCTTGGTTTTGGATGAAGGGGCTGCCTCTTCTCTTAAAACTATTTGGCGGTGCAATCTTAATTTAATTCAGGATTCTACAATATCTAAAGGGATCTCCCAAAATCTCAGAGATTTCTTGTTATATAATACAAACTCAGTCGCTAATCCGTATACCCTGTGGAATGCCCACAAGGCATACATTAGGGGAATATTTATTCAGCAAGGCGCTAGGTAAAAAAAAAATGTCAACTCTCGATTAGACACTTTGATAGATCAGATAAATGCCCTAGATACTCTTAATAAAGCTACACCAACTTTAAGCACCGCAAATTCCCTACAGCGACTTAGATATGAACTGCGGTTCCTATTAATCCAGAAATATGATATATATTTTAGACGTATCTAAAAAGGTGCGTACAAGAGCAAAAGCCCATATAAGCACTAGCAGCGCTAAACACAGCCCGTCTAACAAAGGCAACGAATATACATAGCTATATTATATTTAGCAAGTGGATCCAAAAAACATATATACTGTTCATCAAAGTCCATAAAGTTCATACGGTGGAGTCATGCAGAAACAGGGGTGCCTGTGAAATCCGGTGACCTGATATCACTAAAAGGAATCAGTGCTGTGTGTACACAGAGAATCTTCTTTGCTGTTCCCACAGCAGCCACCAAAAATCCTTCACCACACCGCTGTGCTCCCCCCTATGAAGTGAACACGTACCCTTAACACTTGGGTGAAGCGCTTTATTCAACCAGTGATCCTCCACTCTACAATGGTGATCCACCTTTGTTCTCAACTCCAGCTGGTATATGATGATCAGCACCTCCTCCTCTCCTCTCACATGTAAAGAGAACGACAGGGACCCATAGTAGTATTAAAATCACACTCACATGGGATGAAATATAGTTAGGCAGAAAAAGTAACCGAAGGCAATATCCCTATCCTACCACTGTCAACGTTGTCTCCACTGAGCCGCACGGTACGGGTTATCCTGCCACTGACTTCCCAATAAGCGCCTGGACTCAGATAGCGCGACGTGGGGATTCCAGATGCTCCTCGGGGTTACCAGAAAGGCCGTGTGCTCACGCCCTGGCACGTTTCGTCGGCACGGACTTCTACTGAGAGCGTGAGCACGCAGCATCATTACCTCATCTATATACTCGCTGGGGAAAAGTACTAGGCAGGTGTAATCGCTCAAGCAATTAGCGCCGGCCGGAAGTCACCCTCCGCCAGCCTCCATGACCGCCCATCCGAACGCTGGAGACACCGGAACTACCGCAACAGACCCCGCCCCTCGACGGAAACAGGAAGTGCAGCCATCGGCCTCCATGACCGCCCATCGGAACGCTGGAGACGCCGGAACCACCACACTCAATCCCGCCCCTCCACGGAAACAGGAAGTACAGCTGCAGCCGGCTTCATGACCGTCCCTGCGGACAGTGGAGACATCATCTTTACATACTCCGTCCCAGCCACCATTCTTTGCATATTTATACAAAAATAAATGCAACCACTATAATAAATTATAACCACTATGCAAATGCTAATAGAGCCGGCAAGATGCTAGCTAGTAAATTTAAAAACACACGGACGAAAACTAAGATACCATACTTAGTGCATCCCACTTCTCAACATAAAATTGTAAACCCCCAAGAGATTCCGGATCAATTTGCAGATTTTTATAGCAAATTATATAACCTTAAAGATGACCTACTTACTCCACAACCCACCATAGATAATATAAATTTGTTTTTGTCAGATCTACCTTATTTAACAGAAGAACATCTCAACACTCTGAACGCTTCATTCAGTGTTGGAAATAGAGAAGGTATCAATTCCCTCTCAAAGGGGAAATCCCCTGGACCGGACGGCCTGCCGGCCAGTGTTAATTTCGTAGACTAAAACCGACTAAAACGTTTTCGTCGACTAAATGAACACAATTTTAGTCGACTAAAATACGACTAAAACTAAAACAATTTCAGATGACTAAAATAGGACTAAAACTAAAATGGCATTTTAGTCTTAAGACTAAAATACGACTAAAGCTAAAATGGCATTTTAGTCATAAGACTATAACTAAAACTAAATAAAAAATTGACATCATCAAAATTAACACTCCTCTGCTGGCCATTTCTATATCGGCAACACAATTCCATCCAGAGCATGTAATAATAGCACCTTAAAGTTTAAACATGTATTGCACCACCGCATACGCATAAGTAAGGAGCATCTACTAAGCTGCTGAAAACTAAACAATTAAGAAAAAGTAGCGCAAACTTGTCAAGAAGCAAGTGCCAAAAAAATACTGTGCCCACTGCACAAAAGTCCGAAATGCAATAGATGTCACATAGGCAGCAGGAAAAAGTTCAGAAATGACTCAAACAGTCCATAATCCTTCACTCTATCTCCTGGGATGATAATGTACAAAGACGTGTTTCTCAAAAGGATCACCACCACCACCGTGCTCCAAGGGGGGAGGAGAATTGCCCACTCACCAGATGCTGTGGCCCAACCCACTTTCGTGTTTGAGCATTCAGGCTTATAATGATGGTCACTGGTCCAGAGTATCCACAACAGGAATCGCACCAGCGCAGTCAAAAAAAGCTCAGCAGCATATGGGGAGGAGAGAACATAATCCCAATAGCGTGATACCGTTTGAAAGGGTTTTATTAAATAAAATAAAACATAAGGTAACACACTCACATGTCTTGTATGTCATCCAACGCAAAAAAACAGTCACGAATAGGGGAGGGATGCCCTTCGGGAGATGATGTCCAGGCTCCACGCCGTGGACGCCGCGCCTTCTGGGTAATCCGAACTCCTCTTACACAGCCTGGTTACATCGCCTGGTCACGTGACCAGGCGATGTAACCAGGCTGTGTAAGAGGAGTTCGGATTACCCAGAAGGCGCGGCGTCCACGGCGTGGAGCCTGGACATCATCTCCCGAAGGGCATCCCTCCCCTATTCGTGACTGTTTTTTTGCGTTGGATGACATACAAGACATGTGAGTGTGTTACCTTATGTTTTATTTTATTTAATAAAACCCTTTCAAACGGTATCACGCTATTGGGATTATGTTCTCTCCTCCCCATATGCTGCTGAGCTTTTTTTGACTGCGCTGGTGCGATTCCTGTTGTGGATACTCTGGACCAGTGACCATCATTATAAGCCTGAATGCTCAAACACGCAAGTGGGTTGGGCCACAGCATCTGGTGAGTGGGCAATTCTCCTCCCCCCTTGGAGCACGGTGGTGGTGGTGATCCTTTTGAGAAACACGTCTTTGTACATTATCATCCCAGGAGATAGAGTGAAGGATTATGGACTGTTTGAGTCATTTCTGAACTTTTTCCTGCTGCCTATGTGACATCTATTGCATTTCGGACTTTTGTGCAGTGGGCACAGTATTTTTTTGGCACTTGCTTCTTGACAAGTTTGCGCTACTATATATATATAGGGATATTGCTGAGTATCTATCTATTATATATCTTTCTCCATATGTTTTAGTTAAGTAGCTGCATAGCCAATTTATTTATTGGTGAGTGGTCCTCATTTGAAGCGCTTGGGATAGCTTATACCTTTATTTGGTTTTCGTTGGGCATTTAAGCTGTCATATTATACAATTAAGAAAAAGGCTTTTCTTATATTTTTCCCTAATATTTAATGTTGGTAATATATTCAGGTAATATGTGCAATGACATTACAGCCAATGGAGTTTACAGCAGTGTTAATTTCGTCAACGAAAACGTTTTCGTCACCGCTTTCGTCACCGGCATTTTTTAACTGACAAAAACGAGATGCAAAGTATAGCACATTTTCATCAAATGACGACAACTATGATGAAAATCAAATCCGTTTTCGTTAACGAACGAAAACTAAACGAGAATGTGAGGCAGGGACGTTTACCAAACTTCCGGTTTTCACGGAGCTCCGACTGTGTGGCGTCTGGCGTGGCGTGCCCCGTGACGTCCGACGTGAGGAGTGGACTACTACAAGAGAGTCGACTCGAGACCAGTCACCTGACCTCACCAGAGCACTGCAGCTGCAGCACTACAGCCAGACGCGCCAGACCCGACTCATCACACGGCACTGGCACCCGGCCACTACCACATCCAGAGCAGAGCACCCACTGTGAGTTAACAGCCAGGCCAGCTATTACTGCCTCCCTGAGTCCCCTCAGACCACTCACCAGTCACCACTGGCATCCGATTCCGCCATCCATCCAGGACTGTGTGCGTGCATATAGGCCGCTGAGGCCTGCCCGGCCCATCCTGTTCAACAACTTCAGTTCAGAGTCAGACCAGAGACCACGCTTGAACCTGAGACCCCCATCCAGCACTCTGAGCAGCACTGTGTGCACTCACTGCACTGACTGCAGGCAGCAGCATTACAGGCCTCCTCTCTGACCTGACCATGACCATTTAGATGACTAAAATGTAGGACGTTTTAGTCGACTAAAATGTAAGATGTTTTAGTCGACTAAAATGTACTGGAGTTTTAGTCGACTAAATACGACTAAAACTAAAACACTTGCAGAAGACTAAAATTGGACTAAAACTAAAATGCCGTTTTAGTCCTAAGACTAAAACTAAATTAAAATTTGCTGCCAAAATTAACACTGCTGCCGGCTGAATATTATAAAGCTTTTTTTTCAATATTAGCCCCATATTTTTCTGATATTTGCATGAATGCGGCTTCAGGCTCTCCCTTTCCCTCTGAGATGTTGGGAGCTTATATAGTAGCGATCCCTAAACTGGGAAAAGAAGCTAATACTCCAGCAAACTTTAGGCCGATTTCTCTTTTAAATACTGATATAAAAATACACGCTAAAATTTTAGCAAACCGTTTGGCTAATATAGCTCCATATCTCATTAAGAAGGACCAAATGGGGTTTATGAGGGGTAGGCAGCCCTTGGTTGCTACCAGAGGCATATTGAATACCATATATTATGTGGAGACCTCTCGAACACCTTCTCTGCTTTTGTCTTTTGAGGCAGAGAAGGCGTTCGATAGGATCCATTGGGGGTATATGCAGCAGGTGCTGAAGAGATTAGGATTTGGAGGTCTTATCTTATCGGCTATATAAGCTTTGTATTCTTGTCCCTCGGCCCGAGTTCATATTTCTAGCTTATTATCGAATTCCTTTATTATCACTAACGGTACACGCCAAGGCTGTCCCTTGTCCCCAATTATGTTCAATCTACTTATCGAGCCATTGGCAGAGAAGATCAGATCGCACCCCCCAAATATCAGGGTTTTGTTTTTCAGAGAAAGTGCACGTTTTCAATTTGTTTGCGGATGATGTTATTTTGTCCCTTACAAATCCTATAGTGTCGCTTCCATGAGGTATTGGAAGAATTCAGTAGAGTATCTTATTATAGGTTTAATCATTCTAAGTCCTTAATCTTAAATTTAGGTACTCCTCCTGCAGACTGTAGGGTTCTACAATCACAGCTTCAGTTTAGTTGGAGCGATACGTGTATTTCATATTTGGGACTTACATTGACTAGCCCTTTTTCTTCTCTAATTGGTTCCAACTATGGACCATTTACAACTCAGCAACTGGCTACTGTGGCCCGCCATGAATTGACGTGGTCTGGTAGGCTTGCAGCTCTTAAAATGATAGTTCTTCCCCAAATTTTGTATTTGCTTAGAGTATTACCACTATCAGTTCCAGTCTCCTATATTAGGAAACTTACCCAAATGTTAAAGAACTTTGTTTGGGAAGGTAAAAAATCCAGATGCTCTCATTTTACTTTAGTAAAACATAACTTGTAGGCGGAATGGGGTATATTGATATACAAGATTATTATTGGGCTACTAAGTTGGACCAATTGAAATATTGGTTCCACTGAACAGATGGCCCCAAATGGCTTGATATAGAGACTCAAATGTCCCCCACTCGGAATCTTCAACTACTGTTGCTGACCGACGCTTGGAGACCTTGGGACACTAAACCATTGTCCCCCTTGATTAGGACCTCTCTTTTAGCGTGGAGAAAGCTAATCAGTCAACCATGTATACATCCAGCTCTTCCAATGCCTCAAATAGCTTTTCAGGTCTTTGACAGCATGATTCCCATGCTGTACACCAAACCACTAGCGTTGTGTGGAGTCACCACTAGGGATGATCGAACGGTTCGGGTCGACCATCGGTTCGACCCGAACATTGACTGTTCGAAATTCGACCGAATTCCGAACTTTTTGCGTAAAAAGTTCGGAATTCGTCAACCAGAACCGCCCAAAATGCAATGGGACAGGATCTGGGCTTTAAAAGCCCGTGATTGGACCAGAAACATCAGTAAAAGCCAATTGAGGGGGCAGGAGGATGCTAGGAATGTGATTGGAGTGACTAGGGGGTCCAGAGGCCAATCAGTAGTGAATACGCCCCCCAGTATATAACATAGCCCAGCCAAATCTCTAGCACTGTAATACAGGGGCTGTGGAAGAGAGTGGAAGCAGTTCTGTTACTCCTGCTGCAAAAGTGTCATTTAGCAATTATTAGTGTGAGGAAATGGATATCTAGTGTAGTTAGGGTACTATATACCACTATAGTTAGATTCAATAATCTAGTTTCTGTAGGGAAAGTGTTAAGTGTCAGGGTGGCCGTAGAGTAGTGTAGGGTGAACTGACTCTGACTGCTATGCCAGGGTGACAGAACTCTTCCATGTCAGGGTGACAGCCATAAGAAAAAGATAATTTGTCTTAGAATTATTAGTAGAGCAGGGATGGGGCTCCGCTCCTTGTATGCCAGAGTGACCGAATTCATCCATGTCAGGGTGACCGCCATAAGAAAAAGATAATTTGTCTTAGAATTATTAGTAGAGCAGGGATGGGGTTCCGCTCCTGTCACACCTGGGCGTTTTTGTTTCAGGCGTTTATTGGGCCTTTTTGTGGACGTCTTTGGAGGCAGGCATGACATCTGAACTTCTGTGTAGGGGTATATATACACATACACACACACACATATATGTATATATACACATACACACATATAGGTGTGAAAGTAGCGGAACCCCATCCCTGCGCTAATGAAATTATTTGCAGGGATTGTGTTCTGCTCCTATCACACCTATATGTGTGTATGTGGATATATACATATATGTGTGTGTATATATACCCCTATACAGAAGTTCAGATGTTATGCCTGCCTCCAAAGACGCCCAAAAAATGCCCAATAAACGCCTGCAAAAACACACCTGGGTGTTTTATTGCAGGTGTTTATTGGGCATTTTTTGGGCGTCATTGGAGGCAGGCATAACATCTGAACTTCTGTGTAGGGGTATATATACACACACACATATATGTATATTGTGACAGGAAGTCAGGTAAATCTGGGAATGTAGTCACTGAGAGGAGACACATTCCCACCTGCTTTGAAAGTTCACTGATACTATAGGGTGTTGGCTGCAGAGAGAGCCAGCAGGAAGTTGAAAACCATTCAGCTGTTCAGAATGAGGAGATCAAGGACTCTATAATTTGTCCAGAGAAAATCTATTGAGTGCTGCCTCCTGTCGCTGTGTGAGCTGGGAAGAGGAGGACAGACATATGTGTACCTCCCGACGCCGTGTGGGCATGGGAGAAGGACTGCTGCCGCCTGTCGCCGTGTGGGCTGGGAGAGGGGGACAGTCGGATGTGTGCCTCCCGACAAGCTGGTGAGCATGGGAGAAGACCCCCTACAGCGATGTGAAGCTAAGGAGGGTAACCACGAGTGAAGACGTCTAAAAGGTGAGAAGACAAAGTGTTCCATGGGAAGAGTGTGAAGAGTAAAGGGGCCTGTTAAATGAACTATGTTCAATGTGAAGAATCTGAAGAGTAAAGGATCCTGTTATAAATGAACATGTGCTGTGTGAAAGAAAACAAAGGGACATGTTCAATGGACAATGTTTGTGCTGTGTGAAAAGCAAACAAATGGACATTTGAGTGTCTGCTGTAGGATCAGCAGTGTCGGCCCAACAGTAGGTTGGAAAGACTTCTTAGGTAGGTTCCAGCTGTGAGAAGGTAGCCGCCCACAGAGGCAAGGATTTATTTTGTGTTTTATTTTATTTTGGATGTTTTGCTGCATACAGCCTGGTGAAGAAAACACCATTTAATAAACCACACTGTTTGTTTGCAAGCACTTGTCGGCTATCTCTCTGTGAAAACGCACCCCCAAAGGGGTCATCCACGCCTACCACCGAGCTAATCCCTTACATATGGTGGAGGTATGCAGTGGGCATAAGCAGAGATCCCTGCAAGGAAGTGCAAATGTTTGATGAACTTTATCTGGTGCATGAGATTGCACAATCTATGTGTGCAGGAGAGAAGATCCTGACAGAAAAAAAAAAAAGTGTTTTAAAGAGACAGCGGTCTCAAAATTATTTGATGAACTTTGTTGTGTCTGGTGCAAGTGACTGCACAAACTGTGTGTGCAGGAAAAGAGATCTTGCAAGAGAGAGAGAAAAACTACATGTGTTAAAGAGACAGTGGTCTGAAAAATTTTTGCTGGACTGTGAAAAATTTGTTTGTGGAGTTATTGAAGATGGGGCGTTCAAAACGCCTGAAGAATGCAAAGATAGATGAAATGAGAGACCGGATTCTATGGATGGAGGGGATGTTGCCGTCTGAACCAGCCCCATCCATGCCTAAAGAGAGTCTACTAAAGAGGAAGGTTGTTGTCCCTAGCAACACTGATGAAACTGCTATGGAGACGCAGTGTGCTCAGATGAAAAGTAAACTCAAAATGGAGGAGATGTTGAAACATCTGATTATATCAAATGCAGCTCAACAGCAAGCAAATGCAGCTCAACAGCAGGCAAATGCGGATTTTCAGCAGAGCTTTGCAGCTCAACAAAAGGCTCATCAAGAGAGCATGGCAGGCTGGAAACAGAGACGCCAGCAGCCAATGGAGGCCATCGGTTTGGAGGAAACTGAGTATGTGTGCAGGGCTGAGTTGGATGCCTTGCAACGGAAAATGGAAAAAAAGGAACAAGCCTTGGAATTGCTTAAAATGGAGCATAGAAACTTGCAGGAAATGAATGAACTACTCAAGTCTCATGTGTTACAGTGGGAAGAATCCACTGCTCTTCTTTTGGTCGAGTTGCAAAAACGCAGAGAGACTATAATGGAGAAAGATACCATCCTCATGGAAAAGGAAAGTGAAATTCAGACTTTGCAGAAGCAAAGTATGGCTGATATGTTGGAGTTGCGTAATCAGCTGGAAAAAAGTCTTCAGTCTTTGGGAGCTACAAAAATAGACCTGCAGGAGTCGCAGGAACAGAATGTTGCTCTGAAAGCGACATTGTCTCTCAGCGACAAAGAGAAAAGTGAAAGAGAGGCTAAATTACTGAGTACTGTGTATGAGCTCACTACTTTGAGCAATGTGGTAGATGAATGGCGTGCGGACTGTGAAAGTTGGAAAGGGGAAGCCCAACGTGTCCAGCAGTAGTTAAAGGAGAAAGAAGCCTGTGTGGCAGAATTACATTCTTATTCCCAGATGCTAGCCAATGAGGTGAAGGCTCTTATGCAGGGAAAAGGAGATTGTGAACATAAGAGGGAAAAAGTAGAGGCACAGCTTCTGGAATCGCAAGTCAAGGTGTCAGAAGGTGACCGATTGTGTGCTAAGCTGTCAGAGAAGGCAAACCGACTGCAGGTTGAGTTGGACAATGTTACAAATCAGCTTTCTCAAGCAGACAGAAAATCTAGAGAAATTGCGGAAGATTTTTCTATCTTGGAATCGCAGCTGCAAGACACGCAGGAACTCTTACAGGAAGAGAGGTGTCAAAGGCTGAGTTTTAGCACAAAGCTCAAACAAATGGAAGATGAGAAAAATGGCTTCCTGGAACAATTAAAAGAGGAGGCGGAAGCAAAGAAAAACCTATCAGAGCAAGTCGCAACATTGCAAGCTCAGATAGCGGTTATGAAAAAACGCATGGAAGAAAGCGTTGGTTCATTACAGTGTGTTGAAGATGTGAAAAAGAAGTTTGGTCAGATGCTTGGTGAAGAGAAGAATGTGTCTGCAAAATATGCAGAAGAACGCGCACGTGCAGAAACGGAGGCGCGTGATAACGAGAGCAAAGCCCTGTTCTTGGCTCGCTCTTTGGAGGAAGCTCTAGAGTGTAAGGCTGAACTAGAAAGTGTTAAACAGCTGCGTACAGAAATGGAAGAATTGGTCAGCTCCAAGGATGATGTTGTGAAAAGCGTTCAGGAGCTAGAAAAGTCTAAGCGAGCCTTAGAACAGCAACTAGAAGAGATGAAGATTCCGTTGCAGGAACTGGAAGAGGAATTCCAGGCAACAGAGGATCTGTCCCAAAGAGGGGATAGTGTGCCTGATGCAGTTTTTAAAAGGATCAGTGTTTTGGGGTCTGTCCTGAGTGAGCCTCAGAAATGTGACGACATGTGGCTTGAATCACCCCTTTGGAATAAACCGTTCCTTCAAAAACTTCAAGCATTGGAAAATGTATCATTAGAACTTCAGCAAACAAAGGAGCTGAGTAAGAAATGTGATGATTTCTCAGTTCAGGCTGAAAACCTAGTGGAGAAAACTAAGGCTGTTGGTGAAAACGTGAAGCAAATGAATAAGTGCCTTTCAGGGAGTGTTTCCAAAATGGAACTGGTGAAAGACGGGTGGCAGAAGTTTGATCGTGATCTTGAGATGCATTCCATGTGGAATTCAGATAGAGAAAAGGAACTAGGTGACCTTGAGCGGTCAAATAGTTCAGCAGAAAGTGCATTGAAGAAACCTGTAAAAGAATGTGTTGCAGTTCCATGCTTCTTCACTGATGCAGAGAGGAGGTCTATAATGGATACCACCCAGATCGCTGGGTTCAACTGTGTTGTTGCCTTTAACCCCGATGTTGGTGGAAGGAAAGTTGATGATGTTCTGGTTGGCTACTTCTGTGAAGAGTTTGGCAAGAAATATAAACTGAATATCAAATCAAATAGTAGGCCTTTACTGCGACTCGCTCAGGAGGGCGAAAAGTTTAAGAAGTTGATGAGTGCAAATGCTTCAGATCTGCCTATGAATATGAAATGTTTGGTGAATGATATTGATATCTCTGGGAAAAGGAACAGGGGTCACTTTGAAGAAATGTGTGACAGCCTGTTGTCTCAATTGGAAAATCCTCTGCACAGCATCTTAGAGCAAGCAAAGCTCAAGAAGGAAGATCATTCCCTTTTACAACAAAAAGTCAATGATTGTGTACAGATGTATGGAGAGGCAACTCAAGTCACAGAGGGATGTCAAGAGTCCCTACTTGGAACAAAGCTTAGTGAAGCAAAGGTTCTCAAAGTTTTGTGGAAAACATTTATGGATTGCAGAGAGAGGCGTCTTAAGAATGTTGAAGACATTAAGACTAGCCCAATTGAGTTGCCTATGGATCACGGTCCTCCATGGTGGATTGGACAGACGGTTATGAGGGACAAGCTGTCTGACATTTATGAGAAAGCTGTCAATGAAGATGACAGAAACGAGAAGGAGCAAAATGATGCCAAAAATGCAGTTGAAGAATGTGTATATGAGATGAGAGACAAACTGTGTGGCATTTATGAGAAATCTGTCAATGAAGATGACAAAACAGTTTCATCCGGAAGCTTGAGGATAATAGGAGGCTTATCAGTGAGTCAGCAGTGCCTGACACATGCGTGCCTGGAAATATGTGTCCCAACCCTAGGGTTGAAACAAGAGGGGGGGGTATGTGACAGGAAGTCAGGTAAATCTGGGAATGTAGTCACTGAGAGGAGACACATTCCCACCTGCTTTGAAAGTTCACTGATACTATAGGGTGTTGGCTGCAGAGAGAGCCAGCAGGAAGTTGAAAACCATTCAGCTGTTCAGAATGAGGAGATCAAGGACTCTATAATTTGTCCAGAGAAAATCTATTGAGTGCTGCCTCCTGTCGCTGTGTGAGCTGGGAAGAGGAGGACAGACATATGTGTACCTCCCGACGCCGTGTGGGCATGGGAGAAGGACTGCTGCCGCCTGTCGCCGTGTGGGCTGGGAGAGGGGGACAGTCGGATGTGTGCCTCCCGACAAGCTGGTGAGCATGGGAGAAGACCCCCTACAGCGATGTGAAGCTAAGGAGGGTAACCACGAGTGAAGACGTCTAAAAGGTGAGAAGACAAAGTGTTCCATGGGAAGAGTGTGAAGAGTAAAGGGGCCTGTTAAATGAACTATGTTCAATGTGAAGAATCTGAAGAGTAAAGGATCCTGTTATAAATGAACATGTGCTGTGTGAAAGAAAACAAAGGGACATGTTCAATGGACAATGTTTGTGCTGTGTGAAAAGCAAACAAATGGACATTTGAGTGTCTGCTGTAGGATCAGCAGTGTCGGCCCAACAGTAGGTTGGAAAGACTTCTTAGGTAGGTTCCAGCTGTGAGAAGGTAGCCGCCCACAGAGGCAAGGATTTATTTTGTGTTTTATTTTATTTTGGATGTTTTGCTGCATACAGCCTGGTGAAGAAAACACCATTTAATAAACCACACTGTTTGTTTGCAAGCACTTGTCGGCTATCTCTCTGTGAAAACGCACCCCCAAAGGGGTCATCCACGCCTACCACCGAGCTAATCCCTTACAATATATACACATACACACATATAGGTGTGAAAGTAGCGGAACACCATCCCTGCGCTAATGAAATTATTTGCAGGGATGGGGTTCCACTCCTATTACATTTATATGTGTGTATGTGTATATATATACATATATGTGTGTGTGTGTTTATATACCCCTATACAGAAGTTCAGATGTTATGCCTGCCTCCAAAGACGCCCAAAAAATGCCCAATAAACGCCTGCAACAACACACCTGGGCATTTTTGTTGCAGGCGTTTATTGGGCATTTTTTGGGCGTCTTTGGAGGCAGGCATAACATCTGATCTTCTGTGTAGGGGTATATATACACACACACATATATGTATATATACACAGTGGCGTAGCGTGGGTTGTCAGCACCCGGGGCAAGGCAAGTAATTTGCGCCCCCTAACCTGCGGGATTTTAGCACTTGAGTCTCTTCCACTAGATTAGTTAAAGAAACCCTTGTCCCCTAAGCACTTTAGAGCAGGCCAGGGTACCCATAGATCACCTTTTAGAGCAGGGTCCCCATAGATCCCCCTTTAGAGAATAGTCCACATATATTCTATGGGGACATTTCTCTAAAGTGGGGAATCTATGGGGACCCTGCTCTAAAAGGGGATCTATGGGGACCCTGGCCTGCTCTAAAGGGGATCTATGGGGGCCCTGGCCTGCTCTAAAGGGGATCTATGGGGATCCTGCTCTAAAGGGGGGAATCTATGGCATAGATCCCCTTTAGAGCAGGGTCCCTATAGATCCCCCTTTAGAGCAGGCCTGGGCGGGTCCCCCATAGATCCTCCTTTACAGCAGGCCAGGGTGAGGTGAGGTCCCCCATATAGATTCCCTCTTACAGCAGGCCAGGGTGAGGTCCCCCATATAGATCCCCCCTTACAGCAGGCTAGGGTGAGGTCCCCCATATAGATCCCCCCTTACAGCAGGCCAGGGTGAGGTGAGGTCCCGTCCCCCATATAGATCACCCCCTTTACAGTAGGCCAGGGTGAGGGGGATCTATATGGGGGACCCCAGACCTCACCTCACCCTGGCCTGCTGTAAGGGGGGAGATCTATATGGGGGACGGGACCCCACCTCACCCTGGCCTGCTGTAAGGGGGGATCTGTATGGGAGACCTCACCTCACCCTGGCCTGCTGTAAGGGGGAATCTATATGGGGGACGGGACCTCACCTCACCCTGGCCTGCTGTAAGGGGGGATCTATATGGGGGACCTCACCCTGGCTTGCTGTAAGGGGGGATCTATATGGGGTCCCCCATATAGATCCCCCCTTACAGCAGGCCAGGGTGAGGTCTCCCATATAGATCCCAGGTCCCCCATATAGATCCCCCCTTACAGCAGGCCAGGGTGAGGTGAGGTCCCCCATATAGATCCCCCTTACAGCAGGCCAGGGTGAGGTCCCCCATATAGATCCCAGGTCCCCCATATAGATCCCCCCTTACAGCAGGCCAGGGTGAGGTGAGGTCCCGTCCCCCAAATAGATCTCCCCCTTACAGCAGGCCAGGGTGAGGTGAGGTCCTCCATATAGACCCCCCCCTTACAGCAGGCCAGGGTTAGGTGAGGTCCAGACCCTGGCCTGCTGTAAGGGGGGGCTCTATATGGGGGACCCCAGACCTAACCTCACCCTGGCCTGCTGTAAGGGGGGATCTATATGGGGGACCTCACCTCACTCTGGCCTACTGTAAGGAGGGATCTATATGGGGGATCAGGTCCCCCATATAGATCCCCCTTACAGCAGGCCAGGGTGAGGTGAGGTCCTGTCCTCCATTTAGATCTCCCCACTTACAGCAGGCCAGGTTCCCCATAAAATAGATCCCCTTTAAATAGTCTTCTCACTCAGTAGTCAGTCAGACAGTCACTAGTACAGCCAGTAGTACTCCTACCTTTTTTTCACCGGTGTCCCGACTCCCGACCACAGTCCCTCGGCTCTCCGCACCCACTGCATGCCTGGCCTGTCTCCCCCCACCACTCCACAGTGGGCGACGCTGGCTGGATTAGATTCGGGAGCTGAGCGGCCGAGCTGCCAATCCGAAGCCAGCCAGGAGTGAGAGTGAGCCAGAGGCACTGCAGAGAGCAGACTCTGCGGGCGGCGGCGGCCAGCCTATGACATAGTGAGTGACATGACACTGCGGAGCGGATGCGCCCCCCCCCCCAGATGTTGCGCCCGGTGCAGCCGCCCCCCCCCTGCACCCCCCACGCTCCGCCACTGTATATACACACATATAGGCTTGTGACGGTATCAGATTTTCATGCTGCGATTAATTGATTAAGGTTTTGCCACGGTATACGGTATTATCACGGTATTCTATTATTAAATTCAAATTATTACATTTCCACCTCACTTCAATTTCATTGCTGAATTTAGGGGCTTTGGTTCACTTATGCACATTATTATATAGTCAGTCAGTACAGACTCTGTGAACCAGGCCTAAAATAGGTCATCAAACAGTGTCTGGCCTAACTGGTGATAACTGGTCCTGGCGCTCGGCTCCGATCCGATGGCCTGGTCATTAAGAGGGCAAATCCTTGTGGTCAAGAAGTGGTTAAACCTGAAGGAGGTGTTGTTTATAAATTACTTTACTATTGTTTTAGGCCTGGTTCACATGTATGCGGTTTGGTGGTTCACATGTATGCGGGTTGGCGGTTCACATGTATGCGGGTTGGCGGCCCACATTTGCACAGGCATAGCAGCCCATTGATTTGAACGGGCTGCTATGCCCTCATTTTCCGCAGAAAAAAGGTGCATGCAGCATTTTTTTAAAATTCAGTGGCCTTGAAATCCATCCTGCTTTTGCACCATGCGACTAACCTGCAGTTCCTGCTCTGGCAAGCTTTCTGCATTTTTTTGTATACGTGGGCACGGCATTTAAAAACAGTTTGCGTGTGCAGCAACGGCAGGTAAGTCGCATGGTGCAAAAGAAGGATGGATTTCATGGCCACTGCATTTTTTTAAATTCTGCATGCACCTTTTTTCAGCTGAAAACGCAGGCATAGCAGCTCAAGCCCATTCACATCAATGGGCTGCTATGCCTGTGCAAATGTGGGCCCCCAACCCGCATACATGTAAACCAGGCCTAAAGCAATAGTAAAGTCATTAATTGGTTAAACCTGCAGGAGGACCGGTGTTTTTATCTATTAATGACTTTACTATTGCTTTAGGCCTGGTTCACATGTATGTGGGTTGGGGGCCCACATTTGCACAGGCATAGCAGCCCATTGATGTGAATGGGCTTGAGCTGCTATGCCTGCGTTTTCAGCTGAAAAAAGGTGCATGCAGAATTTAAAAAAATGCAGTGGCCATGAAATCCATCCTTCTTTTGCACCATGCGACTTACCTGCCGTTGCTGCACACGCAAACTGTTTTTAAATGCCGTGCCCACGTATACAAAAAATGCAGAAAGCTTGCCAGAGCAGGAACTGCAGGTTAGTCGCATGGTGCAAAAGCAGGATGGATTTCAAGGCCACTGAATTTTAAAAAAATGCTGCATGCACCTTTTTTCTGCGGAAAATGAGGGCATAGCAGCCCGTTCAAATCAATGGGCTGCTATGCCTGTGCAAATGTGGGCCGCCAACCCGCATACATGTGAACCACCAACCCACATACATGTGAACCGCCAACCCGCATACATGTGAACCAGGCCTAAAGCAATAGTAAAGTCATTAATAGATAAAAACACCGGTCCTCCTGCAGGTTTAACCACTTCTGGATCGCAAGGATTTGCCCCTTTAAAGACCAGGCCATCGGATCAGAGCGCCAGGACCAGTCATCACCAGGTAGGCCAGACACTGCTTGATGGCTATATAATAATGTAATGTGGGCTGCTATGCGTGTGTGTGTATATATATATATATATATATATATATATATATATATATATATATACATATTAGAGCTGCACGATTCTGGCCAAAATGAGAATCACGATTTTTTAGCTTGGAATAAAGATCACGATTCTCTGTGTAACAAAAAAAAAAATTGGGATAACTTTACTGTTACGTTTTTTTTTTTTTTTTATTCATTAAAGTCTATTAATTGCGTTTGAAAGACTGCTGTGCAAATACAGTGTGACATAAAATATTACAACAATCACCATTTTTTTCTGTAGGGTCTCTGCTAAAAAAAATATATAAAATGTTTGGGGGTTCTAAGTACTTTTCTAGCAAAAAAAAACTGATTTTAACTTGCAAGCAACAAGTGTCAGAAAAAGGTCCAGTCTTTAAGAGGTTAAACTTCCTTTCTCCCTGGCAGAGGGAAGGAAAAGATACAATGTAATCATTTTTGTTTATAGTTACTGGGAGACTTAATGTTGAAAGGTGTTAGCTGTGTGAGTGAATGAGTCATCCAGCTCACTGAAATGTATCAATTCACAAGTCAGACCCAGGAGCAGAGAAACTCGGTATTTTAAAAATGCCACAATAACAATACCGTGGCTATGCAATACCGCGATATATCGAATTACCGAAAACCGGCATATGTCTACACACATATAGGTGTGATAGGAGCGGAACCCCATCCCTGCAAATAATTTCATTAGCACAGGGATGGGGTTCCGCTACTTTCACACCTATATGTGTGTATGTGTATATATATATTTATGTGTGTGTGTATATATACCCCTATACAGAAGTTCAGATGTCATGCCTGCCTCCAAAGACGCCCAAAAAATGCCCAATAAACACCTGAAACAAAAACGCCCAGGTGTGAAAGTAGCGGAACCCTATCCCTGCGCTAATAAAAATTCTAAGAAAAATTATGTTTTTTTCTGGTTCTGGACATGCTACAGAGCTGAAACTTCACAGGTACACTTTTTAGAATAAATCCAAAGAAATCTCATTTTTTTTTTTTCAATAATTTTTTCAATAATTGGCTCTCTATCAAAAACGACAATTTTTAAGAACTTTTTTTTTGTGTGATTAATAGTCTCTGGGGCATGACCCAGAACCCTAGGCACTTTTTAGGGGCATTTATTGGGTTTTAGGGCTTCAAAATGGTGTTTTTTGATTACCGAAGTTCGGATCCCATTGATTTCAATGGGGTTCTGGAATCCGGACCCGAACTTTCGGAAGTTCGGGTGTTCTGGTCGAACCGAACTTTTCAAAAGTTTGATCATCCCTAGTCACCACGATACAGCACCTTTTGGATGGATCAGTTGTTGTGCCGTGGTTGACTTTACAATCCACTTTTAAGTTACCTAATTCGGCCCAATATACCTATATTAGGATCAACCACTTTTTTTCTAAATATCTCTTCCCTAACCTAGCTCTCCCTATGGAGGCTAGGACATTTTTTTGGCATCCAACCTCATCCTAAAGGCATATCAATCTTCTATGGCCTCTTGCAAGGCAAACAAAAGCCGTTTAACTCCCGAAGTATAACACTATAGGAAACTGACCTCCAGACACAATACTCTACAGAACAATGGCAAGCAGCCTTTAAGTCTATCCGTGTTTACTCACATTGTGTTAATCATTGGGAAATGATGTTTAAAATAACCCATAGGTGGTACTATACCCCGGGGAGCATTGCTAAATTTGCCCCTGGTACTTCCTCTGATTGTTGGCGCAAATGTGGTGGAAAAGGGACATTACTGCATATATTGTGGGATTGTCCCAATGTTATAAGCTATTGGAAGGGTATCTACAGTGCCTTGCGAAAGCATTCGGCCCCCTTGAACTTTGCGACCTTTTGCCACATTTCAGGCTTCAAACATAAAGATATAAAACTGTAATTTTTTGTGGAGAATCAACAACAAGTGGGACACAATCATGAAGTGGAATGAAATTTATTGGATATTTCAAACTTTTTTAACCACTTTACCACAGGAGGATTTTGCTGTCCTACGTCCAGGCCACTTTTTGCGATTCGGCACTGTGCAACTTTAACTGACAATTGCGTGGTCATGCAACGCCGTACCCAAACGAAATTTACGTCCTTTTTTTCCCACAAACAGAGCTTTCTTTTGGTGGTATTTGATCACCTGTGTGATTTTAATTTTTTGCGATATTAATAAAGGAATGCGACAATTTTGAAAAAATAACAATATTTTTCTACTTTGACAGTTAAAAAATATCCAATATATTCAATTTTTGTCATATATTTAGGCCAAAATGTATTTAGCTACATGTCTTTGACAAAAAAGTTCTCAATGAGCGTATTTTTAACCGCTTTAAGACCGGAAGATTTTACCCCATTCCTAACCAGGCCATATTTTGCGATTCCGCACTGCCTTAGTTTAACGGACAATTGCGCAGTCGAGCAATGCTGTACCCAAATTAAATTTATGTCCCTTTTTTCCCCCACAAATAGAGCTTTCTTTTGGTGGTATTTAATCCCCTGTGCGATTTTTACTTTTTGCGCTATAAACAAAAAAAAGAGCGACAATTTTGAAAAAATAACAATATTTTTCACATTTTTTTATATGAAATTCCCCCAAAAAAATGTAAAAATCAAAATTTTTTAACATTTTAGGCCAATTTGTTTTCTGCTACATATTTTTGGTAAAAAAAAAAAATCACAATAAGCGTGTTTTGATTGGTTTGCGCAAAAGTTATCGCAGCTACTAACTACGGGAAATTTATGTCATTTTTATTGTTTTTTTTTTTTTAACTAGTAATGGCGGCGATCTGCGATTTGATTTGTTTTGCGGAACTGCGACATTGCAGCGGACAGATCGGACCCTTGACTGACATTTTTGACACTTTTGGGGGTACCAGTGACATTACTACAGTAATCAGTGCTATAAATATGCACTGTTACTGTAAAAATGACACTGGCAGGGAAGGGGGTTAACTTTATTGGAGAGGGAGGGGTTAATGTATGCCTGGTGCTTACTAACGTGTGTGGGGAGAGGGGACTGTGTGACACAGGCCCTAAGGGAAGAAGAGTGGACTCCGTGGCAATACACACCGGTCCCGGGCAGAGACTCAGAGAGAAGAAGCGGAGAACCAGAGGATGCCGAGGGGGCCAGAGGAAAAAGAAAAAGGGAGCATTAGGCCTAGGCATCTTCAATCTCAGCGACACCAAGTTTTCGGAAGAGGAACTTAAGGTGTTGAAACTGGGACTTAAGTTTGCCCCCAACAAGCACCTTAACAAATTTGAAGTTTTTATTGATTTGCAGAAGTTTTTACGTAAGATTAATATTAAAAAGCATTATTTTAATAAGGGAGATTTTTTTATGTATAATCTTTATTTCAATTTTCAAAATGCAAACACACAAAAAGAAAGGGACATACAGGTCAGAAACAGTGCATACAATAGACAACACGCGGGGGGGGGGGGGGGTATTATCCCCCAGAGTCAATGTAGGTAATGATAACAATGACCATGGACATCCGAGAACAGAAAAACCTCGTGCACAGTAGCAAGGAAGTATGGGCAAGGGCCATAGCCCAAACATGCAACAACTAAACATATCAATCTCCATGATACATGCTCTACGCTCCAGGGGTAAGGCAGGTGAAGTCAGAAAAACCAGGGCCAGTAATAAAGAGGCGGCCGCCTGAGGGGGGAGAGCAAAGGGAAGAGGAGACAGAGGGGGGCAGGGGGGGGGGGGACAGGAGGAAAGTATAGGAAAGAAGGGAGAATGAGTCCATGGGTCACGAGGCAAAAACACAGTAAACAGGCATGACTAGAATGCAACAGCGTCACAATGTGTGCCGGGCTGCATCGGGTCAGTGGTAAGGGAGTGCCATGGGTCAGGGGCTGCGGCCAGCACGGAGGCAGGGCTACCCGAGCTGGAGGATGCATAGTCAATCCATACCGCCCACTTCATATAGAATTTGTCGTACCGGTCTTTGCAGCGGGCCATCCACTCCTCAGCCGCCATGACATTGTTCAGTAACTTTATCCAGGCCGCCCTGTCTGGCACCCTCGTCTGCTTCCAGAAAATCGGGACCAGGCGACGAGCAGCGTTCAGCAGGTGCGGCAAAACACTCTTCCTATAGCAGCTAAGAGGGATGGACGGCACGTGCAGCAGAAAGTGTCGTGGGTCATCTGGGATGTCCACATCCAAGATCACCAGAACCTGTGCCCGGATGTCAGTCCAGAAAGGCCGCAGGAGCGGGCACTCCCACCAAATGTGTAGGAATGTACCCCGTTCCCCGCAGCCCCTCTAACACCGGTCCGAGGCACCCGGGAAGATCCGTGCGAGCCTGGAGGGTACCCTGTACCACCTTGTCATTAGTTTATATCCATTTTCTTGCATCTTAGTATCAACCTTACTAGAGTGGGTCAGGTGGTACATATGGGTTAGCTGCTGCTCGGAAAAGGTACATTGCAGGTACCTCTCCCATTCCCGTACGAACAAAGGCTTTGACTCCAGGTCCACAGGGCAGAGAAGTTGGTACAGGAGCGCAATGGAGTGGCAGATCGGGTCCTTGGAGATGCAGAGCTTCTCAAACGGGGACATCAGTGTTGGAGAGCGAATCACTCCCATCTTTGGAAGAAGGAAGTGTGTCAGCTGATGGTAACGCCAGGAGTCCATCGGGAATCTCCCGTAACGTTCCCTGAGCTCCGATAGGGGTAATATCCTCCCCTCTTGTGCGAAGCGTCCACAGCGCGTCTCCCCACCGGCCGCCCACGTTCCAAAGAAGGAAACACCCTCCCCTGGAAGGAACCACGGGTAACCCCCGAGCGGTGCCAGCGGAGAGATCGCCACCGACAGCTGTAGTTTGGCATTAACTGCATCCCAGACCTGCAGGGCGTGGGTCGTGGATGGGGAAACCCATGTGGAGAGGCCCCTGTGTGCTCCAGGGAGCCAAGGGGCGTGAGCTAGGTTCCTGCCTGCCATGTATTTTTCCATAGGGACCCATAATTTGTCCCGGACATGGTGGTGCCAGTCCAGGATCCTCTGCAAGGCTATAGCTTCATAGTATCTCCGTACCACGGGGATCCCCAAGCCACCCGCACACTTGGAACGCTGCAGGAGGCGAAGAGCCAGGCGGGGACGTTTGCCATTCCACACAAAACGTGTAAATAGGCTGTTGAGGCTTGAAAAGAAAGACCCTGGCAGGCGCACAGGAAGCATCTGTAAATAAAAGAGAATGCGTGGCAGGATGTTCATTTTGAGCACATTCACCCTCCCAATCCATGTCAGAGTTAGTTTGGTCCAGTCAGTCAGGTCCCGCCGAATTACGGTCAACAGGGATGCGTAGTTGAGCCCGAACACGTCCGCGGAGCAATCAGGCAGGTAAACCCCCAAGTATTTGAGTTTGGAATGGCACCAAGTGAACGGGAGAGAGGATTGCAAGGCTGCAGCTGTGTCCCGTGGGACGGAGAGGGGCAGAATCTCCGACTTGTCGAAGTTAATTTTAAAATTGGATAGCGTATTAAAGGACCGAAGCTCGGACATCAGGACCGGAAGCGATGTCTGAGGTTTGGATATGTAAAAGAGGACATCGTCCGCATATGCAGACAGTTTGTGTTCCGTGGGGCCCACCGTGACCCCCCCAATGTCCGGGTTCGCCCTGACTCTCGCCAAAAAAGGTTCCAGGGTCAGGGCGAAGAGCAACGGTGAGAGAGGACAGCCCTGGCGCGTACCATTGCGGATCGGAAAGGGGAGGGACAGGTGTCCACCCACCTTCACCCTAGCCTCCGGTGATGCGTATAGCGCCGCCACCCAGCCCGTCATTCGGGGACCCAGACCCAGCTGCTCCAGAACCAGAGCTCCAGAGCATGTACAGCCAGTCCACCCTGTCAAATGCCTTCTCGGCGTCCGTGGACAGCAGAAGACAGGGCAGATGATGGGGGTGGGACCCAGCCCAGTGTATGAGTTGAAGAGCCCTGTTGGCGTTATCACGGGCCTCCCGACCCGCAATAAACCCCGTCTGGTCGGGGTGGATCACTGAGGGTAGCAGGGGCTTCAGACGGTCGGCCAAGATCCTAGCCAGGATCTTGACATCCGTGTTGATCAGCGAAATAGGTCGGTAGCTACTGGGCAATGTGAGGTCCTTACCGTCTTTGGGGAGGACGGTGATGTGCGCCAGAAGGGCATCTCTAGTGGCCGGGGAGCCTAGCGCCAGGGCGTTAAAGTACTTACACATAGGGGACAACAGGGAGGAGCTAGTAAGCATTGGTATAGCCGCCAGGGCCTGGGCTCTTGCCCTTCGGCAAGGCGTTGAGGGCCAATTCGAGCTCTTGTTCCGAAATGGGCCGTTCGAGGGTCGTAGCTGAACGGGTGGTCAGATGGGGAACATCGGCCTCCGCGAGGTATTGCCGGATCCTATCACTCCTTGCCTCCTCTGCAGCCTTAGAGAGGGTGGGCGAAAGGTTATAGAGCCGGGTATAATATTCCCGCAACGCGTCCGCAATCTGAGATGGAATTTGGGTGACCTGGCCCTGAGGATTCTGCAATTTGGGAATATGGGTGGAGGCCCGTTGCCTACGGAGTGCTCTAGCCAGCAAGCGCCCGCACTTGTTGCCAAACTCGTAAAACTTATGGGATATGTACCGGAGGCGGCTACGTATCTGCGCCTCCAAGAGCGCGGACAGCTCCTCTCGAAGGCCCTGCAATTTTTGAAGGGCACCAGGCTCCCGTGATCGCTTATGAGAAAGTTCGGCCTCCCGGATCTGCTCCAAAAGTCGATTAAGGTCCGCCAGCCGGGCCCTTCCGCAAGTGCGCCCCCTGCGAGATCAATTCTCCCCGCACGACTGCCTTATGTCCCTCCCAGATCGCCGACGGGGTAACATCCTCGCTGTCGTTTTCACGGAAATAATTGGAAATTGTGTCAGTCACTGATTCACTACTGCGTCATCTAAGAGGTTCTCGTTCAGGCACCATGTCCAGTCACATTCCCCACTGTGAAGGAAGTCCAGCTGTACGGACACTGGGGCATGATCCGAGAGAGTATGGACAGAAATGTCCGCTCCCGTCAGAGAGTCCAGTCTAGTTTGATCGATTAAAAGCATGTCAATACGGGTGTAGGAGTCGTGAGTTGCTGAGTAGTAGCTATAGTCACGCCGGGAAGGGTGGAGAAGTCGCCAGCAGTCCACTAGGCCGTGCGTCTGCAGTAGCCGGAGGAGTCGACGGTGCGCCGCAAACGAGTGTGCTGATCTTCCCGTGGACGTATCAGCACGAGGGTCCAGGCAGAAGTTAAAATCCCCCCCCCAAGACTAACTAGCCCTCTCGAAATGTGGCCAGAGAGTCCAGGGTCGACTCGAGAAAGGACAGCTGTCCCGAGGCCAAGGTCAGAGGGCGTCCATACAGGGTCCCCTTCAGGAAAATGTCCCGACCCTGTGCATCCGAGAGGGAGTCCGTTGGGATAAAAGGGAAGTCTCTGTGGAGCGCAATGGCGACTCCCGCAGATTTCGGTCTTGGAGAGTGACTGTGGAACCATTGGTTATACAAGTGAGTGGGCAGTCTGGGTATGGATTGGGGGGCAAAGTGCGTCTCCTGCAAGAAGACCACCTGCGCGCCTAGTCTACGCAGTTCAAGCCACAACTTACCTCTCTTAAATTGGGAGCTCAGTCCTCGGATGTTATACGTCAAAATCTTTAATGGAGCCATTCAGAAGGTGCCAGAACCAAGGACCCGAGAGCCCAGCGCTGGAGCAGGAGAGAGACCCGGCTGCACCGCCAGCCACCCGACAGCAGACCCTGTAAAATAGAAACCAACAGCATGTGACCCACAGACTCAAAAGACAGGGGGAAGGAGGGGGGAGACAAAACATAAACAGTACAACCCAACAATGACAGTGCTGGGGCGAGGGCACCCCGGAGAAGCCGGGGACCACCCACCACCCCAGAAAAAACCCGGAGGGGGTGTGGTGGAAAAGGTCCCAGCTCCGACTGCCAACAGCATGTGCCCCAAAAAAGCAGGGCCAAACTCGTGCTCGTCGGAGCGCCAGAACACAAGAAAAACCTGTGCATGAAAAAGGGGGGAAAATGGTAGGGCAGGAGGAGCGAGTTCGTAAGGGGAGAACAAGTACGGTCCACCAGGTCCGACCGGAGCCAAACAGAGAAAGGGATTAGGCTGCAAACGACAGTCCACAATTGAAGAAGGGGGGTCCCGCCAACATGAGCACTCAGGGCCTACCGGCAGGGGCTTACCGCCACAGCCCCACCAGCAATGCCAGCGCAACAGGGTTAGGTCCGGAGGCAGGACCCTGTGACCAGGGCAACTTGCAAAGTTCCTTATGCGGCCGCAAAAGGAGGGAGAGCACACAGTTCCGCTAAGCCCTCAAGGCCTCAGGGATCCGAGCTGGGAGGCCGGTTGCGGGAACGGTTACGGTTGCGGCCTCGCCGGCGCGCCGAGCGCCAAGGTGGCGTGCGGGCCGGCAAGGGTAGATCAGGTGCGGTGCGCCAATCCGGAATATCCACTGGAGGGAGGTCAAGTTGGGCAAGAAAGTGCGGCAGGTCGTCCCGGTTCCTCAGGACATGCTGTTTACCGTTCTTAGTGACCGAGAGGCTGAAGGGGAAGCCCCAACGGTAAGTCAGGTCAGCTTCCCTAATCGTCTCCAGTAAGGGCTTCAGGGCCCTGCGCTGCATTAAAGTGCGGCGGGAAACATCCGGGTACAAGGACATCATCAAAGTCAATGGTAGGGACCCCTCGCATGTGATACATTATGCGATCCTTCACCGTGTATTTGTGGAGCTTGCCAATAATGTCCCGAGGCCTATCCGGATCATCGGAGGGAGGGCGCAGCGCCCTATGTGCCCGGTCGATTTCAATGTGGTCCGGGGCGTCCCGGCCTAGAATTTGCTTGAATACTCCCTGGAGAGTAGGGACAATGTCTCTCACTGCAGTGACTTCGGGTAGGCCCCTGATGCGGATGTTCCCTCTGCGGCTCCTATTCTCCACATCATCAAGTTGGTCTAGAAGGGAGTCGATACGTCTGTCTTGGAGCTTGCAGTGATCCGAGAGAGCCTGCATCGCAGGGATGATGTCATCCAGCTTAGTCTCTATAGTCTCCACTCTGTGGCCTAGGTGTGTGGCATCCGCTTTCACAGCCTCTATCTCCTGGCGCAGGGCCTTCTCAGCCCGGTCAGCCAGCCTGTCCAGGTCAGCGGCTGTGGGGAGAGAGAGAATGTGGGCCCGCAAGTCCATGGTGTCCGCCAAGGATGCTGCAGCCACCGGGTCGGCCCGATCGGGGACAGAGCTGGTGGAAGCTGGGGAAGGCGGCGCCGTGGGATCCAGGCGCGGGGAGAGAATGGGGGAGAGCGCGCTCACCACAGGCTCCCGGAGGTCCGCCGCCATCTTGGATGCTGTAGGCCCGGACCGGCAATTGCCGGAAAAGAAGTCACCGATGAAGTTTGAGCGTGGCCGGGGTGTCCGCGGAGGCTGCGGGGACGGTCGCCGCTTGGGAGGCATCCGGGAAGGAACAAGGTGGGTGTCTCTGTGGCTATTATGAGCGGTATTACGGGCGAAGTGCCGGGAGCTCTCCTTCTGTGTGTCCTCACACCACCATGGCGAGAACACGCCCCTCAATAAGGGAGATTTTAACCAAACTAATAATGGAAGATACAAATACACAGAATTAAGGAACAAATCCATCTTTAATCCCAAAACAAGGAATCCCCATTTTAGCGAGGTTTTTAAAGCACTGGTAGAACAAGAGATTGAACTACTGAATACAAAGGCCGGAAAAAAGCAAAAAGATATTGACCTTGGGATTAAGATGTTAGAGAACAAGAAGAATGTAGTGATCAGACCGGCTGACAAGGGGGGCGGCCTGGTCATTCTTAACAAAAAAGATTATCTTGATGAATTCAACAGGCTTGTTGGGGATCAGGATACCTATGAAAAACTGAAAGGAAATCCGACAAACAAAAATAAAGCTAAATTGAAAAGAATGATCAAGAGAGCCCTCAATGATGAGTTAATCACCAAGAAAGAAGCTAGATATTTGGTCCTGGATGCCCCCCGAACACCTGTCATCTACCAGATACCCAAGGTCCACAAAAACAAGGACAAACCCCCTGGGCGACCCATCGTCAGTGGGATTAAGTCCATTTTTAGTAGATTAGGGGAGTATTTGGATTGTTTCCTACAGCCCCTGGCTAAAACTTTTCCGGCCTACTTACAGGACAGTAAGGAGGTCATACGAGTACTGGAACAAATTGGCACCAACAAACAACAGATTTTGGCGAGTGTGGATGTAGATTCCTTATATACCAACATACACCAGTCACATGCATTGGAGGCAGTTAGATGGGCCCTGGCAAGGTCTAACATGCAAAATGAGCAGATTGACTTTCTTCTACAAGCTTTGGAGTTGGCCATAAGTGAGAACTTCTTCTGGCACAGTGGTAATTTCTACAGACAGAAAAAGGGCGTTGCCATGGGCGCGAAATATGCCCCTTCTGTAGCGAACATTTTTCTCAGCAAATGGGAGGAAGAAGTGATCTATAGTAAAGAGAGGCCATAATTACGTCTATAAAAGCGCTATATAGATGATATCCTGATTGTGTGGGAGGGTAGCCCAGAATCCTTTCAGGATTTTATGGAAGAAATAAAAATCAATGATTATTCCATCTCTTTTTCTGACTCATGGAGTAAAGACACCATTAATTTCTTTGATTTGGCCATCTATAAAAAAGAGAAGAAATTATGTACAAGGACCTATTTTAAAGAAGTCGACCGGAATGGGTATATCCCAAAACATAGTTGCCACCATCCGAGGTGGCTCAATGCGGTACCAAAAAGCCAACTGATTAGGATCAGGCGAAACTGTGATGATGAAAATGATTACAATGATCAAGCAGATACCATCATCAGAAGATTTGAAGAAAAGGGGTATAATACACAGTCCTTATTAAGAACAAAAGAAGAAGTTCGCCAACTTGAGAGGAAGGAAATGACTAAAACGCGTACGAAAGTCAGGACTTATATACACACACAGGTGTGAGCGGGGGCTGAGTGCGTACAGGTGTGAGTGGGGGCTGAGTGCGTACAGGTGTGAGAGGGAGCTGAGTGCATACAGGTGTGAGCGGGGGCTGAGTGCGTACAGGTGTGAGAGGGAGCTGAGTGCGTACAGGTGTGAGCGGGGGCTGAGTGCGTACGGGTGTGAGCGGGGGCTGAGTGCGTACGGGTGTGAGCGGGGGCTGAGTGCGTAAGGGTGTGAGCGGGGGCTGAGTGCGTACGGGTGTGAGCGGGGGCTGAGTGCGTACAGGTGTGAGCGGGGGCTGAGTGCGTACAGGTGTGAGCGGGGGCTGAGTGCGTACAGGTGTGAGGGGGGGCTGAGTGCGTACAGGTGTGAGGGGGGGCTGAGTGCGTACAGGTGTGAGCGGGGGCTGAGTGCATACAGGTGTGAGGGGGGCTGAGTGAGTACAGGTGTGAGCGGGGGCTGAGTGCGTACAGGTGTGAGCGGGGGCTGAGTGCGTACAGGTGCTGGATTGGGATGTCTTTTGGGGCAAAATATAATTCTTTAATGCTAAATCTTGAAAGCACTGATGACTTGGAATACACTTTTCATTTTCATATATTAAAGAGGAAGTAAAGTCCAAAAAAAAATCCGAGAAAAAAAAAGCCCTGTAAAGAGAAAGGCATAATGAGCTAGTATGCATCGCATACTAGCTCATTATGTAGTACTTACCTTAAAACGAAGCCCCCGCCGTGCCGCCACCTCAGCGACAGGACGGCGACATGTCCTGCCGTCCCGCTTCCGGGTTCGCGTCCTCCGGCCATCTGATTGGCCGGAGGCGCGATTACATCACTCCCGCGCATGCGCGCGGGAGCCGCCGTTCACGGCACTGAGCTCTGAAGGAACGGCACGGGTGGCCGTTCCCTCAGAGCGCCTGCGCCGATGACGTCATCGGCAGTTTGCGCTGTAAATATCTCCTAAACGGTGCAAGTTTGGGAGATATTTATAGCACCTATAGGTAAGCCTTAATATAGGCTTACCTATAGGTAAAAGTTATACAAGAGGGTTTACAACCTCTTTAAGTTGTAAGATTGATAAAATAAAAGTGTGTGCAGTGAAGGACTCAGTGGGCTAGCTAGTTGGTGGATTCGGTGGGATGGCCCGGGGGGAGGGGGGGGCCCAGGTCTAAATCGGTGTAAGGGGCCCCACAATTTCTGATGGCTGCCCTGTCAGTAGGGTTATACTCCGGAATTTTTTCCTGTGAGATTTTCAAGCAATTATGCCGGGGCTGGATCCCTATATCCAGTGGTCACCCAAGTCTGGCCAGTGAGCGCATACAGGCCCTAGCTCTGGGCTGGGTCGGCCGTGACGTAGTCCCACTGGACGGGGATGGCCCCGCGAATTAAACGTTTCGCCAGGACGCACACGACAGGGTCTAGGCTTATGTCGCAGCGTTCCTATTTGGCCGACAGCCCCCCCACTTCGGTGGCATGGGGTCCTGTCAGGAGATGGCGCCCGCCTGTGTTTCTGGTATGGTAAGTAAACGTTCCCCCCCTTCCCTGGCGGATTTTGGGGTGGACGTGGGCCCCCTCCCTGGGATGGTTGGACCTTCACGCTCCAGGGTTTCCCTCTATTGTGCTGTTACCAACCCCCCTCCCCCCCACCACGTGGGGGACTGTTTGAGCCTACCTAGGGCTGGGACCTCTTTTGCAGACCGCATTGGGGGGCCGGGGAGTGCGCCATCTGCGGCGCTCGACCGATCGTACGGGGGGGGCTTGGTGGGGTTTTCTGCTGCTGGAGGTGTAGATGGGCTGTTGGGGGGTCCTCCTGTGGGTCTCGATTACCGCCTTAGCGCGCAGGGCCACCATTTTGTTGTAGCCTCTGTCTGCTTCTATGACGGCGGCCATCTTGGTACACTCATTTCCGGCCATTTTGCGGTGGATTTTTTCCTGTGAAGGCCGGTGGTAGTGCCTGGAGGCGTTGTTTTGGGGGGAGGAGCCCCTCCCCTCACCCGGGCAGTTACCTGACTCATTTCCCTTCCTTCAGCCACCGCTGAGGCCCTCCTTATCTGATTGCTATACTGGGGACAGTGAATCATGAGGGTAGTCTCTCCCTCTCTGTGGGGGTTCATTAGCGCACACCTGACCTCCGGGGGTAAACATCCCTTGTAATAGAAATAGGTATGACAGGTTCTCTTTATTGTGAGATCTGGGGTCAAAAAGACCCTAGATCTCACAACTACACTAAAAAATAAAAAAATAAATAAATTGTTGAAAAAAATCGGCCCTTTAAAACGGTTGCTAGGCAACAATGTTTGACGTCGCTCCAGTCCTCCAAGACCATAGAGTTGAGTGGGGGCCAGCTTGCCCTCACTTGACTTCCTGTCTCTGAGGATCTGGGACCGGATCGTTTTCCCCGCTGCCGGCGGGTCCAGTAAGTGGGGGAAAAAAGGCTGGGGGGGGGGGGGCAACTATTCCACTGCACCGTAAGGGTGATCCCGTGATGAATCCGCCGCTGGTACTACCCATATCTGAAAGCCGACCACCTGCCGTTTAAAAAAAATGCCAGGGTTATTGCACCTATCTGCTGCCATAACCCCAGTATTTAGCATTAAACGAGCGACGTAAAAAGTCGCTGGGCAGTCTGTAAGTGGTTAAGACATGCACACACTATAGAAGGATATGCTTTGTTCATTTTTCAATTCAAAGATTTACAACCACTTTAATGTTAAAGCTGAATATTAATTTAAGTGTTTTTCTGTTCCAGTTTTCCACAATCTGATGATTCAGTTTGTAAATGAATCCTTCCAGAGACTTCAATACAACTCAGCATGAAATAAACCTTTGTAAAAGATTCCTGCTGCATCTTCCAGTCTGAACCTCCATTTTAAAGGCAACACCGAGCCTTAAACCTTCTTATTGTCCAAGATCTTACTTTGGTGCACTGTTTGTTTTGTGAATAATTTGCTCCCATCATGAAAATACATAATCATTTCTCTCTTCACTGATAAAAAAAAGAAAAGCTTTTCAAGGGGTACTTATTTACAACATTATGTGTAATTTAAAATTCTATATGAGAGAAATGATAGCCATCTGCATCCTTTGAGAGCTGTACATGCAGGCAGGATCTGACTGGTAGAGGATCTTTCTTGTAAAATACACTTTCAAATACATACCCAAGCTATAGAAAAAGCTAGAGAATGACATAGTATAACAACATCATTGTTATTTATATTACCGTTAGAAATACTGAAGAGAGAAAAAATGGTTATTAAAAAATTTCAATTATCATGAAAATGTTCAAAATGGTAACATAGCCCAGGGCTTTTAGTTACTACAAAGTTTAAATTATCTTAACCATCACAATCCCAAAGGGGGAACAGCCTGAGGGGAGGATGGTCTCATCCCACACTTGTGAAGAAAAAAGGAACAAAGTAAGGTATAAGTTTTATCTTGAACTAAAGACAGGTAAACAATCATACAATGGAAAAAAGTTGTGTGAGCAGAGCAAACAGGAGTGAAAAGTAAAGCAGACTACATACCAGTGGCAGAACTAACAAGGTCACAAGGGTCGCACTTGCAACCGGGCCCTGGCATTGCGCCACTGTCGGGGGGGGCCCAACGGGGTTGCTTGCCGCAGGACTCTGAGCGGAGAGTGTCTCCCTCATGCAGCTTAGAGTCTCCACTTACAGTTCCCCCCTCCTCCCTCCCTCCCTCGCATGGATGAGAGAGGAGAGTGCTGGTCTACTCCCACCCCTCTCCTCCTGTGTGCTAAGCAGCTCATACTGCCCATGGTGCACACAGGAGGAGAGGGGCGTGAGGAGAAGGAGCAGACCGGCTCTCTCCTCCCCATCCATGCGAAGAAGGGGGGAAACTGTCAGTGCAGGCTCTGAGCTGTATGAGAGAGACGCTGGGGAGGCACTGTTAGGCTGCACTGATGGGCTGCCATTGCACTGATGGGCACTAAAAGGTGGCACTGATAAGTGGCAATGATAGGCAGCATTGATGAGCACTGATAGGTGGCACTGAAGAGCACTGATAGGTGGCATCCATGAGCACTGATTGGTTGCACTAATAATCAGGGCACTGATTATCAGTGTAAACAATGTACTGATAGTCTTGCCAGTTAAGGGCTCTCCTTTCCTCACACAGTGTGTTTACATGTGATCAGCTGATTATATGGTAAAGGGCCACTGTGATTGGCCCTTTACCGTGATCTGTGATCCGAAGGGCACACAGTGCCCTAGATGCACGCTCCAGGGGGCATGCGGGAGGCAGGGTTCTGGGAGGATGTCCATGGATGCCCTCCCAAAATTTGAAGTCCGGGGCTTGGATGGAAAGGGGGGGAGTTCAGGGGACCCCTTCATGGTTTCTTGCACCAGGGCTCTAGTTACGCCTCTGCTACATGCACAAAGCTACAACAATAAAAGGCAACTTTGAGCAATGCTATCCATAAAAACAAGTGTAATCATGGGTTAATGCAAGGTTTGGGTAACTTAAAACTGCTTACAACGATACTGGATGATGAGATACAAGATTCAGCAGCATAGGTGTGCGCAGCCTATTGCAATAGGGTGTGCACCCCAAAGATTAAACACACATTTGTGTGTGTGTGTATATATACAGTATATATATATATATATATATATATATATATATATATATATATATATATCTATATATTAAAAAAATCGATCTAACGCCTTCAAAGACACAGGAGCTCTGCTACAGGGAGCACAGCCTCTCCTCACTACTTTGTGTATGGAGGACACTGGGCATCCCCCACTAAGGTAAGCTACTGATTATATTGTGCTCAGCACAGCTTACCTTCTCCTGGCAGGATGAAGTCTGTTCCACACCCAGCAGGCTGTGTTTACTTTTCCCTCTCCTGCCCGCTCCAGCTGTTGGTACCTCCTGTTGTAAAGTCAAGTAAGGCAAGCTAAGAAAGGGGGTGGGTACAGCACCATTTCCTATGGCTAAGAAGGCAGCAGAGAGGCAAAGTAACTGTAGCTTTACAGACACTACACTGTTAGCAACCCTGGTGATTAGGGTGTGGCTAGGCACACCCAGCACACACCCTGCGCACACCTACGTTCAGCATGATATCCACCAAATGCAGGATTTGCAATATTTAGGATTCAGAATACCAATGCAAGCTATAAAACACCAGGAAATAGAAGTCAAGATGCAAAACTTTGATAAAGGGTACTGCATTCAAAATGTCTTGTAGACTGATTTTTATGAGTTTAGGAGAAAGTTGTTTTATCCTGCTAACCATAATTTCAATCTGGTGCATCAGTGTCATTGGTGGTTCAGTTGAACCTTTGATTGAATTGATATCAACTATAGGTGGCATAAGGTTACCACCATTCCTGCGCTACTGAGATTTAAATCTATTACTTTTTTGTTTTAGATTGATTTCATTTTTGTTACATTCAAAATGCATAGGCACATGAATAAGGGAGAGTATGGCTAATTATGCATGTAGTAGGTTGCAGGCAGACACATTTTGTTAGCCAACGTAAACAGATTCTTAAAACCACATTACCAACAGCCAATGACAATGAGAAACAACAAGCTGTTTAACAGCAATGATAAATATAATGTAGGAATAAAACAGCATTACCGCTAAAATATGCAGTATATCATAAAATGTAGTTTCCTTTTGTAAAAGGTGGGTTTAGGAGTACATTACAGCTTTGAGGCCAGGATAATACATCAAACACTTACATCTTGGTTTTGATTGAAGCTGACGTACTACAATATTTGAAAGACTCCACAGCTTACCACAGCATTCAAATATCTGTCTTGCACTATAAGTTGCTGTTGTGTCACCTGGATCCTTGTAAGAATACATTTATTCCTATGAAAGAGCCAGTAGAGGGTAAGTTACAGGTTCTGGAGGGATTAGGAAGCTGGTGTATGTGATTGAAACAACTGAATTCCCACTGTAAAACTAAGGGTCCTTTCACACGGGCGTTCCGTATGTCCGTTTTTCATCCCATTTTTTTGCGAATGAAAGACTGACATAATGCATGTCAATGGGATTGCGGATGTCAGCGGATGGTCCTTTGAGTCCTTTGGTCAATTTGAGTCCTTTCCTATCATTTCCATTTTTTGGAACGGAAGAGAACCCTATTTTTCTTCCGTTTAAAAAACAGAACGGACGCAAAAACGGATGTCAGCAGTATCATCCACTGACATCCGCAATCCCATTGACATGCGTTATCTCCGAGTGTCATCCGTGTCCGTAAAAAAAAAAAAGTGCCGGAGCGGATCAAAAAATGGTTCGCTCCGTGTCAAAGGACCCTAAGACATTAGTTCTACATGTCAAATTCAGGTATGTGCATGCAAATGTCTGCCTGTCTATGCACAAGACTGGCAGCAGTATTCCTTTACACCTTTACTGCAGCATGTTGCAGTTTTGATCCCACTAGTTCAGATTTTTTGTATGTAAAAGATAAGAAAAAGCAGGTGTCATATCTCACTGAGTGTTCATTCTATTTACAACTAATTTTTTATTATTTTTTCAAGTCTGTGCAATGATAAGTAAAAATGCAGCTATAAAAAATATTTTTTTTAAAAAATCATTAGGACAGAATAAAACTATTAGCATTGTTTTGAAATGCTAAAAAAAAAAAAATGAATAGCAATTAAAAAATGTTTTAGGAATAATATATTTATCCCTGCTTATTTCAGATTTAAAATGTATAGTGTGCATACCTTGACCCTTTAATATTTGAGTTCCATATTTGTGTAATAGTGTTTAAAGAAGAAGTTAGGGAAATATGAAATACAAACTCACCTGTATAAACAATAACTCACCCTAGCTCCACCGCACTGTGGGAAGATAAAGAGCTAAGTGTCGGTGCTCAGGCTGAACGTCCAAACCAAATGTTATATGAATAAAGCTGGCACACGAAAAGGCTTCTTCCAAGTAAAATTCTTTATTCTAACATGGATAGTGGTGACAACATGACAAAACTGACGCGTTTTGGCTTTACGCCTTCTTCAAAGCCGAAACGCGTCAGAATTTGTCATGTTGTCACCGCTATCTATGTTGGAATAAAGAATTTTACTTGGAAGAATCCTTTTCGTGTGCCGGCTTTATTCATATAACAAACTCACCTGTATGCAGTCAACTGACCAAACATTGGAAAGATGTCTTTACTCTTGGTTTTACTCCTGTTGGTCATCAAATGACTTTCTGTTTTCACCGTTGTTTAGTAAAAATGGTTTTAACTAGTTTCCGAGTCAATATACACTATGTATGGATTGAAGACAAAGACTGGTTGAGCTCACCCAGGACTCTGAGACAGAATGCCCGGGAAAAGTGGACTGTCTCTTCCACAAAGTTCAATTGAAATTATGGGCTGCCCTGGACTTGAGTGATGCTGTATTTATCTATTTTATCATCTGTAATACATCTTTAAACCAAGCTAAGTAAATTCCATTTTATTATTATACTACTTTTGCGTTGTTTGAATTATTGCACCACATCAACAAATTTGAAAGTTTAAACATAGGAACCAGTTAACAAACAAACAAATACAAATTAATAAAGATTAACACTTTATTACTGTAGAAAGTTTTCCAGGCATTGAGCCTGAGGTGGGTCTGCCATTGTTACCGGTTACCTCTCCAACCCATGTGAGCTGTGACTCCAGGTGTGAGAACTGAGACAAGGACCATTCCGGCATCTTTGGTTTGTGTTGTTTTATTGAGTTTAGGGGATGGGAGAAGGGAATGAGTGGGATACTCCTTTGGCTCAACTAGGTACAATTTTGGGACTCCCTATAGAAAAAATGCCTGTTAGCGCAGCCGACGCTAGCCAACGCTTTCTGACGCTTGAATACACTGTAACACTTCAAGCTGTGCTGGAACCTCGACTTAATTTCAGAAGATCCAGGACTGTGGAACACTTGACTTCTGACACTGCTTTGCTCAAAAGTCACTAAAACAGCTCCCTCCAGCCTTGCGCTAGCTTGAGGTAGCTCTTTGTAAATTCCTGTGCTGCTGCAACTCTCCACTGGCACACTCCACACTGTGCACTAACTCTTCAGGGCCCAAATTGCAGGCGCCCCCTTTACACTTTACTCACTTTCTCTCCTGCTGGACTTTCTTTATCTTTACACATGATCTACACAATTGACCCAATCTTTATTGCTGCGCCACTCAACACTAACCACTCGATATCTTGGTTTTCTCTCGAGGCTATTCTCCTTTCAAGCACATTCACTTTTATTTCACGGTGCCATTTTAACCAATGGCCTATCTTGTCCTACTCTTCTCACCTGTATCTATTCATTGGGTTTGAGAACTATACTTGAGTACTTGCTTTCTTTCCATTTCACTTTTCATTCTCACCACAATCACCCTGTTTGGTTCTTGGCTCCTTTGGCTCTCACCACCAGCCTACTCCAATTATTATTATACTTTTTTACAACACCCATATATATATATATAGATAGATATATATTATCCTCGTACCCTTACAGATTTTTACCGCCATGCTCTATGGAGGCTGCATGTGATCCTGTTATGGAGCCAGTCACATTACACATTACCTCGTTCTTGTACCTGCCTGGTGCATGCAGGCCTCGCTCCCTCAGTTCCCGGCTGGGACCCATTCCCGGACACCATAACACCTCACTGTAAGCTATACCTCCCATACTATGTGTGAGGTTTATGTTTGTATTGTTTATACTGTTACTTATCATGTGTATTATTTTCTTTAGACGCTTGTATCATGCCTGCTCCTGATGAAGTGACCATGTCACGAAACGCGCTGAGCTCCACACAGGCTATTTTATCTATTACAAGTTACTGTTATATTATGTTTCTAAGACCTCTGTTTACATTTTTCAACATTCTGTATGTACCAGGAGAATATCGCATTACGATGTATTTCTGTCTTAAACCATTAAGCCCATTTTTGCTTCACTCATGTATACTCCATTACCATGGGTTACTTGGTTCTATTGAGCAATTTGGTTGTACCTTAATTTTGGTCCATAGACAGTTCAATAAAGCGACGTTTTTACCATTTCCCTCTGGTCCTTGCTATATTACATATGTTATTTATTCATGATAGGCCACACCTCATATATAGTCCCAACTGGCTTGTTGCCCCCCCTTTTTTCGCTTTATGCAACATGGATGGAGACTCTGTTGGTCAGGAGTCTCATATAAAGTCCCAATTTTCCCCTTCCCCCTCTAACTTCAGGGTCCTCTGACCAGGCACCCCCTTTACAGCTAGCTGACACTTGGATCCCAGAACCTTCTCCGGAGTGGTCCCCTCTGACACTAGGCAGACCCCCAGGGGCAATCCACAGTACTCACGACCTGTGTAGGCTTTCCTGGGACTGGACCCCTCTCTCTCTCCGCTGGTTCTCGGCACACCGGATCCCCTGCAGCTCAACTCAGCACCCTCTGGATTTTCAGGCAGCACCCAGAGACATCCGCTTCCTCTGACAGGAGGAGAAGCAGCCGTTCTCTCCCTCCTGGGATTCTGCTCCCGCCAAAGACGCTAAGTCATGCACTCCCCTCGAATTTATACCCACTTCCAGAATACTCTGCGCAGAATCTGCCTTCTGGGGTAGTTATAAGCCTGAATGTGTCCCTGATTGGGTTTCCTCCACTGCCCTATGAGAAGCCTCTCACAGAGCCAGTGGGGAGAATCCCCTCTCAGCAGACACACCTGGAACTTAAGCCATGACACCCTGACCAAAAAGAAATCATGGCCCTGCTGTTAAGCAGACATGGCCCACTATGCATTTACCTAGCACCTACCTGTAGGGTTCTACATTACATTGCCGAGTCAAGATCACTTTAAGAAAATTACGGTTGAATGAATGTTTTCATTTTATAGAATACAAACAGCAGCAGCTTTGGCAACTGCTAGTGAAACCAGCAGGGAAACGTAACCACTTAAGCCACGGAAGATTTTACCCCCTTCCTGACCAGGGCCTATTTTGCGATTCGGCACTGCGTGACTTTAACGGACAATTGCGCAGTCGTGCGACGCTGTATCTAAACGAATTTGACGTCCTTTTTTCCCCACAAACAGAGCTTTCTTTTGGTGGTATTTGATCACCTGTGCGATTTTTTGATCATGCGCTATAAACAAAAAAAGAGCGTAAATTTTTCAATTTTTTTTATATGAAATCCCCCCCAAAAAATGTAAAAATCAAAATTTTTTAACATTTTAGGCCAATTTGTTTTATGTTACATATATACTTGGTAAAAAAAATAGCAAAAAGCGTATTTTGATTGGTTTGCGCAAAAGTTATTGCGATTACTAACTAAGTAATGGCGGCGATCTGCGTTTTTTTTTTTTTTGCAGGACTGCGACATTGCGGCGGACAGATCGGACCCTTGACTGACATTTTTGACACTTTTGGGGTTACCAGTGAAATTACTACAGTAATCAGTGCTATACATATGCACTGTTACTGTAAAAATGACACTGGCAGTGAATGGGTTAACTTTTTTTGAGAGGGAGGGGTTAAGTGTGTCCCTAGGGGCGTTAGTCTAACTGTGATTGGATGTGGCTACTGGTGTAAGAACAGAGATCAACGGTCCTACATAGCAGAACCGTATGATCTCCATTCTTACACAGGGGAGAATGACAGGCGGCTTTGTTTACATTAGCCGCCTGCCTTTCTCCTGGTGTAACGGACAATTGCGAGTGCCTGGTGGACATCTGGTCCGCCGGGCACACGCGCGGAGGGGTCCGTGACCGAGCGGGAGCATGCCTCCGGCGGCGCGCGCTCGCTCCCTAGAGCCTCACAGGCTATCGACGTAATACTACGTCGCTTTGCCTGTGAGGGGCTGACCGCCGCAGTAAATAGTCGTGCGGCGGTCGGCAAGTGGTTAAATGAGTTAGATAATGGAAGCCAAAGGTGGACAGCTAGAGAGGGCAGAATCCAAAATATCAGAGAATTGGTAGAAATGGGAACACAAATATTTGGGGACAGGCTAGTTCTGCCACCCAGCTATAGGACCTACCAGGGTTGTGGCCAAACTCTTTATCTTATGAGGTGAAACTCAGGGTGAAACTCAATGTGCTTATCCATATTCGGTTGCCTCCAGTTAATGGCAAATAACTTTGTCAACCTGGGCTTGTTGGTGTACAGTAGGTAGGGTAAACATCTTCAAAATACAAGAATTCAGCTAAGAGGATGCGGGAAGGCACAAGGTACAGGCAAGGATGAGACTAAAAACAGCCCTGGAGCTGAACAGCCAGGGTTTTTTTTTCTTGTAGAATAGATGCAGGAACTCAATCATGCCCCTCGCCCCCACCTTTCCACGGGGATGTGGGGGAGGGTTGCGCACACCACAGCAAATCAGTGTTGGAGGGTTTTAAAGGGGCATTATATACCAGGAGTGTGCAACATACAGTGTGCAGAATTAAGGAGGGTACTACCTGCAGAGTGTAGGGTTCAGGAGGGTACTACCTACAGAGTGTAAGGTTCAGGAGGGTGCTACCTACAGAGTGTAGGGTTCAGGAGGATGCTACTTACAGAGTGCAGGGTTCAGGAGGGTGCTACCTACAGAGTGCAGGGTTCAAGAGACTGCTACATACAGAGTGCAGGGTTCAGGAGTGCACTTTGTACAGAGTACAGGGTTCATGAGGGTGATAGTGTGCAGGGTTCAGGAATGTGCTACGTGTAGAGTGCAGGGTTCAGGAGAGTGCTAAGTACAGAGTGCAGGGTTCCGTAGGGTGCTACGTACAGAGTGCAGGGTTCAGGAGGGTGCTGCGTACAGAGTGCAGGGTTAAAGAGGGTGCTACGTACAGAGAGCAGGGTTCAGGAGGGCGCTACGTACAGAGTGCAGGGTTCAGGAGTGTGCTACATACAAAGTGCAGGGTGCTACATACAGTGTGCAGAGTTCAGGAGTGCACTTTGTACAGAGTACAGGATTTAGGAGGGTGCTATGTACAGAGTTCAGGGTTCCGAAGGTTGCTACACACAGTGGGCAGAGATCAGGAGTGTGCTTTGCAAAGAGTACAGGGTTCATGAGGGTGCTACATACAGTGTGTAGGGTTTAGGAATGTGCTATGTGTAGAGTGCAGGGTCCTGGAGGTTGCTACCTACAGAGTGCAGGGTCCAGGAGGGTGCTATGTACAGAGTGCAAGGTTCATGAGGGTGCTACGTACAGAGTGCAAGGTTCAGGAGAGTGCTACGTACAGAATGCAAGGTTCAGGAGGGTGTTACTTACAGAGTGCAAGGTTCAGGAGGGTGCTACGTACATCGCGCAGGGTTCAGGAGGGTGCTACGTACAGCGTGCAGGGCTCAGGAGGGTGCTACGTACAGCATGCAGAGCTCAGGAGGGTGCTATGTATAGCGTGCAGGGTTCAGGGGGGTGCTACGTACAGCGTGCAGGGTTCAGGGGGGTGCTACGTACAGTGTGCAGAGTTCAGGAGTGCGCTTTGTACAGAGTGCATGGTTCAGGATGACGCTATCTGTAGAGTGCAGGGTTCAGGAAGGTTCTACGTACAGAGTGCAAGGTTCAGGAGGATACTACGTACAGAGTGGAGGGTTCAGGAGGGGGCTACGTACAGAGTGCAGGGTTCAGGAGGGTGCTGTGTACAGAGTGCAGGAGGGTGCTACATACAGAGTGCAGGGTTCAGGAGGGTGCTACGTACAGAGTACAGAGTACAGGATGGTGCCACATACAGGGTGCATAGTTCCTTCTAAAACAAGTCCCCCCCCCCCCCCCATCACCTCTCTCTATATAAATCCTTTTCCCCTCCCAGGCCCCCATCCCCCTTTCTGTACAAATGCCACCATTAATGCTTTTTTTTTTTTTTTTTAATGCCCCTCAAATCTCTTCTCGCATCTCCCAACACAGACCTCAGATACAGCGTGGCTCTTCCTCCCAGACTCCTCCTCATGATCTGTCATAAGAGACGTCAAAGCGGAGGAGGAGCCTTGTGAAAGAGTCTCCAACTCTAGTGCGGCAGGGCAGGTGGCGGTGAGAATGACAATCGCAGCGGGGCAACGGCTCAGCAACAGCTACGCCCAGGGAGGATTCATTGCAGTGGCCAGGATAGAAGCTCTGTCACTTCTAAATACAGAAGTCGGGCTTCTACCAGAGAGGAATACTAGAAAAAGCACACTTTGAGACTGAGACCTAAACTGCTTCAGATAGGCCTGAAAGAATAAAGGACAGAGTCAAATGACACAAAAGTACATGGGGTATGGAACACAGTACAAAAGGAAGGGAATACATTAAAGAAAATAAAAAAGGGAAAACAAACTGGATTACAAGGTTTTTTGTTTTTAATTCTTGGCTAACGCAGTGAGCTAGCAATACCTGCTGGTAAAGTGCATTTTTAAAATACCCACACGCCCTGTGCTACTTAGAGAGACTTAGGTGAAGACAGGAAAGAGACATAGATTGATAAACAGACTAACAGCAGATGGAATGAAAATGATAGAGGACAGAATACAATACAAAACAGAATAAACTTTGTTAAAGCAGAACTTTACCCATAACAACTTCTTGCTGGAGGCTGCTATTTTGCTGAAGCCCAGAGCGCCCAAACAGCAGTAAATCATAAAACGGAACCAAACCCATTGATTTAATGGTTTCAAAAAACAGTTACATTCCTGGAATGCCGGGATTGTGAACTGTCACATTTGCTTGTGCCCTCAACCAAACTGTCAAACCATCAAATGGCTGGTGTCATAACTGATCCCATGTGCAGCACCATGGCAGTTGCCATTTAAACAGCAGCGTCCTTGGCTGTAAAGGAAAGGAGGGTTTAATTCTGCTTTAAGGATGTCAGCAGATCGGCCTCTACAAACTCAGTGTCTAAAAATGCCTGAAACGGGAGAGCAACTGCATACCTCCCAACTTTTGAACTTCAGAATGAGGGACACTTGAGGGAGAAAGTGACCGACGACGCCAGTGGCGGCTGGTGCTCAAAATTTTTTTTTGGGGGGGGGGGGCGCAAACAGAAAAATGTAATATGCATTGCTTTGCGGCAAAAAACGCTGTAAAAAATTGTGTGACTTTGAGGTCACAAAAATGTGAAAGGGGCCTTCATTAATCAAGGTATAGTGTGCCCCCTTCAATGCAGAGTGACCAGCGTGCCCCCTTTAAATGCAGATTGACCAGCGTGCCCCCTTTCAATGCAGAGTGACCACAGCGTGCCCCCTTTCAATGCAGAGTGACTACAGCGTGCCCCCTTTCAATGCAGAGTGACCAGCGTGCCCCCTTTCAATGCAGAGTGACCACAGCGTGCCCCCTTCAATGCAGAATGACCACAGCGTGCCCCCTTCAATGCAGAGTGACCACAGCATGCCCCCTTTCAATGCAGAGTGACCACAGCGTGCCTCCTTTCAATGCAAAGTGACCACAGCGTGCCCCCTTCAATGCAGAGTGACCAGCGTGCCCCCTTTCAATGCAGAGTGACCAGCGTGCCCCCTTTCAATGCAGAGTGACCACAGCGTGCCCCCTTCAATGCAGAGTGACCACAGCGTGCCCCCTTTCAATGCAGAGTGACCACAGCGTGCCCCCTTCAATGCAGAGTGACCACAGCGTGCCCCCTTCAATGCAGAGTGACCACATCGTGCCCCCTTCAATGCAGAGAGACCAGTGCACTTACCTGCAGCGGCGGCTTCTCCTCAGTCCCCCGCGTCTCCTTGAGTCCTCCCGCCTCCTCCTTGGCCAATGGCATGGGTTCGACTTTCGGCCAATCAGGAAGCGGGTCTCAGACCTGCTTCCTGATAGGCCAGAAGGAGGATTCGTGCGACAATAGCGAATTTTCATTCGCTATTGTCACACAAATGGGTGGGCTAGGGTGCAGTGGTTTTACCCACCCGGGTCCACCCTTTTCTGAAGCCTTTTAGAGCCTCTGGCTCTAATCAGGTGATTCAGAAAAAAAAAACCCCATTGAACTCCATGCGTCCGGCGCCCCGCATGTAGATTAGGGAGCCGGACGCATGGATAGTGGGGGCGGCGCCCCCAACGCACCGGCCGCCACTGGACGACATGCTATGTACAGAGTACAGGGTTCTGGTATGTACAGAGTACAGGAGAGTGCTAGGCACACGCGCGGAGGGGTCCGTGACCGAGCGGGAGCATGCCTCCGGCGGCGCGCGCTCGCTCCCTAGAGCCTCACAGGCTATCGACGTAATACTACGTCGCTTTGCCTGTGAGGGGCTGACCGCCGCAGTAAATAGTCGTGCGGCGGTCGGCAAGTGGTTAAATGAGTTAGATAATGGAAGCCAAAGGTGGACAGCTAGAGAGGGCAGAATCCAAAATATCAGAGAATTGGTAGAAATGGGAACACAAATATTTGGGGACAGGCTAGTTCTGCCACCCAGCTATAGGACCTACCAGGGTTGTGGCCAAACTCTTTATCTTATGAGGTGAAACTCAGGGTGAAACTCAATGTGCTCATCCATATTCGGTTGCCTCCAGTTAATGGCAAATAACTTTGTCAACCTGGGCTTGTTGGTGTACAGTAGGTAGGGTAAACAACTTCAAAATACAAGAATTCAGCTAAGAGGATGCGGGAAGGCACAAGGTACAGGCAAGGATGAGGCTAAAAGCAGCCCTGGAGCTGAACAGCCAGGGTTTTTTTTTCTTGTAGAATAGATGCAGGAACTCAATCATGCCCCTCGCCCCCACCTTTCCACGGGGATGTGGGGGAGGGTTGCGCACACCACAGCAAATCAGTGTTGGAGGGTTTTAAAGGGGCATTATATACCAGGAGTGTGCAACATACAGTGTGCAGAATTAAGGAGGGTACTACCTGCAGAGTGTAGGGTTCAGGAGGGTACTACCTACAGAGTGTAAGGTTCAGGAGGGTGCTACCTACAGAGTGTAGGGTTCAGGAGGATGCTACTTACAGAGTGCAGGGTTCAGGAGGGTGCTACCTACAGAGTGCAGGGTTCAAGAGACTGCTACATACAGAGTGCAGGGTTCAGGAGTGCACTTTGTACAGAGTACAGGGTTCATGAGGGTGATAGTGTGCAGGTTTCAGGAATGTGCTACGTGTAGAGTGCAGGGTTCAGGAGAGTGCTAAGTACAGAGTGCAGGGTTCCGTAGGGTGCTACGTACAGAGTGCAGGGTTCAGGAGGGTGCTGCGTACAGAGTGCAGGGTTAAAGAGGGTGCTACGTACAGAGAGCAGGGTTCAGGAGGGCGCTACGTACAGAGTGCAGGGTTCAGGAGTGTGCTACATACAAAGTGCAGGGTGCTACATACAGTGTGCAGAGTTCAGGAGTGCACTTTGTACAGAGTACAGGATTTAGGAGGGTGCTATGTACAGAGTTCAGGGTTCCGAAGGTTGCTACACACAGTGGGCAGAGATCAGGAGTGTGCTTTGCAAAGAGTACAGGGTTCATGAGGGTGCTACATACAGTGTGTAGGCTTTAGGTGTAGGCTTTCTGTACAAATGCCACCATTAATGCTTTTTTTTTTTTTTTTTAATGCCCCTCAAATCTCTTCTCGCATCTCCCAACACAGACCTCAGATACAGCGTGGCTCTTCCTCCCAGGCTCCTCCTCATGATCTGTCATAAGAGACGTCAAAGCGGAGGAGGAGCCTTGTGAAAGAGTCTCCGACTCTAGTGCGGCAGGGCAGGTGGCAGTGAGAATGACAATCGCAGCGGGGCAACGGCTCAGCAACAGCTACGCCCGGGGAGGATTCATTGCAGTGGCCAGGATAGAAGCTCTGTCACTTCTAAATACAGAAGTCGGGCTTCTACCAGAGAGGAATACTAGAAAAAGCACACTTTGAGACTGAGACCTAAACTGCTTCAGATAGGCCTGAAAGAATAAAGGACAGAGTCAAATGACACAAAAGTACATGGGGTATGGAACACAGTACAAAAGGAAGGGAATACATTAAAGAAAATAAAAAAGGGAAAACAAACTGGATTACAAGGTTTTTTGTTTTTAATTCTTGGCTAACGCAGTGAGCTAGCAATACCTGCTGGTAAAGTGCATTTTTAAAATACCCACACGCCCTGTGCTACTTAGAGAGACTTAGGTGAAGACAGGAAAGAGACATAGATTGATAAACAGACTAACAGCAGATGGAATGAAAATGATAGAGGACATAATTCAATACAAAACAGAATAAACTTTGTTAAAGCAGAACTTTACCCATAACAACTTCTTGCTGGAGGCTGCTATTTTGCTGAAGCCCAGAGCGCCCAAACAGCAGTAAATCATAAAACGGAACCAAACCCATTGATTTAATGGTTTCAAAAAACAGTTACATTCCTGGAATGCCGGGATTGTGAACTGTCACATTTGCTTGTGCCCTCAACCAAACTGTCAAACCATCAAATGGCTGGTGTCATAACTGATCCCATGTGCAGCACCATGGCAGTTGCCATTTAAACAGCAGCGTCCTTGGCTGTAAAGGAAAGGAGGGTTTAATTCTGCTTTAAGGATGTCAGCAGATCGGCCTCTACAAACTCAGTGTCTAAAAATGCCTGAAATGGGAGAGCAACTGCATACCTCCCAACTTTTGAACTTCAGAATGAGGGACACTTGAGGGAGAAAGTGACCGACGACGCCAGTGGCGGCTGGTGCTCAAAATTTTTTTTTTGGGGGGGGGGGGGCGCAAACAGAAAAATGTAATATGCATTGCTTTGCGGCAAAAAACGCTGTAAAAAATTGTGTGACTTTGAGGTCACAAAAATGTGAAAGGGGCCTTCATTAATCAAGGTATAGTGTGCCCCCTTCAATGCAGAGTGACCAGCGTGCCCCCTTTAAATGCAGATTGACCAGCGTGCCCCCTTTCAATGCAGAGTGACCACAGCGTGCCCCCTTTCAATGCAGAGTGACTACAGCGTGCCCCCTTTCAATGCGAAGTGACCAGCGTGCCCCCTTTCAATGCAGAGTGACCACAGCGTGCCCCCTTCAATGCAGAATGACCACAGCGTGCCCCCTTCAATGCAGAGTGACCACAGCATGCCCCCTTTCAATGCAGAGTGACCACAGCGTGCCTCCTTTCAATGCAAAGTGACCACAGCGTGCCCCCTTCAATGCAGAGTGACCAGCGTGCCCCCTTTCAATGCAGAGTGACCAGCGTGCCCCCTTTCAATGCAGAGTGACCACAGCGTGCCCCCTTTCAATGCAGAGTGACCACAGCGTGCCCCCTTCAATGCAGAGTGACCACAGCGTGCCCCCTTCAATGCAGAGTGACCACATCGTGCCCCCTTCAATGCAGAGAGACCAGTGCACTTACCTGCAGCGGCGGCTTCTCCTCAGTCCCCCGCGTCTCCTTGAGTCCTCCCGCCTCCTCCTTGGCCAATGGCATGGGTTCGACTTTCGGCCAATCAGGAAGCGGGTCTCAGACCTGCTTCCTGATAGGCCAGAAGGAGGATTCGTGCGACAATAGCGAATTTTCATTCGCTATTGTCACACAAATGGGTGGGCTAGGGTGCAGTGGTTTTCCCCCCCCCGGGTCCACCCTTTTCTGAAGCCTTTTAGAGCCTCTGGCTCTAATCAGGTGATTCAGAAAAAAAAAACCCCATTGAACTCCATGCGTCCGGCTCCCCGCATGTAGATTAGGGAGCCGGACGCATGGATAGTGGGGGCGGCGCCCCCAACGCACCGGCCGCCACTGGACGACATGCTATGTACAGAGTACAGGGTTCTGGTATGTACAGAGTACAGGAGAGTGCTAGGCACAACTCAGCTATAACTTCTGCATCCCCCCCTACACACAGCCCTCTCTCCTCTGCCCTCATCACCTTTCTGTAACTGACTCTTCTATCCACTGCAGCCACAGTTTCCTTTACCCTTTGGCCCCATGCACACTGGACGTTTTTGGAGCTGCTGTTAGCAGTGTCAGACGTTTTTTTTTGCAGCTGCAGAATGCCCATCCATGTTATTCTATGGACTCATGCACACATAGAGCTTTTAGGAGCTCCAAGTGGCATAGGCGTTTTACAGCTCCAAAAAAAAACCAGGACCTGTGCGTTCTGGAGCTGCAGCGTCAAGCTGTAAAAACGTCTGACGCTGCTAAAGGCTGAATAACATTGCTTAACGTGCGTTAAGCCACGTTATACGTTTTTTTTCTTCCATTCAAAATCAATGGTTCCCTATGGGAGCCTATTGATTTGAATGCAAGGCGCACCACAAGTCGGATCAGGATGATCCGACTTGCGGTGCGACTTCCGCTGTGAGAATCTTGAGGGGGAACTCCACGCCAAAATGGGGAAAAAAACGGCGTGGGGTTCCCCCCCAGGTTCCAAACCAGGCCCTTCGGGTCTGGTATGGAATTTGAGGGTAGCCCCACACCGCTCTTCTGCCCTCCGCTCTTCTGTTCTTTTGCCTCCTCTGGTCTTCTTCTTCCTCCGGTCCTCCTCTGATGCTGTCCCCGGTGATTATGCCGGTCTCCGGTCTCTGCAGCTTATTATATAGCCATTAGGGGGCGTGGCCTCCCTGTGATGTCATCGGGAGGCCCGCCCCCTTATGTCACTGACGACGTTGGTGTTATGTCGTCGGTGACATAAGGGGGTGGGGCATCCCGGTGATGTCACCGGGAGGCCACGCCCCTAATGGCTATATAATAAGCTGCAGAGACCGGCATAATCACCGGGGACAGCGTCGGAGGAGGACCAGAGGAAGAAGAATTCCAGAGGGGAGGCAAAAGAACAGAAGAGCGGAGGGCAGAAGAGCGGAGGGGAGAAGACCGGAGCGGAGAAGACCGGATAAAGATTTTTAATAAACTTCAAAACGTCTCCTGTCATTATTTACATACACTGCATTTTATGGGGTGAATGGGTAGGGGTACAATGTACCCCATACCCATTCACATAGGGAGGGGGGCCGGCATCTGGGGGGCCACCCTTGTTAAAGGGGCTTCCAGATTCCGATGAGCCCCCTGCCTGCAGACCCCCACAACCACCGGCCAGGGTTGTGGGAATGAGGCCCTTGTCCTCATCAACATGGGGGCAAGGTGCTTTGAGGTGGGGGGTGCAGAGCCTCCCCTGCCCCAAAGCACCCACACCCCCCCATGTTGAGGGCGTGTGGCCTGGTATGGTCCGGGGGGGTGGGGCCGCTCACTCGTCCCCTTTCCTGGCCTGCCGGGCTGCATGGTCGGATAAGGGTCAGGTATGGATTTTGGGGGGGACCCCGCGCCGTTTTTTCGGTGTGGGGCTACCCTCAAACTCCATACCAGACCCGAAGGGCCTGGTGTGGAACCTGGGGGGGAACCCCACGCCGTTTTTTTCCCCATTTTGGCGTGGAGTTCCCCCTCAAGATTCTCACAGCGCAAGTCGCACCGCAAGTCGGATCATCCTGATCCGACTTGTGGTGTGCCTTCCATTCAAATCAATAGGCTCCCATAGGGAACCATTGATTTTGAATGGAGGCAGAAAAAACGCTGCTAAAAGCTACGTGGCCAAACGTGCAATAACGCAAATGGAAAAAGCTACTGAAAGCACGTTTTTGCAGCTGCTTTTTCCTGGCGTTAGAAGTGGCTCTGCAGCTCGTTTTTTCTGACGCCCAGTGTGCATGAGGCCTTTCAGTGCACTAAGTACACACTCATTTTTGGCTCCTGAATTCCTCCAGCAGGTAGGAGATAAGGATTAGGGTGCAGCTCACCCCTTTCCTCCCCTTGAACACGCTGCAGTCAGCCAGTCCAGCACTTGTCCCGACTCTAGTGCAGAGCAGGGAAGCTGATGAAAGAGCCGTGAGAGAGATGTTACTTTCATTTTCAACTAGTGAAGTGTAAGGCTAAGAAGGAGGGAAATAGACAACTGATCCTGACCCTTTGCAACTTTGTCCCAGCGCTCTTTTCTTATACACTGGTTGCCTGAAAAAAGGGGTGGGTCTGGGTAGCAGTCCTGCCCATACCCGACATCACAGCTTGGATTTGACAGCTGAAGTCTGTTATCGTGGCTGCACAGCGCACACCTCGCTGGCTTGTCCGCCAATCCCACCCTATGCTGGATGTTCACACTGCTGCAGGTCCTATTGAGGTAAAAGTTATAATCAACAGGATTAACTGGACAGTGGGACACAGGTCTGACTGCCGGAAAGTCCCACCCAATCTGGGACTGTTGGGATGTATGCAACTGAGCATGTGCAGAGCAGGGTGAAACATGGATTACAGTATAGGCACTTATTTTTAATGTTTTAACAGCTTGCCGACCGCCGCACGACTGTTTACTGCGGCAGTCAGCACCCTACAGGTAAAACGACGTAGGGCTACATCGCTCGCCCACGAGCTTCTAGGGGGCGAGCGCGCGCCGCCGGAGGCGTGCTCCCGCCCCCGCTCGTTCACTAACATCCCCACGTGAGTGACTGGCGGCTCCGAAGTCCGCCGGTCACTCGCGATCTCCCGCTGGAGAGGGAGAAAGGCAGGCGGCTAATGTAAACAAAGCCGCCTGTCATTCTCCCTGGTGTAACAGCAGAGATCATACAATCCTGCTATGTAGGATCGTATGTCTCTGTGGTTACATCACAAGCCACGCCCCCCCCACAGTTAGAATCACGCCCCTAGGGATACATTTAACCCACTGATCACCAATAAAGTTAACCCCTTCCCTGCCAGTGTCATTTTTACAGTAACAGTGCATATTTATAGCACTAATTACTGTAGTAATGTCACTGGTACCCCCAAAAGTGTCAAACATGTCAGTCAAGGGTCTGATCTGTCCGCCGCAATGTCGCAGTCCTGCAAAAAAAAAATCACAGATCGCCGCCATTACTAGTAAAAAAAAAACAATAAAAATGACATAAATCTTTCCCGTAGATAGTAGACACAATAACTTATGCGCAAACCAATCAAAATACGCTTATTGCGATTTTTTTTACCAAACATATGTAGCAGAAAACAAATTGGCCTAAAATGTTAAAAAAATTAGATTTTTACATTTTTTGGGGGGGGGGGGGGGGATTTCATGTAAAAAAAAATGCGCTTTTAATGACGGGCTTTCAACAGCCAATCAACAAGCGTTTAACTGGTGTGCCTTAAGCCATCCCAGCCATGACTACAAATGTATTAGTAGCTGTGATTGGTCATCTGAAGCATGTGACCCATGTCTTTATAAGTTCGAGAGACACAGCGCGGTGCGTCATTCTGCTGTAGTGTAGGGAGAGAGCACACATCATACGTGCTGGCTGCTGCTGATTAGGGACAGACAGTGAAAAATTGTGCCCGAAAAGAATGCAGGGACAGGTCGGAGTGTAGGCAGGGAAAGATATTTGTGCATTTTAGGGACAGGCTGAAGAGATTAGGCAGGGACAGAACAATCGTCCGTTAGCGATCTACATTGATTTTGCTGTGTGGGGGGGTGGTGCAGTGAACAATCTTTTTGCCCTCACTTGAGCCCACTGAGGAGGAGGAGGGAGAAAAAAAAATATTTTTATCAGTCTGTTGTGTGCAGCGTTCAGCTATATTTTACTACAGATTGCTGTTCTAATCTGCTATTTAAAAATTACAAAGTTAAAGGGGAATTTTTTTTTTTCCCCTTCATAGCCTGCTGCTGAGCTGACCGTGACATAAAACATAAGACACTGCTGTGTTCACATGTGCTATTGAGTGATTTTCAATTTTATATACTTTTTTCTATTCCACTATTCAATATACACCCTTTTGGGTTAAAAAAAATTAAATTGTGGCATAGTCTGTACTAATCTGCTATTTAAAAATGACAAGGTTAAAGGGGAATTTTTTTTTTTCCCTTCATAGCCTGCTGCTGAGCTGACCATGACATAAAACATAAGACACTGCTGTGTTCACATGTGCTATTGAAAAATCACCAATTTTATATACTTTTTTCTATTCCACTATTCAATATACACCCTTTTGGGTTAAAAAAAAAAATTAAATTGTGGCATAGTCTGTACTAATCTGCTATTTAAAAATTACAAAGTTAAAAGAGGAATTTTTTTTTTTTCCCTTCATAGCCTGGTGCTGAGCTGACCGTGACATAAAACATAAGACACTGCTGTGTTCACATGTGCTATTGAAAAATCACCAATTTGATATAATTTATTTCTATTCCGCTATTCAATCTACACCCTTTTGGGGTAAAAAAAATTAAATTGCGGCATAGTCTGTATCAGTACGTGTGAGATACACCTTTCAAATTTTTGGGGCGCATCTTCCACCGCAGAGGATTGCAGGGTGCTTCAGTTTGCCTCCTGTTCCGAACTCCTCCTACTCCTCATCCTGCCTTTAGGGTACAAAAAATTGTAATCGGGGCCTAGTCTGGGTTTGTACATGTGAGATACACTTTTTTATATCATATTTTCTATTCCGCTATTCAATCTACACCCTTTTGGGGTAAAAAAATGTAATTGCAGCATAGTCTGTATCGGTACGTGTGAGATACACCTTTCCATTTTTTTGGGCGCATCTTACACCGCCGAGGATTGCAGGGTGCCTCAGTTTGCCTCCTGCCTGTTCCGAACTCCTCCTACTCCTCATCCTGCCTTTAGGGTCCAAAAAATTGTAATCGGGGCCTAGTCTGGGTTTGTATGTGTGAGATACACCTTTTTATATCATATTTTCTATTCCGCTATTCAATCTACATCCTTTGGGGTAAAAAGAATTAAATTGCGGCATAGTCTGTATCGGTACGTGTGAGATACACCTTCCAAATTTTTGGGGCGCATCTTCCACCGCCGAGGATTGCAGGGTGCTTCAGTTTGCCTCCTGTTCTGAACTCCTCCTGTTAAGTTCATGTTAGGTTCAAATGTTAAGTTTGAGCCATGAAATAATCTACGCCAATCAGGTTTGCATTTGTCTCCATATGTTTACTCAGAATATTCGCCATACAGCGGGTCCACATCTACCAACAGAAATGTGACCCAGATTATACTTTGGTTACAGCTTTTATAGTCATAAATGGGCACAAGCCCAAGTTACAGATTACACAAAGTTTCACAATATTACACAAGATTTCACAACACAGTCTAATTACACATACGGTCAGCTTGACCCAACAAGGGCGTAGTGACAGGTTAGTCTGACAATTAAAAAAGATTGATTATGTTAGGGAAAATAACATTTTACAGTAATAAGGGCTTATTTTCATAAACATCTCTTTCCGGGAACTTTATCATTTTTGGAAGAACATTTCATATCCTCTGGGACAACGTGAGACACAGTATTTCAAACATACCAACTAGAATTCTAAGCATTTAAGAAGAATATATTTTTTTAGTATATTAAAGGGGACTCTGACTATATAACGATATGCTCTTCGTATATTTTCAAATCTTGACATTCCCTCCTGTGGTTAGAATTCTTTGGTATTCATCTAACTTGAATTTCAAACTTCTTCTGTGTCGTTACATTGAACTCCAGGTATGCGGGTAACCATCTCATGGGCCGTCTTTATGCGAGACCTCGAGAGCTCAAAAGAACCAGTATTAGTACAATCATCACAAGTATTTGAAGTCATTTTCAAGCAGCATTTGCATAGCATTGGTACACATTTGATAATGAGGAGTATCAACACTATAATTCCAACAATATATAGGATACCATGCAATATACCTGCGAACCACCCTCCAATACCAGTAAACCAGTTGACAGGTTTTAGCCAAGAGAGTCAACTTTCCCAGCAAGTGGTTTCAGTATGTTCCTTACGAAAGTAAAGCTTTAATTGCTGCGCCCTTTATACATGTGAAATGATTGCATCTTCAGCTTTCGTATCATTTCCTATGTAATTGCAGCATGAGGTTCCCACTACGGTACACATTCCTCCCTGACAAGCAGTAAGGTAATCCAACACCAGCCGGTGTTGCAAAACCTCCTTTTTAATCATTTTTAATTCAGTGGTCATTAATATGAAATTTCTGTCATACAGAGCAGTTATGTTAAACCATTAAATCAGCTAAATCTATAATAAACCTGAAGGCTTTTTAATACAACCCAAGGTATAGAAAATATTGGTCTTATCTCACTATCATGGGACTCAATATCAGTATCATCATCATTTCTTTCTGGGCCTTCATTCTGGGTTGGAATAGGTGTTAGTATTTCAAGATTAGTCTCTTCGTCAGTGTCATCTTCCACTTGTCCGGGGTTAGCCTGTACTGGAATGTCCTGTTCAGTAAGGGCTCTTTTGAAGAAATGGTCAGGGATTTTATGCAATTGTGTCTCTTTAAACTCATTGTCACTCATGTACCATGTAGCAGGCACATTAATAACTTCTAATTATTCTGGCGTGCATGTTGGCGATGTGTGAAATCATGCAATTCCTGATATCGATCTGTACTCCACATAAAATCTTTACCATCAAACCAATACCTGACATCCGCATTATCCATTCACTGAGAGTCTCCAATCACTCGATCAGTATTTTTGAAACCTTTCTCAAGTAGTTCTGGCGGATAAATGCGGGTAAAGTTAATACACACTGCTGGTATTCTCATTGGGGCATTGGTAAATAGTAGTAGTGAAATGGCCTTGTCAACCATATTAGCACTGATATCACCAAAGTGAGCACCGTCTTCTATCTCAGCTAGGGTACTGGGTATACCTAGTAAGGGCAAAGTCTTATGCGAGATAGGTGAGTGTGTGCATATCCAACATTTAGTGATTTCCATCTTCTTGGCAGCTTGCAACTGCATGGCCATAAAGGAATTTATAGAAGGGTTCTCCCAGTTTAGCATGTAAGTCTCTCTTCAGCCTTTGCTCAACTCCAGACTCTGGGGCAATGTGTAACTTTTTAGTCATTACAGTAGCATTGAGGAAAAAGGTATCATGCGTCTCACCTTTTTTTATCATGTGAGTCCATTCATACATCATGACTGTGATCCACACCAAAGCTTCTCCACTCAGGATAATTCCTCAGAGAGACAGATCGGCTCTAGGCATTATAAGATACATTCTTCCGTATTCGTAGTCTTCTGGCTCGAGCCTGAGTCAATGATGGAGATGACCTAGGAGGTAAAGGTACAGAAAAGTCCTTGCCAGCAGTACACTGGCTTGTATGTTTGTTCAAAGCTACTGCTTCCTTACAATAGGAACCATGCACCCAATACTTGTAGTCTTTTAGCGTTACAGCTGTGGGAGACACAAGAATAATCTGGAACGGTCCTTTCCACTTAGGGGACAGAGTAGTCTTGGGGGTGTGATTCTTGATGTACACCCACTCTCCAGAATTTAGTCCATGGGTCTTTTCACTTAGGTCCACTGGTTGTCCTGCTTTGGCAAAAGTTTCAGAAAACACGTTTGTGTTAAAGTCTTAAAGTCACTGTTTCTGTTGTTACAGAAGCTGTAGGAAGTCTTTTAGGAGGGCGCCCAAACAATACATCTTCTCCTTTGGGGTAGTCCTGATAGTTGCTAGGGCTATAGGCAATGCTTCTACCCATGTGCTCTTTCCATTAGTAGTCATCTTGGCCAGATACCTCTTTAGGGTTTGATTACTGCGTTCCACCATCCCACTAACCTGTGGTCTATATGTGGTGTGTAACTGTTGTTTCAGACCTAAGATATCTACAACCTCTGCTATTAGTTTGTTATCAAAGTGTGTACCTCTGTCTGAAGAGATCACAGCTCCCATCCCAAACCTGGGAATCAATTCTCTAGTAAGACACTTAACTACTGTTCTGGCATCATTCTTCGCAAACTAAAAGATACTTAAATCGGCCACAAGGGGGCATATCTGAGAAGTCAATCTACACAATTTTGAAACGGCTCCTCAGTATGCGGAATGTGTTTCATAGGGGTAGGCACTGGTTTACCCATGTTATGCATTTGACCTATTTCTTTTTTCCTTCCCGTGCTGCTAGACATGGGATTCCCCCACAATCAGACATTTTAAAATAGCAAGTTAAACAAGGCGTCAATTTTTAGGCGTACTCTGGTGGCCACCATTTAGAGGGATCCTCTTTATATGCTTTTTTGTAATTTTGCACCACTTTACATGATGTTTGAGGGCGTCTGGATCACCACTCACCATCATCTTAACGATGGGTGCACCTGAATGCAATTTAGCAACATTTAAGCCTTTTTTCTTTGCTATTTTTAATAACTTTTTGCTTTAGTTTTTTTTTTAAGCCCTAAGTCATTCATAATGGGAAAAACATTCTTATCACTTAAATTTCCCATTTTATTATTTCTCGTTACCACTTTAAGAAATTACAATATTTGGAGATTCCGGGATCAAGAACTCAGTTTCTTTATCACAACGGCTGTGCACTAATCAGCCAGGTACTTTATCATTACGACATGTCTTAATCTGTTCTATACTCGTTTGAACGTCTTCTAAAACGAGTGAATATAGGCTAGTCTTTCTCTGACTCCCTAATCCAAAGAACACTCAGCAGGTCATACAGACACTGGGGTTTAAGGCAATACCTGCCCTAATACCTCCACATTTGTCTTTCAACACCACACACACACAATCCAGAAAATAGTAGTATCTCTGCTTAAATCGTCCCTTATATATATATTGTCATTTCTTGTAATAAGGAGAATTAAAGAAATATATTTTTTTTTTAGAAAATAATATTTTTCATACACAGTATTTCCTATTGGTACCATTTAACAATCTCAGTAACCATACACAGACAGAATGCAATTAAATTCAAAGGAAACGTGTTACCTATCGTAGCCGCACTTCCCCCAACCGGCACACCACCACACATCAGAAAAGACAGTTTTTCAATATGAGAAATAAAAATATTTTTCTCACCTGAGGCTGTCCCTCCTGTTGTGGGGTGCTCATCGGCGGTTTGAGATACAGTCAGAAAGACACGGTTCGAGGGTCACCAAATGTTAAGTTCATGTTAGGTTCAAATGTTAAGTTTGAGCCATGAAATAATCTACGCCAATCAGGTTTGCATTTGTCTCCATATGTTTATTCAGAATATACGCCATACAGCGGGTCCACATCTTCCAACAGAAATGTGACCCAGATTATACTTTGGTTACAGCTTTTATTGTCATAAATGGGCACAAGTCCAAGTTACAGATTACACAAAGTTTCACAATATTACACAAGATTTCACAACACAGTCTAATTACACATACGGTCAGCTTGACCCAACAAGGGCGTAGTGACAGGTTAGTCTGACAATTAAAAAAGATTGATTATGTTAGGGAAAATAACATTTTACGGTAATAAGGGCTTATTTTCATAAACATCTCTTTCCGGGAACTTTATCATTTTTGAAAGAACATTTCATATTCTCTGGGACAACGTGAGACACAGTATTTAAAACATACCAACTAGAATTCTAAGCATTTAAGAAGAATATATTTTTTTTGTATATTAAAGGGGACTCTGACTATATAACGATATGCTCTTCATATATTTTCAAATCTTGACACTCCTACTCCTCATCCTGCCTTTAGGGTACAAAAAATTGTAATCGGAGCCTAGTCTGGGTTTGTACGTGTGAGATACACCTTTTTATATCATATTTTCTATTCCGCTAACCCTTTGGGGTAAAAAGAATTAAATTGCGGCATAGTCTGTATCGGTACGTGTGAGATACACCTTCCAAATTTTTGGGGCGCATCTTCCACCACCGAGGATTGCAGGGTGCTTCAGTTTGCCTCCTGTTCCGAACTCCTCCTACTCCTCATCCTGCCTTTAGGGTACAAAAAATTGTAATCGGGGCCTAGTCATATTTTCTATTCCGCTATTCAATCTACACCCTTTGGGGTAAAAAGAATTAAATTGCGGCATAGTCTGTATCGGTACGTGTGAGATACACCTTTCCAATTTTTTTGGCGCATCTTACACCGCTGAGGATTGCAAGGTGCTTCAGTTTGCCTCCTGCCTGTTCCGAACTCCTCCTACTCCTCATCCTCATCCTGCCTTTAGTGTATATAAAATTGTAATCGGGGCCTAGTCTGAGTTTGTACGTGTGAAATACACCTTTTTATATCATATTTTCTATTCCGCTATTCAATCTACACCCTTTGGGGTAAAAAGAATTAAATTGCGGCATAGTCTGTATCGGTACGTGTGAGATACACCTTTCCAACTTTTTGGGCGCATCTTACACCGCCGAGGATTGCATGGTGCTTCAGTCTGCCTCCTGTTCCGAACTCCTCCTACTCCTCATCCTCATCCTGCCTTTAGGGTACAAAAAATTGTAATCGGGGCCTAGTCTGTGTTTGTACGTGTGAGATACACCTTTTTAAATTTGTTTGGCACATCGCCTTCCATCGCCGAGGATTGCAGGGCGCTTCAGTTTGCCTCCTGTTCCGAACTCCTCCTACTCCTCTTCCTCATCCTGCCTTTAGGGTACAAAAAAATTGTAATCGGGGCCTAGTCTGTGTTTGTACGTGTGAGATACACCGTTTTATACAATTTTTCCTATTCCGCTATTCAATATACACCCTTTTGGAGTGTAAAAAATTAAATTACGGCATAGTCTGTATCGGTATGTGTGAGATACACCTTTTAAATTTGTTTGGCGCATCTCCTTCCACCGCCGAGGATTGCAGGGCGCTTTAGTTTGCCTCCTGTTTCGAACTCCTCCTACTCCTCTTCCTCATCCTCATCCTCCCTTTAGGGTACAAAAAATTGTAATCGGGGCCTAGTCTGTGTTTGTACGTGTGAGATACACCGTTTTATAAAATTTTTTCTATTCCGCTATTCAATATACACCCTTTTGGGGTGAAAAAAATTAAATTACGGCATAGTCTGTATCGGTACGTGTAAGATAGACCTTTTAAATTTGTTTGGCGCATCTCCTTCCACCGCCAAGGATTGCAGGGCGCTTCAGTTTGTCTCCTGTTCCAACTCCTCCTACTCCTCTTCCTCATCCTCCCTTTAGGGTACAAAAAATTGTAATCGGGACCTTGTCTGTGTTTGTACGTGTGAGATACACCGTTGTATATCCTTTTTTCTATTCCGCTATTCAATATACACCCTTTTGGGGTGAAAAAAATTAAATTGCGGCATACTTTGCATATTTGACTGTGAGATACACCCGTTGTATTTGTATACTGTTTTTCTATTCCGCTATTTAATAAACACCCTTTTGGGGTAAAAAAAATTAAATTGCGGCATAGTTTTGCATATTTGACTGTGAGATACACCCGTGCGATACTGTTGTTGTTTTGTTCCGCTATTCAATAAACACCTTTCTAGGGCAAGATCATAAATTACAGAAATATGAGGAGACCGTCAAATAGGGGCCGTGGCCTGGGTCGTGGTGCTGCTGGTAGAGCTCCTGTTGCAAGGAGAGGACGTGGTCGATCTGTGCCAGCTACACGCACAAGTGAAATACCTTCCTCAAGTGTGAGTAGGCGACAGAACCTGCAGCAGTATTTGGTAGGGCATCATGCGCCTCTACGAGTGTTGAGGCCAGAACAAGTAGAGGCGATAGAAGATTGGTTTGCTGCTGACAGTGCCTCCAGTTCCTTCACATTGTCTCCCACCCAGTCTACTGCAGAAAGTTCAGAGTTGGCACCTGCAGCCGATGTCCAACCGTCTTTCACCTCACCCCCTTGCAAATCAGGCAAGCAGTCTGAGCCCCAAGTCATGCAGCAGTCTCTTCTTCTTTTTGATGACTCTGTCAGCAGAGTTTCCCAGGGCCCTTTTCCACCTAGCCCTGCCCCAGAAGTGGAAGAGATTGAGTGCAGTGATGCACAACCACTTATTTCTCAAGATGAGTACATGGAAGGACCATCGCAGTACGTCTCCGATGATGACGAAACGCAGGTGCCAACTGCTGCAGCACTCAGAATTGTGGAGACCGACAAGGAGGGCAGGGGTGAAGACTGGGTGGAATATGATGTGGAGGACGATGAGGTCCTCGACCCCACATGGAATGAAGGTCATGCAGGTGACCTGAGTAGTTTGGAGGAAGAGGCGGTGGTCGCACAGAGCCACCAGCACAGCAGAAGAGGGAGCAGGGTGCAGAAGCGGAGCCCTAGACACTACGCCTGCTACTGCCCAATGCAGCAAGGGACCGAGCGCACCAAAACCAGCTCAAAGGAGTTCTCTAGCGTGGAAGTTCTTTGTGCTGATGACAGGACATGAGTGGTTTGCATCCTGTGCAATCAGAGCCTGCAGCGAGGCATAAACTTTCTCAACCTGAGCACAACCTGCATGATGATCAGGCGTCTAAGTGCAAAGCTCGAGCTGCAGTGGAGTAGACACCTTCAAAATCAAGAAAGGTCTCTGGCTCCTCCTGCTTCCTCTTCTGCTGCAGTCTCGGCCTCTGCATCCACCTCTGTAGTGATACCGGCACCTGCCACCCAACAAACAGACGATCTGTCAGCAACACCACCACCTGGGTCACCAACCATCTCCACAATGTCCCGTGGAAGCGTTCAGCTTTCCATCTCCCAAACACTTCAGGAGGAAGAGGAAGTACCCCCCTACCCACCCGTGATCCCTGGCCCTGAATGCCAGCATTTCAAAATTCTTGGCCTTTGAAATGCTGTCATTCCGTCTGGTGGAGACGCACAGTTTTAAAAGCCTTATGTCGGTGGCTGTCCCACAGTACGTCGTGCCCAGCCGCCACTACTTTTCCAGGCAAGCCATCCCTTCCCTGCACAACCAAGTGGGGGAAAAAAATCAGGTGTGCACTGCGCAACGCCATCTGTGGCAAGGTCCACCTAACTACCGATACGTGGACCAGTAAGCACGGTCAGGGGCATTATATCTCCCTAACGGCACACTGGGTAAATGCAGTGGTGGATGGGCCTGAGGCGGATAGCAATTTGGCGCATGTCCTCCCACCACCGAGGATTGCAGGACGCTTCAGTTTGCCTCCTGTTCCTAACTCCTCCTACTCCGCTTCCTCATCCTCTACCACCTCCTCATCCGGTCAGCGTAACACCTTCACCACCAACTTCAGCACAGCCAGGGGTAAACGACAGCAGGCAGTTTTAAAACTTGCCTGTTTGGGGGAAAAACCACACACCGCGCAGGTGTTGTGGAGGAGCATGGAACAGCAGACCGATGAGTGGTTGCTGCCAGCGAGCCTCAAGCCCGGCCTGGTGGTGTGCGATAATGGGCGAAATCTCATAGCAGCTCTGGGCCTAGCCGGTTTGATGCACATCCCTTGCCTGGCGCATGTGATGAATTTGGTGGTGCAGAGGTTCCTTAAAAATTACCCCGATATGTCAGAGCTGCTGCAGAAAGTGCGGGCCATATGTGCGCACTTTCGGCGTTCTCACCCTGCTGCTGCTCAAATGTCAGCGCTGCAGCGTAACTTCGGCCTTCCCGCTCACCGCCTCATATGTGACGTGCCCACAAGGTGGAACTCCACCTTGCACATGCTGGAAAGACTGTGCGAGCAGCAGCAGGCCATAATGGAGTTTCAGCTGCAGCACGCACGCGTGAGTCGCTCTGCGGAACAGCACCACTTCACCACCAATAACTGGGCCTCCATGCGAGACCTGTTGCGCTGTTTTGAGTACTCCACCAACATGGCCAGTGCCGATGACGCCGTTGTCAGCTTAACTATCCCACTTCTATGCCTTCTTCAAAAAACGATTCGGGCGATGATGGAAGAGGATGTGGCACAGGAGGAGGAGGAGGAGGAAGAGGGATCATTTCCAAGGCTTTCATGGCAGTCATTCACAAGTGGCTCCGAGGGTGGGTTCCTGCACCCACAAACGCCAGGTACACAATTGTCCAGCAGGGGCACAGTTCTGGAGGATGAGGAGGAGGAGATGGAGGAGGAGATGGAACCATGTTCACAGCAGGGTGGCACCCAGGCCAGCTCATGGTCATCACTGGTGCGTGGCTGGGGGGATACTCAGGACACAGACGATACACCTCACACAGAGGACAGCCTTTCGTTGCCTCTGGGCAGCCTGGCACACATGAGCGATTACATGCTGTAGTGTCTCCACAACGACCGCTGAGTTGCCCACATTCTTACTTGTGCTGATTACTGGGTGGCCACGCTGCTGGATCCCCGTTACAAGGACAACGTACCGTCCTTAATTCACTCACTGGAGCGTGATCGCAAGATGCGCGAGTACAAGCGCACGCTGGTAGACGTGATGCTGCTGGCATTCCCACCTGACAGCGGGGCCACAGTGGAAGCACAAGGCCAAGGCAGAGGAGGAGGAGGAGGAGGAGGAGGGGGTCGCCAACGCAACCAGGGCACCGCCAGCACCTCAGAAGGCAGGGTTAGCATGGCCGAAATGTGGAAAAGCTTTGTCAGCACGCCACAACAAACAGCAGCACCAGCAGCTCACATGGAACGTCTTAGCAGGAGGCAGCATTTCACCAACATGGTGGAGCAGTATGTGTGCACACGCCTACATGTAGTGAATGACGGGTCTGCCCCCTTCAACTTCTGGGTCTCCAAATTGGGCACATGGCCTGAGCTTGCCCTTTACGCCTTGGAGGTGCTGGCGTGCCCTGCAGCCAGTGTATTATCTGAACGTGTAATTAGCACGGCTGGGGGCGTTATCACAGACAAGCACAGCCGCCTGTCCAGAGACAATGTGGACAAGCTCACGTTCATTAAAATGAACCAGGCATGGATCCCACAGGACTTTTCCTTACCTTGTTCAGAATAGAGATGGATACCGACCTTACCCAGCCATTGTTATATTTTTGATCTTTCTCACTCTTTTGGGGTGTACCCTAATTTAAAATGACTGAAAAAAAGCAGTGTTGGCTACCTCGTCCCCCTCCACCGCCGCTTCTACCTACACCGCCACATCCACCGCCACCTCAACCTCCCTCCTACTCCATATGGGCCTCGTCCATCACAGATGAAGAAAATAGTTTTATTTTTCTGTTTTTTTTTTGTTGTTTTAAGTTATTTCCCTATCCACATTTGTTTGCAGAGCACTTGCCATGCTCTTAACTACATTTTGCTGCCATTTGCAGCACTCTAGCCCTTTCCATTGGTGTTTTAGAGCCATTTTAGTGCCTGAAAGTTCGGGTCCCCATTGACTTCAATGGGGTTCGGTGTCCGGGTAAAGTTCGGAAAAAGTCTGGGACACGGACCCGGACTTTTTTTTTCAAGTTCGGCCAAACCCGCCGAACACGGACATCCAGGTGTCCGCTCAACTCTACTCAAGATCAAATCTGCCCAGTGGAACACTTTTATATACACTTTTCTGGCTTTACACTGAAATGCTATCACAAATGCAGATGTTAAAGCGGAGTTCAGGCCTCAAATACCTTTCTTAACTAAAAAATACCCCTATAATACTAATCCATCGCCCTGCAATATCGCTCCGATCTCCAACGTCACTTCTGGTAGTCTGGCGGCTCCCTGAGGAAGTCACGTGATGTGACGTAACGCGTAGGAGGAGCCGCCAGACTACCGGAAGTGACGTTGGAGATCGGAGCGATATTGCTCCCCACGCTGCATTTACACATTATTTGCGAACAAATGATCTACAAATTGTAAGTGCAACTATGTTTTTAACAATAAACCTGGTTTGATATACTGCACCATGATTGCCCTCTATTTTCACTGAGCCCAAGGTCACGATAAGGAGTTAAGGACGCCATAAAGTTTAACACCCCAAAAGCTGACAGGACAGGACAGGAAATACCCGGAGGTCGGAACAGGATATCGGAATAAGCAAAAGCCTACATGTTACCCGGAGGCTAAGCTTTATATACAGGCGCAATATACACCTTATTGAGGTGAGAATATAGAACACCTAGATGTGACACCTGGTGGAGGCAGCAAGTCACAACACCCTTATTTTGCATGAGAGCACGTTTATTTTCCTTTGAAGATATTGAAGGGAATTGCACCTGATTCTGGATTTTTATATGGACACTATGAACACTGCACTTTATTTATTTTAGATTGAAGAGAAAAAGCACATAGCACCTTTAGTCTTTTTTGAAGTTCTATTTATATATTTATATTTTGTCAACGGCATATTTATTTATTGACATCTTTAAGAAATCTAAGTACTCAGCACTTTTGTCATATAGAAGATATATTGATATGTTTTATTTATATTTTAATTTATTTATATGATGGAATTAATTTGATCACCACGTTATAATTCAGTGACAACACATTTTCACCACAAGAACACGCTTTTATTACTGCATTATATATTTATATTTTTTTAAGCTATATTTCCACTTCTGAAGCGCACTACCCACCCAAATTGTACATTTTTTTTCCCTAATACGTTTTTGTACATTACGGTTTAGCCAGCCAGGTTTGACTTTGGCTCTTCTAAATTTATTTCCCATAGGAATGCACTGTGAGATGCTTTTTTTTAATATGTTCCTAAAGCATTCCCATTTTTCCTCCTTGGTCAGTGTTCCTAGGGTTTGGTCCCAGTTTATTTTCTCTATCATTGAGCACAGTTTGGGAAAGTTTGCACTTCTGAAGTTTAGGGTTCTTATGCTTCCCTCTTGCCTTGCTATATTGTGATTTACGCTAAATGTGATCATCCTGTGATCGCTAGAACCCAAGTTGTCCCGGACTCCTACATCTGAGATTAGATCTGGGTCATTAGTTACATAGTTACATAGTTTGTGAGGTTGAAAAAAGACATCCGTCCATCCAGTTCAACCTATGATGTGTGTGTGTGTTTGCTGTTAACTGTACATTGTATACCCCTTTATGTTGTTGTCTTTAGGGTGCCCATCTAAAAGTTTTTTGAAACTATCGATGCTCCCTGCTGATACCACTGAAACCAATCAATATACATTTATTGGGATTTTTTTTACCAAAAATATGTGTCAGAATACATATTGGCCTAAACTGATGAAATTTTTTTTTTTTATTGGATATGTTTTATAGCAGAAAATAAATGTTTTTGAGAATTGTTGCCCTTTTTTTGTTATAAACGCAAAAAATAAAAATTGCAGAGGTGATTAAATACCACCAAAAAAAAGCTCTATTGTGGGGAATGAAAGAACATCAAGTTTATTTGGGTACAGCGTTGCACGACTGCGCAATTGTCAGTTAAATTAACCATTTAAGCCCTAGGCCTGTTTTTCACACTCGGTATTTACAAGTTAAAATCATTTTTTTTTGCTAGAAAACTACTTAGAACCCCCAAACATGATATATATTTTTTTTCAGAGACCCTAGAGAAAAAAAAGGAGATTATTGCAATATTTTTTATCACACCGTATTTGCGCAGCGGTCTTCGAAAATTCACTTTTTTTAATTAAAAAATAAGAAACCAGTAATTTTTTTTATAATGAAAAAAATAAGAAACCAGCCCAATATTTTCCCATAATGTGAAAGATAATGTTACGCCGAGTAAATAGATACCCAACATGTCATGCTTCAAAATTGCGCACGCTCACGGAATGGCGACAAACTTTGGTACTTAAAAATCACCATAGGCGACAATTTCAAAATTTCTACAAGTTGTTATCTTACAGATACAGAGGAGATCTAGGGCTCAAATTATTGCTCTCGCTCTAACGATCGCGGTGATACCTCACATGTGTGGTTTGAACACAGTTTACATATGTAGGTGGGGTTTCTGTATGCGTTCGCTTCTGCACGCGAGCTAACGGGGACAGGGCGCTTTAATTTTTTTTTTACTATTTATTTTATTTATTATTTTCACACCTTTTTAAAAAAAAAAAAATTGATCATTTTTATTCCTATTACAAGGAATATAAACATTCCTTGTAATAGAAATAGGCACAACAGGACCTCTTTTTTGTGAGATCTGGGCTCAAAAAGTCCTCAGATCTCACAAGTACACTAAAAGATGAAAAAAAAAAAAAAAAGGGACCTTTAAACCCTTAAGACCTTTAAAAGCTTGCCCTCACTCGACATCCTGTCTGTGAGGATCCGGGACCGGATCGTTTTCCCCGCTGCCGGCGGGTCCAGTGGGGAATCGGTGAAAAGTACGGGGACGCGGCGGCGGGGGGGCACCTCTTCCGCCGCCCCAGAAGGGTGATCCCGCAGTGAATCCGCCACTGGGACCACCCTTATCTGAAAGCCGATATTGAATTGAATACTCACCTTTCTGTAATTTTCCTTTACTGGTGCCTATCCATGGCAGCATACATATGGTTGGTTGCTCCGCCCTCAACCAACCCACAGGACCTCTTTAACTCTACAAAAGTCAGAACTGCCCCCCCTCACGCCATTCTTGTAACTAGACTCAAAAATGCAGATTACGTAAAGGGAGGGCGTATGCTGCCATGGATAGGCACCAGGAAAGGAAAATTACGGAAAGGTGAGTATTCAATTTTCCATTTTCCTGGTGCCTCCATGGCAGCATACATATGGTAAATAACTCGCTCATAGGGAGGGATACTGCATAGAAATATAGTTTATTAAGGTTCACAAAACCGCCAATTGCAATGCTTTCTTCCCAGAATCACAGGAAGTTAGAGCAGCTGGGTGCAGACAATAATGGACCATGAAGGTATTAAATGAGGACCAACTGGCTGCATGACAAATTGTTTCCGGAGAGACCTGAGCTAGAGCTGCCCAAGAAGAGGCTATCCCCCGCGTTGAGTGAGCACTGATTGCTTTAGGCACTGGAAGACCGCTAGCCCAATAAGCCCTTTGAATCAGACGTACAATCCAGCTTGCGATTGTTCTTTTTGAAGCTGCCAAGCCTTTCCTACCTCTGTTTGGAATGATAAATAGGCGTTGGTCCTTACGGAAAGACTGCGTTAAATCGATGTACCGTCGTAGAGTTCTTGCAACATACAGTTCATGCAATTTTTTTTTTTTTAATTCTTTATTTAGTAAGACAGGAAGGCATACAAGAAGGCAACAATAGGTGTGAAAAAGTAACAGTAGTCCATCATCACAGTACAAACAATGAATCCAAAATCAAGAAGTTTTCAAAAACATGACAGCATATGAAATCGTGGAGAGGAGATAGACCACCATGGGACCCCAACGGTTGGAGGCACTATGACTTAAGATAGAGAAGGAGGACCAGCGACATATCTAGGGAGATCCCCCCACCCACCGGCATCCATCTCAGGGCTGGCTTCAGGGAATTGGGAGAGACACCCTCAGAGTCCCAGGCCACCACGATAATCACCAAGGGGTCTCGCGTGTGTATGCTCTCTAGGGAGGAGAGCATGATGCAGGCCTAGGAAACAGGCTGAACATAGTATAAAGAAACCAGTAAGCTAGTGTCAAACTCCTAGGTCTAGTAGACGAGGGGTATGGAGTAGAAGGAAAAAACAGGCGTGGAGCCGGAAGAAAGAAAAAGATAGGTAAGGGAAGACAGTAGAAGGGGGAGGGGGAGGAATAGGGGAGGAGGTGGGGGGGGAGGGGGGAAGGCCCACCCCACAGCCGCGGTCTCCTTTAGGCAATTAGATCTTTGTATTCTGTCGTAAATGTGAATTCATGCCAGTAATACCAGCGTTTCAGAAACTTGTCCTGGTACCATGCTCAGTGGCAACCAGGTCTTCCATTTCATTTAGGCAGGTAACCTTACGGAGCCACATAGCCACCGTAGGGGGCTGAGTCTGTTTCCAAAGCGGGGGGATGCAGCTCTTTGCCGCCGTAAGCAAAAGCGGCAGTATTTCCGATAAGATGCCATCGGAAAGTCATGATGGTGGAGGAGAAAGAGGGCTGGATCCAGCGTAAGGGTATAGTCAGTGAATTTTTGGGCAATGCGAAGAACAGATGCCCAGAAATGCTGTAAACTAGTGCAAGACCAGAATACGTGCAGATACTGTAGGACCCCACTGCCTCACCGCATCTCCAGCAGACCTCCGGAAAAGCCGGAAACATCCGATGGAGTTTAGTCGGTGTGTAATGCCAGCGGTTCAGACATTTGTAGCCAACCTCCTGGTATCGAGAACAACGGGAGGTCTTGTACGTGAAAAAGAGCATCCTTTCAACCTGGTGATCCGTAAAGGCCAGATTCAAGTCTCTTTCCCAGAGCGCGATGTACGGGGGTCGGAAAGACTCATCAGGTGTGACCAAAGTACGGTATACTAGAGAGATCGTGTGTCGCAGAGGTGAAGGATCAGAGCACAGATCCTCAAAATATATGAGCCGTCTAGTGAACAGGGATGCCGAAGGTAACGTCTGTAAGAAGTGAGCAAGCTGAATCCGTTGCCAAAAGGACAAAACGGCAAAGGCCGCGCTAGAATTCATAAGAGATCGGGAGATCCAGGCCCCAGCTCTCACGAAATGCCGGGCCTGATGACATCTGGCAGCTTTCAGAGAGCGGAAACCCGGTTGGTCGACTCCCGGCAAAAAGTCCAGGTTGTCAATCACTGGGAGGAGAGGCGACGGAAAGGTAGCAAGGGGACCATCATGACACAAACGTCTTCCCACAGCCAATGTGGAGCCTATGGTCGAACCGACAGATCCCTGGGTACCGGGGCGGAACCCCACAGAGAGGACTCAAGGGGGGACCCCACGGAGTGACGCTCAAGTCTGACCCACTGCTTTAGGGAGCCATGGCGATACCAGTCAATTATGCGAGACAGATGACATGCTTCGTAGTAGAGGACAGCGTCGGGCAGTGCCATGCCGCCACTTAGTTTAGGCAACCGCAGAACCCGCAGAGCTAGGCGCGGAGGACCCCTAATCCAGAGGAACTCCCGGAACACCTGATTCACATTCTTAAGGAAGGAGGACGGAACAGTTACAGGCAGGGCTTGAAGCACATACAGGAGGCGAGGCATCACGTTCATCTTGATAATGTTGCAACGTCCAAGCCATGAGAACATTCCCTGACGCCACCCCTCCAGATCCTTCTTTATACGAGTCAATAAAGGCGGGAAGTTATATTCAAAAATCTTTTCCGAGCAGCTCGGAGAGAAATCCCCAGGTAGCGGATATGGGACTGGCCCCATTTGAAGGGAAAATCAGCCCTAAGAAGGGATGATAGAGATGCGGGCAGGCCCACCGTAAGTGTTTCTGATTTCGTTTGATTTATTTTGTAGAGCAACAATGATTCATAGACGCGGAATTCTTTCAAGAGATTAGGGAGAGAGGTGAGAGGTTTAGTCAAGAAAAAGAGAAGGTCGTCCGCATACGCCGCCACCTTAGGGGACTCCCCCGCCGCAACCGACAATCCAGCGATGTCCACATTGGCCCGCACCGTCCTCAAAAAGGGTTCTAGTGTGAGAACAAAGATCAGCGGGGAAAGGGGGCATCCCTGACGAGTACCATTCCTAATATCCAGGGGGTCTGAGAGAGACCCATCGACCTTCACCTTTGCTGACGGCCTGGAGTATATAGCTCTGATCCAAGAGAGCAGGCGGCTCCCCAGCCCCACGTGCTCCATTGTCGCAAAAAAAAGTCCCAATTCATCCGATCGAATGCCTTTTCGGTGTCCGTCGAGAGAACCAACATTGGGATGCAACGGGCACAGGCAAAATGGACTAGATCAATCGCCTTGGTGGTGTTGTCACGGGCCTCATGAGAAGCGATAAAACCCACCTGATCATCATGGATCAGGTGCGGTAGCAGAGGGGCCAGTCTAGAAGCCAGGATTTTGGTAAACAGTTTCAAATCGATGTTGAAAAGAGAAATCCGCCTGTAGCTCGCACACGACAAGGGATCCTTACCTTCTTTGACAATTACCGTAATGTGAGCGCAAAGTGAGTCAGCTGGGAAGTCAGCCGATTCCCCAGCTGCATTGTACGTGGAAAGAAAATGCGGGGAGAGGAGGTCCACGAAACTCTTGTAGTAAGCAAGGGTGTAACCATCGAGACCAGGTGCTTTACCCATCTGCATGTTCTTCAGGGCCGCAAAGAATTCTGCGGGCGCAAAGGTTCATCTAGTTCCTTGACGTCTTCCGCAGAAAGGGAGGGAAGGCCGGAAGCCGAAAGGTATGAGCGGATAGCGAGTACCCTGGCGTCCTGAGACGCCTGCGTGGAATCTGAGGACAAATTGTACAAGGAAGAGTAGTAGAGACGAAAAGCCTCAGCTATTTCCTCTGTAGAATGTACCTTATGACCCGCTGAGGCGGAGATTTCAGGAATGAACGCCTGAGACCTTTGCTGACGAAGAGCTCTGGCAAGAAATTTCCCACACGTATCCCCATGCTCATAAAAGGCGCGACGGCACTTAGCCAAAGCCGCCTTTGCCTGAAAAAGAACCAAGGCACGAAGTTGATCCCAAAGAATTGTAAGTTCCTGAAGGGCGGTGTGCGCCTGCGACCGTTTATGCACCACCTCTAACCTGCCAATTTTAGTTAAGAGATCTGAAATTTGAGTAAGCCGTTCCTTCTTCCTCCAAGAGCCAAGCTTAATCAGAACCCCACGCATATAACTCTTATGGGCTTCCCAGATCATCAGGGGCGGCCCCTCAGGTGTGACATTGCAGGCGAAGTGGTCAATTTTTTCTAAAACCCTTTGAGAGTATGTGGCTCTGGGCCGTACGGCACAGCAGGGAGTGCTGGATACCATAGAAATCCCTTGACTATTCTGCGGTGCTCAACTAAAGTCTACTCCAATGCAGGTCCCTGTGAAAATGATTAAATTTCATGGGGACCTGCATGGGGGTGGAATTTGCCCGACCACTGCAGGACACAGGAACTGCAGAGCCCCGCTCTGCAAATACTGTTAAATAGCTAAGAGTCCAGAAATTTCTGCAGTACTCACCAATCCTCAGACCGCAGTAGCGCCCAAGGGCCACACACTCCCAAGGGGCCCCCTAAAAAACGGACCATAAAATTTCAGTTTAGCGACCCCAAAATTGTAGGGTGGTATAGGAAGACCTTTCCTACCTCTGTGCCAAATTTGGGCCCCTGGACTCATTCGGGGGCCCGATCTGTGGCCCCTCAAATTCCTTATCGCAGCTACACCATAGATTAACATAGCAGGCCAGGCTAGCCTAAATGTAGGGCCCTGTGGTAGCCGTGGATTAAAACTATTGATTGCTTTGGGGAATACAGTTCATCCTCTCTACCCTTTTTGGATTACAAATACTTTCCTTGGTTTGTTGGGAATTCCTTGCCGGTGAAGACAAGTGAGGCCTCACTTTTCAGGAGACTATTGCAGTTCATCATAAAGGGGGCCCCTTTTAGTACACAGAGTGCACTCTGATAGTTGTTCCAATATTGATACATTGCTTACCTTGTATTCAAGTTACCAAGTGTAGTCATTCTTATCTGTGGTCACTTACTTCAGCTTATTTTAAGTATTGTTTATCTTTACTGAGCGCAATCCTCTAGCATACATACACATTTGTTTGTGTATATTTATGTGTGGCCTGCATTCTGGATCCTGAGTGCTGAACTAAAAGGCCTAAATCCTTGGTTGGGAATTCAGGATATATCCCTCTAGCAACATCTGTGTTATTTCTGATTCTGTTGGCATATTCCTGTTCTACACATAAAAATCAAAAGCAGTAAATTGTTTATTCACTGCAACACTTGTGGTCTCAGTTATTCACAATGACCGAACTAATGGTGTCAGATGGGTTGGAGCAGGCTCAGGGCATAAGAAGTGAAGAGGACACCCATGCAACAAGCCACCCCAAGGGGGCAGGGCTACAATAGGTAATGCAAAACCCCACTTCACGGATAACTAAGACTATAGGGATTAATATGGTACACAGCACTCCCCACCTTGTGGTATTGACTGGCAGCCATATGCTCCTAAATGACCCCATTTGACAAAGACATTTCGGGCTAATTACCTAAACATTTTTGGGATGGTAATGTTAAACTTCCCCTACCTCCACGCCAAATTTGGAAACCCCGGACATGTTTGGGGCCCGAGCTGTGGCCCTGCAACTGTGCCCACTCCAAGCTTGCCATACTGCACCAAGCTGACCTAGCCCCAGGGGCTAGGGGTACCAAATTTGGGACAGGGATACTAGAGGCCCTCAGAGGTAGACCTCCCCTATCTCTGTGCCAAATTTGGAGTCCCTGCACTGTTCACAATTGTGTTTTTTTTTTGGAGAGGAACTATAAATCCCAGCATGTCCTTTCAGGCTCAGCTACATCCTGCCCGTGTCTCTGTGCGCTGTTCACAATTGTGTTTTTTTTTTTTTAGAGGAACTATAAATCCCAGCATGTGCTTTCAGGCTCAGCTTCACAATTTTTTTTTTTTGGTAGAAGAACTATAAATCCCAGCATGTCCTTTCAGCTCAGCTACATCCTGTCTGTGTCTCTGCGCTGTTCATAATTGTTTTTTTATTTTTGGAGAGGAACTATAAATCCCAGCATGTACTTTCAGGCTCAGTTTGACAATTTTTCTTTTTTTTTCAGGAACTATAAATCCCAGCATTCCTCTTTTATGCTTGGCTCTGCTAACTCCTGGCTGTGTCTCTGCCCATTCAAACAGCGCATAGGGACGCTCACAATTGTACAAGTACTGTGGGGGGATAGCACTGTGCACGGGTTTATATTTGCCAAAAGCTCCAACTGTCAGGCACTGTCTTCGGGCGCATGCGCAGTAGTATTGAATTGTGCTGCTGAGAACTCCAACTCTCATGCACGGAGTTGGAGTTTTCTGTGAATGGGCATTGACATTTGCGCATGTACAGTAGCGGCAACTTGCCGAGATCTCCGACTGGAAGCGATGTGGGTTGGAGATCTCGGCAAGATGGAACATTTTCGGCAGGACATCGGTGTTGTGATGAAACTGCTTTCCCCTGGCTCTGGGATCAAAACTCCACCTCTCCCTAGATTTTTTTTTATTGGATAGGTTTTATAGCAGAGTAAAAAATATATATATATTTTTTTCAAAATGTTCTGTTTTTTTTCACCTAATAAAAAATAGCGGTGATCAAATACTACCAAAAGAAAGCTTTATTTGTGTGAAAAAAATGTTGTTTGGGTACAGTGTTTCATGACTGTATTACCAGTTAAAATAGCACAGCTGTAAATAGCAAAAAATGGCCTGGTCATAAAAGGGGTAAAACCTTCCGGGGCTGAGGTGGTTAAAACAGGCAATAAAGGCTAGGTTCATACTATTGTGAGTGCAAGAATGCATGTAAGTTGCATGAGTTCCCGCACTTACAGCCAAAACGTGCTGCTCTTAGCAGAAGCACAATAATGAATGGTACCCTACGCATCTGAAAATGCAGCACTCATGTGATTCTGTGCAGCTGCCCTGTGGTGTGTTTTAGGGACAATTTCCCTGTGTTTCCTGCAAGTACAGCAACAGTCTTTCTAATGAATACAGGACCTGCGATAGTGTAAACCTAGCCTAAGTCCCGGTTCACACATATGCAATGTCAGACACCGCACGTGATTCGCAGCGCACTGCTCTGCAAATCACATATGATGTTTGTGTGATGCGAATTCAGCCATACAGTTTGTATGGCTGAATTTGCATCGCATTCGGACCAAACTCGCACAGGACCCTTTTTTTTGGTCCGCACCAGAATCGTATCGCATGGGTGTTCACACCTATGTGATCCAATTCATGTCGGAACTGACAGTTCACACTGCGATATGCGAACAGATCTGGGGGTGTTGTTAACTTTGTACTGACACTCCCAATTGTATTGACACTCCCAACGTTTCACATATGGCAGTGTGAACTGCAGTGGCGGCCGGCCCATAGGGGGCGCAGGGGCGCCGCCCCCCCCCCCCCCCAAAAAAAAAGATTAAAAAAAAAAAAAAAAAATTGGTGCCCACAAGGGGTGCCCGCCTCATTGGTGCCTATTGGGGGTGGGGTTTTCCACCCGCAGAGGCGCCGAGAGGCGGCCTTCTGGGGAGTAACTGTAGCGCAGAGCACTGTGCTACACCCACCCCCCCTTTGGAGCCCGCTCCATTGGTGCCTATGGGGGGGTGGGGTTTTCCACCCGCAGAGGCGCCAAATGGCAGCCTTCTGGGGCGTAACTGTAGCGCAGAGCACAGCGCTACACCACCCCCCTTTTGTGATGTCTTGGATCATGATTGGTCCAGACTCCAGCCTGGACCAATCATGATTAAGGACATCCATGCTGACCTCGTTGGGGGCGGTGCCGGTGCGTGCATCAGTCACTCACCGTCACCGCTGGTCAGCTTCCCGCCGCCGCAGAAGAGGAGTCGCGAGGAGGGGAGAAGCCGCCGCCGGGAGCCGAGCAGAAGAGGACGGACGTCGGAGTCGCAAGGAGGGGGAGAAGCCGCCGCCGGGAGCTGAGGCCAGGTAAGTGTCTCAGCCAGGGAAGTGCTGACTCGTCATCTGTGCCATGCCTATTCCATCACCTGTACCATCTGTGCCATGCCTATTCCATCACCTGTACCATCTGTGCCATGCCTATTCCATCACCTGTGCCATGCATATACCATCATCTGTGCCATGCCTATTCTATCACCTGTGCCATGCCTATTCCATCACCTGTGCCATGCATATACCATCATCTGTGCCATGCCTATTCTATCACCTGTGCCATGCCTGTACCATCTGTGCCATGCCTATTCCATCACCTGTGCCATGCCTATACCATCATCTGTGCCATGCCTATTCCATCACCTGTGCCATGCCTATACCATCTGTGCCATGCCTATTCCATCACCTGTGCCATGCCTGTACCATCTGTGCCCTGCCTATTCCATCACCTGTGTCATGCATATACCATCATCTGTGCCATGCCTATTCTATCACCTGTGCCATGCCTGTACCATCTGTGCCATGCCTATTCCATCACCTGTGCCATGACCTTACCATCACTTGTGCCATGCCTATTCCATCACCTGTGCCATGCCTGTACCATCTGTGCCATGCATATTCCATCACCTGTGCCATGCCTATACCATCTGTGCCATGCCTATTCCATCACCTGTGCAATGCCTGTACCATCTGTGCCCTGCCTATACCATCACCTGTGCCATGCCTGTACCATCTGTGCCATGCCTATTCCATCACCTGTGCCATGCCTATACCATCATCTGTGCCATGCCTATACCATCATCTGTGCCATGCCTATACCATCTGTGCCATGCCTATTCCATCACCTGTGCCATGACCTTACCATCACCTGTGCCATGCCTATTCCATCACCTGTGCCATGCCTATACCATCTATGCAATGCCTATTCCATCACCTGTGCCATGCCTGTACCATCACCTGTGCCATGCCTGTACCATCACCTGTGCATTGCCTATTCCATCACCTGTGCCATGCCTATACCATCACCTGTGCCATGCCTATTCCATCACCTGTGCCATGCCTATTCCATCACCTGTGCCATGCCTATTCCATCACCTGTGCCATGCCTATACCATCATCTGTGCCATGTCTATTCCATCACCTGTGCCATGCCTATACCATCACCTGTGCCATGCCTATTCCATCACCTGTGCCATGCCTATTCCATCACCTGTGCCATGCCTATACCATCATCTGTGCCATGTCTATTCCATCACCAGTGCCATGCCAATACCATCTGTGCCATGCCTATACCATTACCTGTGCCATGCCTGTACCATCACCTGTGCAATGCCTATTCCATCACTTGTGCCATGCCTATTCCATCACCTGTGCCATGCCTATACCATCACCTGTGCCATGCCTATTCCATCACCTGTGCCATGCCTATTCCATCATCTGTGCCATGCCTATACCATCATCTGTGCCATGTCTATTCCATCACCTGTGCCATGCCAATACCATCTGTGCCATGCCTATACCATCACCTGTGCCATGCCTGTACCATCACCTGTGCAATGCCTATTCCATCACTTGTGCCATGCCTATTCCATCACCTGTGCCATGCCTATACCATCACCTGTGCCATGCCTATTCCATCACCTGTGCCATGCCTATTCCATCACCTGTGCCATGCCTATACCATCATCTGTGCCATGCCTATACCATCACCTGTGCCATGCCTATTCCATCACCTGTGCCATGCCTATACCATCTGTGCCATGCCTATTCCATCACCTGTGCCATGCCTATACCATCACCTGTGCCATGCCTATTCCATCACCTGTGCCATGCCTATTCCATCACCTGTGCCATGCCTATACCATCATCTGTGCCATGTCTATTCCATCACCTGTGCCATGCCTATACCATCACCTGTGCCATGCCTATTCCATCACCTGTGCCATGCCTATTCCATCACCTGTGCCATGCCTATTCCATCACCTGTGCCATGCCTATACCATCATCTGTGCCATGTCTATTCCATCACCTGTGCCATGCCAATACCATCACCTGTGCCATGCCTGTACCATCACCTGTGCAATGCCTATTCCATCACTTGTGCCATGCCTATTCCATCACCTGTGCCATGCCTATACCATCACCTGTGCCATGTCTATTCCATCACCTGTGCCATGCCTATTCCATCACCTGTGCCATGCCTATTCCATCACCTGTGCCATGCCTATACCATCATCTGTGCCATGCCTATACCATCATCTGTGCCATGCCTATTCCATCACCTGTGCCATGCCTATTCCATCACCTGTGCCATGCCTATACCATCTGTGCCATGCCTATTCCATCACCTGTGCCATGCCTATACCATCTGTGCCATGCCTATTCCATCACCTGTGCCATGCATATACCATCATCTGTGCCATGCCTATTCTATCACCTGTGCCATGCCTGTACCATCTGTGCCATGCCTATTCCATCACCTGTGCCATGACCTTACCATCACCTGTGCCATGCCTATACCATCTGTGCCATGCCTGTACCATGACCTCAAAGTCACACCATTTTTTACCGCGTTTTTTGCCGCGAAGCAATACCTATTACATTATACTTTTTGCACCCCCCCAAAAATTTTGAGTACCAGCCGCCACTGGTGAACTGCCTGCGAATTGAATGCGATGTAAGAACCCACAGTAGATTCGCAGGGTTCCCACATTGCATAAACGTGTGAACTGGCAACTGGCCTCTGAAAAGTGTCCCACCTTGACCTGCTCTTCTGAGGGTGATCTCAGTGGAAATGAGCCCTGCTAATGTTTAATTACCAGTTTATTCTGTCAGTGTATCCATTTGCATGGTCTGTATAGCATTAGCATCTCATCAAAACGAAGGGCAGGTTCACATCTTCTGGTGTATCTCGTGGAAGTGCTATTTCTGCTCCACACCTCCTGCTCTCTCCCCTCTCTACATCACTTTTCAAGTCACTGTAAATATTATCAACACAGCATGCTCCACGTCATTCACTTCAATGGAGCTTCTGGAAATCTGCGACCCCCAGCTCCTACCTCAGCCTCCATCTTTCCTCAGTTCCTTACACACGGTGGTATGGAATACCAGTGATAAATTTGCACTCCTCGCTATTACTAATTTAGGAAAAGGGCTCATTGCCCGCCACTATATATATATACCCGCAGCGTGACTGTGACACACGCACAGCAGGTGGCCGACACTAGGCATCTGCGCAGTAAGCCTCAGGCGCTGCCTTCTTGGCATTGGTTGCCGCCAATTCTAGGACGGTGACATCAGACATGAGTGGATATAAATATCAGTGGCCCGCCTTAACAGATTACTGACTGAAAGGGTTTCAGAAGACGAGTCTGTACGGACCAACAAGATGAAGCGGATAATTATCGGTATTGGCGGGTAAGTGTAGCAACCTGCATCTTTCTCGAGGTGGAGGAGTACATATGTATGCTTATCTATTCTCTCCGCTAGCCTAGGTTCCTCTGTATGGGCACGGTGGTTCTAAGCTTCCCGCTGTGTCTGGGAATGAATGGGCTTCTCTTCTGAAACCGGGTTTTGTCGCTGTGGGATGAGGAGCGCTCAGCTGCTGGGAAACTTCCCGCCCAAATAGCACCGTGCCCTCAGATCACCCTCATCCCGCCAACCTCAGGGTTTTTTCTTTTTACTAGCAAAACACGTCAGAGATATATATTATATATATTTTTTTTTTTAAGTAGCAAGTGATAGCTTTAACGCCCATTGACAGGGACAGAACAAGCACTGCCTTTAGAGGTGTACAGCAAATAATATAATTGCATACTAGCACATTATGAAAGACTTGCCTTTATGGGCCATACACACTAAGATTTTCTGAAGACTTTTTCCTTTGCCCGCATTCACACTGCAGCAGCACGACTCTACTACCTCGGGGGCGACTTGTGAAGTCCCGTGCACCGCGACTTGCAGAGACTTCATATAATGAACGTCTATGCAAGTTGCTCCAGGTCGCCCCGAAGTAGTACAGGACCCTTTTTCTAAGTCGGATCGACTTGTGTCACTCCTATTAGAACGGGTCCTGTAGCAGTCAATGGACTGCGACTTATCAGGCTGAAAAGTCACTTGATAAGTCGCGGCAGTGTGAATGGAGCCTTAGGCTTACCAAAACCAGATAATATGAGGTCAATCCTAAACACTTTCAATTTGTATGCAATCTGGCAGGCCCTTGCACTACATAGAAAAGGTAAATCTGAAGGAAAAAGTCTTCAGAAAATCTTAGTGTGTATGGCCCTTTAGAACGATGCCCCCACACGGTCGCCCAGACACCGTTAAGGGGGCTATGTTCCCTTGGTTTCTCTTCCGGGATTGGCGACTCCGGCGCTGTGAGTGGCCGAAACCGCAATGACGTCACTCCTGTTCACTTTGCGGCAAGGAGCTCTGAAGGTGCCTTCAGAGCGCATGTGCCGCTGGTGTCAGCGGCTGCATGCAAGGTGAATATCTCCTAAACCGTGCAGGTTTATTATTCACCTTTATTATAGGCTTACCTGTAGGTAAAAGTTAAAAAGCGGAATATATTACCTCTTTAACTTTTTTGTCAGACATCTAAATATTTAACCACTTTAGCCCCGGAGGATTTGGCTGCTCAATGACCAGGCCCTATTTTGCAATTTGGCACTGCCTGACTTTAACTGACAATTGCGCAGTCGTGCGACGCTGTACCCAAACGAAAGTGATGTCCTTCCCCCCCCCCCCCCCCCCACAAACCGCTTTCTTTTGGTGGTATTTGATCACCTGTGCGTTTTTTTTTTTTTTCTCACGCTATTAACAAAAAAAGAGCGACAGTTTTGAAAAAATAACTATTTTTCCCTTTTTTTTTTTTTTTATGAAATTCTCAAAAAAAAATGTAAATTAAAATTTTTCACATTTTAGGCCAATTTGTTTTCTGCTTCATATTTTTGGTAAAAAAAAATCGCAATAAGCGTATTTTAATTGGCTTGTGCAAAAGTTATTGCATTTACTAACTACGGGAGAGATTTATTTTTTTTTACTAGTAATGCAATTTTTTTTTTTTTTTGTGGGACCGTGACATTGCGGCGGACAGATCAGACCCCTAACTGACACTTCTGACACTTTTGGGGTACCAGTGACATTACTACAGTAATCAGTGCTATACATATGCACTGTAATAATGCCACTGGCAGGGAAGGGGTTAACTGTACTGGTGATCAAGGGGTTAAGTGTGTCCCTAGGGGTGTGATTCTAACTGTCAGGGTGCGTGGCTTGTGATGTAATCATAGAGACATGCGATCCTATATAGCAGGATCGCAAAGCCTCTGTGATTACTTCAGGGAGGATGACAGACGGCTGTGTTTACATCAGCAGTCTGTGTTTCTCTGTTGCGGGAGATTGCGAGTGGCCGGTGGCCATCGGAGCCCTCGGTCACACATGCTGGCTCCCCAGCACGCGCTTGTCCCCTAGAGTCTCCAGCGGCAGCGACGTAGTACTACGTCACTTTGCCCAGGAGCACCCGCCTGCGGCAGTAAAACTGCGGTGGATGGGGCTGAAGTGGTTAAGGTAAAAAGTGCAGCACTAAAACAAATATATCAACATGAAAATCTCAAAATGGGTACTAATATCCATAGGTAAAGTTGATCCAGGGAATATCCGATCGGGGATCAGGAAGGAATTTTTTTTCCTCTGCTGTAGCAAATTGGATCATGCTTTGCTGGGGTTTTTCACCTTCCTCTGGATCAACTGCGGGTATAGGATTGTGTATATGGGATTGTATGGTTGGGTTTTCTTTACTGTTTTTTATTGGTTGAGCCAGATGTAAATATCTAATAAGACAAAGTGCAAAGGTGCCAATATTGAATGATGATGACAGTAAAGTCCATATAATAATGATAGTCCACAAAAATATGAAGTTAAAAAAGAAACAGATTCCGGTGCAGACATTGTGATATAAGTTGATCACACTTACAGTGAAGACGATCAAGTAAGGCCTATTAAAATAGCAGGGACGCCGATTAGCATTTCTTCAACCATTTTTTGGAGCGCCGGTGGGCAACAAACCGGCGTCCCTGCTATTTTAATAGTGTTGTTTTATAATATTTTTATTATAGTTTAATAAATTTGATATACTACAGTATGAGAGGCATCTGTTTTTCCTTTCCCATACGAATTCTAATCACAAGGGTCCAATAAATTGGTGATTCGACTCCTGTACCTGATATAAGGATCAGGGAGTGGTATCTCTTATTTGCCTTGTATGACGGCCTGTAATGGGGCTCGTTTATTTCTGATGAGTAGGATGTGTGCCTAAGGCTTCATGTACATGGAATGTTTGAAAACCTCTCCTGAACGCTGGAACTTGACAGCTAGTAACCGACGGTTAGAAACATCTGTTTTTGCCGCGTTTAGCGGTGTTTGCGTTTAGAAGCGTTTTTACATTGTAAAATGGTCAAAAATGTATCTCCATTGAAACCACCTATAAATGAAACGCCTATAAATGCAAGTTACCGTGTTTAGACGTGTTTACACGCTGTTACAAGCATTTGGCGTTTCAAATGCCAATAAACTTGTATCTGAATGCATTTTTTTGCTTTAAAAAAAAAAAATGCCACTTAACTCTGCCTTTTAACGTCTCAGTGTACATGGACAGATAAGATGACATAGAAGAGTTCAGGTCTGCTGAAAAAAAAACGCCCAACTGCTCCTAAACGTTTGTTTATCAGCAGCAATGTACATGAGGCTTTAATGTTGGTGACAGAAGACACAGGATTATTCACTCATTTATGGTGGCATTTATAAGAAGATTTACATTTGGCTGGAGACATCTGGTGGTTGTTTAATGGACATTGCACCTATACATGTTTTTCCTAATTTAAAGTGTTACTGCACCTGCTTACGCACTTTGATTTGTAGATTTGCACATTAATTTCTTGGGAGTGTGGTTATTAATTTATTTACTAATATAAGGCATTACAATTACATAAAGTAAAAGTTTACCAGTATTGTGCTTTATATTTAAAATGATGATGTCCATGAAAAAAAGCCTTCAGTACTATTTTTTAATGTAAGTTTTATATTCCCCCCCCTCATAGTTAAAACACCCCTCTTATTCTACACACACACACACACACATTAGGGATGCACCGAAATGAAAATTCTGGGCCGAAACAGAAATCGAAAATTCAGGATGCCCTTGGTTGAAAACCAAAAATGACTTTTTTTTTTTTTTTTTTCTCCAAATGATTTTAAAAATAGTAGGTGAGGTTAATTACCAATGGTATTTGTATTATGCAGCATGAGGGGGTTAATGTATTGCCACTGGTCACTGATGCATTAGTGACCGACCAGTGGCAGTTAATTAACCCCTTTGTGCTGCATTAGTGGCACCAGTGGCAGTATTAACACTGGTTGCACTGACACTGATACTCCATGTCAGAGAGAAAATCATTGATAATTTAGATGTGGCACAATGATATCCAGAAAAAACAAGCCACTAGTGACTCGAGAGAACATGCTGGAACTTGTAGTCCTGTAGCCATGGGAAACTGATGTTGAAGGCTACTGTCCCTATAATCACATTATCCCTCAGAGGGTAGCAGGGGAGAGAGAGGAGCCATTCTCGCATAGGTGCAGAGGAGAACGAGGAAGATCCTCCTCCGCTCTGCATTCTGGAGCTGGAGGATGTTGGAGACCTTGCGCTCCTCCACCTTCCATTTGAGGATGCCCCACAGATGCTCAATACGGTTTAGGTCTGGAGACATGCTTGCCCAGTCTATCACCTTTACCCTCAGCTTCTTTAGCAAGGCAGTGGTTGTCTTGAAGGTGTGTTTGGGGTCATTATGTTGAATACTGCCCTGTGGCCCAGTCTCCGAAGGGAGGGGGATCATGCTCTGCTTCAGTATGTCACAGTGCATGTTGGCATTCATGGTCCCCCCCCCCCCCCATGGACTGTAGATCCCCAGTGTCAGCAGCACTCATGCAGCCCTAGACCATGAAAACTCCCACCACCATGCTTGACTGTAGGCAAGACACACTTGTCTTTGTACTCCTCACCTGGTTTCCGCCACACACGCTTGACACCATCTGAACCAAATAAGTTTATCTTGGTCTCATCAGACCAAAGGACATGGTTCCAGTAATCCAAGTCCTTAGTCTGCTTGTCTTCAGCAAATTGTTTGCAGGTTTTCTTGTGCATCGTCTTTAGAAGAGGCTTCCTTCTAGGACGACAGCCATGCAGAACAATTCGATGTAGTGTGCGGCGTATGGTCTGAGCACTGACAGGCTGACCCCCTTATCCTCTGCAGCAATGCTGGCAGCACTCATACGTCTATTTCCCAAAGACAACCTATGGATATGATGCTGAGCATGTGCACTAAACTCCTTTGGTCGACCATGGCGAGGCCTGTTCTGAGTGGAACCTGTCCTGTTAAACCGCTGTACGGTCTTGACCACCACGTGATGGCGAACCTTGGCACCCCAGATGTTTTGTAACTCATTTCCCATGATGCTCAACTACACTGTAGTGTAGTTCCAAAACATCTGGGGTGCCAAGGTTCACCATCACTGGCCTAGGCCATCTTTATGTAGAGCAACAATTCTTTTTTTTTTTTTTTTCCTCAGAGTTCTTTGCCATGAGGTGCCATGTTGAACTTCCAATGACCAGTATGAGTGAGAGCGATAACACCAAATTTAACACACCTTTGTTCCCCATTCACACCTGAGACCTTGTAACACTAACGAATCAAATGACACCGGGGAGGGAAAATGGCTAATTGGGCCCAATTTGGACATTTCCACTTAGGGGTGTAGTCTCTTTTGTTGCTTTGAGTTATTTTGAGGGGACAGTAAATTTACACTGTTAGTCTCCATTCACGCTAGTACGACTTGTCAGGTGACTTGGTCAGCCTGACAAGTCACTCACCGTCGCGTCCCATAGTGTAGTACAGGAACGGTTCTAATAGGAGCGACACAAGTCGCTCTGACTTAGAAAAAGGGTCCTGTACTACTTCGGGGCAACCTGGAGCGACTTGCATAGACATTCATTTTATGAAGGTCATGCCGAAGTCGCGGTGCACGCGACTTCACAGGTCGCCCCGAAAATCGTGCCACTTCAGTGTGAACCGGCACTTGTACAAGCTGTACGCTCACTACTTTACATTGTAGCAAAATGTCATTTTTTCAGTGTTGTCACATGAGAAGCTATAATAAAATATTTACAAAAAAAGCTTGAATAAAGCTACCTGCCTATGACAAGAGTCTGTCATGCATATTATATTGCCCTATGGGAAGGGCTGTGGGTGTCAATACAAAGTTAAAGTGGAGTTCCACCCTAATTTAATACTTACCTCCATCTTCTCGCTCCGGGTCACCTGAAAAAAATGGATAATCTCATATTTTTTTTTTTACTTACCTCGTAGCGAAGAAAATATACTTACCTTACTTCCTCCTTCCTCGGCCGCGGCCCGTCGTCCCTTCCTGGCTCTGCAATGATTCCTGGGAGCTGAACGTCATCGCTCCCAGGAATCATTGCGCCTGCACCGGCCTTGACGTCCGTTCCGGGTCGCGCGCGTCATCCCCTTCTAAACAGCTTCTGGGCATGCCCAGAAGCTGTGGAGGGATGACGCGCGCGCCGGGGAAGTGACGGCGGGGCTGGCGCAGGGCATCGTGGGAGCGAAGAAGGCGGAAGACGCCGAAGGGGATCTCGCTGGCTTCAAGCTGCCCACATCTGAGATGGCAGCGCTGGACAAGACGTTTTCAAGGTAAGTATTTGTCCTAACAGGTAAGTGCAACCCGGGACAGATCAGAGGCTAGCCATTGTGAAATGTACTAGCCCTGACTGTCCCGGGGGTATTTAAAAAAAAAAAAAAAATCCAGGGTGGAACTCCGCTTTTATGACGTCCCAAATCAGATTGCAGTGCAAACTGTGAAATTGTGCAGGAATCAGAACGGATAGGTGTGAACACTGAACACCCATGCAATCCGATTCCAGTGCGGACCAAAAAAGGGTCCTGCACCATTTTGGTCCGAATGCAGTGCGAATTCCACGATTCAAACTGTATGGCTGAATTCGCATCGCACAGACATTGCATGTGATCTGAACAGCAATGCAGTGCGAATCATATGCAATGTCTGACATCTCAATAGTGTAAATCCCGCCTCAGGGTATGTTCACACCAGCTGCTGTGGTAAGCAGAAGCGGCAGAATCACAGCAGCAGTATCACGGTGCATCAAACTGTTGATGAACTTCGACATGCCACACAGTGACATTTCATTACGTTCTATTGGCCTCTGCCGGGTGCATGGCGGTGGATTGCCTCACAGTGCGCTGAAAAAAAAGTACAGTATGCTGTACTGTTTTTCAGTGGGATGATGGGAACCAACCAGGTAGGAGAAAGGGCATTTTGCCTTGTCTTCTGGTGTGAGTGCAGTGGAATAACCACCCAACTCCGTCCCACTGCACCGTGTGTTTAGAAAAGCAATCAACCTCTACACATGTAAAAGCAATCAAACAGCTGCACTGCTCAAGGTAAGCTTACGATATGCAATGTAGCAATTCGAGTGCCAAGTGAAAGCCCACCTCGCAACCAAGAATAAGTTGTCACATAGGATGGCTGCACACCAGAGTAGGAAAGTCCAAATTTTTTACTTTATTTGAAGTAAAATTCATATCATGCAACTCTATGACACTGTTCATGGTATGGAATTTACTTCAAATAAAGTTGGAATGTTTTAGACTTTGCTAGCCTACGCTGGTGTGCAGCCATCATATTCGTTTTACATGTCAATGCAGCATATTTAAAAAAAAAAAGGCAAAAATGCAGGACAAGCGCAAGTAAAAATGAAGTATGTGGAGCTGCGCACTGGACATTAAGATTTCAGTGTATTTGAGACCTAAAAAAAGGGTAACTCCTTTTTACATTTTTGAGAACCGAATTATTAATCTTCTTTAAATTGTTTACTTTTTATTTTACTTTTTTCTAGTGTGACCAATGGTGGAAAGACGACTCTGACGAAAAGGCTAGTTGGTAGCTTGCCTAACTGTTGTGTGGTCCACCAGGATGACTTCTTCAAGGTAAGTATTGCCTGTGAATCTTTCCTGATGTCTGTAGTGCAGTTGATGGCTGCCTGCCAATATTCCTCTATACTTGATATAGTATACTAGCTGTGGTACAGTTACAGTGCCTATAAGCTGAGTCCTTTTCTAAAGGTTTTCCTTCTGTTGCATGTCTTCTCTGAATCCGACACTTTCCTTTTTTGGGATTAGTTTGTCGATAATGGGGCAAACCTATAATTTTGACAGGGCTTTTTCTATCAATGTTCTCTTCCATTGTGTGTGTTGGAGCTGCATTTTTTGCAGCATTGTTTATTGCTCACTATGTTTCAGCCACCAGATGAGATAGAAGTTGGTGACGATGGCTTTAAACAATGGGATGGTAAGAACGGTGTTCGCTGTAGGAAGCAGTAATGTACACTTTATTTTTTTTTTTTTTTTTTCTTTTTATCTATATACTTAAAAACACATTGTACATTTTTTTGCTTTTCTGACTGACTTTTCAATCTGCAGTGATCACGTCCATAGACATGGAGGCCATGGTTAATACAGTATCAGCCTGGGTTGAAAATCCTGTGAAGTTTGCTCGGTCTCATGGAATATCCCTTTCAGCATCTTCTAACTCTGACGTTCAGATACTGATTCTGGAAGGATTCTTGATTTTTAATCACAAGTAAATTTTGTTTTGGTTCTTCATGAATCTTCTGAAAACTGTAAAAATTGGCGTGTTAACTGACACCTGCATCTGTAACGTAGTGGTTAGTGCCATTGGTTTATTTTATAGCCATAGCTCACCTCATGTAAAATAGTAATAAATGCACTCACATTAATTGTGCATTTATTACAGGTTTGCCTTAAAGCCCACAAAGTATTGCTGCAACGCTTTTACATTGTTTCCCTCCAGGTTTGTACAGAGTGGCGAATCTTCAGTTATGGGGCTGGAGGAAGTAAACAATTGACTACAAGTGCGGTGACTGCATTTGTGCTCCACTGCAGTTTACAAGTCCACCTGCTGTGGCGGCAGATGGGACTTGTCCTTCTATTTACAGGTCCCTGTAAATGGATGACATGGTTGTGTGGATGGAGCTACTGAAGCCATGCCGAATCCAAACCAAAACAGAAGGCTACAGGGAAAAGTACCCTTTGATTCAGGGTGGGGGGGGGGCTGGCCCAAACAAGCCATTTCCTTTACTAATTGCTGGGGTTGCTGTTAGTGCTGTATAAACTGCATGTAGCATCATGAATACAGCACTGTTATGGTAATGAGACTTCCTGTCTGCTGGCGGAAAAAAGTCTGACTGAATACTGCTCAGCCATTCACAGAAAGCCTTTTTTGTTTTATGAATAAATGCAAGGCTTCCTCTGGGTGAGGTGGAAATCTTTAACATTTGCCTGCCTCTCAAACTTAAGGCCCGTACACACGTACCGATTGTCGGCTGTAAATATTCGGCCAACGTCCGATCGGCCGATTGTCGGCTTGTTAGTATGATGCTTCCGACAACCAACTGCGACTTTTTGGTCGAACAAAATCTGGTGTGCATGCTATAAAATTTTTGTAGGCCAACAAAGAACGGCCGATTGTTCGTCAGTCAGTACAGATTTCGGCCGACAAAAAGCAGATGAGCAAGACTGGGCATGCTCAGAAGAAAAAACACACGGAAAGTTAACCATCACATGACATCACTTCTGCATTCGGTTGTTGTTGGCTGACAAAATTCGTGTGCAGTCTTTAGCACTTTTCAACCTACACGACAGCACCGGACAAAAGACGGCCGAACGGTCGGCCGACAATCGGTGCGTGTGTACGGGGCTTGAGCCAATCAGAGGTTGCCTTGTATTCACTAATAAAATACAAAGCTTCCTGTGAATGGCTAAGCAGTGCTCAGCCTGAGTTTGCAGTGCTGCATACAGTTTATACAGAACTGACTCCGGCCAAAGCAATTAGTGAAGGAAATAGTTTGTTTGGGCCAACTTAACCCAAACGGAAAATTTAAAGTAGAATAAAACCTGGGGCTAGGCTCAATAGCTGAACTAAGCCTTTTAACATCTGCCTCTGCAATGCACATTATAGTGAGTGTTCACATGGTATACTACTAGCTGGGGGATTGAAACTTAAGATGTCTTCCTGCTGAAAGCCTTGAGTGTATTGAACACCTGCTTTCTATATACAGTAAAACCTTGGTTTGAGAGTAACTTGGTTTAAGAGCGCTTTGCAAGACAAGCAAAATTTTCAAATAAATTTTGACTTGGTTTACAAGCGATGTCTTGATATACAAGTAGCTTCAAGTCACAGCTGAGTATAAAAGAGAAGAGAGGCGCCTCTAAGTGTAGCAATATGGTTACATTTAATGAAGGTACAACATTTAGCAACTCACATGGTTGATGATTGGAACAGGCACATCTAAGTATGCAGGCATCCAGGCTAAAGCTGTCCACATAGACCATCCTCTGCACCGCCATCTACGTCATCCCTTCCATGCTGCCCCTCGCTTTTAGATCCCTTTACTGCAGGGTGGTCTTCCCGGTCAGGATTACAGACTGGCAGCCGGCGGTGCAGAAGATAGTCCATGTGGACAGCTTTACCCCGGATGCCTGCATACTTAGATGTGCCTGTTTTATTCATCAACCATGTGAGTTGCTAAATGTTGTACCTTCATTAAATGGAACCATATTGCTACACTTAGAGGCGCCTTTCTTCTCTTTGATACTCCTGTAGCTCCTACTGGATTTTGCTTCTTATCCCCTTGTGGAAGGGGCTATTTGTGGATGGACATTTTATGGTTATATAACCTATCGCAATGCTATAATCTTTTTATATGGACTATAAACTGAAGGACTTATGAATAAATGGTTGTGGAACGAATCATCTGAGTTTCCATTATTTCTTATGGGGAAATTTGCTTTGATATAAGAGTGCTTTGGATTACAAGCATGCTTCCGGAACGAATTATGCTCGCAATCCAAGGTTTTACTGTACAGTCTTTACTGCAAGATCCTACAAGTAAACCAGTTTCAGTATCTCTAAATGAGAATATCTCTAAATGAGAATAACTGCAATCTGTTGCCAATGGTGTCAACTGGATTCCATTATCTTAATCTGTGCTTGTGTGCTATTTAAATTAATTTTGTCTTTTTTACAGGTTGTTAGCAAACATGTGCACTGAACGCTACTACTTAACCATTCCATACGATGAGTGCAAGATGAGGCGCAGGTATGTGTAAATCTACGTAGAACCATCTTTAACCTCCCTAACGGTATTTCTGAGTGTGGCTCAGGGTTAATATAGTGTACCAAAAGCAGTAACCCCAAACCACACTCAGGATTACCCCAGAATCGTACTCCCCTTCCCCTACGATCCCCCGCCGTCCTCCCACTGTCCTCTGCTCGGCAGATGCCGACACCTGCCTTCCGGTTCCCTTCCCTGCGAGCGTTGCGGCATCGGCCGAGCACACAGCGGGAGGATGGCTGGAGGACAGCGGGGGATCGCAGGGGAAGGTGAGTTTTAAAACGTAAAACAGATTTCCATGCAAAACAATGTACTGCTTTTAGCACAGAAATTCTGACCCAATCAGGCTACCAAAGAATAAGGTTTAACAGATCTCCAATTTTTAGGATCATGTTCTATAAGAAATGCTGTGTGGTGTTTTTTTTTTTTTTTTTTTTAATGTAGGCAGTGTAGATTATAAAGATTATAAGCTATAGTGACGTTTGTTTCCATACTTAGTAGCCTAAAAAGCATAGTTACTCCATATTGACTGCTACAAGCTGAACAGCAGGCAGATGGATAAATACACATACAATGCACACATGGGAGAAGTTTATCTGCCAGAGGATTTGTATTTCTGTCCATCTAATCCTTAGAGTTGCAGAGGAATGTGGTAGGCACTGCTTATAACTAATGCAGTAGTGTCACTCCGTCTCCAGTCTGTGTCTGGACTATGAAGAAGAAACCCCAAACTGAGATCATATCTCTGCTCTCTTGCATCAGCAAGCCCTTGTCGACACATTTACATGCAGCACACATCATTGGTTCCCAACCCTATTGCTACTCTCCTAGGCTTAGTGCTGCTGTATAAGGGATAACAAGGGGTAGTCACCAAGTCAAAATCGGGTACTTGTAGCTTTACATAAAGCTGACATTGCTTTTTTTTCCCCACACATGAGTATTTGGACTAATGGGCAGATGCGTACATTAGTTTTAGGTGCTACAATAGTTCACAGAATCGTAAACCTCTTGGTAGAGCTAGGTACAGTCACTACAGCCTAATTGTAAGCAAAAGTTGAACATTCCTTGTTTTGAAAGAGAACTTTCCTGAAGAACATGGCAGCAACCATTGACACTTGCTAATTAATTGCCTGTCTGTTGTGCTGACCCTCTTGCTTTAAGGCAGAAACCCAGAAAATGTGTGCAAATATGGACCTGTGACTTCCCTGACCTGCATGCTTGTCCTTGGTTAGTAGCTTAAAGAATTCAAGTCGGTGGGTCAGAATAACAGCCAAGCAACTAATATTTTCAGAAGGTGGTCAGCAGTGGCTGCCTGTTTCTTGGGAAAGTAAAGGATAAGTTCACCTTTTTGGAACATGTTCCACTCATATTTATTTATGTAACCCGTTCCGGGTCCTGTGACCTTTTCCACTGATCTCTCCCGCTCTAACAGCGGGTGGGGGATCATCTCACTTTTTGAAAAGAGCGCACCCACACGGCTGCATCATTTATTCAGTTCCCTTTAAATGAACTACAACTACAGTCAGCCATTGCGGCTGACGGCTTGTAGTTCTCAAACTGAGAAGGTGCCGTTGAATGCCTTTGCAATTCATTGATTGCGCCTGCTCTTAAGTACCTGTGCCTGCCTGTACGAGGTATGGACAGACAGCTATTTTGAGAGTCTGCAGGAACCCTGCATTGAACCCATCTGCTGATCGTGGGTGCAAAGCTCTGCAGGCTCCCTAGAGAAAAAGTGCAATTTTTTCTTTCTTTTGTTTATCGACAGACACAGCTGCAGAATCTTCTTAACCATGAGGTTATGCTGCCTCCTACAGGAGTAGGACACTAGGCAGGAAAAAGCTTTACCATGCGTATGGGGCAGTCCCAGTGGATATACTCCTAAACTCGGCTATAGGTATTCAGTTTTTTTGTTCTGCCTAGTCAGGAGTAAAACCTTGTACACACGATCAGAACGATCTGTCGTCTGTTTTTTGTTGCATGCTAGTCTGTCGAAAGTAAGGTTACTTTCATACGAAAATTCCTGTACGACAGAATTCAACTTCAGAAGTGATGTCGCGTTTGTTTTGTGTTTGTTTTGTATGTGTTCTTTCGTTTCTGAGCATGCGTAGTCTTGCTCTTACGATTTTTTTCAGACAAACTGTACTAATTAAAAAAAAAATCGGACGTTGTGTTGACGTACGATAAAAATTTTATAGCCTGCACATCAAGTTTTTGTCGTCCGAAAATCCGTAATCTGCTGTCGAAAGCACTATACTAACAATCCGAAAATCGGCAGATCGTTCGTCGGACAAAATTTTCCTTCAGATTTTCGTATCGTGTGTACGTATGTATGTGTGTATCTGCCTCTGACATGCCTTAAGGACCTAGTTCTTTGCTGGGATCTCTGGTCCTAGCATTTTTTCCTTTTTAAATGGAATATTTTCCTCTATTTTCTGATCCAGTGAGAACTACAATCAACTGCTGGACTGGATATTCTAGATTCTTAAGGTCTCCCCAGTCCGGCCACCGAGGGCCTTCGGGCCTTAGCTCTGCCACGACATAGCCCCACTGGACGGGGGCTGGCCTGCGAGTTAAACGTCTCGTGAGTGCATATACGACCTTTTCTCAGCCTGAGTTGCAGCGTGCCTCTTGGCCCGCAGCACTCCCATTCAGATTGTGCAGTGCCCACCTGGTTCCATGGTGTGGTAAGTAGTGTCCCCCGCCTCTCCCCTGGTGGTCTTTTGGGCTGGACAGTCGGGACCCCTGCGTCCCCCCCCCCCCCCCGTGTTTTTCAAATGGAGTCCATTCATGTGGTGGTGGCATCCCCACGTCAAAGGACGCTTGCCTTCATATTCAAATATATGTTGGTTGTCAGCATTTTCTCTGCTTTGCTGTGGGCAAGGTGCATTTTTAATTCATGGCATTACCCTTTGGTCTCGCCCCAGCTCCCCTGGGTATTCACAAAAGTGTTGGCATTGCAGCGGGGGAATACGGTACTGGGTACCTGGATGTTCTTCTGCGAGCAGAGTCTCCGACTGCGCTAAAGGACAACCTAGAAATTACTGTGCGGACTCTGCAGGAGTTTGGTTGGAAATTGAGCTTCCAAAAATCTCCTCTGGTTCCATCCACAGAGTTGGGACTATCTGGGTCTGACTCTGGACTCTGCTTGAGCCAGGGGATTTCTTCCAGGGGTAAAAAATCCAAAAGCTGCAGGATGCGATTTGGCTTATTGTTCAGCAGTCGGTCATCTTTCAGGACTTGCATGCGGGTGCTGGGCTTGATGGTTTTTTTTTTTTTTTTTTTTTTTTGAGGCAGTTCAGTTTGCACAGTTCCACTAGAGACCTCTTCAAAGATTCTTGCCAAGCGGGACAAGAATCCAGTCTCTAGACATTCTGATCCTGTTTAGCTGGGTTACAAGAGGGCGATTCGGCAGGGCAAATACTTCCTTCCTCTGTACTGGACAGTGGTTTCCACGGTTGCCAGCCTGTCCAGGTGGGGAGGCTGGACTCTGGAGGAGTCAAGACTACCAGTCAAGGATTCAATCGGACAATGCCGTGGCGTATGTCAATCACCAAGGGGGAACAAGAAGTGTCCTGGTGGCTCAGGAGGTAGCTGGCATTCTAAGGTTCAGCTGTGTCTCCGGTGGGGAACTCCCAAGGTGGACCTGTTGGCCTCATCTCAACAGGAAGGTACAGAGAATTGTGGGAAGATCCCAGGATCCTCTGGCCGATGCCACAGACTCACTGGTGGCTCCTTGGGGCTAGTATCATCTGGTATACACCTTTCCCCCACTAAAACTTCTGCTGAGTCTTCTGCGAAGGATCCGGTCATCCTAGTGGCTCCAGAAGGGCCAATGTTCCATCCTGGAAAAATAGGGGGGTATTTCTGCGCTAATAATTGATATAAATGTGAAGAAAATAGGTGAGAAAAAATTAATGAAAAAAAGCAGCTAACACAAAATCCACACAGTGATCAAAAAGTGCAGCGCTATTTATAAATAATAATAAATACAATGACAAAGGTTCATTCAAAAAGACATTTTGAAAAAACATGAAGTATAGAGTGACTAAAATTCCCAAAAGTCCAAAAAGAAGCAAATCCAAGAAGGTAATTGTGATAACAGTCCTTCCTTCCTGTGACACCCAGGGAATGTGTAGAGTGGGGACACCACAGTGCACTAGTGTGGGAAGCAGCTTGCCAAAAAGCCATGGCTACTCAAATGAATGAGAGCCTCGCCAGATAAAGCATATCACATAGATCTTAGGAACTCAAGAAACCATGGGTAGCGCCGTGGAATAGTAAATTCCTCAAGGAAGCTCCATAGTGGTCAGATGGTTGTATGGAAAAAATGTACAAAAGACCATAGCGTAATCCCATAAATAACAATGGTGAAGTTAATTTAAGAGAACTACTCGCATAGATGTAGTACAAGCAAGCGCATATAGAATAGTGGCTGGGGATTCAATCACGGCGTCCCGCATGTATCCAGTCAGCATAGACAATAGCTGGCTCAGAGAAGGGGCGTGTGGACATTGCGCTACATGCGGGACGCCGTGATTGAATCCCTAGCCACCATTCTATATGTGCTTGCTTGTACTACATCAATGTTCCATCCTGCTTTAGTCGCTGGCTTTAACGGCTTGGCTGTTGAAAGCCGGGTGCTGAAGGATAGGGGGTTGTCTGAATCTGTGATTTCTCATGCTGTTAAAGGCTAGAAAATCTACCTCTAGGAAGATTTTACCATTGCGCCTGGAAGACGTACATTGTGTGGTGAGTCTCTTGAGGGTCATCCCCCGTTCCCTTTTGGTGGCTCGGATTTTGGCATTCCTCCAAGGTGTTGAGCAGCGTCTGGCCTTGGGTACCGTCAAGGGCCAGGTTTTCGGCCTTGGCAGTCTTTCACCGTCCTTTGGCTACGCATCCCCCAGTACAGTCTCCGTTGCCTTTCAAAAATATTTGCGAGCTTTCTCTGCTTACTTTGTCCCAGAAGGTAGCCTTTATGGTGGCTATTACTTCTGCACGCAGGGTATCACAGCTGGCGGCATTGTCTTGTCGTTACCTGGTGGCTCACAGAGATAAAGTGGTGCTTCACCCTTGTCAGTCTTTCCTTCCTAAGGTTGTTTCTGGTTTCCACCTGAATGAAGACATTGTGTCGCCTTCCCTGTGTTCTAAGCCTAAACATCCTAGGGGGGGATTGCCTTGCACACTCTGGATGTGGGTCAGGCGCTCAGGGTGTACCTTGGGGCAACCGACTCATTTAGGAAATCAGCCTTCATGTTTGTCCTTTATGGATGGACCTCGCAAAGGGTTGGTCGCGTCTGCCATGACCATTTCCAGATGGACAAATACAGACGGTGGTGCAGGCCTATTCAAGGGTCAGGTTTCTCCATTCCCTGTTAAGGCACTTTCTACGTGGACGCTTGGTGCCTCTTGAGCTTTCCGCCATCAGATGTCAGTGATACAGGTTTTGAAGGTGGCCACCTGGTCGTCTGTGCACACTTTCACAAAATTTTATAAAGTGGTGTACTGGCATGTGCGAATGCTGCTTTTGGCCGCAAGGTTTTTCAGGTCGCTGTTTAGAGGACCTGGTTCTCTTTGAGGGTGTATTGTGTTTAGGTGAGCTCCATGTTACCTGGTTGGCTAGGGTTAACCTTTTGGGATTTTTTTTTTTTTTTCCACCCTTCATGTTTAACTCTCTGCTTTGGGATGTCCCAATGGTTAAGAAGATTCTTGAGCTGTGTGTCAACGAATGAAAGAAAATGGGATTTTTGTCTTACCGTAAAATCATTTTCTCATTGACGGACACAGCACCCACCCCTCTATTGAGTTGGGTTATTTTTCTTCTGACACTGCTTGCAACAAAACTGAATGCCTATAGCAGAGTGTGGGAGTATATCCTCTGGGACTGCCCCATAGGAGTAGTAAAGCTTTTTCCTGCCTAGTGTCCTACTCCTGTAGGGGACAGCGTAACCCAATGGTTAGGATTCTGGCGCTGTGTCCATCAATGAACATGAGAAGGATTTTACGGTAAGACAAAAATCCAATTTTTTTTTTTTTTTTTACCTGCAAAACGATGTGCAATTCTCTTTTATGGAAACGTGAACTTATCCTTTTAACACAACTATTGCACATGGATCTATACATTAAAATGTGTTAGTATTACACACATCTTAAGGCTTGGTGTTATACATTGAGTCCAGTGCTGAATGTTTGTCTGTAATGTGGGATCTGTTATCAGGCTGTCAAGTTTGCTTTTGTATCCGTTTTTAAAAAAAAAACTATTAAATAGAATAAAAAAAAAAAAACTATTGTACACAGATACTAGTCAGTAGCAGCTGCAGTGTTTCTGTATAAACTGAATATTGATATGACAGTGGTGCATGCTGTAAACTGTCTTTTGATTAGACCCCAGGTATCTACAAATCTTGGTAATTCTGGCTCTTAAAGACTACTGAAAGCTTCTGATATATGAAAGAAGGCATCTAGCAGTGCCTGCACATACTACCAGAAAGATTTTACGTTGGTTCCTCTAAATGTGTGGTTCTGAATAGGCATACATGTGTAGGGGTGGGGCATAGCTGAAAGTTGTCAGAGTTTAGTGGAAAGTGCTTTGCTTGGCTAGAACTGCTTAAATGAAGCCAAGTATCTTTTTATAGCTGTAGAGTTCTCTTTTGCAGTGGTCGCAACTACACTGTTCCAGACCCACCAGGACTGTTTGATGGACATGTTTGGCCAATGTATTTAAAACACCGACGTGAAATGGAAGAAAGTGGTGTAAGCATTGGTAAGTGTGCTAATTTTAGGTATTATTTTGCTATATTATGCCATGTTGGCTTCCTTCCAGTCTTCATTGCTGTGTGCATGTGCAGAGGAACACAAAAGTGAGTTTTCTACTTTCTTCTACATTCTATTACTTACTCCTGGCTCTGAAAAAGGACTTTTTTTTTTTTTTCTTTTTTTTTTTTTTTTTTTTAAAGCTTGTAGACAAATGGCTAAAGATGCCAGTTGTTAAAATCTGACTAAGGCTGGCCATACACTATACAATTTTCTTGTTCAACTTTGCTTTAGATTTACCAAAACCACGTGATATAGGGTCAAACCTAAACACTTTCAATTTGTATGCAATCTGGCAGGCCCTTGCACTACATAGTTTAAGGTAAATCTAAAGGAAATTGAATAAGAAAATTGTATAGTGTATGGCCAGCTTAAGGCTCATCAGGAGAATGGTAGTTACATAAAGAATTTAATAATGTTAGAAAACCTGGTCAGATTGCTATGTATCATCTGAGAAGCGAAACTAAACCCTCCCATCCTTTGCAAATCAAGCAGAGACCAAGATGTCCGCTTCCTTGGCTGTAGTTGCCATGGTGCTGCACGTGATCAGCTATGATCACTACTTTTGGGAAACCTTTAAATCAGTGAGTTAATTTCTGCTTTAAAGTGTCTACACTTTGACATACTGACTGCCCTCTCTACCAATTTTCTAAGTAGGGAAACTAAGCAACAGTCTTCCTCTGAGGTTTTTCTGCAAGGGGAGTCTAGCAGCACCTTCTGTTTAGACATGAGGTTGTCACCTGATCTGGTTAAATTGCATCTTATGTGAGAAGCCTATTAAAAGATGGGTTTATACTCCCCTGGCCCACTACCCATTCCTGAAATCTTCAGTTTGTTCAAAAGCTATGGCTGCCTACCAAATCTTCAAATGCCACTTGCAGAAGTGTTGCAAGCATGAGTCTCCTAGTGCACACTCTGGCTTAATACCCTGCATCACTACTGTATTCCCTTCTGACAACCAATTTATATTAAAGTTGCCCATCTTCTCACATACCTTCCATTCTTTTCAAACTATTATATTTTTAGGATAGCTGCATGGTAATAAACATTACGTGACTATACTTAACATTGTAATTTTTTTTAGCCAGGAATTGTGGTCAGATGACTGACCTGTGCTTAAAGTGGAACTTTATGTTCTTTAGCAAGAAACATACATTCCACATTAATAATTATGCTACCAAAATTAGTGTGTGCTGCAGATTGCCTCCAAAATTGCTGTTTATTCTGGCTGGAGGCTGCCATTTTGCTGATGCCTAATGCCCATTACGGCGGTAAATCTTTAGGCTGTCAGCTGATCGGCCTCTATAAATTTGGCATTGCCTAAAGATAGAGCCACTGAGCATGTTCAGAGCAGGGTAAGACAATATACTACTGGATTTTAAACAGTATAGGCGCTATGTTTTACATAGCTATGCCTGCAAAAGGGGCCAGCCTAAAGTGATATAGCAGAACTTTTATGACTAAAGTTCTACTTTAAATTGTTTGAACAATGCAGAATCAAAGGTGTGCGACCTTTTTAGATTACCACTTTATGCTATGACTTTTGCTGATCCCTCATAACTTAACTTTTTTGCATTCTTGTTTCAGTGTCCATAGATGGTTTTCTGTCAAAGGATGACATATTCAGCAGAGTGTATACAGATATACTGAACAGATTTTTAAACACTTCCTAAGTAAGCCAGAATTTTGTTAGTTTGTTTTTTTTTTTTTTTTTTTTTGGATCTAAAAACCTTTTTGTCTAAAGATTTGTAACCTATATTTTTCTTTTAATCAGCTGGAAAGAATTTACACCACCGGTCTTCTAGAAATCTGGAATGATTGTGACGTGGCCTACTGGAGAGCGAATTTTGTATATATATTTTTTAAGTTATTTGCATTCTATTAACTTTTACATGTTCAAATGTTTTTATACCAAAGTGAGACATTCCCAGTACCTTGTTCTGGAAAGATACTGTGTTTTTATACTGTTAAACAATTCTGCTGTACAATTGTTTGTGTTGTCTTTTTGGCTTTTACCTGTGTTTTGGCTAAGGGCTCTGCCTTTTTTTTCCACTCTGTATAAATGGCATTGCAACACAAACGGGTGCTGTTATGTTTTGATAAAACAACAAATGTTAAAATAAAATGGAGAGCTTTGTTTTACAAAATTTCAAGTTCAACTTGTGACTGATGCCTGCTACTGTACCATACATTGCCTGTGATCTTTCAATAGCAAAGCGCTTCTCTTAAAGCTAAAACCTCACCAACTAGCAATCTTGCAGAAAAATAAGATATGGATAGGTGTGGTTCTACATGTGTAAATGACTATAACCCCCAGTTCACACTCATATTGCATGTGATTTGCACATGAAACGCACCACATTCCTGTGCATATCACATGCAATTTTGTGCCGAGCGATCTGAGTCGATTTGTTTTGAATGGCTCAAATCGCACTGCATCTGCATGAAAAAGGTGCAGGCAGCTTTTTTGCTTGGACTGGAACTGGATCTCGAACGCTTTGTGTTTTGCAAGTTGCTTTTGGGGTGTCGTTGGCTCTTAATTTACACCCGCAGCAGATGGCAATCACACTGTTCATGCTATGTAGTGTGTGGAAAACGCACAGGAATCACTTCATTTCCTGCTCTGTGTGAACCAGGACTAAAGGAATTTTCTGGTTGCTTTACATCTGTTTACAATTATTTCACTGGAAAATAGTGAAGGAACATAAGTTTTTTTTTTTTTTTTTTTTTTTTTTTTTTTTTTTGTGGAATATTGATATCAAAGAAGCAAAACATTTGGGTCAGACAAGCACCGTTAGAAACCAGTGACAAGTATAATTTGACTTCCCTTTGGTTTTTATACATGCTTGTGTACTTGCTTAGGGGGGAAATAAGCAGAAAGCATATGTTCCACACTGTACACAAGTAAATATAAAATGTGTTTTGTAGTAGGTTTTCCAGGCATTGGGTCTGCCATTGTCACCGGTTACCTCCCCAGCCCATGTGAGCTGTAGCCATGGGTGTGAGAACGGAAGCATTGACAACTCCGGCATCTTGGTTTTGTGGTTTTTATTGTATTTAAGGGATGGGACAAGGGAATAAGTGGGATACTCCTTTGGCTCAACTAATTACACTTGGGACTTTAATCCAGAAAAAAATGCCTATTGACACTTCCTTGATGCCAGCTAACGCTCACTGACACTGAACTCTCTAACTTGCTAGACGTGCTGAATCCCCAACTTAAAGTCCAGAAGATCCAGGACTGTGAACTGTAGAACTACTGACACTGTTGTATGGCAACATCACTGAAAACTCCCTTCCCGCCTTGCTCTGGCTTGAGATAGTATGCTGTAGAATTCTGTAAGCTGTAACTTCCAACTGACACACTTTGTACAATTCAGAGCCCAACTGCAGGTGCCCCCTTTAACCTTGAACTCTTTGGGGTTCTGACTATGTACCCCCCTCTGTAACTTCAGGGTCCTCAACCTAGGTACCCCCTTTACAGCTAGCTGACGCTGGATCTCAGAACCTCTTCCGAAGTGGTCCCCTCTGACTTCAGGCAGACCCCCGGGGCAATCCTCAGTACTTGTGACCTGTGTAGGCTTTCCTGTCACTGGACCCCTGTCGCTCTCCGCAGGTTCTCGGCACACCGGATCCCCTCAGCTCAACTCAGCACTCTCTCTGGACTCCCAGGTGACACACGAGACATCTGCTTCCTCAGACAGGAGGAGAGACAGTTCTTCTCTCCCTCCTGGGACCCTGCTCCCACCAAAGACACTGTGCCATGCACTTCCCCCAAACTTGTACCCACTCCCAGAATCCTTTGCAGCATAATCTGCCTTCTGGGGTAGTTACAAGCTTGGATGTGTCCCCTGTTTGAGCTTCCTCCACTGCCCTATGAGGAACGTCTCACAGGAGCCAGTGGGGAGACTTGCCCTTCAGCAGGCACATCTGGAAACCATGACACCCTAACTGAATAAATCACAGCCCTGCTGTTAGGCAGACAAGGCCAATTATACATTTACCTAGCACCTACCTGTATGGTGCTACACCCACCCCACTCCAAAATAAGTTGGGTCCCTCTGACTCTGAGGCAGCCGCCTCCTATCAAAAAATCAGGAGTATCCCACAAACCTGGAGAAAGGGAAAAACAAATTTACAAATTAGCGAGGAAAAATAGATCTTTACAATCTGCTGTACATGTATGATACACAGTTTAAGGTGCATGATAACTGATGCACCCCCACCAAATAAACTCATTTGGTGGGGAACAAGAAAAATATAATGCAAACATGCTGACTGTCTATCTCTAAGGTGATCCCACCTAAATAGAGAAAAGGAAGCAAAAGTTAGTCAACTGCATTCACATATGAAAATACAAGCCTAACTATCTGAACAGTTTAGTGGAAAGACCCTCCTTCATTAGATGCAAGGGTGACCTTTCCACTCCCTCCCTGACTGCCTCTGCTAACCAGTGTCTTGACACACTGGGGTCCTCCTTTAACTTGGAAAAGCTTGTCCCCACTAGCTGTCTAGATGGAGTCCTTTTTGTTAACGTGAAGTGCAGTGCCCTCTACTGTCCTTCCAAGCTCTTCAATGAGGAAACAGGGCAGGCCACAGTCTCTCATGGCCTACAGTCCTTCTCAGTCAGGGAAACATCACAGGGGTCCAGCAGGGCACCCCACACCAAAGTTCTTTGAACTCTGTAGCAACTTCTTCATCTGTACAGACTGTGGATGAAGTCCCTCACAGCCATTTGTAATCCACAACAGGTCCTAGCCTGATGGCCTAGGGGACCCAGCACACAAAATAACTTTCCAGAAGACTCGGACCCGATGGTCCAAAAAGGTCTGACATCACAATCACTTGGCTTTCTAAAAGGACCCTGGCCCAAGGGGTCTGCTTCAACTTGAACAGGTGTAACTTGAATTCAGCATTATGTCATTTAAACATTTCCTTGGTCATTTGTGGTAGCCAGCCGGCCACACAATTTTTTCTTTCTGTGGTTGCTCTTGAAACTCCTTCATTTTTTTTTTTTTTTTTTTTTTTTTTTTTTTTTTTTTAATGAAACACTGACATTTTTTTCAGATATAGTACTCTGGATGAGGCACTTGAACATACTCTCCGTTCTCATTTTTGACCCGGATGTCTTGAACCGTCTGGGCGGCGGATCTCCACCCATCTATGTAGATGGAGCGCCTGTAATACCACTGAGCTTTGACCTTGTTGAATTTGTCTTTCAATCCCTCCTCAGGGGAGTCTAAGGTTTAGGGAAAAAGAAATGGTCCCAAATAAGTTAATCGCACCAAAAGTCTCTATTTTTCCACCATAATTATAACCTCCCTTGGTGCATAAGGGTAATCATAACCATACTCCAATGCAACCTTTTTCTGCATCCTGGATAGCTGGGGGAGGGTCCTCCGGTTACCTCTCCCTGGTGGAGAAAAAGGGGTGCATATTCTCTGAATAATTTCCTCTTATGCTGTATTCTGGTCCCTGGCCCTAGCAATGTTCCCGGGTGGGGTGAGGTCTGGGACCCTTGTAACATAGGCGTCGCAGAACCCCAATTTCTGGGCCAGTTCCCCCCTTTCAATGGCTTCCTTAGTCTCCTGGTCTAAGGGTGCAGTTACTTCAGGACCTGGGGAGCTGCTACCAGTCTCTGATTCCCATTCTGTCTCGTCGATTGATCCCCAATCATCCTTGCCTTCTTCTAAAGACCCGTACTTCATGTAGGATGGGGAATCAACTCTGACAGGGCATCTCTCGACCTCACTGCTGGTGTTGGAAGAGGACACCTGAGTGGCTTCTGTCTTTACAGTCTGTGGGACACTAATAGCAGCGGATCCCGTTATGGCCCTGGCTGCAGACATCTCTGGGCATTCTCCTGTAGTTTGCGTGGACACAGATCTCCTCCCTATGGAGCTCTGCGACCGAACTCACTTCCTGCAGACTGTAGCCCCACCGACTGCTGGCAGGGCCTCCAGCTGCATCATCAGCCTGAACATACCCCATCCTGTTCTGCGGAGGAACTTGGACTCGTTCCCCGTCACCTCCTGAGTGAGGCCTGTCTCCTACATAACAGTAAGTCTTGGGATGGCCCTCACCCTTCTCTGCCCTGAGCAGCAAATCACTGCATTGCCCACATTGAACCCACGCCTGCACTTTTAGAGTAACAGTGGCACATTGAGGACATACCACTCCCAGAAACTCTCGGCCTCCTCAGGTGCATAACGTAAGACTGCTGTCCGGCACCATCCGGATACCGGTATCCCAAACGAGAGGGGATTCGGGCTGGTGGATCTGCTTACGGCTCTGCTCCACAGGGTTTTCGCCCATGGTGGCAGTAATAGGGGGAACACTCTTCGCTCCTCTCGTGAACGACATGCTGCTTCCTCCTACACGTGTCTCCCGCACGGCCGCACATGGAGGGGATATTAATAGGCTCTCCTAGGTCACCCCTGATTGGCCGGATGTTGATGCTCTCTCCACCCATTCGCCATATTGGGCAGTTACTCCTCCCTCTGGACAGTTCTGCACGTGGCGCGCTTTCCTGCGCGGTACTGTAACTCTTCCCCTCATGCTGCTGCACTGCAAACACTTGGGAAGTAGCTGCAAAGCGGAGTGTCACTTGCTAGACTTGCATCCACCCACCTTAATTGCACTAGGGTCTCCACTACGCTTTTCCTGACTGAAGCCAGCTGTCGCTGCTTGCTCGGCAAGAGTAGCATCCCGCTGCCGACTACACGGTCGATACTCCTCTTCCTCGCCACACACGTGCAATCCTCATCTTCCATACTGGCTCCGGGACTAGCCCCACTGCCCTTCTTGGCATGGCTGACTACAATCCCCACAGTATGCGTGCAGAAACTATACAGAATAAATGTCCCGCTGTCATGCACGGTCAACATCCTTCTACATAGCGTGCACCACCACCAGGCCCCTGGCACCTCTCTTCCAGTGCCCCTGGCCGACATTTTCACTGTCCACACCAGGACTTCTTACTGTCAAGCAGTTGCAGCATTCATGCATCCGGACACATTTGCTTCCTGCTCTCCATTTTCTGATGATAGACTACATCTCATAATCCATATGAAACGTCTTGGTTACTTTAAAGTCTCTCTTGGAGCATTTACGTTGCCACAAGCATCCCTCCATATGGGCTTCCAGCTTCAACCCACTCTCCCTGCCTCCCGCAGGTGCAGTCTCACACCCGGCCTGTCGCTAGAATAGCAGTTCTGGACACAAAAAAATAGATTTTTTTTTGGACTTTTTCTTGTGCCGTTGCCAAGGGCAACTGGCCCAGTAACTAATGAGAAAATCCCGGACGAGCCCCCAAATGTAACAGGTTTTCTAGGGATTGGGCCTGATGTGGGTCTGTCATTGTCACCGGTTACCTCCCCAGCCCATGTGAGCTGTAGCCCTGGGTGTGAGAACTGAAGCATTGACAACCCTGGCATCTTGGTTTTGTGGTTTTTATTGTATTTAAGGGATGGGAGAAGGGAATAAGTGGGATACTCCTTTGGCTCAACTAATTACACTTGGGACTTAATCCAGAAAAATGCCTGTTGACACTTCCTTGACGCAAGCCAACGCTCACTGACACTGAGAACACTCTGTAACTTGCTAGAAGTGCTGAATCCCTGACTTAAAGTCCAGAAGATCCAGGACTGTGAACTGTAGAACTACTGACACTGTTGTATGGCAAAGTCACTGAATACTCCCCTCCCGCCTTGCACTGGCTTGAGGTAGTATGTTGTAGAATTCTGTAAGCTGTAACTTCCAACTGACACACTTTGTACTCCCTCCTGGGACTTTGCTCCCGCCAAAGACACCGTGCCACGCACTTCCCCCAAACTTATACCCACTCCCAGAATCCTTTGCAGCATAATCTGCCTTCTGGGGTAGTTACAAGCTTGGATGTGTCCCCTGATTGGGCTTCCTCCACTGCCCTATGAGGAACCTCTCACAGGAGCCAGTGGGGAGACTTCCCCTTCAGCAGGCACATCTGGAAACCATGACACCCTAACTGAATAAATCACAGCCCTGCTGTTAGGCAGACAAGGTCCACTATACATTTACCTAGCACCTACCTGTAGGGTGCTACATGTTTAAAATGCAAGTAAAGTGTCTCTCAAACTGTTTTTTCTAGTTATCCCTGTCTCTCTCTCCAAATGCCCAACTGTAACAAGAAAGAATTGTCTGTCAAAAGATCATGGTCCAGTGAGGAAATGACTGCTAAAAACCAATTACATACCATACATATGTATCAACTGCATATGCTTCCCAAATAAAAAAAAAAATAAAAAAAGTGAGTCTATGTTCAAAAACAGTGATCAAAAATATCTTTCTCTTACGTCCTCTGACAGTTGCCGCCCACTTATACAGTCTTCACGATTGGGTATTGGCCCTCTCCGCAGGAGCAAGCTAGGCAGTAATTTTGTTAATACAAACAAACTTTAACATATAGACACACCTACAGGGGGCTGTCTCTGTGGCCAATATCACACAGCCAGTACCACTCTAATCCAGTTTTTTGTGCCTAGTGTCAGGAGTAGGCTAGGTTTTCCCTGCTGGGACCTAGTGTCTCAGTTTTTTCTTTTCTTTCTGAAAAGTGTTTTTTCTTTTAAGAATAGCTTTTATTTTTCTCACCTGCGAATTTGGAGGTCTACAAGCGTCAGCAGAGCATTGGTTATTATAGAAACTTATGGAGTCCCAGCCTGCCATTGAGCGTCGCAGGTTATTGCTACGCCCAGGCCTTGCTATGACAGTTCCACTGGGGTTGGGGACGAGCCTGCAAAGTTCCTATTTTCGCTGGGATGTCTCAACTTCGGAAACGCCCGGGTGTTGCTAGCATCCTTCCTGGCTGACGGCACCCACACTCAGGGTGGGAGGTCTCCCATATCAGAGCGGTGCCCACGTTTCTCTGGACCTGTGAGTACTACTACCCCCTCTGTCCCTGGGACCATGTTGTGAGGGGGTGTTATGGGGCGTACATGTCGGTGTTCTGTAATATCCCCCTCCTGGCTGTGGGATACGGCCCCCTGTGTTTTCCCTTCCCTGTCCCTGCGGGGGCGCTCTCGTGGTACTGACCGCCATGTGGGGGGTGCTCTGTGCAGTTCCAGGTGGGGGCCAGTGCAGGCGTTTGTACGGTCGCCATTTTGGGGGAGGGCAGGCTGTTTTGGCCTCATAGTGAGGGCAGCAGCCATTTTCTTTCATAATTTTGGCGCCGGTTGGGCACCATCTTAAGTGTAGTGATTTTACTGTTTTCTCTGGCCTGTATTCCTGCTAGCATTCATTTTTCAGGGTGACTTTAGCTGGGGAAGGGGTCTCCACCTGTAGTGCAGTTTGTGGTGGGGGTCCGCGGGAACCGCCGTTTTAAAGGGCCAGCGTTATTATTTTTTCACTTTGCTATTATGGAGTCCCAGGATAGCAAATTCCCCACAGACCTGGTTGGTGGTTCAGGTACTCCTGAATCCACTTTCATAGCCTCTTTATCTGCTGCACTTGCAACTTTAGCGTCAAAAGTGGATCTGCTGATGTCAGACCGGGTTGCAAAGAAACAGCCTATGTCCTCTCAATAATGAAAAGAAATGGCTGCACTCCAGATGAGGTCAAAATCCAGATTTATTACTGGACATCCCAGTGTGACAAAAGGTGGCAAGGTAGACGCGTTTCACACACTAATATGTGTGCTTAATCGAGTAATGATTAACCACTTTACCACTAGAGCATTTTGCTGTCTTACGTCTGAGCCACTTTTTGCGATTCGGCACTGTGCGACTTTAACTGACAATTGCGCGGTCGTGCGACGCCATACTCAAACGAAATTTACGTCCTTTTTTTTCCCACAAACAGAGCTTTCTTTTGGTGGTGTTTGATCAACTGTGTGATTTTTACTTTTTGCGCTATAAACAAAAAAAAGGCGTGAATTTTGAAAAAACAACAATATTTTTCACATTTTTTTATATGAAATTCCCCAAAAAAATGTAAAAATCAAAATTTTTTTACATTTTTGGCCAATTTGTTTTCTGCTACATATGTTTGGTAAAAAAAATTCACAATAAGCGTATTGGTTTGCGCAAAAGTTATTGCGTTTACTAACTAAGGGAAAGATTTCTGTCATTTTCGGTGTTTTTTTTTTTAACGAGTAATGGCGGCGATCTGCGGTTTTTTTTGCGGGACTGCGACATTGCGGCGGACAGATCGGACCCTTGACTGACATTTTTGACACTTTTGGGGTTACCAGTGACATAACTGCAGTAATCAGTGCTATATATATATATATATATATATATATATATGCACTGTTACTGTAAAAATGACACTGGCAGGGAAGGGGTTAATTTTATTGGAGAGGGAGGGGTTAATGTATGCCTGGTGCTTACTGACGTGTGTGGGGGGGGGGGGAGGTGACTGTGTGAGCCAGGGACAGATCAGAGTGTTCAGCTATGCTGAACACTCCGATCTGTCACTCCCTGTCACTTGGGAGATCCACCCGCTTGTGTTTACACAGGCAGGCGGATCTCCACACTAGATCGCGGCTGCTCCTCCCCTGGCCCGACTCCCGCTGTGACTGAATACAGCGGGAGCGAGCCTCCGGCGGCGCGCGAGCGCCGCCCACAAGGGGGAGTGTCTGACGACGTAGGTCTACGTCGTCAGACGATAACGAGCCACTTTGCCGCAGTAGTACTACGGTACTCAGTGGCAAAGTGGTTAAGCACACATATTAGTGTGTCTACCTTGCCACCTTTTGCCACATTGGGATGTCCAGTAATAAATCTGGATTTTGACCTCATCTGGAGTGCAGCCATTTCTTTTCATTATTGATTATCCACGGAGGCGAGCCGGGGCATGCACCGCTGTTGGTCATCAAGCTTCTGAACACCTTGAGCAGTGAGTCTCTTTTCTTTGCTATGCCCTCTCAGTCTTCTGACTCGGAGACTGAATTGGTTGCCATGGACAACGTTCCCCCTGAGGGGTCCCTGTCCTCTTAGTCGGATGTGGAGGAGGAGGACTTGTCCTCTGTGACAGCAAAAGACCGCGCTGCAGTGGACGCACTTATCAGTTCCGTGTTAAGGAGACTTCTCAATCTTGATGATGAGCCCCCCCTGTCGGTTAAGCGGGTTTCCTTCGGGACCCGCAAGGCCCAGAAGTTGGGTCAGGTTTGTCCCGAGGAGTTTCACAAAACAGTGAACGACCAATGGCGTCGCATTAGGCATACGCTGGTGGTGCTTAAGAGATTTAAAGCGGAGTTCCGGCCTCAAAATCGAAAAAATTGATTTTGGGCCATCCGCTTGCTGAGGGTCACCTGAAAAAGTAATGGATGCTCCCGAATTTTTTTATTTTTTTTTGTTCACTTACCTTGTTTTTGAAGAAAATATACTCACCTTCCTTCCACTTCCTCCCTCTGCGGCCGCGGCCCACACTGTCACTTCTGGCTTGCGATGACTCCTGGGAGCTGAACGTCATCGCTCCCAGCAGTCAATGCGCCTGCACCGGCCCCCCTCGTCACTTCCGGTGCAGGCGCGGCATTCCCTGCTAAACAGCTTCTGGGAATGCCTTTGCCTAATGGGCGGGGTTTCACCGCCGTGACTTGGTGTGGGGCAAGTCCCTCTTGCTCTGGGGGAGCTGTTGGACCAGCTGGCGCAGGGGCTGCAATTTGTTTGCGATGCCGCGCTGGTCGAGGCTCCCTTTTATGGGTCACCTTGTCGTTTTCGGTGGTGGTTGTCCAGCGTCTACTTGACCGTAGTGTTGGTCTGCGGATCAAACTTCTAAGATGGTCTTAATGGCTCTCCCTGTTCAGGGGGATCGCCTGTTTGGTGCTGCCCTGGATGACATTATATATGGGTCTCACGGAGGAAAGAGTGTTTTCTTCCACAGGCTGACAAGGGTAAAGGCCTTGGTCGCAGTCGGGGTTCTTCACTTTCGGCTCGCAAACAGTTTCTTCGTCCCACGGGGACAGTCGTGGCGAAGTCCTTCCAGACTTCCGTGTGTGGTTCCAAACGACCGTGGTCTGGAAAACATGAGATTGTTTTTTTCTGGACCTGCAGACTAGGCCTACTCGGCCTGAAGGTGCTTCCTCACACATCTGGGGGGTGGGGGGGAGGTCCTTGCTGGTCGAGGACGTGCGACTGGCCCGAATCCCAGGCTGCTGAGTTCAGGAGGTCATGCGGTCCAGTTGCAAGATCAAGTTCCGATCCGGTTATTTCCAGTAAGGTTTATTCCCTTCTAATGTACGGCTGTCCCCGGATCGCTTTCAGGCGCTCTGTGGGGCAGTTCAGGCTCTGGTTCAACGAGCTGGACCTTTGATGGTTCCATGCAGATCAAAAATTCAAGTTGGTATCGGTCCACACGGTGGTGGCTTCCCTGCATCAGGGGGATTCTTGTCCTCCATAGACATCAAGCTGCCTACCTTCACATCCTGTTATGTTCAGTTTTTTGCCATGGAGAAGGATCTCTATCGGTTTGTGACGTTGCCCTTGGGTTTGCTTATGCTACTAGGGTCTTCACAAGATGTGGCTCCGGTCCTGGCGCTGTTGCGGCAGCAGGGCGTATCGGTCCGGGGTTCCTGGCCGATCTGCTTCTCCGTGTGGAGTCTCCTACGGTGCTGACAAACGAATTTGGAAGTTACCACGCGAACTCTGGAAGAGTTCAGGTGGGTTCTGAACCTTCAGAAGTCATCCCTGGTCCCTTCCATGAGACTGGACTTTCTGTGCCTGACTTTGGACTCAGGGTGTTTTCTCCCTCCTGGGAAAATACTCTTGGAACTTCAGACTGCGGTTCATGTCCAGCATATTATCATCCCTTCGGACTTGTATGCGAGTTCTGGGACTTATGGTGCCGTCTTTCGAGGCGGTCCCTTTCACTCAATCCTTCTCAGGGATCCCCCAGAAGGCGATCCTTCTTGAATGGGACTAGAATCCAAACTCTCTGGACTTTCAGATCCGGCTGAGCTGGCTGACCAGGGAGTCTTGAGCTGGAATCCTTCCTCCCCTTTTTCCTGAACACTTATCACCACGGATGCAAGCCTGTCTGGGTGGGAAGGAGTCCTCGGCAGGTTCTCTGCTTCGGGAGTATGGTACCTGGAGGATCCAGGATACCGATTAAATTTCCTGGGGCTGAGAGCGATCCGGCTTTGCCTGGTTCACTGGATCGGGTTCCTGCAGCTGCCCGGTGCACGTTTAATCGCCTTCGCCATGACCGTGTCTTATGTCATTCACAAAGGGGGCACCAAGTGTCCTTGTGGCCTTGGATGTGTCAATTCTTCGTTGGGCAGTGGGCCTTGTTCCAGCTCTTCCGCTGTTCCCTTTTCAGGTGTGGAAACCTTGGCTGGCGGATTGCCTCAGTCGACAGGCCTTGGATGCAGGGAAATGGTCCCTTCATCCGGAGGTGTTTCAGCAGTTGTTTCCTTCGTTGGGTGCACTCCAGACGTGGACCTGTTGGCGACGCATCTACAGAATAGTGCTGCGGTTTGTGGCCCGCTCCTGGGACCCTCTGGCGGCAATGGTGGAACCATGGGTTCTGTCATAAGCAAGAACATTTGCTAAGTTCAATTTGAACGATGCCGTGGAGTTTAGCATGGTCACCTGCGCACGGCTGCCGCTGGCATGGTCGTGTGTGCGTGCTCACGGCTGGGCCAAAGTCAGTATCAGCTGCAGTCTATCTTTCCTACTCCCAAGTTGCTGCCAAGAATTTTTCGCAGGATCGAGACGGAAGGGATTCCGTTCTTTCTCGTGGCTCCGGACGGGCCTCGCTGAGCTTGGTACGCCGGCCTGGTCAGGCTAGACGCAGACGCTCCTTGGAGAATTCCTCACAGGGAGGAGTTGTCTCCAGGGCCCATCTCCTGTCCGACTTTGCGGTCGCTGACTTTGCCGACTTGGCTGTTGAATGCCAGGTGCTGAAGGACGGGGGTTTGGCTGCTTCAGTGATTCCCACTCTGCTTGAAGCGTGGGAAGTGACTTCTAGGGTGATTTTTGTTCATCATACAAGAAAGTCGTATATTGCGTGGGCTCCCCCTCGCTCTTACTCGGTGGCCCGGATCTTGGCTTCCTTCAACGGAAAGTTAATCACAAGTTGACCTTAAGTACTGTCAAGGGTCAGGTTTCGGTTTTGGCAAATTTCATTGCATAGTCAGCCCGTGCATCCAAGATGTAGGCCGATTGCCCCGGTGTTAGGGCCTGCACCCAACGTCTGATCTCAGTCTCTGTGTGTTCATATCCTGCAACTTCCAGGACCACAGTCTGATCCAAACTGGCTACTTGATACAGTGCCCGGGACCGGGCAAGGGCAGGGTTCATTGCTTCTCCGGCTACTGGCCCTCTGGGAGGGGCATTCAGGGCAGAAGTGGCACTGGACATCCGGGACGAGCTCCCAAATGTAGCCCTGCCCCAAGGGAGTGGCTTATTGCCTGGGTATCCTCTTCACTTCTTGCACCCTGAGCCTGCTCCGACCCAACTGACACTATTTGTTCTGTCATTCTGTATGATTGAGACCACAAGTATTGCAGTGAATAATCAGTTTACTGCTTTTGACTTTTGAAATGAAACAAGAGTATACAAACAGAAATAATTCAAATGTTGCCAAGGAAGTAGATCCTGAATTCCCAACCAAGGATTTAGGTTTAGTTCAGCACTCAGGATCTGAAACACAGGCCATACATACATATACAAATAAATGCATATGTATGCTAGAGGATTGTGTTCAGCAACAGTAAATACACATTGAATAGTTTAGTGTACTTAGATAGTGACCACAGATAAGAATGACTATACTTAGTAACTTAATGTAGAATAAACAATATAACAATACTAAAGTAGCTATCAGAGTGCACTCTGCGTACTAACGGGGGCCCCCTTTCTGCTGAATTGCAAGAGTCTCCTGGAGAGTGAGGCCTCACTTGTCTTCACCGGCAAGGAATTCCCAACAATCCAAGGAAAGTAACTGTAATCCAATAAAGGTAATGATGATGAACTGTATTCCCCAAAGTAATCAATAATTGTAATCCACAGAGATGTAGGTCAAACAGATTCTGATGAATCTCAACAGACTAACAGCCTAGGACTGGATAAAGGGCTTGAGGCCTAGTTCACCCACCTCACACTATATGTATAACTGCAGTGTCCAGTGGTTTAGCTATTTGTCAGTATGGCCTTATTGAAAAAAACAGTTTGGTTGTCCTGCCCTGGTTCAGCCTAGGTCTTTAATTAGTGCAGATGTAGATACTGGATGTCTCTCACCCAAACCGGGAACTCCGTTCTCCACTGTGGCCAGGCCCCGCTCTGCTCGGCGTCTCCGTCTGCCGGTCAGCAACCTTCTACTCGGTCACGCTACCGAGACTCCACCGCGCACTCATACGCCTGCTTCAACTCCGGTGTCCACCACTAGGCCTCGGCCTATTATCCTGCAATCCGCAGCAGCTCTTCCCCTTCTTTCCAGTACGCTGTCTTTGAGGCAAGAGAGCGAGAATGTGTCCTGCCCCCCTTTATAAAGACACTCCCAGCAAGCTCCGCACGTCCCATTGCTCCCTGGGAGAAGAGTCTCTCTCATAGCAGTCTATGATCCTGGCTCCTCCCGGACTACATCTCCCATAATTCCAAAGTTACTGTCTTTGCAGAACTTTAATAACAGTTGGAACAATGGCAGCCGTGTGACCCGGCTACATCCGTTAAAGTAAGGCAGTGCCGAATTGCAAAATAGGGCCTGGTCATTAAGGGGGCAAATCCTTCCGGTCCAGAAGTGGTTAAGTGCACAAAGGCGCACCACTACATAGGCAAATTTAAGCCATCCCTCTAGCTGAAGGAATTCTGCATTTTAATGTTACCCTTTAAGCAGGGCCAGACTGGGAATAAAATTAAGCCCTGGAAATAATTTCATACCAGCTCCATGGCATTATTATACCAGCTCAACAGCATAACGTCATTATTTTTTTGTTCATAAAAGGGAAAACCATGCATTTTAAAGCACATTTGGAGAGTGTATTATATAGATAAGACAGATATGAAAGCACATTGGGCTTTATTTTATATATATATATATATATAAAAGAGAAAATTCCGGTTAAAAGTGGTGAAAGTGGAGCAATCAAGGGGGACCCCAGGAACTCTTGGAATGTGTGTGTGTGTGTGTGTGGGGGGGGGGTACTGATATAAGGGGAGCTTTATATCAATGCCCTCTTACATTATTGTCAGGGCCGTACAAGGGGTGGGCGGAAGGGACAGATGCCCTGGGCGGTACCATTTACTAGAGGAGAGGGGGGCGCAGGTGAAGTGCTAGCAGAGTAGTGTGACTGTACACACAATCGACTATATAGCTGCACAATGTGCCGAGTGCACTCCTAGGGGTCCCATGAGAGGCTCAGTCCACCCCTCCCTGACGGTGGTTTATGCAGCGCTGGAAGAGGACTCTGGTGCTGGCGGGGATGAGAGAGCAGCGGTAGCCTCTCTGGGCACTTCTTTCCCCGGGAAATTCAGCTGAGGGGCAGGGCCACAATCCACATCCCCGCCATGTGTGACAGTCATTGCTGAGCTGGAGGTGTGCTGGAGAGTGCACTGCAGAGCGGATCGATCTCGGAGCTGGTAGCAACCTGTTTGCAGCACAGCAGCAGGTTAGTATGTAATGGCCAGCCTAGTAGTTTAGTATATCACTCTGCTTTAATCTATACCATCCAGACTGAGTGTTCCTGCCCAGTGCCTATCCACCAGGTGCTATTATCTATCCTTACCCTATATATAATCATTTTCTATATACACTGAGTCCAAGCTAATAACTGTATATTGAGTGCCACTCGGTGTACAGATATCAGTGTTATATATAGGGAATAGCATTCAGAGTACAGAGTCACAGGTATTAGCACTCTGTACAGAGATCATTGTTATAATAGGGGAATAGCACTTAGTGAGTGCTATTCCCAATATATAACACTGATATCTGTACTCTTAGGCTCCGTTCACATCTAGGCGTTTTGGGGCGTTTTTTGGGGAGTTTTTCTGCTCTAGGATCAGCTCTCAAAATGCCCAACAAGACAAATCCTATTCATTTCAATGGCCCCTGTTCACATCTGAGCGTTTTGACGCTGTAAGCAAAACGCCCAACGCTTAAAAAAGTACATGAGCTTCTTTTTGGGCAGATTACAGGCGTTTTCCATTGGTATCTATTCAATCAAAAAACGCCTGCACAAAAAAACGCCTGTAAATCGGGGTAAAATCTCGGTAAATATCGCGGTAAAATCGCGGTAAAAAAAAAAAAAGAAAATGCTACGCTCAGGTGTGAATGTAGCCTTAGTGCTATTCCTTATATATAACACTGATATCTGTACACTGAGTGGCACTCAGTATACAGATATCAGTTTTATATTTATAGGGAATAACACTCACTGTATAGATATCCAGGAACAGCCTGACCATTTGGGAACCAGGGCAGTGCCCGGGGCCATTAGGGGGCTCCTGTCCTAAACTTCACTCCACTCCACTCCTCCTCCTTCATATGGAAAGGGTCAAGTTGAAGAGGAGCGGGCTGACATGGGTTGGGGGTGGTGTGCATATGGAGGGCACATTCTGTACAACTGAGGACAGTGTACACTCTCACAGTGTGCAGCTCCTCCACAGGTGAAGGGTCCCGTGATGAGGAGAGAACCCACCCATTGTCCTATGCTGTGTCTGGGGACAACCCCACTCATGTCCCTTCCTCTCAGGGTTGGACCCACTCACACTGTCAGTCCAGTCTTGGCTCTGCTTCCCCTGTCTGTCTTTTTGTTTCTCCACCTGACTGGACTATGTGGCAGGGAAAAGCCTCTGCTATGGCCTAGCTGGGGGAGAGCCCCCGGGGCCAGTGCCACACAGCACTACTCACTACCGACAACGGCTCACTAACTGAGAGCTGCACGCTACAGTAAGTGCCCTGTCACTGTGACTACCCACCCCCTCACCCCTCCTCTCTTTCTCACCCCCTCTCTCTCTTTTCACCCACCCCCCTCACCTCCCCCTCCTCTCTCTCACCCTCTCTTCCTCACCCCCATCTCAACCCCCCCCCCTCTCTCTCTCTCAACCCTCTCTCTTTTACCCTCTCTCTCCCCCCCACTCTCTCTTTCCCATCATCCTCTCTCTCCATCCTCTCACCCCTCCCCCTCCTCTCTCACCCCTCCCCCTCTCACACCCTCCCCCTCTCTCACACCCTCCCTCTCACACCCAACTTTTCTCACACCCCTTTTCTCTCACCCCCTCTCTCTCATCCTCCCTCTCTCTTTCTCAGCCCCCTCTCTCACCCTCCTTCTCTCTTTCACCCTCCTTTTCTCTCTCATCCTCACCCTCCCTCTCTCTTTCCCCCTCCATCTCTCTCTCATCCTCACCCTCTCTCTCTCCCACCCCTCCTCTTTCTCACCCCCACTCTCTCACTTCCATATCTCTTCCTCACCCTCCTCGCACTCACCCTTCCCCTCTCTCACCCACCTATCTCTCCCCCCCCCCCCCATTCCTATCTCTCCTTGCTTTTCTACAAAAATGCTGGGAACTACCATTCAGGCTATGCTGCAGTAGATATTTAAATGCCACCTCTATGCAGCTGAGCTGCAAAATGTAGGTGGAGCTTTCTGTGGGTGTGATTTTAGTGTGGCCATGGACACAAGGGGCCCCATGATCTCCTATTTCCTGTGGCCCCCATGAGTTGTCAGCCCACCCCTGGAAGAAGAGGAAAGCTGGCACCTGATCCCTTCATCCATCCATCCATCCATCCCTTCCAGTGAGTACTCTGATCTAAGGGGCACCCTTCCTCCATCTCTTTCCATTCCTTTCTTTCTCCCTCCCCTCCTTTTTTTCTCTTTTCCGTCTGTCCCCCTATCTATCCATCTGTCCCCCTATCTATCCATCTGTACCCCTATTTGTCCGTCTGTCCCCCTATTTGTCCGTCTGTCCCCCTATCTGTCCGTCTGTCCCCCATATCTGTCCATCTGTCCCCCTATTTGTCCATCTCTCCCCCTATCTGTCCATCTCTCCCTGTATCTGTCCATCTGTCCCCCTATCTGTCCGTCTGTCCCCCTATTTGTCCGTCTGTCCCCCTATCTGTCAGTCTGTTCCCCTATCTGTCTGTCTGTCCCCCTATTTGTCCGTCTGTCCCCCTATTTGTCCGTCTGTCTCCCTATCTGTCCGTCTGTCTCCCTATCTGTCCGTCTGTCTCCCTATCTGTCCGTCTGTCCCCCTATCTGTCTGTCTGTCCCCCTATCTGTCCGCCTGTCCCCCTATCTGTCCGTCTGTCCCCCTATTTGTCCGTCTGTCCCCCTATCTGTCCATCTGTCTCCCTATTTGTCCGTCTGTCCCCCTATCTGTCCGTTTGTCCCCCTATCTGTCCGTCTGTCCCCCTATCTGTCCGTCTGTCCCTCTATCTGTCCATCTGTCCCCCTGTCTGTCCCACTGGCCGTCTGTCTGTCCCCTTGTCCGTCTGTCCCCCTGTCTCCCTCTCTGTCCCCCTGGCTGTCTGTCTGTCCCACTGGCCGTCCCCCTGTCCGTCCGTCCCCCTGTCCCTGTCTGTCCGTCCCCCCTGTCCCCCCGTCCGTCTGTCCCCCCTGTCCGTCTGTCCCCCCGTCCGTCTGTCCCCCCTGTCCCTCTGTCCCCCCTGTCTGTCTGTCCCCCCTGTCCGTCTGTCCCCCCTGTCCATCTGTCCCCCCTGTCTGTCTGTCCCCCCTGTTTGTCTGTCTGTCCCCCTGTCTGTCCCCCTGTCTGTCCCCCTGTCTGTCTCCCTGTCTGTCCCCCTGTATGTCTCCCTGTCCCCCTGTCTCCCTGTCTGTCCCCCTGTCCGTCCCCCTCATGCGAGTACAAATCCTTCTTTTTTATTGCTATACAGACCAGGATCCCCCAGTTTCACTCCAGTTTTCCTCTACCCATCCCTCATCATCTTCCCACTCCCCCCTTTTTACTCCCTCTGCAGCGTCCCACTCATGACACGTGGGAACTGCAAATGTATTACTACTTTGTCATTGCTATATTTTGCATGTCATTTTGCATTTGACATTTGTTAATCCCTGTTCATAGGCTGGTCAAGTGTGCTTCATACTTCCCACCACAAGATGGGGATAGCACCACTTTGGGATATCTATCCCAGCTCAGGTTTATCTGTGGTCAGTGTTCAGTTCAGGAAGTCTGTGTACAGAGAGAGGCACCATGTAGAGGTTAGTGAAGGTCAGTCCAGAGAAGGGACAAATTGGAACTGCTCAAATCAAAGGGTAAAAGCCACCAACCGGCAGGAAAGACCTTTGAGAATAAAGGTGAAGGATTCCTTAGCCACTGGCAACCTCACCAAATTTCAATGGATTCTAAAGGGACCAGAACCAAGTAAGCATTATACTGAACCACAGCCTGAGTCCAGCATTACTAAAGCCTATTAACAGTGGATCAGCAGAATTCCTCTATTTACCCAGAGACTGTATTCTATCTGGATGTTTATGCTGCAATCAAAACCAGTCACAGTAAAAGTTGTGAGTTGTATCCTACCACTGTCTACCTCATTCTTCACTATTGCTATTACAACTGGTTGTACCACCATTAACGGTACTGGCGTCACGACAAATACCATCAAGGGACCCAGCCACCACAAGCACTCTAAACACCCCTGTCATCACGGGCACCTCAACCACCATCTTGGCTGGCGTTTCCCTTTTACAGAGCGTGCCCCGGAGGATTTCGTGCTGTCTTCCTCTTCACTGTGCGACCAGCCCAGGGAGGGTTTCTGCTAACCGTGAGTAAACCGATGAACTGTATTATTGCTGTCTCTCCTCGGCCCACCGTGCACCTCACGTGTCGCCCCTGCGGTTCTGGCTCGTCGCAATAAAAATTTGGCGTCACGAACAGGATTATTAACCCCTGCGCCTTATCTAAAAGACTGTCGCATCAGAATAAGCCCCTTTGCTTTATTGAGAGACTGTTTACTTATTGCACACTGTGTGGGGCCACAGAACTGTTTAAACTGTTTCAAAGTCGCATGGAAGTGTTATCCCAGTTATCAGCATAAAAATCGCAGCATCCAAAGAGAGGAAATCAGACATTGGTGTGTCAACAAAACTGCTTGCTGTATTTGAATTGACTGTTTCTTTTCACTTAAAATGGCTGCCGGAGACCTTCTTGTTTAAAAATTTCTGCGCCATCACTGTGGATAAGTTAGTGACACCCCCTGAATAGCGGGAAATTTTGGTGCCACCCATTTATGCAAAATTGTCCGGCCAGTCCGCCTTACCTTTGCTGTGTCAATCCTGGGAGGAGACTGTGACAAGCGCACGCCCCAGAAGTCGTGAGACTTCGCATGCGAGCAAAAGAAGAGAAAATAATCGCATTGCTTGCCATCCTCCGAGCAGTAATCGCAACCTGTCAGCTGCCTCTACTATCTATAAGGAGCACTAATAGCAGGAACTCTGCCAGAGACCCAAAATCAACATTGCTGCAGCATTGTATTCAGCCGACATTAAATTCTTAAAGGGACATACACCCGCAAGACAGCGGTTGCCCATAGCAACACCGCACAAAAAGTGTCTAAAAACGCATTTGACTTACCTAACTATAATTCACCTGCTGTCACCATGTCTGTGCAGGAAGATGACGTGCAGCCTGACCTCAGCGGACCCCCTGCAGTCGGTCCCAGCGCAATACCAACTGCTGCAGCACCAAGCTTAATGCCTTTAACCATGCCTTATTATTTTGGGGCCCCCTGGTTCCCACGATATTCTGGAGAAATTCATACTTTAATGGACTTTAAAGAAAAAATTCTTGCTGTGTTCAGATTGTACCCTGTATCCTCAGAGCAACAGATGGAGATTCTTCTTGCGCAATTGGAAGGAGCTGCGCTCAGAGAAGTGAAATCTTGGCCGAGCTCAGAGAGAAAGACCATGGAGCAGATTTTTGAACGTCTCTACACCACCTTTGAACCCAGAACCATGTCAGAGGTCAAGATGAGGTTCTTCAGCAAGAAACAGCAATCTGGTGAGTCACTCAGAGACTTTGCATTATCTTTGCAGGAAGCCCTTAGAGCTGTTGTCCAAGTAGACCCCCGTGAGGCAGAGAATCAGGACAAAACCCTGAAAGAACAATTTATTGAAGGCGTCAATACAGACAATCTAAAGAGCCAACTAAGAATGTTAGCCGCCCAACATCCAAGAGCTACCTTCTTAGATTTCAAAGAATTAGCTATCAGCATACTGGGAAAAAGCCCACCAACAGAACCTGTTAGATCTGTTGAAGTGCCTGTATCACAGCTGGTTACCCCTGCAAAGTCTTTACCTATAGTCAGTCAGGCAACCCAAGCTCCAGTTCCTGACACAGTTGCTGCTTTGACTGAGCAAGTCCATTTCCTGACTAAAAGTCTGGAGAAAGTCCACCAAAAGTTGGAACAATGGGAGAAACCATTAATGCTAGAGGATGAGAAACCTGTGTCCAGAAGACTCTTCTCCTCTAATTATAGAGAGACTGATTCCAGAAATTCTGGCGGACGCCCCCCTGACCGCACTAGTACCCCTAAGCGGCCTATCTGCACATACTGTCACAAGCCAGGCCATACAGAAGCAACCTGCTGGCGGTTAAACAGGGAAACCCCCGAGGCCAAAGACCACCCCTCGGGAGGTGAACCAATAGGTCCAGAAGATCCCCACTGGATGCCAAGATACGTAGGATCCCGTCCAGAAGTGGCACTTCAAATAAATGGAGTTCCTTTTATTGCCCTAGTTGACACCGGATCCCAAGTCACCACTATCCAACAAGCAGCCTTTGAAAAATACTGGGATCAAAATCAGCTTACCCAGCCTCCAGAATCCTGGCTGAGTCTCATAGCCAGTAACGGCAAACCCATACCAGTCCATGGTTATTGGGAACCTACCATCCAAGTAGGAGGAACTACACTACCTCGACAAGGCCTTATTGTGGTACGAGTCAGAGACAATAATCCTAACCCTCCAATAGTCCTAGGAATGAATGTCCTCAGGAACTGTTATGTTGAGATGCTAGAAGCCTTGCACCAGTTAGTGCCTACTGCCTCTCCTGATTCTAAGAAGGTGATCCAACAAACCATCCGTGTACTACATGCGCAACAGAGATTTACCAACGAAAAAGGAGAAATTTGCTGTGCCCGCATCCGGGATAAGCAACCTGTGATCCTCAAACCCAACACCGAAACTCTCTTGTGGTGCCGAGCTGTAGTCGGAATTCAAGGTCAAGACTACCAAGCCTTGGTAGAGCCTGTTGTTTTGGAAGACTATCCTCTAGTTAGAGCTGCAAGGAGCCTAGTAACCGTCTCTGAAGGTAAAGTGCCTATACGACTCCTAAACTTGAGTGATAGCAGTGTAACACTAACAAAACACCGTCCTATTGCACAACTAATCCAAGTCACTTTTCAAGATGTCATCAGTGTGGCTACAGCTACCACAGAGCAAATTACCAAGAGACAGAACCCACAGGACCAACATGTGAACACATCCTGGTGGAAAGAACTTCATGTGGGAGATGCTTCCACACCAGCAAACCAAATTGAGGGAGTACTAAAAATTGTGAAGGAGCTTCACCATGCCTTCAGTAAGCATTCTACAGACTATGGAGAAGTGGATATCATCAAGCACTCCATCCCTACAGGTTCACACCCACCGATCAAGGAAAGATATCGGCCTATACCACCAACTATGTACCAATCCGTAAAGCAAATGATCCAAGAGATGAAGGACTCCAATGTCATTAGAGACAGCCATAGTCCATGGGCTGCACCTCTAGTCCTTGTCCGTAAAAAGGATGGTAACATCAGATTCTGTGTGGATTACAGAAAAATTAACCAAATCACCCACAAGGATGCTTACCCTTTACCACGCATAGAGGAATCTTTGACAGCTTTAGGATCTTCAGCCTACTTCTCTACCCTTGATTTAACAAGTGGATACTGGCAAGTACCAATGGCACCTGAAGATCGTGAAAAGACTGCATTTACCACCCCTATGGGCCTATTTGAGTTCAACTGCATGCCTTTTGGACTTTGCAATGCGCCCGGAACTTTTCAAAGATTAATGGAGCGTTGCTTAGGACACAAAAATTTTGAAACCGTCCTGTTGTACTTAGACGATGTCATCATCTACTCCAAATCTTATGAAGATCACTTGAGACATTTGGCCGAAGTTTTTCAAGTCCTCATTAAACATGGACTCAAAGTCAAACCATCTAAGTGCTATCTACTGAAGTCAGAAGTCAAATACTTAGGGCATATTGTAAGCTCTGAAGGTGTTAAACCGGATCCAGAGAAGATAGCCGCAGTCCGAAATTGGCCTACTCCTACTACAGTGAAAGAAGTGAGGAGTTTTCTCAGTTTCGCAGGATACTACAGACGCTTTATTCCTCATTTTGCCCAAATTGCGGGGCCAATACTAGAACTTCTGAGAGGACATCCTAAGAGGTACCAAAAGTCTCCAATACCAGTTGAATGGAACACAGAAAGAGAAATTGCCTTCCAGCTCCTGAAGAAGAAGTTAACAGAACCACCAATCCTAGGCTATCCAGATTACCAGCAGCCATTTCATCTTTACACAGATGCTAGTAAGAAAGGTCTGGGAGCTGTCCTGTCGCAAGTACAAGAAGGTAAAGAAAGAGTAATTTCCTACGCTAGTAGATCTCTTAGAGGTACTGAAAGAAACGACCAAAACTATAGTTCCTTCAAATTGGAATTCCTCGCACTCGTGTGGGCTGTTACAGAAAAATTTAAAGATTACCTTGCCGCAACACCATTTGTGGCCTTCACAGATAACAACCCGCTAGCACATCTTAATACCGCTAAGCTGGGAGCATTGGAACAAAGATGGGCCTCACGCCTAGCTAACTACGATTTCACCATAAAATACAGAACAGGAAAAGCAAATGAAAATGCGGATGCATTATCCCGTCTGCCTACCCAAGAAGACCCTACTACACAGGAAGATGTTTGGGAAGAGGTAGAAATGCCAGCTTTTTACAAAAATTTTGCCCAACAAGACATTATCACCATCAAAGGAAGAAAAGTCCTTAACCTTCAACAACAAGTGGATCTAAGATCCCAAGTGGACAAAGAAAAGTGGATCAAGCTGCAAAATGAAAGCAGAGTGTTGGGAGAACTGCAAGATTTCTTCACCAGCGGAAGAACCCCTGAAAGAATTCGCAGAAGAAATGCTGATCCAGAATTGTCAAAACTTTGGAGACACAGAAAACATCTCTTCCTACAGAAGGGCCTACTATTAAGAAGAACTTTAGACCCAATTACCTGGGATCGTCTATACCAAATCTTAATACCACGCCGAGATGCAAGAATCATTCTTGAAATGTATCATGACCAATCAGGACACTTTGGCGTGCAGAAGACAGAAGCTACCATCCGTAGAAGATTCTATTGGATTGGGATGAGAGGAGACATTGAAAAGTGGTGTCGAGAATGTTCCACCTGTGCTGTTGGAAGAAATGAAAAACATGACCAAAAAGCACCCTTACATCCCATTGTAAGCCAAACACCGCTAGAAATAGTTGCAATTGACCATGTGAAGCTGGAACCAAGTTGCTCAGGTTACACATACGCCATGACCATCATTGATCATTATACCAAATTTGTTGTAGCCGTACCTGTCAAGGACTTGACTGCTAAGACAACTGCAGATGCCTTCTGGAAACATTTCCTATTGCCATATGGATGCCCAGAAAGAATCCTTACAGATCAGGGATCTGCCTTTGAGTCGCAACTCTTCAAAGAACTGTGTACACTTCACAATTGCCAGAAAATCAGGACCACAGCCTACCACCCCCAAGGGAATGGACTTTGTGAGAAAATGAACCAAACTTTAATTGAGATGTTAAGAGCAGTACCACCTGCTACAAGAAGTGATTGGCCTACTCTATTGCCTCAATTGATGTACACCTACAATAACACCATTCACTGTTCTACTGGATATACACCTTACTATCTCATGTTTGGCCGACAAGGTAAACTACCTGCTGACCATACTTTGGGCGTACAAGTGCCTGATGCAATCAACCCTCTACCAAAGACTGATTGGGTGAGTGAACACCAAAAACGTCTAATTGATGCACAAGAAATTGTTCAACATCGCATGGAACATGCTCATGAAAAGCAACAAAAAGATTATAACCAATCTGCCAAAGCAGAACCTCTCAAAATAGGTGACCATGTGTGGTTAAAAAACGACCATCGCACCAGCAAGTTAGATAGCAAATGGGAGAGAGAACCTTACACCATTACAGCTTTTCTCAATCCAGAGACTCATACTTATGAGATCACTAAAGAAAACAAATCACGTGTAGTACATCGCAATCGCCTTAAGTTATGTCTCAAGGAAAGTACTCAAGAAGAAACTCTTCAAGAAGAAGCTGTCCAAGAGGAAACTCAATCCATGGAACCAGAGCCTACAAAATCATCTGATTCAGAGAATCCACTACAGTCTTTTGGAAAAGCATTATTAGACTCTGATCCTTTACAATGGTTCCTTACACCATGGCTCAATATCTTAGTGCCTGCCAAGACCAATACAACCGCACTTCAACCAGAGGAGCTATCGCAAGAAGTGTCTACTACAGCTCAAGAGACACCAAGTTCCCTTGAAACAAGGCCTGTAGAAACTCAGCCACTACAAAGATCTGACAGGACTAGAGGACAACCACCTGTCCGTTTTAAGGATTTCCTACACCAGCAGCCAAGAAGACAACTACCAGCCCTGCCATCTCATCGTTAAATGCATCCTTACATTGTCTGAAGTTCCAGAGTGAGAAGAAGACTTACTTGTGATATCATGTTTATTTCCTTTAAAGGACTTTTTAAAAGGACTACTTACCTACTGTTTTGCAACGTTCAAGCTTGCACCCGGAGATAGACTTTCACGTACCTGAGCCTCCGTGATATTCTTCTGTTGACATTCTCCTGTGCCCAGGGAACGGACTCATACCCTGTGAGCCTCCTGAGATGTTATTTTTGTTTTCTTTTCCTTTTTTTTTCTATCTCATTGTGGACTATTCTTCAGAGGAAAACATCACCAGTCTTCAGAGGAAAAACGACACCCCTTTTTGTCACCTTTTGTCACATTTCGTTGTTGCCTGAGATGTTTGCCTAACCCATTTTACTTGCAGATACAAGAAGTACAAGAATGGGGTTATGTTGTCATTTCCTATGCATGCATGCTTTTCCCTTTCTCTTATATCTTACAGGAAGACACAACATCGAGTCAAAAATGTGTCGAGGTCGACACACGTTTTACCATGGGGGTATGCAGCGTCCCACTCATGACACGTGGGAACTGCAAATGTATTACTACTTTGTCATTGCTATATTTTGCATGTCATTTTGCATTTGACATTTGTTAATCCCTGTTCATAGGCTGGTCAAGTGTGCTTCATACTTCCCACCACAAGATGGGGATAGCACCACTTTGGGATATCTATCCCAGCTCAGGTTTATCTGTGGTCAGTGTTCAGTTCAGGAAGTCTGTGTACAGAGAGAGGCACCATGTAGAGGTTAGTGAAGGTCAGTCCAGAGAAGGGACAAATTGGAACTGCTCAAATCAAAGGGTAAAAGCCACCAACCGGCAGGAAAGACCTTTGAGAATAAAGGTGAAGGATTCCTTAGCCACTGGCAACCTCACCAAATTTCAATGGATTCTAAAGGGACCAGAACCAAGTAAGCATTATACTGAACCACAGCCTGAGTCCAGCATTACTAAAGCCTATTAACAGTGGATCAGCAGAATTCCTCTATTTACCCAGAGACTGTATTCTATCTGGATGTTTATGCTGCAATCAAAACCAGTCACAGTAAAAGTTGTGAGTTGTATCCTACCACTGTCTACCTCATTCTTCACTATTGCTATTACAACTGGTTGTACCACCATTAACGGTACTGGCGTCACGACAAATACCATCAAGGGACCCAGCCACCACGAGCACTCTAAACACCCCTGTCATCACGGGCACCTCAACCACCATCTTGGCTGGCGTTTCCCTTTTACAGAGCGTGCCCCGGAGGATTTCGTGCTGTCTTCCTCTTCACTGTGCGACCAGCCCAGGGAGGCTTTCTGCTAACCGTGAGTAAACCGATGAACTGTATTATTGCTGTCTCTCATCGGCCCACCGTGCACCTCACGTGTCGCCCCTGCGGTTCTGGCTCGTCGCACCTCCTCCTTCTCCCCAACCCCATGGTTCCCAGTCCCATCCCTCTCCTATTCATCCCATGTGATTGCCACAGTACACATCCCACCCACACAAGCAGCAGTAATTAGCCTCTGGGTTCTTCCTTAAAGAAGAACTTCTTTCCCCTATAGGTAAGCCTATAATAAGGCTTACCTATAGGTAGTGTAAATATCTCCTAAACTTGTACCGTTTAGGAGATATTTACCTTACATGCAGCCAGTGACGTCACTGGCGCATGCGCTCTGAAGGAACGGCCGCTGGTGCCGTTCCTTCAGAGTCCCGTGCCGTGGCCGTCGGCTCCCGCACGCGATGGCCGGATGCCGCGATCCCGGAAGACGGGCGACTGAACATGTCGCCCGTCATACAGGTGAGTGAGCAGCACGGCGGGGGCTCGTTGTAAGGTAAGTATTTCATAATGAGCTAGTATGCGATGCATACTAGCTCATTATGGGTTTGTCTTTCAGGTTGTAAAAAAAAAAAAGTTAAACGAGTTTATAACCTCTTTAACCTCTGCAAAGGGGGTGAGTGGGGCCTCATGTCTAAATTCTGCCTAAGGCCTCACAAAGCCTAGAGCCGCCTCTGTGCAGCACATAGGGGTTTATTTACTGCCACTGGTCAGTCACTAATGCATCAGTGACCAGTGGAAATACATTACCCCCTCATGCTGAATAATACCAATATTATTGGCAATTAACCACTTGCCGACCAGTCGCAGTATATATACTGGTATATATACTGCAATGGGGTAGCAGCTACAGGCATACGTCCCTGCCTGTTTCAGGTTTTCTGGCACATGCTCCCACCCACCTACTCCCCTGTGATTTGACACAGCAGAAGACTGTCAGCAGATCTCAGCCAATGATTCACTGCCTGGACCTGCTGATCGGCTGTGTCAAATCACAGCCCAGAGCTCTGTGTTGACAATCAATACAGGGCTCTTTACAGAGGGAATGATCACTTTTTTTTTCTTTTCCCTGCAAAGCAGAGAAAATAAACAAATTGATCTGTAGTAAAAAGCAGCACACATTACACATTGTTAGGCACACAATTAACCCCTTGATTGCCCCTAGATGTTAACCCCTTCTTAGCCAGTGTCATTAGTACAGTGACAGTGTATAGTATTATCACTGATGACTGTATTAGTATCACTGGTGATGTCGGTGGAAGTCAGTTCCCACAAAGTGTCCGTTAGTGTCACTATCACAGTCCCACTATAAGTTGCTGATCACCACCATTTCTAGTATGTATGTATATATATATATATATATATATATATATATATATATATATATATAACAGTGGTGATCGAAAGTTTGGGCACCCCAGGTAAAAATTTGTATTAATGTGCATAAAGAAGCCAAGGAATGATGGAAAAATCTCCAAAAGGCATCAAATTACAGATTAGACATTCTTATAATATGTCAACAAAAGTTAGATTTTATTTCCATCATTTGCACTTTCAAAATAACAGAAAACAAAAAAACGGCGTCTGCAAAAGTTTGGGCATCCTGCAGAGTTAATATTTTGTACTGCCCCCTTTGGCAAGTATCACAGCTTGTAAACGTTTTTTGTAGCTAGCCAAGAGTCTTTCAATTCTTGTTTGAGGTATCTTTGCCCATTCTTCCTTACAAAAGTCTTCCAGTTCTTTGAGATTTCTGGGCTGTCTGTCATGCACTGCTCTTTTAACCACTTAAGCCCCGGGGGATTTGGCTGATCAAAGACCAGGGCCTATTTTGCGATTCGGCACTGCGTGAATTTAACGGACAATTGCGCGGCCGTGCAACGCTGTACCCAAATGAAATTGACATCCTTTTTTTCCCAGAAACAGAGCTTTCTTTTGGTGGTATTTGATCACCTGTGCGATTCTTACTTTTTGCGCTATAAACAAAAAAAGAGCGACAATTTTGAAAAAATAACAATATTTTTCACATTTTTTTATATGAAATCCCCCCCCCCCCCAAAAAAAATGTAAAAATATTTTTTTTTAACATTTTAGGCCAATTTGTTTTCTGCTACATATTTTTGGTGAAAAAAATTGCAATAAGCGTCGTTTGATTGGTTTGCGCAAAAGTTATTGCATTTACTAACTACGGGAAAGATTTGGGTTTTCTTTTTTAACTAGTAATGGCGGGATCTGCGATTTTTTTTTTGCGGGACTGCGACTTTGCGGCGGACAGATCGGACCCTGACACTTTTGACACTTTTGGGGGGTACCAGTGACATTACTACGGTAATCAGAGCTATAAATATGCACTGTTACTGTAAAAATTACACTGGCAGGGAAGGGGCTAACTTTATTAGAGATCCAGGGGTTAAGTGTGTCCCTAGGGGCGTGCTTCTAACTGTAAAGGGGCATGGCTTTTGATGTAACCACAGAGACATACGATCCTACATAACAGGATCGTATGACCTCTGCTGTTACACCAGGGAGAATGACAGGCAGCTTTGCTTATATCAGCCGCCTGCCTTTCTCCCTCTCCAGCAGGAGATCGCGAGTGACCAGCGGACATCAGAGCCGCCGGTCACTCGCGCGGGGATGGCAGTGAACGACCGGGGGCGGGAACGTGCCTCCCGCGACGCGCGCTCGCCCCCTATTGGCTCGCGGGCGAGTGACGTACCTATACGTCACTTAGCCCAGGGGGGGCTGACCGCCGCAGCATATGTACTTGCGGCGGTCGGCAAGTGGTTAAGGTCTATCCATAGATTTTCAATTATGTTGAGGTCAGAAGATTGTGAAGGCCATGGCAAAACCTTCAGTTTATGCCTCTTGATGTAATCTCCTGTGGATTTCGAAGGTGTGTTTAGGATCATTATCCATTTGTAGAAGCCATCCTCTCTTTAACTTCAGCTTTTTCACAGATGGCATCAAGTTACCATCCAAAATTTGCTGAAATTTTATTGAATCCATTTTTCCTTCTACTCGTGAGATGTTCCCTGTGCCACTGGCTGCAATACAACCCCAAAGCATAATTGATCCACCCCCATGCTTAACAGTTGGACAGAGGTTCTTTTCATAAAATTCTGTGCCCCTTCTTCTCCAAATGTACCTTTGCTCATTCTGGCTAAAAAGTTAAATTTTAACCTCATCGGTCCACAGAACTTGTTTCCAAAATGCATCAGGCTTGTCTATATGTTAATTTGCAAAGTTCAAACGCTGATTTTTGTGGTGAGGACGTAGAAGAGGTTTTCTTCTGATGACTCTTCCATGAAGACCATATTTGTACAAGTATCTCTTTATAGTGGAATAGTGTACCACAACTCCAGTGTCTGCCAGATCTTTCTGGAGGGATCGTGCAGTCAAACGTGGGTTTTGAATTGTTTTTCTCACAATCCTGCGAGCTGTTCTGTCTGATATTTTTCTTGGTCTTCCAGATCTTGCTTTAACTTCCACTGTTCCTGATGACTGCCATTTCTTAATTACATTCCAAACAGAGGATATTGACATCTGAAAATGCTTTGCCATCTTCTTATAGCCTTCTCCAGCTTTGTGAGCGTCAACTGTTTTCAGTTTCAATTTTCTAGACAACTGCTTAGAAGATCCCATGGTGCTGATTGTTGGGGCAAGGTCAGATGAGTCTGGGCATTTAAAACCTTTGAGATTGACATCACCTGGTCTTCCCAGATGATGATTGAGAACAATCCATGACACTGGCAGGTCTCAGCCTTGCAAAGGGGGCAGTGCTATAAATTCTGCAGGGTGCCCAAACTTTTGCAGACGCCATTTTTTTGTTTTATGTAATTTTGAAAGTGTAAATGATGGAGATAAAATCGAACTTTTGTTGACATATAAGAATGTCTAATCTGTAATTTGATGCCTTTTGGAGATTTTTCCATCTTTCCTTGGCTTCTTTATGCACATTAATACAAATATTTACCTGGGGTGCCCAAACTTTCGATCACCACTGTGTATATATATATATATATATATATATATATATATATATATATATATATATATATAAAAATAAAGACCGCAGATTACATTTTGGTCTTAATTTATGAAGAATTTTTTTTTTTATTGGACGTTTAATAGCAGGAAGTAAAAAATATTTTTTTTTTCAAATACCATCAAAAGAAAGCTTTTTTTGTGTGAAAAAATTACATAAATGTTGTTTGGGTACAGCGTTGCATGACCATGCAATTAACAGTTAAAGTAACAGTTCTAAATAGCAAAAAATGGACTGCTCATGAAGGGGGAAAATCTTCTAGAGCTCAAGTGGTTAATTAACTCCCCAGAGAGTTAACCACTCCAGCCAGTTCACATGGGGATCGCAGACACTACCATCAATGCTGGGGGTTATTACATGTAGCCCTGCTCCCAGGGGAGTGGCTTAATGCAAGAATATCCTCTTCACTTCGGTTGTCCTGAGCCTGCTCCAACCCAACTGACACTATTGGTTCTGTCATGGTAAATGATCAAGACCACACGAGATTGCAATAAAGGATCAAATTTACTGCTTTTTTGATTTAAAGTTAAAGAATATACAAACAGAATCAGTGACAATGCAAGAATGTCAATAGTAATGTAGATCCTGAGTCCCCAACCAATAACTGAAGTAGGGTTCAGCACTCAGGATCTGAAATACAAGCCACACATATATAATGTATATACATACATATATATGCTAGAGGATTGTATTCTGAAAAAGTATAAACACACTGAGTTTTAGATAAATAGAGAGAGACCACAAATTAAGGTTAACCGTACTTAGAGAATAACTGTAGAATAAACAGTATAACAGTACTAACTAGATATCAGAGTGCACTCTGTGAACTAACGGGGCCCCCCTTTACACTAGATTGCAAGAGTCTCCTGGAGAGTGAGGCCTCACTAGTCTTCACCGGCAAGAAATCCTCAGTCAATCCAAGAAAAGTAATTGTAATCCAAGTAAAGATGATTGATAACTGTAATCCCCCAAGGTAGTTAATAATTGTAATCCATAAAGATAAATGAGAAAACAGATCTTGATGCTTACCAATAGTCAAACAGCCTATTACTGCAAATAGGGTTTAAGGCCTTCTTCACCCACCACGCACTATGTGTAACTGCAGTGTCCAGTGGCAATTTCAGAACTTAGTATGGCCTTCTACTCAAACAGTTCGGCAGTACCGCCCTGGCTCAGTCTAGGTATGTGATAAATGCAGATGTAGATGCTGGATGTCTCTCACTCAATACCAGGAACTCCCCTCCGTGCTGCACCCAGGCCCCGCTCTGCTCAGCGACTCTCACGCCCTATCAGGCGTCCTTCTGCTCGGTCACACTACCGAGATTCTTCCACACACACCGCTCGTCTCAGCTCCGGTGTCCACTACTAGGCCTCCAGCCTACTCCTCTGTGATCCTTCTCCTTCTTCCCAGCACGCTGTCCTCGAGGCAAGAGAGCGAAAGTTGATCCCGCCCCCCTTTATAAAGACACTCCCAGCAGGCTCCACGAGTCACATTGCTCCCTGGGAGAAGAGTCCTTTTGCATAGCAGTCTATGGTCCTGGCTCCTCCCGGAACTACATCTCCCATAATTCAAAAGTCACTGTCTTTGCAGAACTTTAATAACAAACAGTCTGAACAATACTAGCCATGCGACCAGGCTACATCCATAAGCTAGCACTATTACTGGGGATCATTGTTGCAGAAACTGATGCGAATGCTGTGGGTTATTTTTAATTAAATTGGCTGCTGTTTTAAGTATTTTCTTGTTTTGAAATTACACTGAGTATTTCTGTACACCTGAAGGGGGGGGGGGGGGTTGCGCAGTTTGTCATCTTTGCCCTGGGCACCAAATGACCTTGTCCCAGCACTGATTATTGTATTCACTCCCCCCTTACATCGCAGACTGGCCTTGTGGCATTGTCCCTAACCTCCTCTAAGGTGCACCGTGCAGGGCTCAGTTAGTCGGCTCCAGCTTGGTGGTTCTGGTTTTATCCTATAGTCTCCTCTCAACAGTCCACATAGATCTGACTTCTCCTATGACCCCCATCCCAGCAGCACTCCAACTCTTGACTCCTCTCCAGACTCCCCCTCAGAGACTGCAGACATTATAAAAGAAAAGAGATAGTCAGAGGCTGCAGACATGATACAAAAGATGGTTAGAGACTGCAGACATGATACAAGAGATGGTCAGAGACTGCAGACATGGTGTCACAGTTCTTGCCATGGCTTACAGACAGCCAGGCATGGTCGCCGTTAAGTACCTGACATGGAGTTTGAACCTGTGTACTTTAACAATTTGTCCTGTTATCCTGCCTCTGAGCCACACTTCAGCTCATATGGATCCAGTCTGGTTAATCTGGTGTTGCCTGCAGCACTAGGGGGCTGGACTTCACCTGAGTATGCTCTTGTCTCTCATTGTCCACCTGAAGCTAATTGCTCAATTAAGCAAGCTATAAAACACTGCCTCTCGGTTAGAGCAGTGTCAGTTCATTGCTAATCTTGCCTTGATCCGCCAGAGGTTAAAGAGGAGCCCATGGAGATTGGCGCCGTGCGCACCAGGCTATCTTCCAAAAAAAAGAGACTGTAGGAGAAACAGTGGCCTTTGTTTCTATTGTGGAGAGAGAGGACATTTTATCACATTTTGCCCAACTCGTCCATCCAGGCCTAAGGCTCTCCCAGTGGATACCATGCAGATCCATCCTGTCTTCCCAGAAACACAGCCTGGAAACTGCCAAGGTTGCTGCCAGCCCTGTCCCCGTTCTGTGTCTGAAAAGGGCACCCAGACTATGGCAATCGTTGAAACCAATACCCCTGTGGAAGTCCCTCCTCCAGCTCCAGTAACGTCTGTACCTCTTTCCAAAGAAACTCCTGTTCTAGCAAGCACCTTCATTACTTCCTGCCCTAACAACAAAGTTCTTTCACCTGACTACGAAGTTCTTTCACCTGACTGCACATATGCTTCTAATGGCACTGTGATACTTAAGGAGGACCTGAAGTTGTTTGAGGAAGTATTAAAAGCTGCGAATACCTATCCTGTAAAAGACCTCTGCAAAGAACCTGTTCCTGTCCGGAGGGCGTCTTTAAAGGGGGGGGTAATGTCACGGTTCTCGCCATGGCTTACAGACAGCCAGGCATGGTCGCCGTTAAGTACCTAACATGGGATTTGAATCTGTGTACTTTAACATTCTGTCCTGTTATCCTGCCTCTGAGCCACACTTCAGCTCATATGGATCCAGTCTTGTTAATCTGGTATTGCCTGCAGCACTACGGGGCTGGACTTCACCTGAGTATGCTCTTGTCTCTCATTGTCCATCTGAAGCTAATTGCTCAATTAAGCAAGCTATAAAACACTGCCTCTCGGCTAGAGCAGTGTCAGTTCATTGCTGATCTTTGCTCCTGTTTGACAGACTTTGTTCCTGTGTTGCTGATCTTTGTTCCAGATTGTTCCTGTTTGACAGACTTTGTTCCTGTGTTGCTGATCTTTGTTCCTGTTTGACAGACTTTGTTCCTGTGTTCCTGTTTCCTAAGCGTGTGTTGCAGACTCATCCTTACCTTCGATCCTTGTTGTTCCTGCGATCCTAATCCAGATATGTGTCATCCAGTGACTACAGTTATTCCTGGACTTCCCTTCCCATTGTATTCCTGCCGGTCCTGGTTATTGGAGCACCTTCCCTGCCAAGCCCCCGTGCACAGATTCACAGCTCAGGTGGCTTTCTTACCTGGTCACCTTGGACTGTGGATATATGCAAGGGTGAGCGTACATCTCTGCGTTACAGACTCCAAAAAAGGTAAGCCCCGTGACAGATGGTCAGAGACTGCAGACATGATACAAGAGATGGTCAGAGACTGCAGACATGATACAAGAGATGGTCAGAGACTGCAGACATGATACAAGAGATGGTCAGAGACTGCAGACATGATACGAGAGATGGTCAGAGACTGCAGACATGATACGAGAGATGGTCAGAGTCTGCAGACATGATACGAGAGATGGTCAGAGACTGCAGACATGATGCAAGAGATGGTCAGAGACTGCAGACATGATACAAGAGATCAATGCAGCCTATCAGTGCCCACCAAATGCAGCCTAATCAGTGCCCACCAAATGCAGCCTAATCAGTGCCCACCAAATGCAGCCTAATCCCTGCCCACCAAATGCAGCCTAATCCCTGCCCACCAAATGCAGCCTAATCCCTGCCCACCAAATGCAGCCTAATCCCTGCCCACCAAATGCAGCCAAATCAGTGCCCACCAAATGCAGCCAAATCAGTGCCCACCAAATGCAGCCTACCAGTGCCTGGATCACAAACATCAGCAATTTCATGCAGTGTCAGGGAGTTTGGATTTGAATTGCCCGGGCTGCAGTGCCACTGTAACAAAGCCCCGCCTCCTAGACCGACTCCTATGATACACGTGTAGCACCCTACAAGGTAGGTGCTAGGCAAAAGTATAGTGGGCCTTGGCTGCCTAACAGCAGGACCATGATTTTCAGCTGGGCTGTCATGTCTCCCAGGTGTGGTTGCTGAGATGGGAGTCTCCCCACTGGCTCCATGAGAGGATTCTAATTGGGCAGTGGAGGAAGCCCAATCAGTGGCACATTCAGGCCTGTATCTACCCCAGAAGAGAGATTCTGCTGCAGAGGATTCTGGGAGTTGGTATAAGTTGAGGGGAGCGCATGACGCAGCGTCTTTGGCGGGAAGCAGAGTCCCAGGAGGGAGAGTACAGCTGCCTCTCCTCCTGTCTCCTCCCGTGTCTTGGGCAGCTTGCCTGAGGGGACAGAGAGCTGAGCTGCAGAGAGGAACCGGTGTGCCGAGGACCAGCGGAGAAAGAGGAGAAGAGAAAAGGTGCTTCAGCCTAGCGTTTTATGTGTGCCACATCCCTAATAATGTTAGGCAAAAAATGGGGGTCCCCTTGTGGGATTTTATAGGCACAAAAAATATAATATATATGAAAGTATATGATAGAGGTAATAGAAAAAATTATTTTATTATAAACACGAAAATATAATAATTAAAAACAGTACAGGCAAAGAAGAGGAACAGGTAAATCAACCACAGTAGTCTGAACAGACACCCAACATGTTTCGAAGCCAAAGAGAAAATTTTGCTTCTTCTTCAGGGGATGGTTCAAACGGTACTCTAATGAATAAGAAAATATGAGAAATATAAAAACCAAAGAATTTTTTAAGGTTTTTTAGGAAGAAAACATTCCAAAATGACTCTTTAGAGTTTTACATGGTAATTTTTGATGACATTGAGCGAGTACTCACAGGGTTGAAAAAATAGCTGTGCTCAGGTAGCCTGCACGGTTAAAACCATCTGGTGGGTGCGAGTGTCCTTGCGACCAAATGCAATAGATAAGGTGGTAGATGAGTGTACTGGTCAGTAAACCGACAGCTGTTGAGGTCAGGTGTGTGGCCCACAATCAATGGACGTCTGAAGTCCTTAATTAGGAGAAGCCAGGAACAGCCTTTAAACATAAATAAATGGCAAGGATGTAAGTAATGCCGATCTGAAGAGTAGACAGATCAGGACTAAATACATTGATATATCTAATCAAAAAAGCAAAGGGGAGGAAATGTATAATGATGGATGTCGACATGTGAAATGGCCACATGTTTGTATATATTATAGTGAATATGTAAAAAACACTATATCAAAATATCAAAAAATGTGCCAAAGAGGTAGCCCAACAAAGAGGGGGCAATAGGGTCACATAAAATATGTCACTGCATATACATATACAAAGCCAATCAAAAAGGGTATTTTTCCGCTTTTGAAAGGAATAGGCAGGAAATCAGATGAAAGATAAATACCTGGATGTTAAATGATGGTAGAGCTAAACGGCGACCTCTCAGCACCACAGCCAGCAAACAAATGCGCTGGCTGCGTGTTGCGAGAGGTGCACTATAAGAGTGCTGGCCGATTAGCAGAAGACGTGTATCAACTGGCTTCGGGGAAGGGCTTCCCGGAACGCCGGTGCCGAGCCCGCCCCCAACCAACATGCGTCACACATGACGCAACGTGGGCGGGATCGGCGTCTGCGCTCCACCGACACGGGGGTCAGAGCCGGAAGTGCGGATGCACTACGGCTGCTGATTGGTCCGGGCTGAACCGCAAGGGGACAGAGGATGGAAATAGGACCAAGTTACCACGCAAGCGCGGTATATGTCTCCCCGTGCCGGGACGCCCACTGGAGGAGGGGCACCACCCGGAGTCAACATGGATAGCTGAAAAGGGTTTACAAAAACCAAATTAGAAAAATGCAAGAGGAATATGAAAAGTATCATGGTATCAATCAAGATAATTTAAGATTGTAATTGTTGCATATAGATATCAGCAAGGACACGACCCACAGATGTAACGATTGCAGACACTGGAATACAAAAATGACAAGGTCAACATACAGGGAACAGAAAAAATACATACAATGTATAACAATAACAATGCAATATACATCAAAACATGCATATATAATTATACATAATATTTCCAACACATATAATTTTGGTATTAAAAAGAATTGCATGTTAGCACAGTGTGGTACAATATACTTGAGGCCAAAACAATAGAATATATAAATATATGGACATTGAGAATGTTGTATGGGAGCCATAGATATAACTAAAAGTAGATGGCCATCTGGTTAAGGCGGAGAGGATTAAATCTCCATTCCTCCAGAATTAAAGCCCTCAAGAAAGGGCTTGAACGATAGGGATCCATTAAGTCCTGGGGGCTCGGTGGCCTTAAGCAAAAAGATCCACCTTAGTTCGAGTTGGAGGAGGGACTTATTCCAGTCCCCTCCTCTAGGGGCAGGGTGAACTCGGTCAAGGATCAGAAACTTAACCTTAGGCATTTTTCCGGCATGTACAGTAGCCACATGTCTACCCAGGGGTAGCTCGGGGTCTGCTTTCCTCATACTTAAAAGGTGGCGGTATGCACGTTGCCAAAACTCCTGCTTGGTCTTGCCAATGTAAAAACACTGGCAAGAACAAAGCAGGAGATAAACCACGCCTATCGTGCGGCAATTGGCAAAATGCCTAGGTTGATAGACATCTCCATTGGGCAATATGGGAGATCTTTGTGTAAACATGTAGCCACAATATTTGCAATTGCCGCACATGTATGTCCCTCTATATTTGCAACAGGTGGACATATCAGTGTCGCGGAACTCGCTACGGACTATTTTGTCTCTCAATGCTGGGGCCCTTTTGTAGGTGAAGTTAGGTGTGTCTGACACATATTGGCCCAATACAGGATCCGAGGCCAATAGGTGCCAGTGTTTAGAGACAATGTGTCTAATTTTTTGATGCTGTTGGTTATAAGGAGTTATAATCCTTATTGTATCTTCCTTTCTAGGACCCACTGATGTTTTTGGAGCCAATAGTGTATCTCTATCACTCTTAAGGGCTCGTTGGTAAGCCTGTTTAAGCGATTTCTTAGAATAACCCCTACGTAATAGGCGTTTTTGGAGGGCGTCAGCAGCCGCTTGGAATAGTTTGAGGTCTGAACAATTTCGTCTTAACCTCAAGTACTGACTCGTGGGAATTGATCTAAGTAGGGGGGTAGGGTGAAAACTTGATCCATGCAATATTGTGTTTCCCGCGGTGGGTTTTCAGTAGAGATTACTCTGTAGGGTTTCGTTTTCACTACGTGTAATCTCGACATCCAGGAAAGTAATCCGATCAGGGTCCATATTCATTGTAAATGAAAGGTTAAAGTCATTTTTGTTCAATTGAACTAAAAAGGCTTGGAGGGATTCCAAAGGGCCGTCCCAGATGAGGAATACGTCGTCGATGTACCTGGTCCAAAAGAGAATGTGACCAGTGTACATCGACATCGCGTCGTCATCCGAAAGAAAATGTTCCCACTCCCCCAGGTACAGGTTGGCATACGACGGAGCACAACAGGTGCCCATCGCTACCCCCTGTACCTGGAGGTAGTGGGAACCATTAAATGTAAACACATTATGTGTGAGGATATGTGACAATAAGTCTAACATGAACTCTCCATAGGCATCGAGTGGGTCCTGACCAGATATAGTATGCCTTACAGCTGCAATACCCCTGGAGTGGGGGATTGAGCTGTAAAGAGCCTCTACATCAATGGTAACTAAAATCGCGGTGGGGGGTATCCAGAGGTCCTTAATTTTGTTGATGAAATGAATAGTGTCCTTTGTAAAGGAAGGTAACTTATGGACAAGGGGTTGAAGATATGCATCAACTAGCTTACTTGCGTTGTCTGTAATAGATCCGCATCCAGAAATGATCGGTCTTCCGGGAGGATCCGTGGTACTTTTGTGTACCTTTGGGAGGCCATAAAATGTGGGGGTGACAGGAAATTTGGTGCGGACAAAATTCCAAGTGTCTTTAGAAAAAACGTTGTTAAGATAGGCAGTATCCACCAACTGATAAAATTCCAAGTTATACTTGGTAACTATCGTAAGAAGAAAACGAGGATCTTATAGATCGTGTGGACCTTCCCTCCTTACTCGCTGGTATCTCACCTGAATCCAGAGAACAAAAGACAGTAGGCACTGATTTACGCAAAAAATCTGATGCCTACCCCCCTATTCAGAATGCCAATATCAACGCCTTTTTAAAAATAGTGTCAAAGGAAGTTGAAAAACTAAATACACGTCCGCTATCCCAACCTAATATCTCTCAAGCACAAAGAGAGGCAATTAACATCTTGGCAACCAATAAATCTATTACCATCAAGAAGGCTGACAAAGGGGGGAACATTGTGATAATGGACAATATCCAATACATCAAAATGTGTACAAATATCTTAAATAATACCAACTGGTATAGGCGTATCACACCAGAGATAGTTACCAAGTATAACTTGGAATTTTATCAGTTGGTGGATACTGCCTATCTTAACAACGTTTTTTCTAAAGACACTTGGAATTTTGTCCGCACCAAATTTCCTGTCACCCCCACATTTTATGGCCTCCCAAAGGTACACAAAAGTACCACGGATCCTCCCGGAAGACCGATCATTTCTGGATGCGGATCTATTACAGACAACGCAAGTAAGCTAGTTGATGCATATCTTCAACCCCTTGTCCATAAGTTACCTTCCTTTACAAAGGACACTATTCATTTCATCAACAAAATTAAGGACCTCTGGATACCCCCCACCGCGATTTTAGTTACCATTGATGTAGAGGCTCTTTACAGCTCAATCCCCCACTCCAGGGGTATTGCAGCTGTAAGGCATACTATATCTGGTCAGGACCCACTCGATGCCTATGGAGAGTTCATGTTAGACTTATTGTCACATATCCTCACACATAATGTGTTTACATTTAATGGTTCCCACTACCTCCAGGTACAGGGGGTAGCGATGGGCACCTGTTGTGCTCCGTCGTATGCCAACCTGTACCTGGGGGAGTGGGAACATTTTCTTTCGGATGACGACGCGATGTCGATGTACACTGGTCACATTCTCTTTTGGACCAGGTACATCGACGACGTATTCCTCATCTGGGACGGCCCTTTGGAATCCCTCCAAGCCTTTTTAGTTCAATTGAACAAAAATGACTTTAACCTTTCATTTACAATGAATATGGACCCTGATCGGATTACTTTCCTGGATGTCGAGATTACACGTAGTGAAAACGAAACCCTACAGAGTAATCTCTACCGAAAACCCACCGCGGGAAACACAATATTGCATGGATCAAGTTTTCACCCTACCCCCCTACTTAGATCAATTCCCACGAGTCAGTACTTGAGGTTAAGACGAAATTGTTCAGACCTCAAACTATTCCAAGCGGCTGCTGACGCCCTCCAAAAACGCCTATTACGTAGGGGTTATTCTAAGAAATCGCTTAAACAGGCTTACCAACGAGCCCTTAAGAGTGATAGAGATACACTATTGGCTCCAAAAACATCAGTGGGTCCTAGAAAGGAAGATACAATAAGGATTATAACTCCTTATAACCAACAGCATCAAAAAATTAGACACATTGTCTCTAAACACTGGCACCTATTGGCCTCGGATCCTGTATTGGGCCAATATGTGTCAGACACACCTAACTTCACCTACAAAAGGGCCCCAGCATTGAGAGACAAAATAGTCCGTAGCGAGTTCCGCGACACTGATATGTCCACCTGTTGCAAATATAGAGGGACATACATGTGCGGCAATTGCAAATATTGTGGCTACATGTTTACACAAAGATCTCCCATATTGCCCAATGGAGATGTCTATCAACCTAGGCATTTTGCCAATTGCCGCACGATAGGCGTGGTTTATCTCCTGCTTTGTTCTTGCCAGTGTTTTTACATTGGCAAGACCAAGCAGGAGTTTTGGCAACGTGCATACCGCCACCTTTTAAGTATGAGGAAAGCAGACCCCGAGCTACCCCTGGGTAGACATGTGGCTACTGTACATGCCGGAAAAATGCCTAAGGTTAAGTTTCTGATCCTTGACCGAGTTCACCCCGCCCCTAGAGGAGGGGACTGGAATAAGTCCCTCCTCCAACTCGAACTAAGGTGGATCTTTTTGCTTAAGGCCACCGAGCCCCCAGGACTTAATGGATCCCTATCGTTCAAGCCCTTTCTTGAGGGCTTTAATTCTGGAGGAATGGAGATTTAATCCTCTCCGCCTTAACCAGATGGCCATCTACTTTTAGTTATATCTATGGCTCCCATACAACATTCTCAATGTCCATATATTTATATATTCTATTGTTTTGGCCTCAAGTATATTGTACCACACTGTGCTAACATGCAATTCTTTTTAATACCAAAATTATATGTGTTGGAAATATTATGTATAATTATATATGCATGTTTTGATGTATATTGCATTGTTATTGTTATACATTGTATGTATTTTTTCTGTTCCCTGTATGTTGACCTTGTCATTTTTGTATTCCAGTGTCTGCAATCGTTACATCTGTGGGTCGTGTCCTTGCTGATATCTATATGCAACAATTACAATCTTAAATTATCTTGATTGATACCATGATACTTTTCATATTCCTCTTGCATTTTTCTAATTTGGTTTTTGTAAACCCTTTTCAGCTATCCATGTTGACTCCGGGTGGTGCCCCTCCTCCAGTGGGCGTCCCGGCACGGGGAGACATATACCGCGCTTGCGTGGTAACTTGGTCCTATTTCCATCCTCTGTCCCCTTGCGGTTCAGCCCGGACCAATCAGCAGCCGTAGTGCATCCGCACTTCCGGCTCTGACCCCCGTGTCGGTGGAGCGCAGACGCCGATCCCGCCCACGTTGCGTCATGTGTGACGCATGTTGGTTGGGGGCGGGCTCGGCACCGGCGTTCCGGGAAGCCCTTCCCTGAAGCCAGTTGATACACGTCTTCTGCTAATCGGCCAGCACTCTTATAGTGCACCTCTCGCAACACGCAGCCAGCGCATTTGTTTGCTGGCTGTGGTGCTGAGAGGTCGCCGTTTAGCTCTACCATCATTTAACATCCAGGTATTTATCTTTCATCTGATTTCCTGCCTATTCCTTTCAAAAGCGGAAAAATACCCTTTTTGATTGGCTTTGTATATGTATATGCAGTGACATATTTTATGTGACCCTATTGCCCCCTCTTTGTTGGGCTACCTCTTTGGCACATTTTTTGATATTTTGATATAGTGTTTTTTACATATTCACTATAATATATACAAACATGTGGCCATTTCACATGTCGACATCCATCATTATACATTTCCTCCCCTTTGCTTTTTTGATTAGATATATCAATGTATTTAGTCCTGATCTGTCTACTCTTCAGATCGGCATTACTTACATCCTTGCCATTTATTTATGTTTAAAGGCTGTTCCTGGCTTCTCCTAATTAAGGACTTCAGACGTCCATTGATTGTGGGCCACACACCTGACCTCAACAGCTGTCGGTTTACTGACCAGTACACTCATCTACCACCTTATCTATTGCATTTGGTCGCAAGGACACTCGCACCCACCAGATGGTTTTAACCGTGCAGGCTACCTGAGCACAGCTATTTTTTCAACCCTGTGAGTACTCGCTCAATGTCATCAAAAATTACCATGTAAAACTCTAAAGAGTCATTTTGGAATGTTTTCTTCCTAAAAAACCTTAAAAAATTCTTTGGTTTTTATATTTCTCATATTTTCTTATTCATTAGAGTACCGTTTGAACCATCCCCTGAAGAAGAAGCAAAATTTTCTCTTTGGCTTCGAAACATGTTGGGTGTCTGTTCAGACTACTGTGGTTGATTTACCTGTTCCTCTTCTTTGCCTGTACTGTTTTTAATTATTATATTTTCGTGTTTATAATAAAATAATTTTTTCTATTACCTCTATCATATACTTTCATATATATTATATTTTTTGTGCCTATAAAATCCCACAAGGGGACCCCCATTTTTTGCCTAGCGGAGAAAGAGGGGCCCAGTTCCAGGAAAGCATTCCAAGTTCATGAGTACTGTGAACTGCCCCTGGGGGTCTGCCTAGCTGAGAGGGGACGACTCCGGTGAAGGTCCAAGGGATCCAGGAGCTAGCTAGCGGTAAAGGGGGTGCCAGTGTGACCCTAAAGTGTCAGAGGGGGTGCCTAGTGAGAGTTACATAGTTACATAGTTAGTCTAGTTGAAAAAAGACACAAGTCCATCTGGTTCAACCAAAAAAATAAATAAATAAATAAAAAACAGTATTGAAAATCCAAACATACCATCCCATATTCACAATCCTATACCCGCAGTTGATCCAGAGGAAGGCGAAAAAACCCCAGTAAAGCATGATCCAATTTGCTACAGCAGGGGAAAAAAAATTCCTTCCTGATCCCCCGAGAGGCAATCGGATATTCCCTGTATCATCTTTACCTAAAAAAAAGGAGGACCCTGAAGTGTGGAGGGGGTGCCTAGCAAAGGGAACCCTGAAGTGTTAAGGGGGCGCCAATGGTGGGGCCCTGAAGAGTTAAGTGTACAGCGTGCAGTGTACAGTGTTAAGAGTTGCAGCAGCACAAGCAGTTACAAGGAGCTACCTTAGTCACTGAAGGGCTGGAGGGAGCTGTTCACAAGACTTTTGAGCTAAACAGATTGTCAAGAGTCAAGTCTCACTACAGTCCTGGATCTTTTGAGTTAACCAGAGTGTTAAAGTCAAAGTTCTAGCACAGTTCAGCACAACAGTATTTTCATGCGCCAGTAAGCGTTGGTCGGCATTCAGCTGGCGTCAAGACAGCGCTAACAGGCATTTTTCTGCAAAGTGTCCCAGTTATACCTAGTTGAGCCAGAGGAGTATCCCACTCATTCCCTTCTCCCATCCCCATTATCAAATAAACAAAATAAACCAAAGATGCCAGAATGGTCATTGTCTCAGATCTCACACTTGGGTTTTCAACTTAAATACTGTATGTTGGAAGTGTCACCGGTAACTGTGGCAGACCCACATCAGGCCAAATGCCTGTAAATATTGCTACATTTGGGGGCTCGTCTGGGATTTTGCCATTGGTTACTGGGCCGCTTGCCCCTGGCAATGGCAGAAGAAAAAATAGGAAAAGTCAATTTTTGTGCCCAGAACTGTTGTTCAAGTACCAAGCCAAGTGTGAGGCCGGATCTGCGGGAGGCAGGGAGAGTGGGATGAAGCTAGAAGTGCACATGGAAGGTTGCTTGTGGCAACGCAAATGTTTAAGTAAAGCCTGCAACAGGATGAGAACCTTTGATATGGACTATGATATGTACTCTGCTGTCAGAAAATGGAGAGAGGGGGAAATAGTGTGAAAGTGCATGAATGCTGCAACTGCTTAACAGGAAGAGGTCCTGGTGGGGACGGTGAAGATGGCGTCAGGGGTCCCAGTGGGGGCAGAGAAGAGGACGCCGCTGGTCCCAGTGGGGACAGTGAAGATGGAGGCCAGGGGCATGGGAAGAGAGGTGCCAGGGGTTGGGTGTATGTGCATGCTATGTGGACTGATGTTGACCGTGCATTCAACAGCGGGACATTCATTCTGTATAGTGAGTGCACTGATACTGTGAGGATCGTAGTCGGCCATGCCAGGAGGGGCAGTGGGGCTAGCCTCGGAGACAGTATGGAAGATGAAAATTGCACAATTTTGGCTAGGAAGAGAACTATCGACCGTACACCCGACAGCGGGATACTACTCTTGCCAAGCAAGGAGGGACAGCTGGCTTCAGTGAAGGAAGGCGCAGTTGTGGCCCTAGTGCAATTTGGAAGAGTGGATGCATGTCTGGCAAGTGACATGATCCACTTAGCAGCTACTTCCCTGTGGGCCAAAGTAAGAGCATGGCAGGGGAAGAGTTACAGCGCGGGAAAGCATGCAGACCTGCCTAGCAGGAGGAGTCATCACCCAATATGGTGAAAGGGTGGAGACAGCGGGAACATCCAGCCAATCAGGAGTGACCAAGGGGACCCTATTAATATGCCCTCCTTCGGGTGTGGCTGTGCGGGAGACACGTGAAGGAGAAAGGAGCATAGCGTTTGTGAGAGAGCCGAAGGGTGTAACTGCTATCACTGCCACCATGGGTGAAGACTCTGCCAGGCAGACCCGGGAGCAGATCCACCAACCTGATCCATCCCTGGTATGGGATACAGGCATCTGGATGGTGCCTGACGGAGGAGTCGCGCTGTGCACGGGAGGCGGCCGGGAGTTCCTAGGAGCGGTATGTCCTCAGTGTGCCACTGTAACTCTGAAAGTGCAAGCGTGGGTCCAGTGTGGGCAGTGTGGTTATCTGCTGCTCTGGGCAGAAAAGAGTGAGGGCCGACTCAAAAAGTTATATGTTGCGTGGGAATCAGGCCTCACTCAGGAGGTGACCAGGATTGAATCCAAGTTCCTCCGCAGAGGTGGGAGGGGCATGTTGCGTCTGATGATGCAGCTAGAGGCCATGCCAGCAGTTGGTGGGCCTTCAATGTGTGGAAGGGGGACTCGGTCGCAGAGCTCCCTTGGGAGGGGATCCATGCCAGCACCGGTGACCGGAGGGTGGCCGGAGGATGTATCTACCCCAGCAGTAATGGCAGGATCTGCCCCCATTAGTATTCGGCAGCCTGCAAACCCTGCAGTTACCCAAGCCTCACCCACCAGTACTAGTGGTGAGTAAGAAACAGGCCTTGTACCCATCGGGTCCCCGTCCTTTCAATACAAATATGGATCAATAGAAGAGGGGATTGATGTGGCAGTGACTTTTGACAAAGAGGCCAAGGAAGCCATGGAGAGGGGGGACTTAGCTCAGAAACTGGGGTTCTGTGACACCTATGTCGAGAGGATCCCAGACCTCACCCCTCCAGGAAACATTGCTAGAGCAAGGGATCAGAACGCAGCATATGAAAACATGATACAGAGAGTGTCCACTCCATTTTCTCCACCTGGGAGAGGTAACAGGAGGACTCTTCCCCGGCTGTCCCGGATTCAGAAGTGGCTACAGAAAAAGGTGGCACTTGAATACGGATACGATTATCCATATGCTCCTAGAAAGGTGATGTTGCTCATGGAGAAATTCAGAGATTTCTGGTGCGATGAAATTATCTGGGATTTCCTGTTTGTCCCCAAACCATACAGGGACTCACCAGAAGAAAAGTTGAAAGAGAGGTTTAACAATGTAAAAGCTCAGTGGAACTTTGGGCGCTACATTTATATTGATAGAGTGGAGGTCTGCCTCCCAGATGGGTCAGGTCAGGCCTGGTCCATCAGAGTCAAAGATGAACAAGGCGTTTATGTTCGGGTTCCCCACCCTGACTACTATATCTAAGCGGAATGAGTAATTCATGTCAAAATCTCAAAACTGTACATATTGGCTGGCTGGCCATCACAACTGACCAAGGAACTTTTGAAAAGAAATGTAATTCTGAATTTACAAGTTTGTTGAAAGTGTTCAAGTTTCAGTACAGACCCCTTGGCCCATCGGGCCAGGGTCTTGGGAGAAATGTTGCTATGTTAGACCCCTTGGGCCATCGGGCCAGGGTCTCTGTGGATTACAAATACTGTGTGGGAAACATTTCACAGTTCAGACAAGGTGAAGATACCGTTTGTTGCAGATTCAAGTGTATCCAGGAACTTTGGTGGGGGGTGCCCTGAAGGACCCCTTGTGTTACTTCCCTGACTCAGCAGGACTGCAGGTCATTCATCGTTGTTACAGTTACATAGTAGGTGAGGTTGAATAAAGACAATAGTCCATCTAGTTCAACCTGTGTAGGTGTGTGTGGCCGTAATCATCTCTCATAACCCTGAATGACCCTTGAGATGTACGTCTAAGAGTCTTTTGAAAGCCACCATACTCTCCGCAGAAACCACCTCTTGTGGTAGAGAATTCCTGAGAATTGCCTGAGGTTAAAACATTTCTCCTCCTATTCACATTGTATGCCCTCGAGTCCTCATGCAATCCTTTCGACTGAATAGCTTTTTTTCTATGCTGAGATCACCATTGAGATGTTTATAAATTGCTATCATGTCCCCTCTCAGGCGTCTCTTCTCCGGGGAGAATAAATCGAGCAATTGCAGATGCTCTTCATAATTAAGGTCCTCCAATCCCCTAATTAGTTTAGTTGCCCTTCTCTGGACTCTGATCAGCTCAAACACATCCCTCCTGAGGACTGGCGACCAGAACTGGACAGAATACTCTAGATGTGGTTGGACCAGAGTTTTATAAAGTGGAAGGATTATAGTTTTATCTCTGAAATACATCCCTTTCTTTATGAATGTTAATATTTTGCAGGCTTTGGCAGCTGCAGCTTGACATTGCATGCTATTGCTTAGTCTATCCTCTACCAAGACTCCCAGATCTTTCTCCATTTTTAAAACCCCCAAAGGTCCCCCCCCTAAAGTGTATTGTGCTTTTATGTTTTTAGTCCCCAATTGAAAAAAACGTACACTTCTCCACATTAAACCTCATTTGCCATGTCGTTGCCCACTCTGTTATTTTGTCCAGGTCATTCTGTAGGATATCTGCTTCATGCTGTGCAGTTATTGCCCTGCCCATATTGGTGTCATCTGCAAAAACCGATATAGAACCACTGATCCCGTCCTCAATGCTGTTTATGAATAAATTGAACAAGGTTGGTCCCAGGACTTAGCCTTGGGGGACCCCACTTACCACCTTAGACCAGTCTGAGTATGCGCTATTTATTACCACCCTTTGGACACGCCCTTTTAGCCAGTTCCATATCCAAGAGCAAACCTTGCGGTCGATGCCTGCAGACCTTATTTTATAAATTAAGCTCTTGTGGGGAACTGTATCAAACATCTTAGCGAAATCCAGGTATACCGCATCCACTGGTCTCCCCCTATCTAGCTCACAGCTCACCTCCTCGTAGAATGTTAAGAGATTGGCTTGACAAGAACGCCCATTTGTAAACCCGTGCTGATTACTGCTGATGATGTTGTTGTCTTTAGCAAACTCTACGAAATAGTCCCTTATCATCCCCTCCAGAAGTCTACATACTATCGATGTCAGACTGACAGGCCTATAATTTCCCAGGACATGCCTCTGCCCTTTTTTGAATATCGGTATCACGATCGCTTTCCTCCAATCCCCTGGTACATTTCCTGTCATAATATTGTCAGCAAAGATCAGGAACAGTGGTCTCGATATAGTCTTACTAAGTTCTTTGAGTACTCTCGGATGTACTCCATCCGGGCCTGGAGATTTATTTGTGTTAATTTTATCCAGCCTTTCCCCATAACGGCAAGTCCTGTGTATTAATACTAACCATATAGTCGTGGTCAGTGTACCCCTCCTTTTCCTGTGTAAAGACTGACGAGAAAAAAGCGTTCAGCACGGTTGCTTTTTCAGTGTCCTCTGTAACCATCCTCCCATCATCATTAATTATGTGTGCAATATGCTCTGCTCTAGTTTTTTTGCTGTTGATATATTTAAAGAATTTCTTTGGGTTCCTTTTACTATCCTCCGCTATTTGTCTCTCAAAGTTGATTTTAATCATTTTGATTTCGTATTTACTTTTATTATTTGCCTCCTTGTTTTGCTTGAAAGCTAATACTGTGCCTTCTGATTTATATTACTTAAAGGCCATTTTTTTTCCCCTAATAAGTTTTTTAACATTACGGTTTAGCCAGCCAAGTTTGGCTTTGTCTCTTCTAAATTTATTTCCCATAGGAATGCACTGCGAGATGCATTTGTTTAATATGTTCCCAGTCAATGTTGTGATAATTGAAGTCCCCCAATATGATGACTGATCCCAGTTTTGCCACTTTACCCAACAGTGATATAAATTCCAGCTCTACCTCCTCTATTTGGTTGGGTGGCCTATAGCAAACTTGTGACTTGCCCTGTTTCCTTCAAGAAGTGCCTCGAGAGGCAGCAAGAGGGTGCTGTGTTTCACTTCATCAAAGAACTCTACATAGTCAGCTAGTGTTAGGGTACAGACTTCTTACCGGCAAGGAGTGGACCCAGCGAGTCATGACACTGGACAGCAGAGGTAGTCAGGGAAGGGAGTGGAAAGGTCGCCCTTCGAGTCAAAGGAGGGTCTTTCCACTCAACTGTCTAGACAGTTAGTCTTGTATTTTCCAAAGTGTATGCAGATGACTAACTTTTGCTTCCATTTTTCTCTACAGGTGGGATCATCTTAGAGACAGTCAGATAGGAAATGTACATTGTGTTGCTTTGAAATCCCAACCAAGCGAGTTTGTTTGGTGGGGGGTGCATCGTTTCTCATGCACCTTAAAATATTTGTATTTTTGTACAGCAGAGTACTTTCCTTGAGATGTCCTCACATATTTCCACTGTCTTTTTCCCCTTATTTTTAACCACACCCATTTCACCTCACCTTCTTATTTCTTTCACTCATACCCACGCTATCATTATTATGCATTATTTTCAAGTATATATATACATTTATTACTCATTTATTATAGATATTTTTACCAGCCTCATTCTACGCATTTATACCATACATTACAAAGTAATTATATCCACTATATATATATATATATATATATATATATATATATATATATATATAAATATATATATACAATTATTATACATCTTTACTTATCCAATCTAGATACTTCTCTATGCTGCTACTAGCGCCACTTCATACATTTTCTATCACACATTAAATGATCTAGAGGAGGGGATATCTAGTACAATCTCAGTATTTGCAGATGATACTAAACTGGGCTTGCCAATATCTTCTATGCAGGATGTGGAAACCTTGCAAGCGGACCTGAACAAAATAACGGGGTGGGCAACTACATGGCAGATGAGATTTAATGTTGAAAAATGTAAAGTAATGCACTTGGGGGCCAGAAACCAGAAAGCAAGCTACTCACTAGGAGGGGAACCTCTGGGTGAGTCTAGGATGGAAAAGGACTTGGGGGTACTGGTAGACAACAAGCTTGGCAGTGGCATGCAATGCCAAGCCGCTGCAGGCAAAGCCAACAGAATACTGGGATGTATAAAAAAGGGGATTCACTCCAGAAATAAAGAGATTATTTTCCCACTCTACAAGACTCTAGTCCGGCCACATCTGGAGTATGCTGTCCAGTTCTGGGCACCGGTCCTCAGGAAGGATGTGCTGGAACTGGAGAAAGTCCAGAGAAGGGCAACAAAAATAATTAGGGGAATGGAGGACATCAGCTATGAGGAAAGGCTACAAGCACTGAACCTATTCTCTCTGGACGATTGAGGGGGGATATGATATCAATGTACAAATACTGTACTGGTGACCCGAGCATAAGGAACAAACTATTCAGAGAAAGGAGATACAATAAGACACGTGGCCACTCACTAAAACTAGAGGAAAGGCGGTTTAACCTTAAAGTGCGTAAGAGGTTCTTCACTGTAAGAACGGTAAGGATGTGGAATTCTCTTCCACAAGCAGTCGTATCAGCAGGGAGCATTGATAGTTTCAAAAAACTATTAGATGGACACCTTAAAGACCACAACATACAGGGGTATACAATGTACGGTTAAAAGTGGACACACACACACATCATAGGTTGAACTGGATGGACTGATGTCTTTTTTCAACCTCACTAACTATGTAACTATGTAACATTGACTATGTATTTATACTAAATATACACATATATTTATTATACAATTCCTTCATTCATCCTAGATACTCCTCCATGTTGCCACTAGCCCTACTCCATGCACTTCCACTCATGCTCCTCCTGGTGTGTGGAGTGGTTTATCTGGTTCAACCGCCTTGTGCGCCCTCGGCTCCCGTGGGAGACACCGAGGGTCAGGTCTTACCTCCAGTGCCAGTCGCAGTCAGAGTTGACATGTACATTTTGGGAAATTGGGGGCTCCTTCTCCCCCCCCCCTCCCTCTCTCCCCCTTCCAGTTTTTATCAATCTTCATTGATGTTATTTATTTATACTCATATATATATATTTTATAGACCTATATCATACAACTACTCCTGAGGAAGTGGCAATACTAGTCCACGAAACGCGTTGAGTCTGATGTTGTTATGATTTAATTCAATCAATCTATTACTTTTTCATACTCTATCATGCTGGTTGTTATGCATATGGATTTGGGGACCATGTACCAGCTTTGCCATTCATATTGGTTTTATACAATGTATATGTTATGTTTTTTATTTCATTTGTGCCAATAAATATGTTACCATTGTCCTCCTGACAGTCGTGTCGTGTCTCTCATATAAAGTCCCAACCCCTTTTTTTATTTTCCGAGTATGTAAAGCTATATTTTTTTTTTTTATTTGTACATTTGTTTTTTACCTTCTCCCCCTTTCCAGGTTTGTGGGATACTCCTGAGTTTTTGGCCAGAGTTTTGATAGGAGGCGGCTGCCTCAGAGTAAGAGGGACCTGATTCAGTTTGGTGTGGGGTGGATGTACAGTAGCACCCTACAAGGTAGGTGCTAGGCAAAATTATAGTGGTCCTTGGCTGCCTAACAGCAGGGCCATGATTTTCAGCTGGGCTGTCATGTCTCCCAGGTGTGGTTGCTGAGAGGGGAGTCTCCCCACTGGCTCCATGAGAGGATTCTCATCGGGCAGTTGAGGAAACCCAATCAGTGGCACATTCAGGCCTGTATCTACCCCAGAAGGCACAACAGTATTTTCAAGCGCTAGTAAGCGTTGGTTGGCATTGAGCTGCCGTCAAGACAGCGCTAACAGGCATTTTTATGCAAAGTGTCCCAGTTATACCTAGTTGAGACAGAGGGATATCCCACTCATTCCCTTCTCCCATTCCCATTATCAAATAAACAAAAAAACCAAAGATGCCGGAATGGTCATTGTCTCAGATCTCACACTTGGGTTTTCAACTTAAATGTGTTGGAAGTGTAACCGGTAACCGTGGCAGACCCACATCAGGCCAAATGCCTGAAAATATGGCTACACACGTCACACTGATTCATTTTCACAGCATTGGATCAGTGTTCCGCCTATCACAGGACCTGGTCTAGGAGGCGGGACTTTCTTACATTTCAGACTCTAGCGTCGTACACAAGGAGAGGAGGAGGAGGGAGAAGAGGACTTTGACGCCCCTCCCCTCTGTCTCACATTACAGTACACCCACTGTGCTATGCACCCAGCCACCTGCCCAGTATCGGTCCTGGGCACCGCTGCAGCCGCCCACAGCCTAAAGCGGCCCCAGGACAGGCAGCCTACCAGGACATTTCCTTGTATCCCGGTATGCTAGTCCTGCCTTTAAGCCTTTTTGAATGTGCTGCTTCCCACCAAACTGTATTTTCTCCTCGCTCCCTGTGTCCTTTGTTCGACAATCCATTTCCAATTAGCCTTAAAATGGTCAAAAGTAATTTACAGGATTCCCACAGACTTCAATGGGGTTTGAGGAATGTTCACAATTTATTTTAATTTCTTAAACCAAACCCAGGCACTTACAGCTCATTATTACCCATCCTAGGTGTGCGCCCACCCTAATCACTCTGCAGTGCCAATTCTCCTATGTTGTCCCCCCCCCCCCCCACAGTGCTGCTGGCTCCCCTCTCCCCCCAGCTGGTGCGGGGGATGTTTCAGGATGGAGAGTGAGGAAAGGGGGTAGTAAATATGTCATTTACCAGTGCCTTCCTCTTTTAAATGAACACAGTGAACACACTCACTGTGTTCATTCATAACGGAGGCATATTAAACTGTGTTTACTATGCTTCAGTTTGTGAATGAACGGGAAGCCGCTGTCAGGGCACCAATAGCAGGAGGGCTCTAGGACCCAGCATCTCCGCCAGTACTTCAGCTGGGCCTTTATAAGGGAGCCAGTCCTTGTCTAAAGTGCTGTTTGATCTTCAGCTGCTACCAAAGTTCCCATGTTTCCTGTGATTCTTGGTTACCGATTCGGCTTGTTCCATATCTGTCTCCGGCTCGCTCCCTGACTTTGACCTCGGCTTGTTTAACGGATCTCCTCTGCCTGCTACCCGTCCTGACTTTGGCTTCCACTTGACCTTGTCTCCTCTGCTACCCACCTGGCACCGAACCTTGGTTTGAATCATTTACCCTCTGTCTCAGCGACCCTAGTTACCTGCTACATCGCACAGGTGCCACTTGCCTACAGTAGCCCCGCAACACAACAGCTGTGTTCTTGAAGCTCTTTTCTGCAAGCAACTCTGCAGGTGACCTGTGCGACTTTGGGCCTGACTCCTCCGGTCTCACCTCCAGGAGAGTCTGGAACTTAGCTGCAGGGGAAGACCTCTCTCCATTGGCCTCTAGCACTTGATACCTGATAGCTGCTCAACACAGAGCACTTTCCATTCATTCCCTCTCCAGTGAAGCTGAGGCTGCAGAGAAAGGCATGTGTGTTTGAGTTTTGGAGTGCACACCCTAGTGCAATAGGCTGCACACACCTATGTTAACCATGACTTTGTTTTATAACTTGTAGTCATCCTTATCCTCTGTTCCTCTCAGCTGTCACCTATTTAAAAGTATCCTTCTGTTTTTTCAAGAAAAACAATTTTCTTTCTTAAAGCGGAGTTCCGGCCTCAAAATCGACATAATCGCCTTGCTCTAGGTCACCTGAAAAACAAATGGATAGTTAAGATTATTTTTTTTGTTTACTTACCTTGTTATTGAAGAAAATATACTAACCTTACTTCCACTTCCTCCCTCTGCGGCCGTGGCCCACGCCGTCACTTCCTCATTGCATTGATTCCTGGGAGCTGAACGTCATCGCTCCCAGGAATCAATGCGCCTGCACCGGCCCCGCACGTCAGTTCCGGTGCGGGCGCCTCATTCCCTGCTAAACAGCTTCTGGGCATGCCCAGAAGCTGTGGAGGGATGCCTCGTGGCTGCCTTTTTGCCTGTGATCAATCAGAAAAGTCGGTACTTGACTCCCAACCAGGACTCTGTGGCCCAGGGGCGGACTGACCAATCACACACTGCCAAAGGGCCCTGGGCTAATAGGGGCCTCTTCATGGAGAGTTCTGGTCCGGTGGCAGCAGGTGTGGGGAGCAGGATGGCAAAGGCCTCAAGGTGTAGGCAGGGGGACAGCACTTGGCTCCAGGTACCATCTCCACAAGGCGAGCAGGCGGTCCCAGAGACAGAGGCCATGGGGAAGGTGAGCAGCGGACAGGACCAATAGCCCTGGAGGGAGAAGAACGCCAAAGATGTGAGCAACAGTGGGCACAGCATCCTTGGCGCCTCCCAGAGCCTGAAACCCTTGGACACCTTCAACCTCCTCTCCACTCCCAGGACCGGAGGACAGGCTACCCGGGGCTGGAGAACGAGGACAGGCGGGAAGTGCAGGCAGCCAGGGACCGCTCCATCTCGCCACATCAAATAGATCTGCTGGAAGGCGCAGAGCACCTCCATGACTTCCTGTCCTCACCTAGAATGAGAAAGTGCCCTGCCCGCTGCTGGCCATCATGAACAGCCTGCTGGCATAGAAGGTACCGTACTGAGAATTACACACACCTTCCCTTCACCATCAGACATGGGGGCACAGGAGGGACTGCAGCCAGGGACAGGGCTAGGGGTTTCACCCCCTCTCTCACTTACCCCCCTTCTCTCACCCCCCCCCCCCTGCTCTCTGTCAAACCCCTCTTTCACCTCTCTTTTTCTCTCTCACCCCCTTCTCTCTTACTCCTCTCTTTCTCATTCCCCCTCCCTCTGACCCCTCTCTCTCTTACCACCCCTCTCTCTCACCCACCTCTGTCTCATCACCCCTCTCTTTCTCACCTCTCTCTCACACACCCTCTCTTTCCCATTCACCACCCCATCTCTTTCTCACCCCTCTCTCTCTTTCTCTCCCACCCTCTCTATCTTTGTTCATAATGAGGGAAAGTCCCTCAAAATCTGTTGAGAGCTATGTGTATGCCATGCTACTTCACCTTGACAATGCAGTGAATAAGTATTAAATGAGCTGTACTGTACTGTAGATCACTCTTCAGAGTCCTACTTGGTACCCCCTTTGTCCCTAATCTTCAGGGTTCTCTACACGGCACCCCCTTTACTGTAACACTCTGTGTGAGCTGACCCCTTGATACTCTAACTTCACTGGAGTGGTCCCACTTCCTGGGCTGACCCTTTGGCAAGTCCCCTGATACTCACGGACACTGTTTTTCCCAAAAGACTCTGCCAGCAGCTCCACCATCAGCTTCACTGGATCCTCTGCAGCTCAGCTCCACACCTGGTTCACTAGGCCGACTGCCTATGACCACCTTCCTCATACAACAGGAGGAGAGACAGCCATCAGCCTCCTTCTTGGACTGTGCTTCCTGCCAAAGACGCCCTGTCACATGTCCCTCCAGCTTTCATGAGCAATCCCAGGATGCATTGCAAGAATGCCCTCCCACTGGAACTCCCACAAAAGCCAATGTGTCACTGGCTGGGTTTCCTCCACTGTCCAACAAGCTTCTTCATAGGATACAGTGGGGACACTCCCTCAGACCCAGTGAATCACACCTGAAAACATGTAACAGGCACCCTAACAGATCAGGCTCCCCTGATAAGCAGAAGGAGCATACAATGCTTTTACCTAGCACCTACCTAGGAGGGTGCTACACTAGTAAATCTGTTATATGTATGCTATAACCACCAACCTTTTTGGCAATTAGATCATATGTAACATCTGAGAAGGGATGGATAGGAAAGGGCTTTTATCTTCAATATGCTCCTGTCTCTCTTTAAAAAAGGATGAATGTATGAATCTACATTGTAGTTGGGAAGTCTACACTTTGCCAATCTAATTATCACTCGATTAACAATCCCTACATTAATGTTTCTTATTTTTTTTTTTTTCCTCTAAATATATTGCTATAAAGTGTACTACATAAAAATTTTAGATGTTCTCCAGGTACACCCAGACACTTGAAATAAAAAATATAAAAATATCTGTGCTATAAAAACCCTTTTAAGAACCATAAAGGTTCACAGAAAAATGAGGTTCAAGCAGCCAGCTAAATGCATAGACAAGAGATAAATAAAGTATTAAAGTTCATAAGCAGAGCTTGATAGAAGGGAAAATCCACCACTTTAGTGTGTCTGATAGCACACACCGCCAACACTTGTATCCCAAAGGGTCTGTTTAAAACTATTTGTGCTTTTCTTAAATAAAAAGATACCTTTTGAATTTGAGTTTAGGTGATATGCATGCAGTATACGTACTAAAGTATGTTAAATAAGAGTTATTAAGTGTTCTTGCATTTCAAGACCACTTACTGTTATCTCACATATATATTATTATAGCCAAATTTTCAACCCTAACTCCTCCCACAGTTTGTACACTACAAAGACAGTAATACCGAAACGTGTGGATTGTTTGCGATTGGTGTGCTATTACTTTGTGGAACATTTCACCAAATGGCTCATGAAATATTGGCATTTTTGTGGCGAAATTGGTCCCATAGGAATGAACGGCGGAATGTTCAAAACTAGAGTGGGAGCTGACAAAAGCTAGAGTGGGAGCTGAAAAATCAGGACATGATATCTAAACTGCCACCACTCCCTCATTTTCAAGCCCACCTACACAAATGTTCAACTATCCCTGCTGCCACTAAAAATGTCCACGGCTAAGCCATAGTCCTGATAGTTTTCACAATATGACCATTTGTTTGCAACTCACGTCGCACATTGACATTCATTGAAACTCCACTCTAGCCACCTCAAATTTTAAGGGTAATTACCAAACTGTGACTGTGCCTTCATTTTTAATATTTCAGAGACATACTATGCATCAAAATGTAGGTCTGGGTCTTGTGAGTCTCACAATATAAAGCCCTTCGTTGTAGGACTTATAATTTTTAAACTACAACCGTTTGAATACGGCAACTGCCAGTGAAGTGAGCAAGTTGGAGTAGTTTGTTTTTAATCGCTCTTCTCTGCCCTTGCTGTAGAGCAGGGGTGGGGAACCTTTTTTCTGCCAAGGGCCATTTGGGTATTTATAAAATAATTCGGGGGCCATACAAAATTATCAACTTAAATATGTGCCTGTTATATTTGGTAAAACATCTAATTAACTCACCCCTAATGTGATGGCTGCAACTGCTTCTCTTTGGTGAGGTGTGTGATGTTAGTATATAATGGTAATAAATAATATAATGTCCATAAATCAGTCCATAAGTGATGTGTGTAGATAAAAAGTGTCCACAGTGAAAATCCTTTAGGTAATCTGCTTACCAGAAAACAGTAAGTGAAGAGCCCGTAAATCAATCAAGCAAACCCAGAGGATCGGGATGTCTTTATAACAGTGACCACCTGAAACAAGGGCCTCTCAAATGCTTGCAATGAAGTCTCCCAGGGAACCAAGCTGCATCATGAGTTCATGAAATACAAAATAAACGTAAAACCAAAAAACAAATAATGAAGAAAGTAGGAAGAAAGAGGTGCACTCAAAAATATGAGTGTAACTCCTTAACCCGGGAAAGTATGGATTACACACCAATGAGTGTGTATCATACACATGCAGGTACTTCTTACCAGAAGCCAATAATAAAATGTGAGAAATCACCGCTAAGGTAAGTGTGTGCCTTCAAAGCGTGCCTAGAGGGTGCTGATAGCTAGGGAATAATGATATCCACCACCGATCTAGATGCTCCTTACCAGATCCAATTATGACTGCACATATATCCAAAAGAAATCAGATGGTGGGCATGATGTTCAAAAAGAAACCAATGGACCTCCAGTGGCTCCAGGTGTAGACTCAGGATAAAAAACCAGTTCAGGCATACATCAGTAGTATGAAATGAAGGAAGGGAATGCCATAGCATAAAATTCAACAAGCGTTTTAATATAAAATTAAAAGTACACTCACATGAAAAGCGGAATACAAGCTTTCGGTAATACAACAAAGCCGCCGGCCGGTCGGCTAATCTCGCCCGTACTTCCTGGACGCTGGGGGGTGACGTCAGCACGCCGTGAACCAACGCGTTTCATCACAGATGACGTTATCAAAGGTGATTAATAACGTTGCACCTTTTTCTTCCTACTTTCTTCATTATTTGTTTTTTGGTTTTACGCTATGGCGTTTATTTTGTATTTCATGAACTCATGATGCATCTCGGTTCCCTGGGAGACTTCATTGCAAGCATTTGAGAGGCCCTTGTTTCAGGTGGTCACTGTTATAAAGACATCCCGATCCTCTAGGTTTGCTTGATTGATTTACGGGCTCTTCACTTACTGTTTTCTGATAAGCAGATTACCTAAAGGATTTTCACTGTGGACACTTTATCTACACACATCACTTATGGACTGATTTATGGACATTATATTATTTATTACCATTATATACTCACATTTGGTCTTCACTAGAGTTGAGCGGACACCTGGATGTCCGTGTTCGGTGGGTTCGGCCGAACTTGAAAAAAAAGTCCGGGTCCGTGTCCCAGACTTTTTCCGAACTTTACCCGGACACCGAACCCCATTGAAGTCAATGGAGACCCGAACTTTCAGGCACTAAAATGGCTCTAAAAAACCAATGGAAAGGGCTAGAGTGCTGCAAATGGCAGCAAAATGTAGTTAAGAGCATGGCAAGTGCTCTGCAAACAAATGTGTATAGGGAAATAACTTAAAACAACAAAAAAAACAGAAAAATTAAACAATTTTCTTCATCTGTGAAGGACGAGGCCCATATGGAGTAGGAGGGAGGTTGAGGTGGCGGTGGATGTGGCGGTGTAGGTGGAAGCGGAGGTAGCCAGCACTGCTTTTTTTTAGTAATTTTAAATTAGGGTACACCCCAAAAGAGTGAGAAAGATCAAAAATCTAACAATGGCTGGGTAAGGTCGGTATCCATCTCTATTCTGCACAAGGTACGGAAAAGTCCTGTGGGATCCATGCCTGGTTCATTTTAATGAATGTGAGCTTGTCCACATTGTCTCTGGACAGGCGGCTGCGCTTGTCTGTGATAACGCCCCCAGCCGTGCTAAATACACGTTCAGATAATACACTGGCTGCAGGGCACGCCAGCACCTCCAAGGCGTAAAGGGCAAGCTCAGGCCATGTGCCCAATTTGGAGACCCAGAAGTTGAAGGGGGCAGACCCGTCATTCACTACATGTAGGCGTGTGCACACATACTGCTCCACCATGTTGGTGAAATGCTGCCTCCTGCTAAGACGTTCCATATGAGCTGCTGGTGCTGCTGTCTGTTGTGGCGTGCTGACAAAGCTTTTCCACATTTCTGCCATGCTAACCCTGCCTTCTGAGGTGCTGGCGGTGCCCTGGTTGCGTTGGCGACCTCTTCCTCCTCCTCCTCTGCCTTGGCCTTGTGCTTCCACTGTGGCCCCGCTGTCAGGTGGGAATGCCAGCAGCATTGCGTCTACCAGCGTGCACTTGTACTCGCGCATCTTGCGATCACGCTCCAGTGAGTGAATTAAGGACGGTACGTTGTCCTTGTAACGGGGATCCAGCAGCGTGGCCACCCAGTAATCAGCACAAGTTAGAATGTGGGCAACTCGGCGGTCGTTGTGGAGACACTGCAGCATGTAATCGCTCATGTGTCCCAGGCTGCCCAGAGGCAACGAAAGGCTGTCCTCTGGGGGAGGTGTATCGTCTGTGTCCTCTGTATCCCCCCAGCCACGCATCAGTGAGGGCCATGAGCTGGCCTGGGTGCCACCCTGCTGTGAACATGGTTCCATCTCCTCCTCCTCATCCTCCAGAACTGTGCCTCGGCTGGACAATTGTGTACCTGGCGTTTGTGGGTGCAGGAACCCACCCTCGGAGCCACTTGTGAATGACTGCCCTGAAAGCCTTGGAAATGATCCCTCTTCCTCCTCCTCCTGTGCCACATCCTCTTCCATCATCGCCCGAATTGTTTTTTGAAGGAGGCATAGAAGTGGGATAGTTAAGCTGACAACGGCGTCATCGGCACTGGCCATGTTGGTGGAGTACTCAAAACAGCGCATTAAGGCACACAGGTCTCACATGGAGGCCCAGTTATTGGTGGTGAAGTGGTGCTGTTCCACAGAGCGACTCACGCATGCTGCAGCTGAAACTCCACTATGGCCTGCTGCTGCTCGCACAGTCTTTCCAGCATGTGCAAGGTGGAGTTCCACCTTGTGGGCACGTCACATATGAGGCGGTGAGCGGGAAGGCCGAAGTTACGCTGCAGCGCTGACAGGCGAGCAGCAGCAGGGTGAGAACGCCGAAAGTGCTCACAGACGGCTCGCACTTTCTGCAGCAGCTCTGACATATCGGGGTAATTTTTAAGGAACCTCTGCACCACCAAATTCAGCACATGCGCCAGGCAAGGGATGTGCGTCAAACCGGCTAGGCCCAGAGCTGCTATGAGATTTCGCCCGTTATCGCACACCACCATGCCGGGTTTGAGGCTCGCTGGCAGCAACCACTCATCTGTCTGCTTTTCCATGCTCCTCCACAACTTCTGCGCGGTGTGTGTTTTTTCCTCCAAACAGGCAAGTTTTAAAATTGCCTGCTGTCGTTTACCATTCAGGGCCAGGGATCGCGGGTGGGTAGGGGGGTACTTCCTCTTCCTCTGAAGTGTTTGGGAGATGGAAAGCATAACGCTTCCACGGGACATTGTGGAGATGGTTGGTGACCCAGGTGGTGGTGTTGCTGACAGATCGTCTGTTTGCGGTGTGGCAGGTGCCGGTATCACTACAGAGGTGGATGAAGAGGCCGAGACTGCAGCAGAAGAGGAAGCAGGAGGAGCCAGAGACCTTTCTTGGTTTTGAAGGTGTCTACTCCACTGCAGCTCGTGCTTTGCACTTAGATGCCTGATCATGCAGGTTGTGCTCAGGTTGAGAAGGTTTATGCCTCGCTTCAGGCTCTGATTGCACAAGGTGCAAACCACTCATGTCCTGTCATCAGCACATTGTCTGAAGAACTTCCACGCTAGAGAACTCCTTTGAGCTGGCTTTGGTGCGCTCGGTCCCTTGCTGCGTTGTGCAGTAGCAGGCGTAGTGTCTAGGGCACGGCCACTCCGCTTCTGCACCCTGCTCCCTCTTCTGCTGTGCTGGTGGCTCTGTGCGACCACCGCCTCTTCCTCTAAACTACTCAGGTCACCTGCATGACCTTCATTCCATGTGGGGTCGAGGACCTCATTGTTCTCCACATCATCTTCCACCCAGTCTTCACCCCTGCCCTCCTTGCCGGTCTCCACAATTCTGAGTGCTGCAGCAGTTGGCACCTGCGTTTCGTCATCATTGGAGACGTGCTGCGATGGTCCTTCCATGTACTCATCTTGAGAAATAAGTGGTTGGGCATCGCTGCACTCAATCTCTTCCAATTCTGGGGCAGGGCTAGGTGGATGGCCCTGGGAAACCCTGCTGACAGAGTCATCAAAAAGAAGAAGAGACTGCTGCATGACTTGGGGCTCAAACTGCTTGCCTGATTTGCAAGGGGGTGAGGTGAAAGACGGTTGGACATCGACAGCAGGTGCCAACTCTGACCTTTCTGCAGTAGACTGGGTGGGAGACAATGTGAAGGAACTGGAGGCACTGTCAGCAACCCAATCTACTATCGCCTGTACTTGTTCTTGCCTCAACACTTGTAGAGGCACATGATGCCCTACCAAATACTGCTGCAGGTTCTGTCACCTACTCACACTTGAGGAAGGTGTTTCACTTGTGCGTGTAGCTGGCACAGATCGACCACGTCCTCTCCTTGCAACAGGAGCTCTACCAGCAGCACCACGACCCAGGCCACGGCCCCTATTTGACGTTCTCCTCATATTTCTGTAATTTATGATCTTGCCCTAGAAAGGTGTTTATTGAATAGCGGAACAAAACAACAACAGTATCGCACGGGTGTATCTCACAGTCAAATATGCAAAGTATGCCGCAATTTTATTTTTTTTACCCAAAAGGGTGTATATTAAATAGCGGAATAGAAAAACAGTATACAAATACAATGGGTGTATCTCACAGTCAAATATGCAAAGTATGCCGCAATGTAATTTTTTTCACCCCAAAAGGGTGTATATTGAATAGCGGAATAGAAAAAATTTTATAAAACGGTGTATCTCACACGTACAAACACAGACAAGGCCCCGATTACAATTTTTTGTACCCTAAAGGGAGGATGAGGAAGAGGAGTAGGAGGAGTTCGGAACAGGAGGCAAACTGAAGCGCCCTGCAATCCTCGGCGGGGGAAGGAGATGCGCCAAACAAATTTAAAAGGTGTATCTCACACGTACTGATATAGACTATGCCGCAATTTAATTTTTTTCACCCCAAAAGGGTGTATATTGAATAGCGGAATAGAAAAAAGTATATAAAAAGGTGTATCTCACACGTACCGATACAGACTATGCCGCAATTTAATTTTTTCCACCCCAAAAGGGTGTATGTTGAATAACGGAATAGAAAAAATTATATAAAACGGTGTATTTCACACGTACAAACCCAGACTAGGCCCCGATTACAATTTTTTGTACCCTAAAGGCAGGATGAGGAAGAGGAGTAGGAGGAGTTCGGAACAGGAGGCAAACTGAAGCGCCCTGCAATCCTCGGCGGTGGAAGGAGATGCGCCAAACAAATTTAAAAGGTGTATCTCACACGTACCGATACAGACTATGCCGCAATTTAATTTTTTTCACCCCAAAAGGGTGTATATTGAATAGCGGAATAGAAAAAAGTATATAAAAAGGTGTATCTCACACGTACCGATACAGACTATGCCGCAATTTAACTTTTTTTTACCCCAAAAGGGTGTATATTGAATAGCGGAATAGAAAAAATTTTATAAAACGGTGTATCTCACACGTACAGACATAGACTAGGCCCCGATTACAATTTTTTGTACCCTAAAGGCAGGATGAGGAAGAGGAGTAGGAGGAGTTCGGAACAGGAGGCAAACTGAAGCACCCTGCAATCCTCGGCGGTGGAAGATGCGCCCAAAAATTTGAAAGGTGTATCTCACACGTACCGATACAGACTATGCCGCAATTTAATTTTTTTTACCCCAAAAGGGTGGATATTAAATAGCAGAATAGCAAAAAGTGTATAAAAAGGTGTATCTCAGACGTACAAACACAGACTAGGCCCCGATTACAATTTTTTGTACCATAAAGGCAGGATGAGGATGAGGAGTAGGAGAAGTTCGGAACAGGAGGCAAACTGAAGCACCCTGCAATTCTCGGCGGTGGAAGATACGCCCAAAAAAATTGAAAGGTGTATCTCACACGTACCGATACAGACTATGCCGCAATTTAATTTTTTTTACCTCAAAAGGGTGTATATTGAATAGCGGAATAGAAAAAAGTATATAAAATTGGTGATTTTTTAATAGCACATGTGAACACAGCAGTGTCTTATGTTTTATGTCACGGTCAGCAGCAGGCTATGAAGGGGAAAAAAAAAAAATTCCCCTTTAAATTTTTAATTTTTAAATAGCAGATTAGTACAGACTATGCCGCAATTTAATTTTTTTTACCCCAAAAGGGTGTAGATTGAATAGCGGAATAGAAAATAGTATATAGCAAGGTGTATCTCAGACGTACAAACACAGACTAGGCCCCGATTACAATTTTTTGTACCCTAAAGGCAGGATGAGGATAAAGAGTAGGAGGAGTTCGGAACAGGAGGCAAACTGAAGCACCCTGCAATCCTCGGCGGTGGAAGATGCGCTCAAAAAATGTGAAAGGTGTATCTCACGCGTACCGATACAGACTATGCCGCAATTAAATTTTTTTCACCCCAAAAGGGTGTATATTGAATAGCGGAATAGAAAAAAGTATATAAAAAGGTGTATCTCACACGTACCGATACAGACTATGCCGCAATTTAATTTTTTCCACCCCAAAAGGGTGTATGTTGAATAACGGAATAGAAAAAATTATATAAAACGGTGTATTTCACACGTACAAACCCAGACTAGGCCCCGATTACAATTTTTTGTACCCTAAAGGCAGGATGAGGAAGAGGAGTAGGAGGAGTTCGGAACAGGAGGCAAACTGAAGCGCCCTGCAATCCTCGGCGGTGGAAGGAGATGCGCCAAACAAATTTAAAAGGTGTATCTCACACGTACCGATACAGACTATGCCGCAATTTAATTTTTTTCACCCCAAAAGGGTGTATATTGAATAGCGGAATAGAAAAAAGTATATAAAAAGGTGTATCTCACACGTACCGATACAGACTATGCCGCAATTTAACTTTTTTTTACCCCAAAAGGGTGTATATTGAATAGCGGAATAGAAAAAATTTTATAAAACGGTGTATCTCACACGTACAGACATAGACTAGGCCCCGATTACAATTTTTTGTACCCTAAAGGCAGGATGAGGAAGAGGAGTAGGAGGAGTTCGGAACAGGAGGCAAACTGAAGCACCCTGCAATCCTCGGCGGTGGAAGATGCGCCCAAAAATTTGAAAGGTGTATCTCACACGTACCGATACAGACTATGCCGCAATTTAATTTTTTTTACCCCAAAAGGGTGGATATTAAATAGCAGAATAGCAAAAAGTGTATAAAAAGGTGTATCTCAGACGTACAAACACAGACTAGGCCCCGATTACAATTTTTTGTATCATAAAGGCAGGATGAGGATGAGGAGTAGGAGAAGTTCGGAACAGGAGGCAAACTGAAGCACCCTGCAATTCTCGGCGGTGGAAGATACGCCCAAAAAAATTGAAAGGTGTATCTCACACGTACCGATACAGACTATGCCGCAATTTAATTTTTTTTACCTCAAAAGGGTGTATATTGAATAGCGGAATAGAAAAAAGTATATAAAATTGGTGATTTTTTAATAGCACATGTGAACACAGCAGTGTCTTATGTTTTATGTCACGGTCAGCAGCAGGCTATGAAGGGGAAAAAAAAAAAATTCCCCTTTAAATTTTTAATTTTTAAATAGCAGATTAGTACAGACTATGCCGCAATTTAATTTTTTTTACCCCAAAAGGGTGTAGATTGAATAGCGGAATAGAAAATAGTATATAGCAAGGTGTATCTCAGACGTACAAACACAGACTAGGCCCCGATTACAATTTTTTGTACCCTAAAGGCAGGATGAGGATAAAGAGTAGGAGGAGTTCGGAACAGGAGGCAAACTGAAGCACCCTGCAATCCTCGGCGGTGGAAGATGCGCTCAAAAAATGTGAAAGGTGTATCTCACGCGTACCGATACAGACTATGCCGCAATTAAATTTTTTTTACCCCAAAAGGGTGTATATTGAATAGCGGAATAGAAAAAAGTATATAAAAAGGTGTATCTCAGACGTACAAACACAGACTAGGCCCCGATTACAATTTTTTGTACCCTAAAGGCAGGATGAGGAAGAGGAGTAGGAGGAGTTCGGAACAGGAGGCAAACTGAAGCACCCTGCAATCCTCAGCGGTGGAAGATGCTCCCAAAAAATGTGAAAGGTGTATCTCACACGTACCGATACAGACTATGCCGCAATTTAATTTTTTTTACCCCAAAAGGGTGTATATTGAATAGCGGAATAGAAAAAAGTATATAAAATTGGTGATTTTTTAATAGCACATGTGAACACAGCAGTGTCTTATGTTTTATGTCACGGTCAGCAGCAGGCTATGAAGGGAAAAAAAAAAATTCCCATTTAAATTTGTAATTTTTAAATAGCAGATTAGTACAGACTATGCCACAATTTAATTTTTTTTTACCCCAAAAGGGTGTATATTGAATAGCAGAATAGAAAAAAGTATATAAAATTGGTGATTTTTCAATAGCACATGTGAACACAGCAGTGTCTTATGTTTTATGTCACGGTCAGCAGCAGGCTATGAAGGGAAAAAAAAAAATTCCCCTTTAACTTTGTAATTTTTAAATAGCAGATTAGAACAGCAATCTGTAGTAAAATATAGCTGAACTCTGCACACAACAGACTGATAAAAATATATTTTTTTCTCCCTCCTCCTCAGTGGGCTCAAGTGAGGGCAAAAAGATCGTTCACTGCACCACCCCCCACACAGCAAAATCGATGTAGATCGCTAACGGACGATTGTTCTGTCCTGTGTCTCCTATCTGTCGCTGCCTACTCTCTCCTTGTTTTTCCCTGTCTGTCCCTAATCAGCAGTAGCCAGCACCGTTATGATGTGTGCTCTCTCCCTACACTACAGCAGACTGACGCACCGCGCTGTGTCTCTCGAGCTTATAAAGACCTGGGTCACATGCTTCAGCTGGCCAATCACAGCCATGCCATTAGTAGGCATGGCTGGGATGGCTAAGGCACACCAGTTAAACGCTTGTTGATTGGCTGTTGAAAGCCCGCCAATAAAAGCACGCCATTACATACAAAACAGGAAATAAAATTACCGAACACGGATTTTAAACCCGAACATACAGTAAAAATTTCGGGGTCTGTGTCCGGGTAGCAAAAATCCAATTATCCGGTACGGACCCGAATAATACAGTCCGTGTTCGCTCAACACTAGTCTTCACGACTATTGTATTCATTATTTTGGTTATCATTATTTCATTAGCGCGACTTATTTATTGTTTATGCTTGTTTGGGTGCCGTCACACTTGAAGATGCTGCTTTATTTTTTATTTGCACTATCGCGGTTACTTATTAATTTACTTTGTAGGTGTGTGATGTTAACTGGTATTGATGATGTTGCTACTCGCAACTGGTTTTCCAGGTTTGCGTCGGTCAGTCTGGAGTGCAGTCGACTTTGTGGTGGTAAGTTTTGAAAAGAACTGCTGGAGGGTACTGCTGGTTGGTACTGCTGGTGGGTACAGCTGGCTGGTACCGCTGGTGGGTACAGCTGGCTGGTACCGCTGGTGGGTACAGCTGGCTGGTACTGCTGTGGGTAATGCTGACTCAGGCTGGTACTGCTGGCTTGTACAGTGCTGTGGGTACTGCTGGCGGGTACTGCTGTGGGTACTGCTGACTCAGGCTGGTACAGTTCTGTAGGTACTGCTGGCTCAGGCTGGTACTTCTGGCTAGTACTGCTGGCTGGTTCTGCTGTGGGTACTGCAGGCTCAGGTGGGTACTGCTGTGGGTACTGCTGGATCAGGCTGGTACTGCTGGCTGGTACTGCTGTGGGTACTGCTGGCTCAGGCTGGTACTGTGCTGTAGGTACTGCTGTGGGTACTGCTGGCTCAGGCTGGTACTGTTGGTTTAGTACTGCTGGCTCAGGCTGGTACTACTGGCTAGTACTGCTGGCTGGTACTGCTGTGGGTACTGCTGGCTCAGGCTGGTACTGTGCTGTAGGTACTGCTGTGGGTACTGCTGGCTCAGGCTGGTACTGTTGGTTTAGTACTGCTGGCTCAGGCTGGTACTACTGGCTAGTACTGCTGGCTGGTACTGCTGTGGGTACTGCTGGCTCAGGCAGGTACTGTTGGCTCAGGCATTTGGGGAGCATTTTTAACTCATCATTAGCGTTTGTAAAATTCCAGTCTGACGCCCATACTAAAGCTCATTAAAAGCGAGTCTAATGCCCATACACTATAGGAGCATTTGTTAAGCATTAGAAATGTAGTCAAGTGTGAACAAGCTCTAAAAAAGGTTTGTTTGAGAACCCTATTTTGTGCTGCTTAGTTTTCTCCAAGATAGTACTTGTAACATGCTATATTTCCAAATATCTATATGCATATCAAGCAACACAAAAGGAGGAATCTAGAATGCTTTAAAAAAACGTTCTATAATAAAACAAAAATGATAAACTATGTTTATCAAGGCACCTTTATATTGTCAAGTTGATGTAAATGCCTAGCAAAGATTTGGCAAACACATGGTAAGTGCACGGGAAATGCAAGGTACTGTAAACGTACAGTAAACACATAGTAAATTTATCTCAAATGCATTTTAAACATCAATGGCAAAAAAATATACATAACTAGAAAACATACAATTTCTGGGGAAATTGTGTGAAGTGTTCTTGTCGCCAGTGTCCAGCTGGAGTGGGCGGAGTAACTATGTGTGTGTGGGAGTGGCAGTAGTTTGTGTGGTGTGATTGTGGTGTGTGTGTATGATGTGTGTGTGTGGGGGGGGGGGGGGTGGTGTGTGTGGAGACTTATACCATAGGAATCACAGGACCCCGGCCGATATCTTGTTGTATAGTATGTCTTTGAAACATTAAAACTGAAGGCACAGTCACAGCTTAGAAAACGGCCTTGAAATTTGAGGTGGCTAGGGTGGAGTTTCAATGAATGTCAATGGATGGCGTGAGTTGCAAACAAATGGTCATATTGTGAAAACTATCAGGACTATGGCAGCAGGGATAGCTGAACATTTTGATTGATTTGTGGTGGCAGTTTAGAAATCATGTCCTGATTTTTTTTTTTTTGGTGCCGAAACCCGGGGACGGACCAGTATGTCCTGATTTTTCAGCTCCCACTCTAGCTTTTGTCACTCTGCTGGCTGCTCACACACCTGGGTTCCTATGGCAACTCACTCTACAGCAGGGGTGGGGAACCAATGGCCCGCAAAGTCATCTGGTCCGGCCCCTAGTGCAGCTGAGTCTGTGTCTCTCAGCTGATCGGTCAGAACGGAGCCGATGTTTCCTGTATAGTTCCGGCTCCATTCTGACAGTCTGAGTGAGTCACAGGCGGAGTGATATCAAATGCACTCTGCCGGTTACCAATACAGAAAACATCACCTCTTCCTCCAGAGCGGCGCCGCTACACTTCTCCTAGCCAGCATTTCCCACCAGCAGCACACACAGCAGTACCAGCCAGAGCCAGCAGTACTAGCCAGAACCAGCAGTACCAGCCAGAGCCAGCAGTACCAGCCAGAATCAGCAGTACTCACAGTAGTACCAGCCAGAACCAGCAGTACCAGCCAGCAGTACTCACAGCAGTACCAGCCAGAACCAGCAGTACTCACAGCAGTACCAGCCAGAACCAGCAGTGCCCACAGCAGTACCAGCCAGAGCCAGCAGTACTCACAGCAGTACCAGCCAGAACCAGCAGTACCCACAGCAGTACCAGCCAGAACCAGCAGTACCAGCCAGAGCCAGCAGTACTCACAGCAGTACCAGCCAGAAGCAGCAGTACCCACAGCAGTACCAGCCAGAGCCAGCAGTACCCACAGCAGTACCAGCCAGAACCAGCAGTACCAGCCAGAGGCAGCAGTACCCACAGCAGTACCAGCCAGAGTCAGCAGTACCCAGAACAGTACCAGCCAGCAGTACCAGCCATCAGTACCCACAACAATACCAGCCAGCAGTACCCACAGCAGTACCAGCCAGCAGCTATGAAGTGTTTGATGAGCATTAGGGTGCATTAAAAACCGCTCCACAAATGCCTATTCCATTACAGTAAATTAACTATTCTTAACGACCTGCAACCACACCGTAACTGCCTGCCAGAGCTTTTGCGAAATGTTACCATAGACTTGAATAGGAGACGTTAAAAGGCTTTGTAGCAGATTTTCCAGGCATTGAGTCTGAGGTGGGTCTGCCATTGTTACCGGTTACCTCTCCAGCCCATGTGAGCTGTGATCCCAGGTGTGAGAACTGAGTCAATGACAATTCCGGAATCTTTGGTTTGTGTTGTTTATTGAAATTAGGGGATGGGAGAAGGGAATGAGTCGGATACTCCTTTGGCTCAACTAGGTACAAATTTGGGACTCTCTTAACAAAAATGCTTGTTAGCGCTGTCTTGACGCCAGCGGGCGCTAGCCCTCGCTTCCTGATGCTTGAATATCCTGTGACACTGAAATCTGTGCTGGAACCTTGACCTTAGTCCAGAAGATCCGGGACTGTAGAATATTGAACTTCTGACACTGCTTTGCTCAAAAGTCACTAGACAGCTCCCTCCAGCCTTATGCTAGCTTGAAGTAGCTTGTTGTAAAATTCTGTGCTGCTGCAACTCTCAACTGATGCACTCACACTGTGCACTAACTCTTCAGGGCCCAAACTGCAGGCGCCTCTTTAACACTTCAGGGTCCCCAACCTAGGTACCCCCTCTATCACTTCAGGGTCCTCTAACTAGGCACCCCCTTTACAGCTAGCTGACACTTGGATCCCAGAACCTTCTCCGGAGTGGTCCCCTCTGACACTAGGCAGACGCCCCAGGGGCAATCCTCAGTACTCACGACCTGTGTAGGCTTTCCTGGGACTGGACCCCTCTCTCTCCTCCGCAGGTTCTCGGCACACCGGATCCCCTTCAGCTCAACTCAGCACCCTTTGGATTCTCAGGCCGCACCCAGATACATCCACTTTCTCTGAAAGGAGGAGAGACTGTCCCTCCTGGGACTCTGCTCCCGCCAAAGATGCTGAATCATGCACTCCCCTCAAACTTATACTCACTCCCAGAATGCTCTGTGGCAGAATCTGCCTTCTGGGGTAGTTACAAGCCTGAATGTGTCCCTGATTGGGTTTCCTCCACTGCCCTATGAGAAGCCTCTCACAGGGTGAATGGGGAGACTCCCCTCTCAACAGGCACACCTGGAAGCCATAACACCCTGGCAAAAAAGAAATCATAGCCCTGCTGTTAGGCAGACAAGGCCCACTATGCATTTACCTAGCACCTACCTGTAGGGAGCTACAGCTTAAAAACATGAGGCTTCAATTCTGAAGCGATGCAAATGCTTCATGTTTTGATAGTGAGAACAGCACTATGTGCTGTCTATTGTATCATGTGCATAGGGGTTAGAGGGGCGTTTTTATCTCTCTCTCAAACGTCTGCTTTTAACCACACATTTACTGCAGCAGGGCAGCCCGGCTGCGCGGAGTGAAGTACCTGTAACGGCGCTTCCTCTTCCTGGTCTGTGGTGCGCGTGTGGATGCGATGTCCACCGGGACCCGCCGATCGTTCCCGAGAGGCAGATTGCCGTTCTGTCAGGGGAGAAGATAGAAATCTTGTGTTCCTGCTAAACAGATCTCTGTCTTCTCCCAGTAAAACCATCCCCCACACAGTTAGCAAGTACCCCCTAGGGACACATTTAACCCTTTGATCGCTCCCGATGTTAACCCCTTCCCTGCCAGTGTCATTAGTATAGTGACAGTGCATATTTTTAGCACTGATCACTCTAATAATGTTACTGTTCCCCAAAAAAGTGTCAGTTAGTGTCCGATTTGTCCGCCGCAATGTTGCAGTCCCGCTAAAAATCGCTGATAGCCGCCATTTCTAGTAAAACATTTTTTTAAAAATGCCATAAAAATATCCCATAGTTTGTAGAGGCGATAACTTTTGTGCAAACCAATCAATATACGCTTATTTAGATTTTGTTTTAGCAAAAACATATAAAAGAATTCATATTGGCCTAAATTGATGAAGAAATTTGATTTGGTTCTACTCTTATATTTGATGTGTTTTATAGCAGAAAGTAAAAAAAAAATATATATATATATATATATATATATTTTTTTTTTTTTTTTTTTCAAAATTGTCGCTCTTTTTTGTTTAAAGCGTAAAAAATAAAAACCGCAGAGGTGTTTAAATGCCACCAAAAAAAGGTTAATTTGTGGGAAAAAGAACATTCGTTTTAATTGGGTACAGCGTCGCAAAACCGCGCAATTGTCAGTTAAAATAACGTGTCGCGAAAAATGGGCTGGTCATTAAGGGGGTAAAACCTTCTGGGGCTGAAGTGGTTAATGCCAGTGTGAACTTAGCCTTAATCTCAAAATCCTGTGTACAACAGCTCTTAAAATTACTAACTGTAAATGCACAAAGCAGTCTGGGTCTAGAAACATAAATAAGCTGAAAAAAAACACACAATGATCTAAAACACAGCCAATAAAACTACATTATGCATTGGTAAAGTAAATTAAAGTAAAATGCAATCTAAACTGCTTAGTGAAACTGACTTCAGGTGGTTGATGGAATACACGCCCATTCTAAAGAGAACATATGTACAGTGGTTTACATGGAATGCCTTGTAATGACCAACATGTACTAGCAAAAGAATTAAAGTGAATAAATTAGCTAGCAGAAGTACCTCATAAAGTCTTTAAAAAATACCCTAAGGCAGGGATGTCAAACTTAATTTCATCACGGGCCGCATCAGCATTATGGTTGCCCTCAAAGGGCCAGTTATATCTGTAGGATTAGATGTCCAAGGCATCCCACCTTCCCTTACATGATATGTCAAGAGCCCCCACCATCAGAAGTCAAGAGTTTTGCACCCTTCCTTACATCACAATGCACCCCCTTACCTTGTGCTGCTGCCAGGAAGAAAATGAGGGTGGACCTGGGAAGAAGTGTAGGGTCTGGAGTAGAACCAGAGGATGGCTGGAGTCAGCTTCCAGAGTCTGCTGAATGAGGGGGAGAGGCAAGGTGGTGTTACAGCTGCACAGAGAGGTGCAGGAACTGTAGGAGGAGTTCTGCTCTCCTCTCTGCTGCGGACTGCTGAGAGGGGGGCGGGCAAAGACGAGCCTTTCAGAGTGCAGGATCTAGCAAAGGAGTTCTGTCCTCTCTGCTGCTGACTACAGAGACAAGGTGGGGGAAGAGACAAGGGGGGTGCCTCAGCTGCAGGAGAGGTGCAAAGGGCCACATGAAATGGCCTGGGGGTCACATTCGGCCCGCGGGCCTTGTGTTTGACACCTGTGCCCTAAGGGTACAAGGTAGTTTTTGTGATCCTGTGTCGTAAATTTTTGTATATTGTAGATACCCTTAATTTACTGCACTGTTACATGACAATATGGTGTATCTTTATGTGAGCATGTTTAATTTGGACAATTCAACACAATTTTAGCTAATTTGTCAACCCTGTCGTGGGTGAGTTAATTTTGAGTTATTGTATTAAATTGATTCATATTGATTTTAGGAACTATCCAGATTTAATTATATAGTGCAAAAAAATCATTGATGTATAATACCCCTTTATCAACAATTTATAATTTTTAATTATAATCATATCATTTTTTGCATGATTATACTAGTAATTTGATAGTAGTTCTATTTAATAGACAGGGACTTTTTTTTTTTTTTTTTCATGAAGTTATTTTTGTGATACTTTAACATTAGTTATTTTTTATAACGTAGCTTAAAAATGCAATCAAATATCTAGATAGCAGGTTCTTATTTCTGCATTTAGACTAAGGTTGTCCAAGGACACTCGCTGTCCAGCTGATTTTATTCTCAGTTTGCTCCTAGACATTCCTAGCTATACATGAGTCCAGCATATGACTCTTGCTGCACAAGTTGTGGTTTATACCAACTGAGTCAGACAGAGCTGGAAAAAGCTAGTATAGAGGAAGAGAAACTATATTTACTTTGCCTGCATACTTATCATGACAGATCCAGAACATGACACCTCTAGTAATTTACAGAGGGAGAAAGGACATGGAAATGTGATCTATGAAAAAGTGATTACCCTTCTGACACAGCTGATGGACAAAAATCACATGCACCATTAGCAATACACAAATAAATGTCACAGTAGTCAATGAGTTTGTATTAAACAATAACAATATTTTTCTGTCGTGTACCATACTGATACCTGTTCATTTTATAACCTGTTATAGAAATGTTCTTGTGACAGAAATGGAAGAAGTCTTTATATATGGGTTATCATAAAATTACTAACATTATGTAATATATATATATATATATATATATATATATATATATATATACACACACACACAGTGTGTGTGTGTATATATATATATATGTATATATATATATATATATATATATATATATACATATACACATACATACATATACTGCTCAAAAAAAATTAAAGGAACACTTTTTAATCAGAGCATAGCATCAAGTAATTTAAACTCCTGGGATATTGATCTGGTCAGTTGTAGCAGAGGGGGTTGTTAATCAGTTTCAGCTACTTTGGTGTTCATGAAATTACCAACAGGTGCACTAGATTGACAACAATGAGACGACCTCCAAAACAGAATGGTTTTACAGGTGGAGGCCACTGACATTTTTTTCCCTACTCATCTTTTCTGACTATTTTTCACTAGTTTTTGGCTGGGGGCAGTGTCACTACTTGTAGCATGAGATGATACCTGGACCCTATAAAGGTTGCACAGACAGTCCAACTCCTCTAGGATGGCGCATCAATACGTGCCATTGCCAGAAGGTTTGCTGTGTCTCCCAGCACAGTCTCAAGAGCATGGAAATTCCAGGAGACAGGCAGTTACTCTAGGAGAGCACCACTTTAACCCATCAGCAGGACCGGGCAAGGAGGAACAGGATAAGCACTGTTAGAGCCCTACAAAATTACCTCCAGCAGGCCACTGGTGTGACTGTCTCTGACCAAACAATCAGAAACAGACTTCATGAGGGTGGCCTGAGATCCTCTAGTGGGCCCTGTGCTCACTGCCTGGCACCATGGAGCTCGATTGGCATTTGCCATTGAACACCAGATTTGGCAGGTCCACCACTGGTGCCCTGTGCTTTTCACAGATGAGAGCAGGTTCACCCTGAGTGCATGCAACAGACGTGAAAGGGTCTGGAAAAGCTATGGAGAATGTTATGCTGCCTGTAAACTTGGTTCAGCATGACCGGTTCGGTGGTGGGTCAGTGTTAGTCTGGAGGCATTTTCATAGAGGGACACACAGACCTCTACAGGCTAGACAATGGCACCCTGACTGCCATTAGGTATTGGGATGAAATCCTTGGAACCAATGTCAGACCCTATATTTGTGCAGTGGGTCCTGGGTACCTCCTTGTGCACGACAATGCCCAGCTCCATGTGGTGAGAGTATGCAGCCAGTTCTTGGAGAATGAAGGAATAGATACCATTGAATGGTCCCCACGCTTGTCTGACCCAAATCCAGTAGAACACCTCTGAGTGACCGGGACTGGATGGCTTGCACCCGAGGGTTCTTAAAGAGCTCAGCCAGGTGATTGCCAGACCATTATTCTTGATCTTTAAGGATAGTCTACTGACAGGTATGGTGCCAGCTGATTGGAAAAAAGCCAACGTGATAACAATATTTAAAAAAGGGCCGAGATATATCCCAGGTAACTATAGGCCGGTCTGCCTAACATCAGTAGTCTGCAAGATTTTGGAGGGGATGTTAAGGGACCACATACAAGACTTTAGTAATGAAAACGGTATTATTAGTAGTAATCAGCATGGATTCATGAAAAATCGTTCTTGCCAAACCAATCTATTAACCTTCTATGATGAAGTGAGCTGTCACTTAGATAAAGGTAAGCCTGTGGATGTGGTGTATCTGGACTTTGCAAAGGCCTTTGACACCGTTCCCCACAAACGATTACTGTACAAACTAAGGAAGGTAGGTATGGACCATAAGGTGAGTACCTGGATAGAGAACTGGCTCCAGGGGAGAGTGCAAAGGGTGGTGATTAATGGGGAGTACTCGGATTGGGCGGGTGTGGAAAGTGGGGTCCTGGCTGTGGGCCAATCCTGTTTAATTTATTCATAAATGATCTAGAGGGGGGGATATCGAGTAAAATCTCAGTATTTGCGGATGATACTAAACTAAGCATGCCAATATCTTCTATGCAGGATGTGGAAACCTTAGAAGCGGATCTGAACATAATAATGTGGTGGGCAACTACATGGCAGATGAGGTTTAATGTTGAAAAATGTAAAGTAATGCACTTGGGCTTCAGAAACATGAAAGCAAGCTACTCACCTCTGAGTGAGTCTAGGATGGAAAAGGACCTGGGGTACTGGTAGACAACAGGCTTGGCAGTGGCATGCAATGCCAAGCCACTGAAAGCAAAGCCAACAGAATACTGGGATGTATAAAAAAGGGGATTCACTCCAGAAATAAAGAGATTATTCTCCCACTCTATAAGACTCTGGTCTGGCCACATCTGGAGTATGCTGTCCAGTTCTGGGCACCGGTCCTCAGGAAGGATGTACTGGAACTGGAGAGAGTCCAGAGAAGGGCAACAAAAATAATTAGGGGAATGGAGGACATCAGCTATGAGGAAAGACTACAAGCACTGAACCTATTCTCTCTGGAGAAAAGACGATTGAGGGGGGGATATGATATCAATGTACAAATACTGTACTGGTGACCCTAGCATAAGGAACAAACTTTTCAGAGAAAGGGAATACAATAAGACACGTGGCCACTCACTAAAACTAGAGGAAAAACGGTTTAACCTTAAAATACGTAAGGGGTTCTTCACTGTCAGAGCAGTAAGAATGTGGAATTCTCTTCCACAAGCAGTTGTATCAGTAGGGAGCATCGATTGTTTCAAAAAACTATTAGATGGGCACCTTAAAGACCACAACATAAAGGGGTATACAATGTACGGTTAACAGCAAACACAAGCACATCATAGGTTGAACTGGATGGACTGATGTCTTTTTTCAACCACACAAACTATGTAACATTATGTGCATGCCACCAAACAAGATGACTCCTCTGGACAAACTTCTGGGCACAAGTTAAAACATATTCCCTTTCGTTTAAAAATCTTTATGCAGCGCTAGAGAGATTATTATCAATGGCAGTCCATAATGAAATGGAGGAAAGAGAAAGTGAAGATAAGACCCCGCACCAGCTTCAGTGTGAGTGGAAACACACCAAGCCACTCCAATCTCCTTACCAGACAAAGGTAAAAGACATGTGGCGGCATTCCCCATCCGGGGGGGGGATTACCTTCTCTCCTTGGAGTGACTCCAGTTTTTATACACATTCAGGCTATAACATCATGATATTGATATTGGTCTTACAATAAATGCTTCATTTTGATGGACCCATAGGCCCTCGGTGCTTCCATACTATCTGACTGTTGACAGGCTATATGGAGATATCTGTTTATTCTCCCAAAGTTACAATTATCTACTTTTGACCTTTGGGCGTTTCCTGGCAGCACACTTCAGAAAAAGAAGACATGTTATATGTTATACCTCTCAAGGTTAACCTTACCCCCATTGTTTTCTACCATTTCTTGGTTCATATCTAGAAACTTGTACACCAGTAGCTCCAGAGGAAGCTTGCTACGTAAGCGAAACATGTAGTGCAATCTGGCTACATGCAACGTCTACTCACCAATTCTCGTATAATGGAACTCAGGGACGATTGAACAAAACCTCTTGTCATCATCTATGAGGCCTACTAGATGTGATGTACTATTTATTCTTGCAATATGTCATGTAAATTCATCATGTATCATATGTGTGGTTATTCCATATATGCTTATTGAGGCATTGCGCTTCTATAATCTGTGTATACCGTTCCCCCCCCAATTCTTTTGTTTTGGTTTAACCAATTTTAACCATTGACTAATAAAATATAAATTTTTTAATTATCAGTGCCTATAAAGTCCAAAATTCTTCTTTGCAATTCTTCTCATACTCATTGGGATGTGGCACTCTCTAATCATTAATGCGCCCAAATGTACTGCGATTTGGTAGCGCAACACTAAATCCACTTAAAGGTAAAAGTCGGCAGCAACCAGGATCCCAAGGCCACTAAATTCCAACAGTAGATGGACGGCTGTATGCTGAAAGCATCAAATCTGAAAGCACTTGCCTCAATCCTCTATCTCCTCCCAGGACTCCAGTAGAAAAAGTGAGTACACCTCTCACATTTTTGTAATTATTTTATTATATATTTTTATTTGACAACACTGAAGAAATTACACTTTGCTACAATGTAAAGTAGTGAGCGTACAGCTTGTACAACAGTGTAAATTTGCTGTCCCCTCAATATAACTCAACACACAGCCATTAATGTCTAAACCGCTTGAAACAAAAGTGAGTACACCCCTAAGTGAAAATGTCCAAATTGGGCCCAAAGTGTCAATATTTTGTGTGGCCACCATTATTTTCCAGCACTGCCTTAACCCTCTTGGGCATAGAATTTAACAGAGCTTCACAGGTTGCCACTGGAGTCCTCTTCCATGATGATATCACGGAACTGGTGGATATTAGAGACCTTAAGCTCCTTCACCTTCCGTTTGAGGATGCCCCACAGATGCTCAATAAGGTTTAGGTCTGGAGACATGCTTGGCCAGTCCATCACCTTTACCCTCAGCTTCTTTAGCAAGACAGTGGTCATCTTAGAGGTGTGTTTGGGGTCATTATGTTGAAATACTGCCCTGCGGCCCTGTCTCCAAAGGGAGGGGATCGTCCTCTGCTTCAGTATGTCACAGTACATGTTGCCATTCATGGTTCCCTCGATGAGCTGAAGTTCCCCAGTGCCAGCAGCACTCATGCAGCCCCACACCATGACACTCCCACCACCATGCTTGACTGTAGGTACTCCTCACCTGGTTGCCGTCACACACACTTGACACCATCTGAACCAAATACGTTTATCTTGGTCTCATCAGGCCACAGGACATGGTTCCAGTAATCCATGTCCTTAGTCGGCTTGTCTTCAGCAAACTGTTTGCGGGCTTTCTTTTGCATCATCTTTAGAAGAGGCTTCCTTCTGGGATGACAGCCATGCAGACCAATTTGATGCAGTGTGCTGCGAATGATCTGAGCACTGACAGGCTGACCCCCACCTCTTCAACCTCTGCAGCAATGCTGGCAGCACCCATACATCTATTTCCCAAAGACAACCTCTAGATATGATGCTGAGTACGTGCACTCAACTTCTTTGGTCGACCATGAGTGGAACCTGTCCTGTTAAACTGCTGTATGGTCTTGGCCACATTGCTGCAGCTCAGTTTCGGGGTCTTGGCAATCTTCTTATAGCTTAGACCATCTTTATGTATGAAAAGATATCATAAAATATTTACAAAAATGAGAGGGGTGTACTCACTTTTGTGATATATTGTAGACTCACATAAACTATATCACCAAAAATTAATGAAGCAATGCATAGTCAAGCTTGGTAAAAAGTCAGTGCAAGCATCAACGCAAATAGAAACCAAATGTTTTCAACCAACAAGATGGCCGACATGTCCCTGTACACTATGACGTCACAACTCCTCCCTCCTTCTGTCTTATAGTGTAAGTTAGATTATGAGCTCAATATTTTAGATTCTGTGTGTGTCATAAATCAATGAGCCCTCCACAACTTTGATTAGAAGTCTGTTGGCTGCTGAAATTTCTCAGTCAGTCGATTCCCTCTTATTATTCACGTGCCTCCAGGGATGACTCTGTGTCATGGGGTCTCCTTGACTTGCCTGCTTTCGCCAGCACCAACTGCCTGCCTACTTGCCTGCTTGCTGAAGTCATCTGAATACTTCTCCTGCCCAGCGAGGACACCTGCCCTGCTGCTAGAAAGATTTACAGGCACTTGTGCCACTCCTGCTCCTCCTGTTTACATTATCAGGGGCCCCAAGTCAGAGGTGTAATCACCTTGCAGCACTCACACAAGAGGTCAAAAATCTGCAGTAGGGTTACAAGCGGCTTGAGGAATGTGCACCTACTGTAGTGATGCTACCACCAGAACCCCGAGTATCGACCCCCAGAAAGGTTCTTGGGTGACCGCAGCAAATTCAGGGCTTTCCATAATGCCGGCAAATTGTACTTTGCATTACAGCCCTGAACTTTCTCACTTAAAGCTACCAAGGTGGGAGATGTAATTTCCCTTCTGCAAGGTGAACCCCAGTCCTGGGCCCATCGCTTACTTGAACAGAAGCCTGTCAAGCTCGTGCATGTCAAATCTGACTTTATTCTTCAAAGCAATGGCCCAGTTATATGAGGATCCCCAGCGAACTGCAACAGCCAAGGCAGCTCTCCATGGGCTCCAGCAAGGCCACAGAGCGGCTGAGGACTATGCAACAGACTTGGACTATGTAACAGACTTTAGATGCTGGAGCGCAGACACCAACTGGAATGATGCCGTCCTTGGCTACCAATTCCGGTTGGGACGAACCATTAAAGGATGAGTTGGCCTATGTGGGAGTGCCAGGTTCTCTGGAAGTTCTGAGAGACCTGGCGGTCCAGATCGATTGATGCCTTAGAGAACGCAGGTTTTGCCTGTATGGATGATGCCACGAGTATTCAGTCCTCCTGGTCCAGCACCATCAGCCTCAGTCACATCTGCTCCTGACACTCCAGAACGAATGCAGCGCAGCATGCTTCATCCTTTGCTCTCCCCAGAAGAATGCCAGCATCAACGACAGAGCAACCTGTATACGTCCTGCCAGGCCTGTATACGTACTGCCAGGAGAATGGCCATTATGTAAGGACCTTAAAAAGAAGAGGGGGATGAACCTGCACTAAAAGATCTATGTTTACACTAATAGATGGCTGCCGCTGTTCATCACAACGTGAAAAAATCTGTAAAATTAGGAACCACATCGCAAACCTAAAATCAATAATCAAACCTCATAAATGGATACAAAATACACCACAAGTGTCTAAAAACCTAAAGTGCATAAACAAATATAATAAATCCACCTTACATAGATGCATTTAGTGCAAAAAAACATATACATCCAATGTGCAAATAATACAACGTATTAGAGCAACATGTAGCCAGTGAAAGTCCTCAATTGAAAAAAGGAAAAAGTGCTTGCTTGCTAAAAAATAGAAGTTCATAAAGTGACAAGCATGTAGCCAGTGAAGACTCCCTGATATTCCTCAAGATAAAGTGCCTCCGTGCCAAAGTGTTGGGGTGGAGAGCTGTCATTTATGAATAAATTAAATAGGATTGGTCCCAGGACAGATCCTTTAGGACCCCACTTTCCACACCAGACCATTCAGAGTACTCCCCATTTATCACCACCCTTTGGACTCGCCCCTGAAGCCAGCTTTTAATCCAGCTTTGGCAAGGACGTATAGGAATTGCACCTGGTCTCACTTACCAGTAAAGCCTGCCAGACCCACATGCTATTTGGCTAGGGGGTCCACGATATCTGGTAAGTGTGTTCACTGCTGGGGAGTGGAACACTGAGCACTGCATGAGATATCTTACAATTTCAACACTTTGGCCGGAAGCACTTTATCTTGAGGAATATCAAGGAGTCTTCACTGGCTACATGCTTGTCACTTTATGAACTTATGTAACATATAACTTTTTTAGCATGCAAGCTCTTTTTTCCTCTTTTCCATTGAGGACTTTCACTGGCTACTTGCTTGCTCTAATACGTTGCATTATTTGCACATTGGATGTATGTAAAGTGGATTTATTATATTTGTTTATGCACTTTAGGTTTTTAGACACTTTTGGTGTATTTTGTATCCATTTAGGAGGTTTGATTATTGATTTTAGGTTTGCGCTTTGGTTCCTAATTTTACAGAATATGTAAGGACTTGCCCAGAAAAGATTTGTAAGTGCCTGACCTTTTCTTCTGCCAACCAGTTGTTGCTGTCCCACAACTCTTCTCTCCTGGCTATCCTGATCTCATTGCAGCTTCTGGAAGGGGTTTTCCAGGCAGCTGCTATAAACGATATGGAGCCTGCAGCTGCTTTATTGACCTGGAATTCGGCCTTATAACACAAGGTTCCTCTGCAGCCAAGATCTCATGGACTTTCAATTCACCTGGAAGAAGGGTCACGCATTAAGTTCGGGCCTGAGACTCAAGACACTGTTCTGTTACCTGCTATCATATCCGGTCTTTACAAAGAACTGCTACAAAATTACGACCAAGAACTGTTATCCCTTACCCTTGGTGCCAGAACCATTTCAGAGACTCCACTCTGCTATCATTTTCATGAAATTGGACTTATGTGGGGCATACAATTTGATGCGTATACATGAGGGTGACGAATGGAAGACTGCATTTCGCACCAGATTTGGGCACTTTGAGTGCTTAGTAATGCCCTTCAGACTTTGCAATGCCCCGGCAACATTTCAGCACTTTATCAATGACATTTTCCGGGATTACTTGGACATATTCGTAAATGTGTACCTAGATGACATTTTTATATTTTCTGTTACCTTGGAGGCTCATTGGGAACATGTCGGAAGTGTTTTGGCCCGACTCAGACAGCATGGCCTATACATGAAACCCAAAAAGTGTGAGTTTGAGTGCCAAAGTATCCAGTTCCTGGCCAGAGGAGAACCCCCAATTGGACTTTTAAGGTCTTAGACACTCATTTGCTGCTAAAGTAGCAGTGAAAAAATAGTAGTAATAGTTTTATATAAAAAATAAAAATTTTATTACAAAGATAATAAAAGAACAAAGAACACATACTGTATATACAGTAGAACATGTAAAGACAAAACCATGGGGTTGCTAACCCAAAAATGACCACATCATGCAAATAGGGTACATAATAGCAAAACAGACAAATGCCGTAGGGATAGATACACCCAAAATACATCCAAATGCCGTAGGGTGTATCTATCCCTACGGCATTTGTCTGTTTTGCTATTATGTACCCTATTTACATGATGTGGTCATTTTTGGGTTAGCAACCCCATGGTTTTGTCTTTACATGTTCTATATATGTGTTCTTTGTTCTTTTATTATCTTTGTAATAAAATTTATATTTTTATATAAAACTATTACTACTATTTTTTCACTGCCACTTTAGCAGCAAATGAGTGTCTAAGACCTTAAAAGTCCCATTGGGGGTTCTCCTCTGGCCTTTTTTGTTTCGGGATGCGGTCTTAACCATTAACTCCCTATTTCACCAACCAATCCCTTTCTAGAGTATCCAATTCCTGGGTCTAATCCTTTCCACAGAGGGCATAAAGATGGACCTCCAGAAGGTTTACAATATCATCGGTTTCAGTAGACTTCTGAGGCGCAGTCCGCATTTGAATCCATGAAAGGACTCTTTACTTCTACACTTGTACTCCAGCATCCAGACCTGGTCTACCATATGTCCTAGAAGTTGATGCTTCAGAAACAGCAGTAGGGGCAGTACTGTCCAAACGTCAAGGGGCCAAGGCCTTACTACACCCTTTTGCATTCTTCTCACGCAAGCTGTCACCTGCAAAAAAGAACTATGACATTGGAGACCGTAAACTCTTGGTAATCAAAGCCGCTTTTGAAGAATGGAGATACCTGTTGGAAGGGGCAGCTCACCCAATCTTGATATACACTGACCAGAAGAATCTGGAATATTTGCGAGCCACAGACCCCTGAAACTGCGACAGGCCAGGTGGGCATTATTTTTCTTGAGATTTGCTTTTCATATAACCTAACTGTGTCTTTGTGCTCATGGACCATTTATCGAAGATGGCACATTTCGTACCCATGAAGGGCACACCGTCAGCTTTGGAGATGGCACAAACTTTTGTAAAAGAAATAGTGGCATGGACTTCCTTTTATTATTGTGTTGGATCGTGGGGTTCAGTTTACATCTAAATTTTGGAGAGCTTTGTGTGAGACCCTGAAGATTGAGTGTCATTTTCCTCAGCATACCATCCACAAACCAATATTCAAACTGCAAGAACCATTCAGACACTAGAACAGTATTTATGCTGGTTCTCATCTTTTTCGCAGGATGCCATTAGCTGAGTTTGCGTATAACAATTCTGAACATTCTGACATTAAGCAATCTCCGTTTTTTTTGCCAACTAAGTCTAGCACCCTCCAAGGTAGGTGCTAGGTAAAATATAGTGGGCTTTGTCTGCTTATCAGCAAGGCCATGTTTCCAGCTAGGCTGGCATGTGTTCCCAGGTGTGCCTGTTGTGTTGGGGAGTCTCCCCACTGTATCCCAATGAGGGCTCTCATAGGCCAGTGAAGGAAACCTGACCAAGAGCACACCAGGGCTTCTATCCATCCTGGAAGGGCAGATTCTGCTGCACAGCATTCTGGGAGAGGGTATACATCTGTGGGGAGCACATGACAGATCGTCTTTGGTGGGAAGCAGAGTCCCAGGAGGGAGGTGACGGCTGGCTCTCCTCCTGTCAGGAAGAATCGGGTGTCCCGGGCGGCTTGCCTGAGGGGATACAGGGCTGGGCTGAGCTGAGTTGCAGAGAAGGATCCAGTGTGCTGAGGACCAGCTCCTCCTGTTTACATTATCAGGGGCCCCAAGTCAGAGGTGTCATCACCTTGCAGCACTCACACAAGAGGTCAAAAATCTGCAGTAGGGTTACAATCGGCTTGAGGAACGTGCACCTACTGTAGTGATGCTACCACCAGAACCCCGAGTATCGACCCCCAGAAAGGTTCTTGGGTGACCGCAGCAAATTCAGGGCTTTCCATAATGCCGGCAAATTGTACTTTGCATTACAGCCCTGAACTTTCTCACTTAAAGCTACCAAGGTGGGAGATGTAATTTCCCTTCTGCAAGGTGAACCCCAGTCCTGGGCCCATCGCTTACTTGAACAGAAGCCTGTCAAGCTCGTGCATGTCAAATCTGACTTTATTCTTCAAAGCAATGGCCCAGTTATATGAGGATCCCCAGCGAACTGCAACAGCCAAGGCAGCTCTCCATGGGCTCCAGCAAGGCCACAGAGCGGCTGAGGACTATGCAACAGACTTGGACTATGTAACAGACTTTAGATGCTGGAGCGCAGACACCAACTGGAATGATGCCGTCCTTGGCTACCAATTCCAGTTGGGACGAACCATTAAAGGATGAGTTGGCCTATGTGGGAGTGCCAGGTTCTCTGGAAGTTCTGAGAGACCTGGCGGGCCAAATCGATTGATGCCTTAGAGAACGCAGGTTTTGCCTGTATGGATGATGCCACGAGTATTCAGTCCTCCTGGTCCAGCACCATCAGCCTCAGTCACATCTGCTCCTGACACTCCAGAACGAATGCAGCGCAGCATGCTTCATCCTTTGCTCTCCCCAGAAGAATGTCAGCATCAACGACAGAGCAACCTGTATACGTCCTGCCAGGAGAATGGCCATTATGTAAGGACCTTAAAAAGAAGAGGGGGATGAACCTGCACTAAAAGATCTATGTTTACACTAATAGATGGCTGCCGCTGTTCATCACAACGTGAAAAAATCTGTAAAATTAGGAACCACATCGCAAACCTAAAATCAATAATCAAACCTCATAAATGGATACAAAATACACCACAAGTGTCTAAAAACCTAAAGTGCATAAACAAATATAATAAATCCACCTTACATAGATGCATTTAGTGCAAAAAAACATATACATCCAATGTGCAAATAATACAACGTATTAGAGCAACATGTAGCCAGTGAAAGTCCTCAATTGAAAAGAGGAAAAAAGTGCTTGCTTGCTAAAAAATAGAAGTTCATAAAGTGACAAGCATGTAGCCAGTGAAGACTCCCTGATATTCCTCAAGATAAAGTGCCTCCGTGCCAAAGTGTTGGGGTGGAGAGCTGTCATTTATGAATAAATTAAATAGGATTGGTCCCAGGACAGATCCTTTAGGACCCCACTTTCCACACCAGACCATTCAGAGTACTCCCCATTTATCACCACCCTTTGGACTCGCCCCTGAAGCCAGCTTTTAATCCAGCTTTGGCGAGGACGTATAGGAATTGCACCTGGTCTCACTTACCAGTAAAGCCTGCCAGACCCACATGCTATTTGGCTAATGGGTCCACGATATCTGGTAAGTGTGTTCACTGCTGGGGAGTGGAACACTGAGCACTGCATGAGATATCTTACAATTTCAACACTTTGGTCGGAAGCACTTTATCTTGAGGAATATCAAGGAGTCTTCACTGGCTACATGCTTGTCACTTTATGAACTTATGTAACATATAACTTTTTTAGCATGCAAGCTCTTTTTTCCTCTTTTCCATTGAGGACTTTCACTGGCTACTTGCTTGCTCTAATACGTTGCATTATTTGCACATTGGATGTATGTAAAGTGGATTTATTATATTTGTTTATGCACTTTAGGTTTTTAGACACTTTTGGTTTATTTTGTATCCATTTAGGAGATTTGATTATTGATTTTAGGTTTGCGCTTTGGTTCCTAATTTTACAGATTATGTAAGGACTTGCCCAGAAAAGATTCGTAAGTGCCTGACCTTTTCTTCTGCCAACCAGTTGTTGCTGTCCCACAACTCTTCTCTCCTGGCTATCCTGATCTCATTGCAGCTTCTGGAAGGGGTTTTCCAGGCAGCTGCTATAAACGATATGGAGCCTGCAGCTGCTTTATTGACCTGGAATTCGGCCTTATAACACAAGGTTCCTCTGCAGCCAAAATCTCATGGACTTTCAATTCACCTGGAAGAAGGGTCACGCATTAAGTTCGGGCCTGAGACTCAAGACACTGTTCTGTTACCTGCTATCATATCCGGTCTTTACAAAGAACTGCTACAAAATTACGACCAAGAACTGTTATCCCTTACCCTTGGTGCCAGAACCATTTCAGAGACTCCACTCTGCTATCATTTTCATGAAATTGGACTTATGTGGGGCATACAATTTGATGCGTATACATGAGGGTGACGAATGGAAGACTGCATTTCGCACCAGATTTGGGCACTTTGAGTACTTAGTAATGCCCTTCAGACTTTGCAATGCCCCGGCAACATTTCAGCACTTTATCAATGACATTTTCCGGGATTACTTGGACATATTCGTAAATGTGTACCTAGATGACATTTTCATATTTTCTGTTACCTTGGAGGCTCATTGGGAACATGTCGGAAGTGTTTTGGCCCGACTCAGACAGCATGGCCTATACATGAAACCCAAATAGTGTGAGTTTGAGTGCCAGAGTATCCAGTTCCTGGCCAGAGGAGAACCCCCAATTGGACTTTTAAGGTCTTAGACACTCATTTGCTGCTAAAGTAGCAGTGAAAAAATAGTAGTAATAGTTTTATATAAAAAATATAAATTTTATTACAAAGATAATAAAAGAACAAAGAACACATACTGTATATACAGTAGAACATGTAAAGACAAAACCATGGGGTGGCTAACCCAAAAATGACCACATCATGTAAATAGGGTACATAATAGCAAAACAGACAAATGCCGTAGGGATAGATACACCCTACGGCATTTGGATGTATTTTGGGTGTATCTATCCCTACGGCATTTGTCTGTTTTGCTATTATGTACCCTATTTACATGATGTGGTCATTTTTGGGTTAGCCACCCCATGGTTTTGTTCTATATATTCTATATATGTGTTCTTTTATTATCTTTGTAATAAAATTTATATTTTTATATAAAACTATTACTACTATTTTTTCACTGCCACTTTAGCAGCAAATGAGTGTCTAAGACCTTATAAGTCCCATTGGGGGTTCTCCTCTGGCCTTTTTTGTTTCGGGATGCGGTCTTAACCATTAACTCCCTATTTCACCAACCAATCCCTTTCTAGAGTATCCAGTTCCTGGGTCTAATCCTTTCCACAGAGGGCATAAAGATGGACCTCCAGAAGGTTTCTGCCATTTTGGACTGGCCGGCTCACACAGACAAGAAAGGGGTACAGCGGTATGTAGGATTTGCAAATGTTTATTGAAAGTTTACCAAGGGATTCTCTGCAAAAATTTCCCCTATTACACATTCAACTGACCAAACAATATCATCGGTTTCAGTAGACTTCTGAGGCGCAGTCCGCATTTGAATCCATGAAAGGACTCTTTACTTCTACACTTGTACTCCAGCATCCAGACCTGGTCTACCATATGTCCTAGAAATTGATGCTTCAGAAACAGCAGTAGGGGCAGTACTGTCCAAACGTCAAGGGGCCAAGGCCTTACTACACCCTGTTGCATTCTTCTCACGCAAGCTGTCACCTGCAAAAAAGAACTATGACATTGGAGACCGTAAACTCTTGGTAATCAAAGCCGCTTTTGAAGAATGGAGATACCTGTTGGAAGGGGCAGCTCACCCAATCTTGATACACTGACCAGAAGAATCTGGAATATTTGCGAGCCACAGACCCCTGAAACTGCGACAGGACAGGTGGGCATTATTTTTCTTGAGATTTGCTTTTCATATAACTTAACTGTGTCTTTGTGCTCATGGACCATTTATCGAAGATGGCACATTTCATACCCATGAAGGGCACACCGTCAGCTTTGGAGATGGCACAAACTTTTGTAAAAGAAATAGTGGCATGGACTTCCTTTTATTATTGTGTTGGATCGTGGGGTTCAGTTTACATCTAAATTTTGGAGAACTTTATGTGAGACCCTGAAGATTGAGCTGTCATTTTCCTCAGCATACCATCCACAAACCAATAGTAAAACGGCAAGAACCATTCAGACACTAGAACAGTATTTATGCTGGTTCTCATCTTTTTCGCAGGATGCCATTAGCTGAGTTTGCATAAAAAAAATTCTGAACATTCTGACATTAAGCAATCTCCGTTTTTTGCCAACTAAGTGTAGCACCCTCCAAGGTAGGTGCTAGGTAAAAAATAGTGGGCTTTGTCTGCTTATCAGCAAGGCCATGTTTTCAGCTAGGCTGGCATGTGTTCCCAGGTGTGCCTGTTGTGTTGGGGAGTCTCCCCACTGTATCCCAATGAGGGCGATCATAGGCCAGTGAAGGAAACCTGACCAATAGCACATCAGGGCTTCTATCCATCCTGGAAGGGCAGATTCTGCTGCACAGCATTCTGGGAGAGGGTATACGTCTTTGGGGAGCACATGACAGATCCTCTTTGGCGGGAAGCAGAGTCCCAGGAGGGAGGTGACGGCTGGCTCTCCTCCTGTCAGGAAGAATCGGGTGTCCCAGACGGCTTGCCTGAGGGGATACAGGGCTGAGCTGAGCTGCAGAGAAGGATCCAGGTGTGCTGAGGACCAGCGGAGCTGTTGGAGTCGAGTTTCAGGAAAGCATTTTGAGTCGTGAGTACTGCAAATTAACCCTGGGGTTCTGCCTAGCAGAGGGGACCACTCCGGAGAAGGTCACAGGTATCCAGGAGCTAGCTAGCCGGTACAGGAATATAGTAAAGGGGGTGCCAGAGATTACCATGAAGAGTAAAGTGTTGCAGCGTCATTGCTAGTGGCTACCTCAGTCAGGGAAGACTACAGCGAGCAGTGCACAGGACTTTTGAGCTGTGAGGAAGCATCAGAAGTCAAGTTTCAGTTCACAGACAGCAAGTCAGGATTTACAAGCACCAGTAATCGTTGGTCGGCATTCAGCCAGCGATAAGACAGTGCTAGACGGCATTTTTTTCTCAAGTGTCCCAATTCTATAATTGGTTGAGCGAGAGGAGTATCCCACTCATTCCCTTCTCCCATCTAAATTCCTACAATAAAACTAAAAACCAAAGATGCCGGACTGTTCATTGTCTCAGATCTCACACTTGGGCAACAAGCTTAAATGTGCTGTTGGTGTTAATGGTAACCATGGCAGACCCACATCAGGCCCATTGCATGGAAATATTGCTACATTTGGGGGCTCGACCGGAATTTTGCCATGGGTTACTGGGTCGGTTGCCCCTAGCAACGGCCAAAAAAAAGTCGGAAATCTCCATTTTTGTGCCCAGAACGGCTCTTTAAATTTCAAGCCAAGCGTGAGGCTGGATCTGCGGGAGGCAGGGAGAGTGGGATGAAGATTGAAGTGCACATGGAAGGTTGCCCATGGCAACGCAAGTGTCCAAGCAAATCCTGTAAAATGATGGGAATGATGCTATCAGGCATTGGAAAACAGGGGGAAAAGGAGTGATAGTGTACAAATGCTGCAACTGCTTAACAGGGAGAGGTCCCGGTGGGGACGGAGAAAATGTCGGCAAAGGTCCCGGTGGGGACGGAGAAGATGGTGGCCGGGGGCACAAGGAGCGAGGTGCCAGGGGCCAGGTGTGTGTACAAGCTATATGGACTGACGTTGACCGTACTGCTGACAGTGGGACATTAATTCTGTATAGTGAGTGCATGGATACTGTGAAGATTGCAGTCGGCCATGCCAGGAGAGGCAGTGGGACTGTTTTTGGAGACAGTATAGAGGGCCTTACTTGCACATGTGTTGTTGGGGAGAGGACTATTGACTGTGCTTATGACAGTGGGGTATTACTCTTGCCTGGCAAGGAGGGACAGCTGGCTTCAGGAGAAGAAGAGCAGTTGTGGCCCGGGTGCAAGTAAGAAGAGTGGATGCAGGTCTGGCAAGTGACGTGGTCCGCTTTACAGCAACTTCCCTGTGGGCTAGAGAGATAGAGTATGGCAGGGGAAGAGTTACTGTACCTCGTGGGAAAGCGCAATCCACACAGACCTGCCTAGCAGGAGGAGTCACCGCCCAGCATGGCGAGAGGGTGGAGATAGCGGGAACATCCAGCTAATCAGGAGTGACCAAGGGAGTCCTATTAGTACCCCCCTCCCTCGGGTGTGGCTGCGAGGGAGACACATGTAGGAGAGAGGAACATGGCATTTGTGAGAGCATAAGAGTGTGACCGCTATCACCGCACCCATCGGCGGAGATCCTGCTAGGCAGACACCGGAGCAGATCCACCAGCCCAGCCTAGATATCGTATGGGACACAGGCATCCGGATGATGCCTGAAGGAGAACTCGCACTGTGCACGGGAGGCGCCCTGGAGTACCTGGGAGCGGTATATCCTCAATGTGCCAATATAACTTTGAAAGTGCAAGCGTGGGTCCAGTGTGGGCAATGTGGCTATCTGCTGCTGCGGTCAGAGAGGAGTGAGGGCCAGCCCAAGAAGTTGTATGTGACTTGGTAGTCTGGACTCACTCAGGAGGTGACCGGTACAGAGTCCAAGTTCCTCCGCGGAGGCGGGAGGGGCATGCTACGGTTGATGATGAAGTTGGAGGCCATGCCAGTGGACAGTGGGCCAGCATTATCTGTAAGGGGGACTCGGTCACAAAGCTCTCTGGGGAGAGGATGCATGCCAGTGCAAGCGGCCGGAGGGTAGCTGAAAGATGCATCTACTGCAGCAGTAGCAGGATCTGTTCCCATTTCAATTCCACAGTGCACCAGGCCTGTGGCCATTAAAGCCTCACCCACAAAGTACTGGTGGTGAGGAAGAAGAGGCTGGTGCAGTGAACATAGGATCCCCATCCTTCCAATGCAAGTATGGATTGGGGGTCAGCTGATGAGACAAAGTGGGACTGGGGGTCAGAAGCTGGGAGCAGCTCCCCAGGTCCTGAACTGGTTGTCCCCTTTGATAAGGAGGCCAAGGAAGCCATGGAAAGAGGGGAGTTGGCACAAAAGTTGGGGTTTTGCGAAACCTATGTGAAAAGGATTCCTGATTTAACTCCTCCTGCTAACATTGCCCGGGCTCTGGATCAAAATGTAGCTTATGAGAACCTTATTCAGTGAGTGGAAACCACATTTTCTCTGCCTGGGAGGGGCAACAGGAAAACCCTTCCCAGACTGTCTAGAATGCAGAGGTGGATGCAGCGCAAGGTGGCGCTGGAGCATGGGTACGACTACCCTTATGCCCCAAGAAAAGTTATGATACTAATAGAAAAGCAAAGAGACTATTGGTGTGATGAGGCTATATGGGACTTTCTCTTTATTCCTAAGCCATATAGAGATTCGCTAGAAGCTGAGCTGAAAGAGAGATTTACTGCTTTTAAGGCCCAATGGAACTATGGGCATTCAATTTACATGGACAGGGTGGAAGTCTGCAGCCCAGATGGATTGGGCCAGGCTTGGTCTGTGAGAGTCAAGGATAAACAAGGTACTTATGTTCAGGTTCCTCATCCAGACTAATATATTTGAATAAGAAAAGTTCTTCTCAAATCTTCAAACTGTGCTTTCATGGCTGGCTAGCCATCACAACTGACCAAAAAGACTGTGCAAGAAAAATATAATGCTGAATTCTACAGTTCTTTCCTGTTAAAGATGTTATGTTCATTTACAGACCCCTTTGGCCATCGGGCCAGGGTCTTAGGGAGAATACTTTGCTATGTCAGATTCCTTGGGCCATCGGGCCAGGATCTATGTGTGGATTACAAATACTGTGTGAGAGACTTTACACAGTTCAAGCAAGAAAATGAGACAAGTGACTGACACAAATGATGGTGTATTCAAAAGATTTTGGGGGTGCCCTGAGAGACCCCTTTCTACTTCCCTGACTTAGCAGGACTGTAGGCCATTTAGTCTCCAGTGATTTGCCCTGCTTCCTGATAAGAAAGGCTCTGAGGAACAGCCAGGAGGCACTGTGTCTCACTTCAAAGAAATGACTCTGCATAGATAGCCAGTGTTAGAGTACAGATTCCCCAGAAGAGGGGAGAAGTGGACCCGGCGAGTCAAGACACTGACCAGCAGGGGTAGTCAGGGAAGGGACTGAGAAGGTCACCCTGGATAGGAGGGTCTTCTCACTCAACTGCTCAGTTATGGCCTGAAATGTTTGTTGACCCGGAAGCATTGTACAATGTCAAGAAGTTTCGTAAACACGAATGAAAAAAAGCTAAAGAAGTCCTCTCAGCCAAGATATATCATGGAATGTCAAATAGACATTTGCCATGTAAGTTTTTAACAAATCTATTGGTAATGTATTCCCTATTTAAATAGTAAAGGACTTTTTTTAAAATAAAGCATTATTCAACACTGTCCGATATATATTAAAAGCGTGATAAATTCCCAAAGAAAATCGAAAGAAGACACCATAAATGCGTAAACAAATTTTTTTATTGATTTTGTAACAAAAAAAAAAAAAAAAAAATTTATTTATATATATATATATATATATATATATATACACTGTGGGTACGGAAAGTATTCAGACCCCCTTAAATTTTTCACTCTTTGTTATATTGCAGCCATTTGCTAAAATCATTTAAGTTCATTCTTCTTCCTCATGAATGTACACATAGCACCCCATACTGACAGAAAAACACAGAATTGTTGACATTGTTGCAGATTTATTAAAAAAGAAAAACTGAAATATCACATGGTCCTAAGTATTCAGACCCTTTGCTGTGACACTCATATATTTAACTCAGGTGCTTTCCATTTCTTCTGATCATCCTTGAGATGGTTCTACACCTTCATTTGAGTCCAACTGTGTTTGATTATACTGATTGGACTTGATTAGGAAAGCCACACACCTGTCTATATAAGACCTTCCAGATCACAATGCATGTCAGAGCAAATGAGAATCATGAGGTCAAAGGAACTGCCTGAAGAGCTCAGAGACAGAATTGTGGCAAGGCACAGATCTGGCCAAGGTTACAAAAAGATTTCTGCTGCACTTAAGGTTCCTAAGAGCACAGTGGCCTCCATAATCCTCAAATGGAAGACGTTTGGGACGACCAGAACCCTTCCTAGAGCTGGCCGTCCGGCCAAACTGAGCTATCGGGGGAGAAGAACCTTGGTGAGAGAGGTAAAGAAGAACCCAAAGATCACTGTGGCTGAGCTCCAGAGATGCAGTCAGGAGATGGGAGAAAGTTGTAGAAAGTCAACCATCACTGTAGCCCTCCACCAGTCGGGGCTTTATGGCAGAGTGGCCCGACGGAAGCCTCTCCTCAGTGTAAGACACATGAAAGCCCGCATGGAGTTTGCTAAAAAAACACCTGAAGGACTCCAAGATGGTGAGAAATAAGATTCTCTGGTCTGATGAGACCAAAATAGAACTTTTTGGCCTTAATTCTAAGCGGTATGTGTGGAGAAAACCAGGCACTGCTCATCACCTGTCCAATACAGTCCCAACAGTGAAGCATGGTGGTGGCAGCATCATGCTGTGGGGGTGTTTTTCAGCTGCAGGGACAGGACGACTGGTTGCAATCGAGGGAAAGATGAATGCGGCCAAGTACAGGGATATCCTGGACAAAAACCTTCTCCAGAGTGCTCTTGACCTCAGACTGGGCCGAAGGTTTACCTTCCAACAAGACAATGACCCTAAGCACACAGCTAAAATAACGAAGGAGTGGCTTCACAACAACTCCGTGACTGTTCATGAATGGCCCAGCCAGAGCCCTGACTTAAACCCAATTGAGCATCTCTGGAAAGACCTAAAAATGGCTGTCCACCAACGTTTACCATCCAACCTGACAGAACTGGAGAGGATCTGCAAGGAGGAATGGCAGAGGATCCCCAAATCCAGATGTGAAAGACTTGTTGCATCTTTCCCAAAAAGACTCCTGGCTGTATTAGATCAAAAGGGGGCTTCTACTAAATACTGAGCAAAGGGTCTGAATACTTAGGACCATGTGATATTTCAGTTTTTCTTTTTTAATAAATCTGCAACAATGTCAACAATTCTGTGTTTTTCTGTTAGTATGGGGGGCTATGTGTACATTCATGAGGAAGAAGAATGAACTTAAATGATTTTAGCAAATGGCTGCAATATAACAAAGAGTGAAAAATTTAAGGGGGTCTGAATACTTTCCGTACCCACTGTATATATATAGTATCAAACCTTCCCTACAAAACTACCAGTTCCTGTGGGTGCTGTCAAAAAATCCTTGTTTTTATCCGATGGCAAAACAATTCATTGGTGTTCATATTTCCACCAACCATGTAAGTTCACCATGCATTATTTGTAATTGTCTTTTATGGCACAATGACTATATGTATGTACACAAAATATGATATATTTATATTTATCTGCTGTATTTTGTAAACTGTCAGCTGTCTGTTATGACACATTTGCTCTTTCCAATACTTGCAGAAATAACTATTTCCAGTACAATCCCTGAAGAAGAGGTCTCCACCTCAAAACGTTGGATCATACATGGAATAGTCGGTTGAGTGTATATGCAAATTTTAATGTATTCTTGAACATATTTTGTATGTGTTTCTTCTATATATATTTTCTTTATTCTTGATTATCAATAAAACCTTTATTATATTCAAAATATTTATACTTTCAATTATAATTTTTTCTTGAGTGACCTATAAAGTCCCACCCCTAGGGGATCCTCCACAAACATGCTATATATATATATATATAGATATATATATATATCTATATATATCTATATATATATATCTATATCATAAAAAACATAAAGATGTGGGTTTTGTATAAATAATACAAAAAGATCTTTGACAGATGTTCACATAGTGCCAATGGAGACAAAACATACACAACAAATAACAGGTTGCCAAATAGTGCAAATTGGCCATATATGGAAGTGCAAGCATAATCAATGGGAATGGACTTATGGTGCAGGTATTGAGTATTTGTAGGTTGTCTTTGCAGGTAATTGTTGTGACATCTGTATGCCATAATGCAACATAATTTTAAAATATAACAGCCACCGAGAGGTAAGGGGAAGCAAAATCCAAATCAAAGACTTTCTCTTTTTTCAGATGATTATGATTGTTCAACAGTATGCATCAAGGACACTGGAAGACCGTAGACTATAATAGGCAACCACTGCATGAAGTAGTCATGTACACATTAGTTTTCGTATGCGCTGATCAAACACAGAGGAGGATTCAATTTTCCAAACAGACAGTTGACCCACTCCCCTCCCCTCCCCTACAAAAATGCAAAAACACAGAGGAGGAGCCTAGCGGCAATAGAACAGTTGGCCCCATGCACCTACAGAAATGCAAAAATAAGCACATCTCTTATGTACTTAGTGTATTCCAATTCACACAAAATATGTTAGCACGATCAATGGGAACTGGAGGCAATGCTACATATGTAGTGATAGGGAAATGTGATCCACCGGTCATTACATAAAGCCTCAACGTTTTTAACGTTATTCTTATGTAACCTAAAACATAACAGTATTTCCGATGACACACAGTCCAAAACCCACCATAAACCAAAGTATTTAGCTAGACCTTGTTCAACATATCAACACAGTCCTTTATTCTTTGTTGCATAGCTAAGAGTGAACTTTGCAAGTCTTCCATTGATGCGCAACATTTCAGCAGCTCAACAGTAATCTTCGCTGCAGTAGCACTATCCAACAGCTGACCTAATAAAGGAAAAATCAATTATTTACTTATTTGATATGATATATTTGATATTGTACATTCTTTACATGTTTATGAAAACTACGTACGCGTACTTGACACAGCATCTCTTGATGTCTCTTCGGAACCAGTCCCATCTCTGGAATCATTGAAGTAGACTTCATGTTCTGTAACATCGTCATTGATTTCTAGTACAATAGGAAGGTCATCATCCGCACATAATCTGTCATTGTTGTCGTTGTCTTCCTGGTTTAAATTTTTATGCTCATGCGGTATATGTTTCGTGTCTATTGGAAAATAATGTAAATAATGAAAAAATTGGCACACAACACAGCACATACTGTTTGAGTGCAATCAAATAATTATTAAATACAAAGCAATTACAACAAAATGCAAGCATTTAGACATCTATCAAGTCACAATGCATCTCAACTTACCTATCCCTCCATGTGTGACAAACATATCGACCTCCAGAATATCACAATCTTTTTGAATGCTTGAAACAAATTCTGCAACGTGCACTGATGAGTGACATATTGATTTATCTGTAGAATACTGCATTCCTTCATTTTCAATCAAAGTTGTAGGCATATTTTTATTATTCCGTCCTAGAAAAAACAAGATACGTGACATGCATGCACAAGACCATAAACACATAATATAAAAAAATCTCAAACAGTCAGGTATACTCATTGGAATGGTTAGCTGTGATATTGAAAGAGGACAGTACCAAGATGCCGTTTTCAGCAAAAGCAAAAGCAATAAATGTATGGCTATGATGTCACTGTGGGCAGTAGTGCACCATTGTAGATGAAAACATTACACAAAGGATCATATAAACACAAAGGCCACACCCAGACACCTGAATCCATTTTAAAAAAACTATTAAGGAGAATATTTCTACATTATTCACCTGCATTTGTGTCTCTGTATCAGGGGTTGAACTAACAGTAATGTCTTCTTTTGTCAATTCCTCCGTATTTAGCACGGCTGTAGACTCCTCAGATGCTGACAAACGTGACATCTTACTGTGGAAGTGTGCTTGCCTCTTGGCTATGTTACCTAAAAAACAAATATATATGTATTTTTGGTTTTAAGGCTGAAACAACAATACAATAAAACCAATCATATACACCAGGGGTAGTGAATTAAAATTCAAGGAGGTCCGGTCACTAAAACTTTCTTCTGGCCGAGGTCCGAATCTCAAGCATGTGCCATGAAAGATTGTACGCTTCTACTTTCCTTTTTTTGGCACAGCCACGCTCTATGATGCTTTTCTTACTGTTTTCTCCACACGCTCTGGTAATACTCTGTAACTGTCCCCAAAAGTGTTCCCCCTTACATCAGGTGCCCCTACCAGAGTGATTCATTACATTGGGTCCCCCCATAAAACAGTTGCCATTGTCAGGGTACCCCCTTTATATGAGATGTCTCCATCAGAGTGCCCCCCTTACATCAGGTTTCTTCATCATAAGGCCCCCTTGCATTAGGTGCCATCATCAGAGTGCCCCCTTGCATCATTTGTACCCATCAAATAAGGTTAGAGTGCTCCTTTACATCAGGTGTCCTCATCAGAGTGCCCCCTTACATCAGGTGGGGCCATCACAGTGCCACCTTAGATCCGGTATTCAGATCAGTGTGCCCCCTTACATCAGGTGTCCTCATCAGAGTGCCCCCTTAACATGTGCCCATCAGCGCAATCCCACTAACATAATATGTGCCCATCAGCATGCCCCTTATTTTATGTTAAGGGGCACTCTGATGGGTACATTTTATGTTAAAGAGGTTGTAAACCTCAGAAAAAAAACCTGGAAGACAAAGGCATAATGAGCTAGTATGCATCGCACAAACGGTGCAAGTTTAGGAGATATTTACAGTACCTATAGGTAAGTTTTATTATAGGCTTACCTTTAGATACAAACACTACTTTGGGGTGGGGGGTTCCAACCACTTTAAGGGGCATGCTGATGGACACATTTTGCTGTGCCCATCAGTGTGCCCCTTAACATAAAATAGGGGGGCAGCAAACAATGACTACACTTAAGATTGAGATAGGAGAAAAAAAAGTACTATAGCAAGCTGACAGTTAGCATTTTGATCTTTTCAATGGCTCCTGCAACCATCACACACAGCAGACATAGCAGGCACCAGATGTAGGGTTTACACAGGTTTAGACATTGATCTCCCATCAATCAGCAGCAGTGATCACTGCTTACTACCTCCTTCACAGTGATCACTGCTTCTGCATCTCTCTCCAAAACAGTGATCATAGTTTTCTAATGCTGTAAAAATAGTGACCTATTTATACACTCCACCTTGTTCTACTGCACTCCCTGCTTCCTCCTACTCCATCCTCGCCACTCATCACCTCTCTCTCTTCGCACATGCCTTACACAGACAGGAGGACGGGGAGGCACAGTAGCTCTGAATAGAGGACGGAAGCTGCAAGCTGGTGATTGGTTGCTTGGACTGCCGTTTATCTTAGCAACCAATCACTGGCTTGTTTAGCTTCCGTCCTCCCTCCAGAACTGTCCCTGCCTCCCGCTGTTGGCTCTGTGAATATGAAAGCAAAAGCGTGACAGCTGAGAGAAGAACAGGCATCTAAATGGTGCGACCACTGCGGGCCGGGTGAGAGAGTGATTGGGGCCGGACCTGGCCCGCGGGCCGCCATTTAGTGGTGCCTGATATACACCCATGACAATCTCATATATTAATGGTCTAATGCATTGCATGTGATACATAAAGCATGGCTTCTTCATATGTCTCTTACGTTTTCTGATTATCTTGTGTATTCTTGAAAGTTGGTCCTGCTCCCTGTGTTTTAGATCTGACCACCTTTTGCGCAGCTGATCTTTTGAACGTTCAATGCCATGCTTCTGTGAAATAGCAATAATGACCTTATCCAGGATCTTGTCTTTCCTCAAGTTGGGCCTAGTATAGTTGCTGAACTTTCCATCATAGTCATTTTTTTCCAAAATACGCACTTGCTCCACCATTTCACCTCTGCTCATTGACGTTGCCTTAATTCTCCTCTTATGATCACTTCTGTGTTCCTTCCTGGTCCCCTCTATATCCCTCCTGCTGTGTAACGAGTGCTGCATCGTGGAAATTGTTGTGGCGCACTTTGTAGCAGGGAACACCCACATCCGCATCGGACGGTACTGCTGAAAAACAGGGTGGAGCGACGCAACCACGCATGCTCTGTAGCAAAACAACGAACGAACAGTGCGGCCAGCTGAAGAGCGTGCGTGTTTGTGCCAGATAAAAATCGTAAGAAAGAAGCTTACAATGAACAGAGCAGACCGTGAGCAGAACAATCGTTGGTCAGATTATTCGCGCAAGGATTTGTCGAGATCATCTGGTAAGCTATTGTGTATTTTGCTGTGCATTTTGTGCTTGCATCATGGCCTATTCAATTAAACTTTTATACATTACTTTTTTGTCTTTCAGAGGTGATGACTGATAAATTTACTTCACCTGAATTCCTTCCACTGTTTATAGACATGTATAAGGAAATGCCATGTCTATGGAAAAGCAAATCAAAGGAGTACTCCGACTTCGCCAAAAGAAACATGAGGCCTATGTCAAGCTGGCAGAGCTATGCACTGCTGTAAATGCACATGCAGATGTTAAATATGGTAAATCCAAGATTGCCAATTTGAGAACTGTGTTTAAAAAAGAGCTGAACAAAATCAAGGAATCACAAAGGTCAGGAGTCGGTGTGGATGATGTGTATGTGCCCAGACTTTGGTATTTTGACAGTTTACGCTTTCTAACTGATCAGACCGAGATGAGAAGTTCTATCAACACGATGACTTTAACTTCATCAGAGCCCATGTCAGCAGGAGAGGAAGATTTGGATGACCCCAATGCTTTACTCATGATCCCGGTAAGCATGTTTATTCTTTTACCTTACATCTCTTTAGCTGTTGATCTTCTGACACAATTGAAAGAACAAAGTTTCCACTCAATTTCAAAGTTGGAGGAGTAGGATAGTTTTAAAAAGTTTATTTTATATTTTTTATTATATTTTTTGTATATTAATTTTTTAGGAAAGCCCTAATGATGAATCCTTTACTCCATCTCCGTCAATAATTTCACCAAGGATACCTCGTAAAAGGAAGAATATGGAGGAGGCAACTAATAGATTCTTGAACCAGGCCACAGCTGCTCTGCAACGTAAAACTGATGATTGTGATGCCTACGGAATTTTGACAGCTAATAAATTAAGGAAGATGTCAGAGGGGCAACGGCAGGTTTTTGAGCCATTGTTGGTGCAGTTATGCAACAAAGGCATAAAGGGGGAACTAAACGAACATACATTTATTGGTGATAATCAAAGAGCGCATATGATGCATACTCCTCATCATCATGCTACCCCACCGGCATCATACCCTCAAAACCATCAGGGTACTCCACCAATCCATCAACAACAAAATGCTCCATGGTCTTATCCGACATCAGAAAGATCTGCATGGGGTTCAGATTACAATTACACTAACCTGTAAATTGTCTGTCTAATGTGTTCCATTACCTGCTGGTCTGTTGACATCATGCTTTTTTCCATATACTTTATGAAGGTTTGTTTATTTCAAATATACTTTATATAAAGGATTGTTTGTTCAGTTAATTTTGCTATGTTAATAAAAAACTTTACAGTTGATATATGGTGTTTGTGCTGAATATTTTCCAGTTTAACCCGTTTTGAGTCTTGCTACATTCAATAAGATGATATGAACCTATTGTGGTATGTACAGAACATGTCATTAACATTAATTAAATAAGCAGACGCAGAATAATGAACAACAATAGGTAACTTTTAACTTCTAATGGAATAACTGACATAACAAACAGAACAGTGTAGCTTTGTCGGCTTAAGATTTATCAACAATTTTTCATAATGCAGAAATTGTTTAAACTGTTTAAAAAACTATATGTTATCCTGCAACTTCACAGCACCACTTCCAACAAAGTAGTTCATATAATTCACTTGGTTTTGCCTTGCTGCATGTGTTGCTAACCTGGGGTGTGAATGTCCAATTGATGTAAGGGTGTCTGCAGTATCACGTAAATCGGTTTGCGCAGATGAACTTGGCATTGATTCAAATCTTTCGTGATCTGCACCTGTATGTGCTCCAGATGATAAATATTTTGCAGCATTAGGCCTAAGGAAATTGTGGAGGATGCAACAGCAAAGCACAACTTGATCAATTTTTTCTACTGACAAATTGATTGTTGTCAGGAATATGCGGAATCTATTCGCCATTATTCCAAAAGCATTCTCAACTACTCGACGTGCCCATGAGAGTCGATAGTTGAAAATTCTTTGCTCTTTAGTGAGACTCCAGAAAGGGAACGGCTTCAAAAGATGATCTCCCAGGGCAAAAGCGTCATCAGCAAGAAATACAAAGTTTAAATTTTCAAGCGTTTCCTGCGTTGACGGCAAATTTAGGGTTCCATTTGTCAGACAGGTAGAACTCAGTTTCTTCTATAACCCCTCCATCGGAGTTCCTACCATTCTTACCATCATCTACAAATATAAATTCGTAATTGGCATTCACAACAGCAAGAAGGATAATGCTAAAAAACCCTTTATAATTATAGTAGAACGACTGTGCAGGGGGTGCAATCCTGATATATTTTCCGTCAATTGCTCTGCCACAATTTGGGAAATTCCACTTTTTGGAAAATTCGTTTGCAATTTTCATTCAATCCTCTGATGTTCCTGGAATCTAGGTATAAATTAACATAAATAGATGTATTATATTGCTAGACAATTAATGGATATTAAAATCAACTAAATATTCATATTTATCATCCTACATATGAAATGAACTAAATAATAAGTAGCAAACAGGTATAGCATGGAGAATAGATGAGAAATTAATACAGGAGATATGTAGAGGGTTTGAAAGTAGGTTAATAACATAAATGTGTATTACCTTTATGTAATCCTTCTGCAGGACCGTGATGATTGCACTGCAGGTTTCAGGAATAATCCTTCCTAGTGATTGGGAGGATATACCGATACTGTATTTGAGGTCCTGTAGGCTTCTTCCAGTGGCTAGGAACCTCAGAGTGCCAATAAGTCTCTGCTCAGCAGTGATGGAGTCCCTCATAACTGTGTCTTGTTTCCTGATATGGGGACCAATCACAGATAATAATTTTTGGAAACAAGCATCAGACATCCTGAGGTAGTTCCTGTAGTCATCGGGATTGTTCTCCTTTAGCTCTCTAATCAATTCTATATGAGAATATTGATCATGGTTCTGCAGCCATTTCTTTGTCCAAATTCTTTGCTTTCTTGTGCTCTTTTTTTGGTGTTTATGGATGGCTAAAACACCAAGTGCAGTGATGCAAATTTTGGCATTCTGGGCCTCATCCATATTTAATATCGCCCGTTCGTGAACACGAACACTACCCGATGAACGCACGTTTGTGATATAGAGATATGTATATATATATACACACGGCTATATTGAATTATTTGGTTTAACGTTGGTCCCACGCTCGTTCGTGCTAGGCGGTCGTTGGTGCTAGGAGGAAGTGCGTGGCTCTAAGGTCACACGCACATTACATCACTTCCGCTTAAACGTGAAACGTGAGGATTACGTATCTAATCGATTGGTCTGTAACGTTTTTTTTTGGATCGTTAATGTTGGCAACGTTTTCGACCGACGAACACTGTTACGATGGTCGGCAGGCAACGGTCGGGCGATATTCGGGCCGTGTATGTTGGCAACGTGTTCGACCGACAAATACTTTTTCAAAAATCGGTGCTCGAATGATCGGGCGATATTCTAATCGTGTATTCACACCATTAGTCTTGTATTTATTTCTTCATGTATGCAGTTGACTAACTTTTTCTTCCATTTTTCTCTACAGGCGGGCTCACAGTAGAGATAGACAGTGAGGGAATGTAAATTGTATATTATTTGAAATCCCCACCGAGCGAGTTTGTTTGGTGGGGGGTGCATCATTTTCATGCACTTAAAATTGTTTGTATATTTGTATAGCAGAGAAATGTACTGTATATCTATATTTTTTCCACCTAATTTATTTGTACATTCGTTCTTTCCCTTTTCCCCCTTTCCAGGTTTGTGGGATCCTCCTGCTGAATTGGCAGGGTCAGGCCCAGTATTGGAGGGCCAGCAATACCCCTTTGTCAGCAACCCTGTCTACAATTCACTGATAACATAGTACAGGCTGTCAATGAGAAAGTTATTTCATTGGTTCCCCCAGATTTTAAAATGTTGTTAAGTGTTCCCCAAGAGTAAAAAAGATTGAAAAGGCTGTTTTAGGAAATGGCCTTTTTTTAAATGAGAAACTTTCAATGAAATGCATTTGAGTCAATTGAAGACACATTTTGTTAAAATTTCACTAAAGGCAACATCAACTTTGCAGAAATTGCTCTGTTCATCCCTACTGGAGGCTACAACACTAAATTTTCTCCTTTACTTTGAGCATATTCTTCTTAGGCTTTATCATGCAACATTGCAACATGCAACAGTACCCACAGCAGTACCAGCCTGAGCCAGCAGTACCAGCCAGCAGTAACCACAGCATTACCAGCCAGCAGTAACCACAGCAGTACCAGCCAGCAGTACCAGCCTGAGCAAGTAGTACCAGCAATCAGTATCCACAGCAGTACCAGCCAGCAGTACCCACAGCACAGTACCCGCCAGCAGTACTAGCCAGCATTTCCCAACAGCAGAACCCGCCAGCAGTACCTACTAGCAGTACCTACCAGCAGTAACAGCCAGCAGTACCAGCTAGCTGTACCAACCAGCAGTGTCAGCCAGGAGTTACCACCAGCAGAACCCACCAGCAGTACCAGCCATCGGTACCCACCAGCAGTTCTTTTTCAAAACTTACCATCGCAAAGAGTCGACTGCGCTCCAGAATGACCGACACAAACCTCGAAAACCAACTGCGAGTAGCAACATCATACATATCACTAAAGAGAAAGCAGTTCCAGCCATCACATTATGGATGAGGGTAATTAAATGTTGGATTAGGCTCGGTTTCCACTAGTGCGACTTGCGGTGCGACTTGACACATGTCAAGTCGCACAGCAAGTCAAAAGCCATGGTTTTCAATGGGGCCCGTTTCCACTGCCGCGGCTTCAGTTGCGGCGACTTCAAAAGTAATTCGTGCACTACTTTTGAGCTGACTTCCCTCTATATATGAGGGACAAGTCTCACTGAAGCCGCAGTTTACTTTCGCTACGAAGTCGTGCTAGAAGTAGCACGACTTCGTAGCCGCACTAGTGGAGCCTTAGATACAACTGGCTAATTTTTAAAGCGGAGTTCCACCCATTTTTAATACGTTGGATTACATAGATGTATGTAATCCCCTTTAAAACGACTTTTACCAATGGAAACTTTTTTTTTTTTTTTTTGCTAGTAAATACCTTATTTTCTTGTTTATTCCTCCTCTCCTCACTTCCGGGTCCGATCGGCGATGACGTCATTCGGCGATTCGCAGTGTGTGCTGGGATGTATTCCATGCCAGAAATCTTGCAGTATTACCCAGGAGCTGAGCTGTACTGTGTGTATTCAGGGCGTGACCTGCCCCGCCTCCGCCTCCGCCCCGTCTCCTCTCAGTGAGTTGTACTGTATGCATTGTATTCAGGACGTGCTCTGCCCCGCCTCCTCTCAGTGAGCTCAGTGAGGATATAATGCTTTCAGTCCTCGCTCACTGAGAGGAGGCGGGGAGGAGGCGGGGAGGAGGCGGGGCAGAGAACAGCTGGAATACAATGCATACAGTACAACTCACTGAGAGGAGGCGGGGCGGAGGAGGGGCAGGTCACGGCCTGAATACACACAGTACAGCTCAGCTCCTGGGTAATACTGCGAGATTTCTGGCATGGAATACATCCCAGCACACACTGCGAATTGCCGAATGACGTCACCCGGAAGTGAGGAGAGGAGGAATAAACAAGAAAATAAGGTATTAACTAGCAAAAAAAAAAAAAAAAAAAGTTTCTATTGGTAAAAGTCGTTTTAAAGGGGATTACATACATCTAAAGTTACGAAAATGGGTGGAACTCCACTTTAAGTTAATAATTTTGTACAGCCCCCGAATGATGTTAAAAAATAACAAATGGCCCTTGGCAGAAAAAAAAACAAAAAAAACAAAAAGAAAAGCTCTCTAAGTGCAAACAAATTTATTATAAAATGTAAACAATAGCTGTAGCAACTCACAAGATGCCACAGTATTCAGGCTGTATAATATCAGAAAATGGATGAAGCTCCTCTAGGTGGTGCCATCTATCCACACATAAGGCAGTGTACAATGAAACCGTCCGTCACAGGAGGGAGGGTGCCGGGTGTCTCTAGTGGCGTGAGGAGCAGAAACTGCAGTGTGGAGATGGAGGAGATGCGGCCACGTCACCAGGAAGCTGTGGAATGCTTGGAATGAGCGGAATGCACAACGCGTTTCTGAGCATGCGCAAGGTCCTGATTGGACATGCGCGCTCTTCCATCGGGTGCTGGAGGGCCGTAGTACTCCAAGAGTTTAAATAGAAGAGCAAAATGTCAATCATATATGGACCAACAGAAAAAGGCACAGCTGACGAGTGGCTCAATCCTTTGGTGAAAATGGGCAGACAAAGAGTACCTGTATGTCTAACTGCAGCAAAAAATAATAATATAAAAGCATCTAATATAAAATATAATATAAAATATAATATAAAATATGCATAAGATGTACATAAAAAAAATGTGTTGCAAACACGTGGTGCATTCCGCTCATTCCACAGCTTCCTGGTGACGTGGCCGCATCTCCTCCATCTCCACACTGCAGTTTTTGCTCCGGACGCCGCTATAGACAGCCAGCACCCTCCCTCCTGTGATGGACGGTTTCATTGTACACTGCCTTATGTGTAGATAGATAGCACCACCTAGTGGAGCTTCATCCATTTTCTTATATTATACAGCCTGAATACCGTGGCATCTTGTGAGTTGCTACAGCTATTGTTTACATTTTATAATAAATTTGTCTGCACTTAGAGCGCTTTTCTTTTTATTTTTTTTATTCTGCTCTGAGTTTTCCTCACTTCTGAGAAGAGCCGCTCAGTGCCATTGGACATCCAGATTTTGGGACTTTATTCATGGACACTTGGTATTTATAAATTAGTCCCTTCCTTTAGGTATTTCCCATCCCCCACCTCCCGCTCCCCTTGTTTTAAGTGTTGCTTTTACCCTTCATATGCTGGTGGTTTTTTAGCGCTCTTCTACAGTTGTGTTTTCTTGGCAGAAAAAAGGTTCCCCATCCCTGCCCTACAGAATCAGCCGTGATTAATTTTACTGGCACCATCCCCCTGCTCGCATGGCAACAGAAAAAGAGGTGGAGCCTGCTGCTGCAAAAATAGTTCATATTCATCTGATTGGGCAGAACTTGGGTAGAGGGTGTGGTCAGCTGGTCAATACAGGACGTGGCCCCAGCCCTCACAGGTGCATGGAGCAGATACGAGATAGCAGGGTAATGCCCCGTACACACATACCGATCATCGGCCGAACGATCGTCCGTCTTTTGTCCCCGGGCTGTCGTGTCCGCTGAAAAGTGCAAAAGACTGCACACGAATTTTGTCCGCCAACAACAGCCGACTGCAGAAGTGATGTCATGTGATGGTTAACTTTCCTTGTGTTTTTTCTTTTCTGAGCATGCCCAGTCTTGCAAATCTGCTGTCTGTCGGCCGAAATCTGTACTGACCGGCGAGCAATCGGCCGTTCTGGTGTCCGCAGACAAAAATTTTAATGCTTGCACGACAGATTCTGTTCGGCCGAAAGTGCGCTGTTGGCTGTCGGAAGCATCATACTAACAAGCTGAAAATCGGCCGATCGGTCGTCGGCCGACAATCTGCACGTGTGTACGGGCCTTTAGTCACCGATCGAATTTTGTGTGTGCAGCAATGTTCTGCTGCTGTGCAATTTGTGCTGTTGATTGGACTTGCTCTATTTATTCTCATGAGTCCTCAGATGGGACAAGCTGGATGGGGGGAGAGCCTCTTCACTATGTAACTCTCATCCCCACCCAGAATCATCCTCATCCATTTTCACAATGCAACTCCATCATCCTCATCCCAAACCTGACCAGATTCATCCATCCCTCGCCACAATATATCCTCATCATCGCCCAGAATTATCCATCCCTCGCCACGATTTATCCCCATCCTCACCCAGAATCACCCATCGCTTTCCACAATGTATCCTGATCCTCGTCCAGAATTATCCATCCCTTTCCACAATGTATCCCCATCCCCGCCTAGAATTATCCATCCTTTTCCACAACAATCCCAATCCCCGCCCAGAATTATCCACCACTCTCCAGGATTCTGGCCAGGGATGGGGATACATTGTAGAGAGTGGTGGATAATTCTGGGTGGGGATAGATTGTGGAAAGGGATGGAAAATTCTGGGCGTGGATGGGGATACATTGTAGAAAGGGATGGATAATTCTGGCCAGGGAATGAGGATACATTGTGGAAAGGGATGGATAATTCTGTGCAGGGTTTGGGAATAATACACTTTTCATTTTCATATATTAAGTTTTAAGAGTGTTAAAACAAAAGTGGGTGTGCCGAAAAAACTCGGTGGGATAGCCAGTGGGCAGATTTGGTGGGAGGGCCAGTGGGCGGGCCATAGGAAATGTTGGTGGCCAGGCCTAAAGCTTTGTAAGGGGCCTCAAAATTTCTGATGGCTGCCCTGAATGTTCTTCCCAGATAACTGGTGTCAGTAGTAGGATTTAGGCTGTCCCTTTAAGACTGAGCAAAACTTACCTGTAACAGCCCTTGCCTGGGAAGCGACAGTGACTGGCCAGCTCATTACTGTTCACCTTTAAAACACCTGTCTCAACATACCACCAGTTCTTGTGATAGCAAATGCTGCCTTTATGTGCTCTTGTTTCACCCAGCTAATATCTTATCTGAGTATGCTCAGTTCAACATACAGCCAAGCCTCACCAAAGGCTTGGTACTTTTGGTGAGCCTACGATTTTGTTTATTAGTGTGCGTGCATATGCATACTTGTTTTAGCAAATAAATGTTTTATTATGGTCTATACTATGAGGCTTTTTTACCTTTTTGGAGTGGAGCTTAAATTGGTGTCATGCTGACTGTCAAATCCACTGAGGCATGTACCTGCAGCCATTGATCTGACATCTTAGGCAATATAAGGCTCCTGTTTCCCTAATATTGTGGCCGGTTTGTAAGGTAAGCATACACCCTGGGGGGGTTTTTGGTTGTGGTTTTCACAGAGGATTTCGAAACAGATTCTGTCTTAACTGGACTTTGCTGTTGCGTTACACATGGGAACTGTCATTCACTGATTTTTTTCATTTGTGATTCTTGAAACTGCTTTGCACTTAAGCACAATATTTTGATGTACTATCCCCCAACCAAAATACATCAGGAGCATGTCCACTCAGTGCCGGTTCACACTAGTGCGGCTGCGGAGATTGCATGTAATTCGGAGCGCACCGCTCCTTCATTACATGCGATCTCATGTGCGGATGCAAATTCAGCCATACACTTTGTATGGCTGAAATTCGCACTGCACCCGCACAAAAGACACACAGGACCCTTTTTTTTCAGCCGCATCAGGATCAGATCGCACAGTGGTTCACACTTGTGCGATCCGATCCTGTGCAAACTGTCGGATCGCACTGCAATATGCGATCAAACTGGGGGCGTCGTTAACATTTGACACCCCCTGCGTATCGCATATGGCAGTGTGAACTGCCTCTTGTGCGGATGCGATGCGGGAACAGGCTGCGAATTTGCAGCCTTCCCGCATCGCACAAGTGTGAACCAGCACTCAGTGTTAGCTCCCTTGAGAACTGCTTCAAATCTGCCCAACTACAAACTTTCCAAAAAAAATTTAAAAAAAGCATAAAAAAAACGCAAAGCATAAATTGCGGTGGAAAAAAGAAAAAAAGCAAAAAGCACTGCAGAAATGCTGAAAAGCAACATGCATAGATGTGAATTGAGCCTTGGTGAAAAAATAAAAGGGGGGGGGGGGTAAATGCACTGGACTGCATCAAAAACGCATATCAAAAACTCATGTAAAAATGCACATGCAGAAAAGCATCCGGACTGCATTTCTATGGTGTGAACTAGCCTAAGGTAAAGAAAAAAAAAAGAGGGGAAAAAATGCACTGAAATACATTAAAAACGTGCATTCATAACAGAACTATCTGTCATGCTACATTCACATCTATGCGGTTTTCTTTTGAGCATTTCTGCACTATATTTTGCTGTGCTTTACGTGTTTTTTTTTACCGCAACTTGCGTTTTTTTTGCTTTTTTTTTTTCAGAAAACACAAATCGCAGTAAAAACGCACTACATGCTTTTCAGCAGCTTCTCCATTGAAGTCTATTGAACAAAAAAAGGAAAAAAAAATCACCTTTTTGCGTTTAAAAAAGTCCCTGACCCTTTCCAAAAATGCAGAGGCACAAAAATGCATTTAACCACTTTCAGACTGGGGGATTTGGCTGCTCAATGACCAGGCCCTATTTTGCGACTCGGCACTGCGTGATTTTAACGGTCAATTGCGTGGTCGTGTGACGCTGTACCCAAACGAAATTGACGTCCTTTTTTTTTTCCCCACGAATAGAGCTTTCTTTTGGTGGTATTTGATCACCTGTGTGATTTTTATTTTTTCCGCTATAAACAAAGAGCATCAATTTTGAAAGAAAAAAAATATATATATTTTTCACATTCTTTTATGAAATTCCCAAAAACAAAAATGTAAAAATCTAAATTTTAACATTTTAGGCCAATTTGTTTTCTGCTACATATTTTTGGTAAAAAAAACAAACAAAAAAATCGCAATAAGCGTATTTTGATTGGTTTGCGCAAAAGTTATTGCATCTACTAAATACGGGAAAGATTTATGTCATTTTAATTTTTTTATTTATTTTTTTACTAGTAATGGCGGCGACATTGCGGCGGACAGATCAGACCCCTAACTGACATTTTTTACACTTTTGGGGGTACCAGTGACATTACTACAGTAATCAGTGCTAAAAATATGCACTGTTACTGTAATAATGACACTGGCAGGGAAGGGGTTAACAGTATTGGTGATCAAGGGGTTAAATATGAACCCTAAGGGTGTGATTCTAACTGTGGGGGGGGGGTGTGGCTTGTGAAGTCATCACAGAGACATGTGATCCTATATAGCAGGATCACATGACATCTGTGATCACTTCAGGGAGAAGTACGGACGACTGTGTTTACATCAGCCAACCGTCCTTCTCTGTCAGCGGGGAGAGATCCCGGGTGGCTGGTGGCCATCGGAGTCGCCTGACACCCGCACTGGCTCCCCAGCTGATGAGTGGGGGCGGAAGCACGCCGCCGGCGGCACGTGATCGCCCCCTTGCTCCTCCCAGGCGAGCGCCGAACATGTACAAGCCAGACTGCCGCAGTACATCTGCGGCGGCTGGTCGTAAAGTGGTTAATGTCAACGTGTTCCATAGGGACCCATGTTAAAAAAAAAATGTCCTGCATTCATGAAAAAACGCATTGGTGTGAATAGAGCCTTACAAAGCAGTTGCCTCTAACTCTGGTTGGACGTATAAATCTCATTAAGATGAAGATTTTACCGATCTTTCTTTATCTATTGCGCAATTCTCCTGTTTGGGTTCCCAAGTCTATTTTAAATGTGTGCATAGTATGTTTGGCTCTTTTCTATGGTCCTTAGTACATCCTCGCATTGGCCTTAAGGCTCTTCAGGAACCGGTGGGTCAAGGAAGTTTGGCGCTCCCGGACCTGTCTAAATATTATTTAGCTGGTCAGATGGTGGTGGCTCGGCGCTGGTTGCTTCGAGATGATAGTGATGCTGCAACGGTCCTTAAAGCGGCGCTTTTGGGATCTTATGAGGGCCTGCAGTGCCTGCTGTACGATCGCTGCTCCTTTGACGGGGTCAATGCGAGTTACGATTCGGGTGTGGAATAAGGTGAGGTCTCTGCTTTCCCCTGACGAGCATACCTACTCTCCTGACATGCTTCTGTGGAACAACCCCAATCTGCCGCACTTCCATGCGATCCCTGACCCCGTGCTTTGGGCAAAGGTGGGGGTTAAACAACTGAGAGATCTTTTGGGAGGGGGATGGTTACTTATCTTTGACCAGCTAAAGTCTAAGTACAATCTGCCCAATACTTTTTTTTATAGGTTTTTGAAGTTACGTCATGCTTTGACCAGCTAAAGTCTAAGTACAATCTGCCCAATACTTTTTCTTATAGGGTTTTTGCAGTTACGTCATGCTTTTTCGGCAGTTTCCAGCGGATGTGGTATCTTTGATGAGGTCTCCTATGGAAGACCTACTCCTTTCTGACGCACTGGACAAGCCCCTCTCGGAAGCCTACAGGGAACTTTTTGCACAACAGCCGCCTGCATTGGTGCGTTGCAGGGATCGGTGGACCGCGGTGGTCCCTGATCTGCAGGGGGGCGACTGGGACGACATCTGGGAACTCCCTTTTTAGTATGCTGATTTCGGCTAAAGAACAGTATATTTGGTTTAAGATTATTCATAGAGCCTATTACACCTTGGCTAGGCTATTTACCATTTATGGCTCTGGTTCTGCGGAATGTTGGCAATGTACGGCATCCCGGCTGACTTTGATCATGTTCTGGCTCTGCCCGCTGATCCAGGATTTTTGGAGGGGTGTGGTTAGGTTTCTTGGTGACCTTACGTCACTTATGGTCCCCTTGTCCATCTCAGTGTGCTTGTTGGGACTGGTGGAGGGCATTGCCCCGAAGAGACCTCAGAGGGCTTTGCTCTCGGTTGCCCTTTTCTATTCTCGCAAAGCTATTCTTCCACACTGGAAGAAACCAGCTGCTCCTTCCCTGTCCTAGAAAGACTCAGTTAATAAAGTGCTCCCATTATATAAAGCTACCTATTTGAGTTGAGAAGATTTGGCAATGTTGGCTGGACACCTCGGAAACTCTTCACTGATGTGTTAATGTCTGATTGTTGACAAGGGGATGGGTGATCTTGTCCTGGGATCTGTCTCGTTTGCTTGCTATATTGCCTGCCTGCCAGTTACTCCTGCTTTACGATGTGTTGTCCGGGGGGAAATTTATATCTCCATCTTTCATATCTTGCACTTGTGCCTGTTTTTTATGCTATGACCCACTGCACTACCAAGGGGGTGGGTGGGGTTTGGGTTTGTTGTTTTTTTCTCTGTTTTGTTGTACTGAAAATTTATAAATAAAAATTTTCAAAAAAAAAAAAAAAGTGACAATTAGTAATAATAATAATAATGATAATAATAATAGTAGAACTGCTGCAACTTATACTACAATATAATCACCAAATCAGTGTATAATCACCAAATCCTCAAAAATCATACACAAGTTGCGCAAAAATATTAATAAATATATGAAAAAAAATCTGATACCAGTATATCATATACAAGTAAAATAATATAATATAACTGTGCAAAATTCGCATATAAGCAAACTCAAAATAGTGAACACACTCTTAGAACATATAATTAAAGTCCCATAATGTGCTCAAAACGATCACAATACCTAAAAATGGGCAAAAAAAATTGCTGTAAAGTATATTCCAAGTTCCAAAATAAATTACAAGTGCTCCTGCTAATGGCAAATAATCCAGGAATAGTGATCCTTTCAGTCATTAAAATCATATTTGGACTCTCCAGGTGTGGTTCCCGTGAATCAGACTCCAATCACCTGTCAGGCTAGGAGCAGATAGCAGGAAACAGTTCAGATGTGCTGATATGCAAAGAGTTTAATAAACAAGTGCACATACCATGAGCAGGTTTGAGCAGAGCAGGTCAGCTGGAACTTGTAGTTCATCGCTGCAGATGTAGCAGGGGGTTGGCTGGTACCTTTGGTTCACCGCTGCAGATGTAGCAGGAGGTTAGCTGGTACGTGTGGTTCACCGCTGCAGATGTAGCAGGAGGTTGGCTGGTACGTGTTGTTCACAGCTGCAGATGTAGCAGTAGGTTCGCTGGTACATGTGGTTCCCCACTTCAGATGAAACATGAGGTTCAGGGCAGCCAAGTAGTAATGCTGAGACTGGCACTGTAGTAGAATCAGGCGAAGCGTAGTCTAGACAAGCTGGGTCATACACAGGTAGATCAGAGTCCAAACAGTACAGAATCGGAAGTGAGCAAAGCAGGGTCATAAACAATATAGACAGAGGAGCTATTAGCTGAGTCAAGCAGGAGCACACAAGGTAACAAAGCTATCACAAGCACTGGTGATGTGCTGATACAGGTGATTTAAAAGTGAGCTGGCCAATCACCGTTGGCAAAAGGCTGTGTCAGGTGAGGTTCGCTGGGTCTTAAAGTGATCCTAGTACTGAAGTACCCCCCCTTCCTCGAGGGGTTGCTCCTGCACCCCCAGGCTTACTTGGATAATGAAAATGGAACTTCTTCTTAAGTTGGCCAGCATGAAGATCACAAGCTGGGAACCAAGATCGATCCTCTGGGCCAAAACCTTTCCAATGAACGAGATAATGTAAGGAAATACGTACTCGTTTGGAATCAAGAATATATGCCACTTCATATTTCTGACTGTCCAAGATGTCCACAGGTTCTGGTTCACTTACTTGGAGGCTGGAATGAACAGGCTTCAACAAAGAAACATGAAAGACAGATTAACAATCTCCAAATTTCATAGGGCCGATTAATTTTGGGCCAAGTTTTTTAGATGGTATATGCAGCGACAGATTTCTAGACGTTAGCCACACTTTGTCACCAACTTTATATCCTGGTGCCTTTGTCAGCCATTCTCTTAAAAGCCTGCATAGAGCGTGATTAACATCGAACCAGATTTTGGAGAAATTTGGGGCCCATGCGCGGCATGGATAAGAGCTGCCGCTTCTGAAGTGAGCTCCGCTCTGCACAGGGTTTAAAGCCGATACACCAGGGCCAGACGAACGCCGATTTCAGCATAATACACTCCCCTGGTAACCTAGACACCATGTATGCCTACTTCACGTAAAAAACAGCGGAGAGGACCCCAGAATTCGCTCACCCATTACCTCCTAAGGTCTCAGGAGAAATTCAGCATGGCTGAACATGGCACTGAATCCCCGCCCTCCTCTCCTGCAGCAGTACCAGCTTCCACTTCTCTCATACCAGAGCCTCCTCAACATGCTGCAAGCTCTGCATCTAACTGGGAGTACAACCCCGTCACAAAACAGGACTTGAATAACAGCCTGGGGGACTCTCTGCTCCAAATTATTGAATAAATTCCAGACAGAACTGCAAAAAATCCACCACCACATTGTCACAGGAAATTGCAGCTCTTGGCATTGACGAGTTAGCCATTGCTTTTAATGAGCTTTCCATCCTCTGCTTTCTCCCAGTTACAAGCTCATGTCGAAGACCTTGATAATAGGAATAGGAGGAATAACCTCAGAATCAGAGGGGCCCTGAGTCAGTCACAGACCTGATGGCATTTTCCATTAAGCTGTTCCAGAGCCTTCTCCCTGATCAAGCTACACAGGCATTTACCTGCGACAGGATCCACCGTGCCCTCAGAGCCAACCCCCCCCCCAGACAAACCCCCCAGAGACATTGTGCTCTGCATGAAAGACTTCCTTATCAGTGCCGGTTCACACTATTGCGATGCAGGAACACTGCGAATATACTGCGTGTTCCCGCATCGCATCCGCAGCACAGGCAGTTCATACTGCCATATGCGATACGCTGAGGGTGTCAATTTAGGGTTAAGGCAGGCCTCGACAAACCCCGGGTGCCAGGTCGCATTTGCGACTAGAATTAGCGACCTGGCGCCTGGGGTGCCCTGCAGGAGGTGTCCTGTCCCTTTTGCGCCCCCACCTTCTTTCCCAAGTGCACGGACTTCCACGCCGTCCATAAATTGAGGCCCCGGCTTTTCGGCCTTCTTCTGTGAGATGAGAGGCTAGGGGAACTGGCGCCCTCTTGTGGTGGCCGGGAGTAATGCATGTTCTCAATGCCTTCCCTCTCATCTGCTCTTTGGAAGGAGATGGGAAGTTTTTGCAGGCTTCATCTCTCTGTCCAGTTACCTTTGCTTAAAGGTAAGTGGACAGGGAGTGTGGTTATTATTATTAATTTATTTTTTAAATTAAAAAAAAAAATAATAATAATAATTTTCTTTTTTTTAATTATTAAAAAAAATAAAACATCTTTTTCTTTTTTTTTTCAATTCTTATTAAAAAGAAAAAATATATATATATATATATTTATATATTTTTTTTTTCCTCATCGACATGCCACAGCTGAAGGCCCCTTTCACACGGGATGTCTGATCAGGTCCGCCTGTCAGTTTCTCAGGCAGACCTGATCGGACGCTTCAGTCTCCTCTATGGAGCGGTAATCTGCCGCCATCTGATCATGTCTGCCAAAAACAGACGGATGGTGGTTCTATTTTCTATCCATCCCATGGATCGGATCAGATGGCATCGGATGGAAACAGACAGACAGTCTGTTTCCATCCGATTGCTCTATAGAGGAGAGTGGGGTTCTAGTAGTCTTTATGCGTAAATTTAGTACGTTATTTTTTGGAAATAAAGCTTGGTTGTTTGTTTAAAAAAAAAAAAACTGGCTCCTAACTTTTTTAGCTGGCTCCTAGATTTCAGGAAAATTTGTCAAGCCCTGGGTTAAGGACACCCCCAGATCAGATTCTCATATTGCAGTGCGATCTGACAGTTCGCACAGGAATCGGATCGCAGTGGTGTGAACCACCATGCGATCCGATTCTGCTGCGGACCAAAAAAATGGCCCTGTGAGTGTTCACTACAATTGCAGTGCAAATTAAGCTATACAAACTGTATGGCTGAATTCGCACCACACAGACATCGCATGTGATTTTAGGAGCAGTGCGCTCCGAATCATATGCGATGTCAGTGATCGCAATAGTGTGAACCGGCACTTAAAGAGGACATTTTGAGAGCTCACGTAACTCAAGAAACCTCAAATTAGACGGTATTCCTATCCAGATTTATCCTGATGTCTCACAGGCTACGTTAGACAGGAGAAGAAAAATGAAAAAAAAAATAACATCGGTTTTATCCTCAGCCAGAATCCGTTGGGGTTTTCCCTTTAACTTAATTGTTCCACATAATGGCTCAACTTGTATAGCGACATCTATTCATGAAAGATAAGATATTCTAATCTAATTAGGCCTCTTGGATCCAGGAACAGTACCTTGCACCCCCTGAGCCCCACGCCCTATTCCAATATGGAATGTGTCCACTCCACGCAGGGATAGGTGCAGACTCTGCCATGAAGCTCGTCCTCAATATCAAGATTTATTTTTGTTTTTTTAAATTCTGTGGTTCTATACTTTACAATTTTTTCTTTTTTTGTAAATTTTTTTTTCTCACAACTGAACAAAAATGCCTGTTTCATGCTCTCAGCTCTTACCTTTATGACTGTTAAGTTACACTGAGGACATCTTGTGGTAATTTAGCCCAATTACAACCTGTACAATGCCAAGTTTATAGCAATAGTTTCAATGGTTTGTTGCACTGAGGACACCTAGTGTCGCTTTTCAAGATGAGACCTTTTTTTTTTTTTTTTTTGTGCCTTCACTTTTTCTTCTAGTTGTTTGCTCTATTTAAAATTAAGCTGTTGCTGATTTATATCTCTCCTATAATTTAAAAACGGGTTTAACCCAATTTAAGGTTTTCTTAACCACTTAAGCCCCGGAAGATTTTACCCCCTTCCTGACCAGGCCCTATTTTGCAATTCGGCACTGTGTGACTTTAACGGACTATTGCGCGGACGTGCGACGCTGTACCTAAACGAATTTGACGTCCTTCTTTTCCCACAGAGCTTTCTTTTGGTGGCATTTGATCACCTGTGCGATTTTTTTTTTTTTTTTTTTGATCATGCGCTATAAACAAAAAAAGAGTGACAATTTTGCAAAAATGACAATATTTTTGACATTTTTTTATATGAAATTCCCCCCCCAAAAAATGTAAAAAGCAACATTTTTTAACATTTTAGGCCAATTTGTTTTCTGCTACATATTTTTGGTAAAAAAAAAAAAATCGCAATAAGCGTAAAGTTATTGCGTTTACTAACTAAGGGAAATATTTTTGTCATTTTTATTGTTTTTTTTTAACGAGTAATTTTTTTTTTGCGGGACTGCGACATTGCAGCGGACAGATCGGACCCTTGACTGACATTTTTGGGGGTACCAGTGACATTACTACAGTAATCAGTGCTATACATATGCACTGTTACTGTAAAAATGACACTGGCAGGGAAGGGGTTAACTTTATTGGAGAAGGAGGGGTTATGTGTGTCTGTTTGTGTAACTACAGAGATATACGATCCTACATAGCAGGACCGTATGATCTCTGCACTTACACAAGGGAGAATGACAGGCGGCTTTGTTTACATTAGCCGCCTGCCTTTCTCCCTCTGTACCGGACGATCGCGAGTGACCGGCGGACATCAAGTCCGCCGGTCACATGCGCGGGGATCACAGTAAACGAGCGGGGCGGGAGCGCGCCTCCTGTGGCGCGCGCTCGCCCCCTATTGGCTCGCAAGCGAGTGACATACCCATACGTCACTTTGCCTGCACGGGGCTGACCGTCGGCAAGTGGTTAAAAGAGATACTCGACTATTATTGATACCCCACACTGTTATAGTAATATTCAAAATACTTCAGTACGTTTTATTTTTGTTAGCTGAGAACATCCTCACAATATGGCCACTATTGTAATCTCAGTGACTGTTGGGAGGTTTCCTTGTTAACCACTTACCCCCAGAAGATTTTACCCCCTTCCTGACCAGGGCCTATTTTGCGATTCGGCACTGCGTGACTTTAACGGACAATTGCACGGTTGTACGAAGCTGTACCCAAACTAATTTGACGTCCTTTTTTTCCCACAAACAGAGCTTTCTTTTGGTGATATTTGATCACCTGTGCGATTTTTTTGATCATGCGCTATAAACAAAAAAAGAGCGTCAATTTTGCAAAAATAACAATATTTTTCAAATTTTTTTATATGAAATTCCCCCCAAAAAATATGTAAAAATCCAAATTTTTTAACATTTTAGGCCAATTTCTTTTATGCTACCTATGTTTGGTAAAAAAAATTGCAAAAAGCATATTTTGATTGGTTTGCGCAAAAGTTATTGCGTTTACTAACTAAGGGAAAGATTTTTGTCTTTTTTTTTTTAACGAGTAATGGCGGCGATCTGCAATTTTTTTTTTATGCGGGATTGCGACATTGCGGCGGACAGATCGGACCCTTGACTGACATTTTTGGGGTTACCAGTGACATTACTACTATACATATGCACTGTTACTGCAAAAATGACACTGGCAGTGAAGGAGTTAACTCTATTGGAGAGGGAGGGGTTAAGTGTGTCCCTAGGGGCGTGTTTCTAACTGTGATTGGCTGTGGCTACTAGTGTAAGAACAGAGATCAACGGTCCTACATAGTAGAACCGTGTGATCTTCATTCTTACACAGGGAAGAATGACAGGTGGCTTTGTTTACATTAGCCACCTGCCTTTCTTCCGGTGTAACGGACGATCGCGAGTGCCCGCGATGTCTCTGACATGTCTCAATTTTATATACTTTTTACCGATTCATATGTCTTTCTATTGCGGTTGCCCTTCTCTACGCTGACATAATTCCACCCATGACCTAGCGGGTTCTGGACTCCACAGAACAGAGATCGTTTTCTCTCCTCCTTTTTCTAAGCCTCCTTCTGTGGCTCCTCACCCTTCTGGGTCTGTGGTCAGACTGAGATGGAGACAATTTTGTGTCTGGCTTCTGTTTTGTTGTCTAGAGTTTTTCTCTACTCTGGACCCCGAATCAAATAACTTTTGTTCAAATACTCTCATGTTTACATATGATGTTTCTGATAATCTAAAATTTATTTTCAATTTTATCTTGGTACTACATCTTGGTATACGTTCAGTGTCTCCAAACTAACCTCGGTTAGTTTTCTCAAAGTTTGTATTCTCATTCCCATTCACACGGGCCCTATTAAGACTCAATCATTTTATCTCATTACCTTCCCGCTTAACTTTTTTCAGTTTTGCATTAACAATCCAACGACCCTTTAATTATACATCAATATGGCTATAGTCATTGTTTCCCACAATGTTCAGGGCTTTAATTCCCCTATCAAACGCAAGAAAGCTTTTCTTCACTATAAAAAACTTGGTTCTATAAAAAAACTTGTGGTTCTGGTACAAGAAACACATTTTATGACAGATAATCACCCTACCTTCTTCCACAAAGCTTATAACCAAGCATTTTACACCGCAACCTCTTTGAAAAAGAAAAGTGTTGCAATTTTTCTACACCACACTTTTCCAATGGAAATACAACACGTATATAAGGACTCTGAAAGCCACTATATAATCATAAAAGGTCGCTAGGCAGGTAGAGATCTCACAATAGCCAACATTTATGCCCCTAATGATGCACAAGCCTCTTTCTTCATAAATTTCTTCGAAGTCCTACAGAGATATCACTCCACACATATCATTTTAGGGGGAGATTTCAATTCCATTTCACAATCACATTTAGACCGTAGAAAGCATTCCCCGTTCTTGAATGCCTTCTCCAAGTCTTTAAATTCCAACTTAAACTCTTTACAGCTCATTGACTCCTGGAGAGCATTAAATATAGGTGCAAAAGAATATACTTTAGTCTCACCCACATCAATCATACGATTAGATTATATATTTTGCACTCCAATAATCTTATCCAATTCCATAGAAGCATCCATATATCCCGTCCCATGGTCAGACCACCATATAACTTTCTTCTCCACGAGATTCATCGGTCTCTCCCATATCCCTTATTCATGGAGACTCAACGAAGCCCCGATTACTGATCCCTCACTTCAATAAGAGATTGCTTCCACTATAGAAGAATATTTCAACCTTAACACCCTGAAATGAACATCACAATGCTGTGGTTAGCACATAAAGCGGTTCTCCGGGGTAAATTAATGAAATTGGCAGCCACTCAAAATAAACTTAGATGGGAGAAGATATTTGCACTCACAAAAGAGCTACATCACATTTATAGATCAAACATGAACACACAAGACCCTCAATCTTTGGAACTTATCTCTAACAAATGCAAAGCACTAGATGCCCTTCTTTCATATAGAGCAGAGAAAACCCTAAGGTGGTCCAAAGCAAAGTTCCTCCTCTCCAGCAATTGGTATTCCACCATGTTTGCGCGCAAATTGAACCAATCTATCAAACCAACACATATCTATAAAAGAATGTAATTATGACGGTGAAGGCGTCTGGTTCTGCTCTCTGGCAGTAATATGTTTGTACCTGCTGCCCCTTTTTATTGTGTAAGACACAAAAAAACCTAGTATGAATAAATGAAGAAGGCGCTGGTGTCGATGAATTGGTGTTGCTTAGGTAAGTATGTAGCTATATATTCTAGGGGATGACTGAATGTGCACACAATAGAGATAGTAATACTGGTGTGGGCCAATCTGTACCCGAACCACTATCCTGAAGTGTGAATATGTACCATGTGAGTAAGATAAATTCACATCTGAGTGTGTTCAAAATAAATGTATATAGACATAAATTTACAGTGCCCCCATCATTGTGAAAAAAAAATAATAAATAGAAGCTCCGAATAAATGTACAATATATAACAAAATTAGTGCACCTGCCTGCTTGAGTGATTACTGCTGTTTTACACATGTTCAATAAAGCTTATTCATTTGTACACAGCGCCTGTTTTTTTGTTTTCTTTTCTTCATATTTGTCTGGATGTAATTCAGATATCTTTTGAATGTAATCCATTTCTTGTATTTTTGGTGTGTGTGCAATGCCAGTACAGTATGAACATGTGTATGGTTTCTCCCTGTACTCCAGCGAAGTGTGCATGGGGGTGTGTGTTTATGGGGGTGTGTGTGTATGGGGGCTTATGGGGGGTGTGTGTGTGTATGGGGGGTGTATTGGGGGGTGGTGTGTATTGGGGGGGTGTATGGGGGTGTGTGTGTGTGTATGGGGGGTGTGGTGTGTATGGGGGGGGGGGTGTATGGGATGTGTGTATGGGGGTGTGTGTGTATGGGGGGTGTGTATGGGGGGGCCAAATTGTAAGAAATATTAAAAAAAGTGTTTATGTATAGATTTAGCTAAAAATATATATAAATAAAAGAATAATACAAAATTTCCGTTCAGCCTCTGTGGATGAATGTAACCAAAACAGTTTAATAAAAATGATTATTAAATAAGATTGCTACAGCGCTGTATTCATGCATGACTGACTCACCTTTTTAGTTGGCTTAGGTCAGTGATAGTGAACCTTGGCAACACAGGTGTTTTGTAACAACATTTCCCATGATGCTCACCTACACTACAGAGTACATGAGCATTATGGGAAATGTAGGGCAAAAACATCTAGGGGGGGTTAATGATTACCATCACTGGCCTAGGTAAAACATTTCCAATCCATTTTAGTTGTCTGTGTGCACCATTTTTAAAATAAAGCAAAATACCTTTAAAAGAAAAATTGCAAATGGCACATAGGTGTTCGCCCTGGACCAGAAATGACACCAAATTGGGTTGCACACATTCCAGGAAGTGGTCACAATCAACTGGCTAATCATGGAGAGGGCCACTTTCAGCCGTGAAGAAATGGCATTCATATGCAAAGTAAGTGTGGGGGGGTCTGTGCTTGTAATCAGAGCATTGATTACCAGTGCAGACCCTTGGGGGATGCCACTAGAGCCACCAGGGATTGCTGACCCATGGCCACCAGGGATGCCCATCCATGCCACCATCGATGCCAATCAGTGCTCAGGGAGCCTGTTAGTGCCCTCCTCATCAGTGCTGCCCACCATTACCATTTATCAGTGCTGCCCACCAGTGCCAATCATTGCCCATCAGTGCCACCTATCAATGCCAATCAATGTTGCATATCAGTGCCGCCTATCAGTGCCTGCCAGTGCAGCCTCATCAATGCTCGCCAGTGCAAAAACATATTGATTTACCAAATTTTATTACATAAACAAAAACACATTTTTTTAGGGGTCAAACATTTAGGTGTTCTTTTATCCAATAAAAAAAAAAAACATGCAGTGATCAAATACCATCAAAAGAAAGCACTATTTGTGTGAAAAAAATGTCATAAATTTGTGCAGGTACAGGGTTGCATGACCGCGCAATTGTCATTCAAAATGCAACAGCATAAAAAGCTGAAAATTGGCTTGGACAGGAAGGGGGTGTAACTGCCCTGTAAGGAAGTGGTTAACTATTGAAACAAGGGACTAAATATTCCAAGGGTAATCATGCTCAGCTCAATGGTTTAGTAGTTAGTGCTCCTATCTATGAACACTGAGAGCATGAGTTCAAATCCCAAGTATGCCATCACCTCCTTAAATTTTAGACAGCTGTAAATAAATACTGAAACTTGGATATACATGGCCATTGACATGCAATTTTAGTTGATGTAGCCAATGTATTACTATGTGGAAAAAAATAATCACACACAACTGTGAACACACAGGGTGTTAGCATGCTTGGGCCTTGAACTCATGACCTAGAAATCTTTGTCTATGAGCATAGACCACTACACCAAAGTGCTGAATACAATCAGACATGCCTAAAAGGTTCAGATGAATAAAGAAAGATTGATAATTAGACAGCTGTGTAGTCTGCTATTAGTATATCTAAAGGTTAAACCACATAAGATACAAAACTATACCTAAAAAATAAAATAAACCATAATAGATGACATTGCTGTGTAATAGTGATTCAGAATAGACACATTTCCTTTTATGAAAAACACAAACAGAATTTGGTTAACTCCAAACCCGAATTCACTAAAGCACCTAGTTGAAGGTTTAACTCCAGCAGCTTCATATGATTAAGATGCTAATGAGTTTAGGTTAGAGTTAGTTTTGGAGAAGTGAGCAGCTCTACTACAAACTTATAGTGAATTAGGCCCTGTGTGACAATAAATTATGCAAATGGTGACTGTAGTTCGTGCAGTATTGCAGCACAAAAAAATATAAATAAATCTTCAATTCGGGTGCTCCACCTCGTGCTCTTGTGATAATGTGGTAATCAATCCTGCTTACCAGATAGCATCAGGTCACACAGACCTATTAAGCCTTTAGATCCGTATTCAATAGGATGGATCAATCCTCCACCAATCTCCTCCACATCAAATCTCCTCTGGTTAATACTCTCAATGGGAATGGATATTATCACAGGAATAAAACCTTCTCCTCACTCCTCCTTATCTCCGAGCCATTAGGTGTTGGTCTCAGGCAGGTAAGTATATATAAAGACAGTGGGAAGCCAAAATATAGTGCGATACCATTTATTTAAATAAATAAAATAAAGAAATAAAATTGGCTGCTTAAATTTTAGTGTGCCCCCCCTGGCACACGGTAAAATCGCTATTTGCTATTTTAGGGTGGTGGTAATATTCACTATGTACCCCTTTGCACTTTGCATGTGTGTCTGTGCAGCCCTGGTAGCGTGGCAGCGGTCGGCGTGCGTTCCAACTGGTAGGCGTAAGTGACGTCGCTGGTTCTCAGTGTTTCCGGGTGTGATCAAGACCACAATGCATTTCGCTGTGAAGCGTCTTTAGGAAGTCTACACCCACCCGGTCCCGTGGCTAGATATATGGCTATCTCGTCTCCTATTGGTTCAATGGCTCAATTAACAACTCCTGCTGGCTTAACTCTTAATGTGTCGGTAATATAGCAATATCTTAGTTTGTATGGCCACCCAATAGTGAGTATAAACCTTCTCAGCCGCAAAAAAACATGCCATTTCAACATAAAATTATTTTTGTAAAAAAGATCAAAACATAAAAAAACGGCTCTTTTGTATGATATATAAACCGGCGTATAAAATATAATTTACTGCAAACCCCGTTAGTTTTGCTCAATGGATTGGATATGTCAATATATATTATTGGGTTCATTATAACTGGCGTGTATAGCAACCCTTGCTAGGGACCCCGCTGATGGATGGCTTTAAGTCCTGCTTTTATAGAATAGTGCCATCACTTACACAATACAGACATTTGTTTAAAAAAACATGGGTTATATATGTAAAATAATAATATTTTTCTAAATAAATAAAATTTATTGCAATTGTTAACCATTTTCATTTCATGATAAAATTAACATAATTTATTTATATATGAAGGACTATAAATCAAGTACATTTTCCTCTAACATCATCTAGTGGTGATGATTGGTACTGTATTTTTGAAGAAAGATTTCATAAATTATAAATGTAATTCCTCATTCAAATGTGGCATTATTTGGTATTTTTGAGAGATATGTATCCTCTCCAAGTGGTTATTTTACATGAACACCTTCCATAACATTTTATATTATAAAAATAAGCTCTATAAAGTATAAATACAATTCCTCATTTAAAAGTGGTACTGCTTAGTAGTTATTAAAGGAGTGTGTATCATCCCCAAATGGCTGTTTTATTTTATCACCTTCAATGGTAATATGTACTATAATATTCACTGTGTATCTCTTCATTTTTCGAGCTGAGGGCTGACATCATGGTGAATAAACTATTATTCCGTATGGGAAACTGCAGATCTATAGGGTAAGGAAATATGTTCAAAATAAAGGGAAGGTTGTCTAATATATGTCGATTCCTGAATGAGAATAATATTATTTTTATTTGTCTAGAAATCATTCAGGAAGCAATTCAAATCTGTGTCTGCGTTGAGTCTTCGAGGCTTTAATGTTTTTAACCGGTGGATCCATTGCGTCTCCTTTTGCGAAATTTTCTTTCTCATATCCATGCCTCTCTAATGTTTGTGGACTCTATCAATCCCACAGAACCACAATAAAGAGGGGTCCTGATTTTGGTACAGCCTAAAATGATTTGATAGGCTATGTTGTCTGAACCCTTTGCGTATATTATTAACATGTTCACCAATCCTGATTGCTAAAGTTCGTGTGGTACGTCCTATATATTTCAGCCCGCATGGACAAGTACACATGTAAGTAACCAATTTTGTTCCACATGTGATAAATCCTTTTATGTCAAATTCTTTTTGATCAGACGAGAAAAATTTAAATTCATTTATTTTTTTGTATCTACTGGTTTTACATGCCTTGCACCTCCCACGTCTGTAAAAAACATTTCTTTCCAATAACGTTTTTGATCTTTTAGGTGGGTCAGGTACAGTTTTATATATTTATAGTTAAAGCCAGTGATGAATGCTAAGTCAAATTTTGTGTCCTCTTTTCTTTTGGTGGTTATAAGTTCTTTCCTTTCCATCTGGAACACTTTTCTTTGGGTGTTTCTGAGTTCAGTTTCCCTTTTCTTTAAATCTGCCAATCAATTTCTCAGTTTGGGCAAAGTAGTCATTCTCATTCATGCAATTCCTTTTTATACGCACAAATTGCCCTTTCATGATGGCTTTGATCCATGCTGGATGGTGGCAGCTTTTTTTGGAAATATAGGCATTTTTATCCACATTTTTGAAAAAAGTCTTGGTGTTCAGGATGTTGTTGGATTTGTAAATTTCTAGGTCTAGAAATTGAATCACCTCCTTATCCATTGTACCTGTGAATTTAATCTGGTAGTTGTTATGATTTATCCACTGCAAAATGTTGTTTGGGGATTCTTGTGATCCTTCCCACACAACCAAAATATCGTCGATGAATCTCCGATAATATTTAGGTTCATGTGGTTTTTCTGCGTACACTTCTTCCTCTTCCCATTTAGCTAAAAAAATATTGGCCACCCTAGGGGCATATTGAGCACCCATGGCTACTCCCTTAATCTGATTATAGAATTCTCCGTTATACCAAAAATAATAGTTAGACATGGACATGGCCATATCCAGGCTTTCTAGCAAAAATTCTAGAAGACCCTCAATCTTTGAAACTTATCTCTAACAAACGCAAAGAACTAGCAGCCCTTCTTTCATTTAGAGCAGAGAAAGCCCTAAGGTGATCCAAAGCAAAGTTCCTCCTCTCAAGCAATTCGTATTCCACCATGTTTTTTCCTCGCAAAGTGAACCAATCTATCCAACCACCACATATCTATAAACTTAGAAACCAATCAGACCAAATTGTTATTAAACCCAAAGATATTATTTCTATCTTTCAAAAATGTTATATGAAACTCCTCTCAAAATCCCCATCTGACACAGCCCCTACTGACCCTTTATGGTTAAATAACCTACAGATTCCTTCATTATCTTCTCAAGCGGACAAACTAAACGCCCCCTACACTCATGATGAAATCACACAGATCATTAAATCTCTTAAAAAAGGCTCAGCCCCTGATGGGTTCATCTCATTTTACTATAAACAATTTTCCCATCTATTGTCACCCAAATTGTCCGAATTATATAATGTTATCCTGAAAGGAGGCTCCTTCCTCGACTAAATGTTACTGGCCAATATGTCCCTTATCCCTAAACCTGACAAGGACCACACCCTCCCACAGAACTATAGACCAATTTCTATCATCAATAATGATCTTAAGATCTTTTGCATACTTTTAGCAAACATACTTTCCTCAGTAATTGCCCCTCTAATATCTCCTTTTTAATCGGGCTTCATCCCTGGTTGCCAAATCACTGACAATATTCGCCTAGCAATGAACATTATTCAAGAAGCGAACATCAAATCTGAGGCTCTTCTCCTTCTAAGTTTGGACATAAAAAAAGCCTTCGATAGTGTCTCATGTGACTACCTAAATACTATCCTTCCCAAATATGGCATATATGGAGAATTTTTACACGCGTTTCAAGCATTATATAGAAATCTTTGGACTAGAGTTCGTATTCCAGGATGCAACTCAGAGTTCTTTCAACTGGGTAGAGGTACCAGACAAGGATGCCCCCTCTCCCCGTTACTCTTTGCCCTAGCCATAGAACCCCTTGCCATGGCTATTTTGTCCCATCCTGATATAAAAGGATATCATTCCTCTAATAAAATTTATAAACTCAGCATGTACGCTGATGACATGCTGCTTTTCATGTCCAAACCTATTATTTCTCTACCAAACCTGTTCAAGATGCTACAAATATTCTCCTCCTTCTCAGGTCTAACAGTTAATGTTTTTAAATCGATTGGTATGCCACTAAATATTCCCGATTCCCAGCACTCTTCAACAAGCCTTTACATTTACGTGGTCCTTCTCCTCAATCTTTTATTTAGGGGTTCACCTTACCCCCGATATAAATTCCCTTTTTGCAAAAAACTCCACTCCTCTTTTTGTAAAAATCAGAAGAACCCTCAAAATGTGGAAGGCCTTTCACATTTCCTTTCTAGGCAGGGTCACTGCAGTTAAAATGACTATCTTACCAAAGATTCTATACCTATTTAGAGCTATTCCTATTAGGCTAAGCAAATACTTCATTACGAAATTTCAAAAAGAAATCAATAAATTTATATGGGTGAATTCCCATCCTTGGTTTTCTAAAGCAGTTTTATACAATTCTCAAAACAAGGGTGAATTAGGATTACCGGACTTCTGGCTATTTTATTTATCCTCATGCTTTTCCCAAATAGCCCAATGGAATATCCCAAACTCCAGAATTCCCTGTATACAATTTGAAAAACATTCTATTTTCCCTTACCACATCTCGGGAATTCTGTGGTCAAAAAATATTCCATTACACAGACTTACATCTTTAAATTTACTTGTCTCACAGTTAGTGATCGACCGATATCGTTTTTTTAACGCCGCTACCGATATTTTGGTCATCGGATATCGGTATCGGCCGATATCGGTCGATATTTTCAGACATTAAAAAAAAAAAAAAACAATATATATTTATATATATATATATATATATATATATATTTTATGTCTACAGATACTGTGGTGGAGGGATCTGAGGGTCTAAAAGGCCCCAAACCCCTCCTCTGCACTTAAAAGCATTCAAAACGCCAAGTTTGGCTGTTTTGAATGCTGTAAGTTTTTTTTAATTTGGCACCGCCAGTACCCGGAAGTGATGTCATATAATGACATCACTTCCGGGTACTCGGCAGCGCCGAATTAAAAAATGGAGACCCGGTCAGACGCCGGGGGTGCAGGTAGGATTCCCGAGTCTCCCGGTGGGACGGGAGACCTGGGCGAGCCCCGGAAGGCGGCAGGAGGGGGGGATGTCCCCTCCCGCTCCTTGTAATGACAGCCGAGCGGCTTCTCAGCTGCATCAGTTGTCATTAAAAGACAGCCGACCGGGGTGATGCCTCTAGCTGCAGGCATCACTCCGATACAAGTACTTTCCCTAAATATCGGCAATATCGGTAAATCCAAAGGCCGATTCCGATATATCGGGGAAAGTGCATATCGGCCACCGATATATCGGTGTTGCCGATAATCAGTCGATCACTATCACTGTGAGACAAGCATAACATATCATTCTAAATTCCATTTGTCCTCCTCAACCCCTATCAATTCCACTTTCCTTGGTGACCCAAAATTCCCATTAGGTCTACACAACAGGAACATATTCTCTTTTTGGATTAACTCTTTCTAAATTCATCACTAATTCGATGTTTATAGATTTCACCTCCCTACATTCGAAGTACCAAATCCCAAATTCGGAGCATTGCAACTTTTTACAAATTCAACATTTTTATCACACGCATTATCTGCTATCCAACTTAGGTTCTCGTACCTTCTTTGAAAATATATGCCTCAAAAACCCCAGAGGTAAAGGCCTTATTTCTATAATGTATAACAACTTAATCAATACCACTCCTCAAAATAAACTTCCATATATGCACAAATGGGAAGATAAATGTACACTGACACTTGGTATATCAGTATCGACAATCTCAGAAAATGTAGTAGATCCCTCACAATTCGAGAAACACCTATCAAATTAATTACTAGATTATATTTTTCCCCCCCTAAATTACACGCTATTTTTCCTTCCACTGCTTCAAATTGCTTCAGAGGTTGCTCCTCTCCAGGATCCTTTACACATATATTTTGGAATGGTGGTAAAATTTCATTCATCTGGCACCATTTAGAAATCTTTGCCTCAAAGATCTCAGATAATATTGTCACACTTTCTCTATCTAACTGTCTGCTTTTTACCCCGATTATAAATCTATCCATACCAAAAACGAGACTAATTTACACAATCTCTGTTGCTATACAGTGGTTGATTGCCATACATTGGAAATCAGATTCTTTCACTATTTCCCAACTTAAAACAAAGACTAAATTCTATCTACAGTATATTAAGGAAAGAATCTTTCATACCATCTATAACTCTATGCAATTTTACACCAATAAATGGAACCCATGGGTTACACACTCGGAAATATTTTTTCAGACTACAGGCGGTCCCCGGGTTACAAACAAGGTAGGGACTGTAGGTTTCTTCTCAAGACTAATTTGTTTGTAAGACGGAACAGGTACATTTTTTAAGTTTAGCTCCAGCCAAATGAATCCTTTTTACGTTTTCTGGATAGAATAGGGAAGGGTGAATGGTAGAAAGAGAAGATCTATGGATGTATTTTACATTTGATGCCAAGGACAACAAGACTTTTTGACAACCATGTAAAGCGACACTCGCTGGCAAAAATACAACAAACTTGAAGCATCATTTGTGGACAACTCATCCTGAAATTCATACAAAGGTAAGCACAGCACATGTAACTGCACTTTTATTGAGAAAAGTATTATCTAGTACATTGCAGGGATTTTTTTTTAACAAACTTTGTTGCAAATTTCATACCTTTTGTTATTTTGAAGTAATAGCTGTTTATTTGTCTGTGTCTGTCCATGTTGTGCAGTAGTCACTGAATCTTTATGAGAGTGATTTCAGAATATCTATCATATATCTATTGCATGACATACTGCTGCCTTTTGCAGAACATTTTAAAACCCTCTAGAGCAGGGTTGGGGAACCTTTTTTCTGCCAAGGGCCATTTGGGTATTTATAAAATCATTCGGGGGCCGTACAAAATTATTAACTTAAAAATGTGCCTATTATATTTGGTCAAACATTTAATTAACTAAACATTAACTGTGATGTTAGCTGGTATTGATGATGTTGTTACTGGCAACTGGTTTTCCAGGTTTGCGTCAGTCAGTCTGGAGCGCAGTTGACTCTTTGTGGTGGTAAGTTTTGAAAAGAACTACTGGCGGGTACAGCTGGCTGGTACTGCAGGTGGGTACAGCTGGCTGGTAATGCTGTGGGTACTGCTGGCTCAGGCTGGTACTACTGTGGGTACTGTTGGCTCAGGCCGGTACTGCTGACTCAGGCTGGTACTGTGCTGTAGGTACTGCTGGCTGGTACAGCTGTGGCTACTGCTGGCTCAGGCTGGTACTGCTGGCTAATATTGCTGTGGGTTCCCCAACCCTGCTCTAGAGTGACACCATGTCAATGACCCTGCCCTCTTTGATCTAATCAGCCACCTTGACGACTTTAAACAGAACACTAGTTACCAAGACCTTGCGACAATTGCACAGAAAATGAAAGGAAATATGAACCAGCATTTTGCTTCATTCTTGGATCCAACTGTTTAAATGTTCTTGCCACTTGCAGCAGCTGCTTGTTTTGTCAACCCTACTGTCTGTGAAACCCTTGTTGATGTGGCAGATGGGAATATTCAGCAACTACTTAACCACTTGCCGACTGCCGCACGACTATGTACTGCGGCAGTCAGCCTCTCCTGGGCAAAGTGACATATGGGTACGTCACTCGCCCATGAGCCTGTAGGGGACGAGTGCGTGCCACCGCCGGCGCGCTCCCACCCCTGCTCGTTCCCTGCCTTCCCTGCGCGTGTGACCGGCAGCTCCGATGTCCGCCAGACACTCGCGATCTCGCTCAGGAGTGGGAGAAAGACAAATGGCTGATGTAAACACAGCCGTCTGTCATTCTCCCTTAGATCATCACTGAGGTTATACAATCCTGCTATGTAGGATCGTATGTCTCTGTGATGATCTAACAAGCTACGCCCCCTGACAGTTAGAATCACGCCCCTAGGGACACACTTAACCCCTTGATCACCAATAAAGTTAACCCCTTCCCTGCCAGTGTCATTTTTACAGTAACAGTGCATATTGTTAGCACTGATTACAGTAGTAATGTCACTGGTACCCCCAAAAGTGTCAAAAATGTCAGTCAAGGGTCTGATCTGTCTGCCGCAATGTCGCAGATCGCCGCCTTTACTAGTTAAAAAAAAAAGAAAATGACAAATCTTTCCCGTAGTTAGTAAACACAATAACTTTTGCGCAAACCAATCAAATTACGCTTTTTGCAATTTTTTTTTACCAAAAATATGTAGCAGAAAACAAATTGGCCTAAAATGTTAAAAAAATTTTATTTTTATTTTTTATTTTTTTTGAGAATTTCATATATACCTTTTAGGATTGTCCCACTAATTTTATTAAAATAAAGTTGTATCTTAACCTCTTGGTTTCAATTTTAATTGTTGTTACATTACACTACAATTCAAGGAGACTGTAGGAATCCTCTGAGGTCCACCTGCCCAGGAACCAGATTATTTTCATCAACATCAATACTTTAAGATAGCAATACCAATAAAATAACCTTACAGATTCAGCTAGATTTTTTCATTTTCCTCAACCTTGTAAAGCCACTTCCACATTCACCTCTCTTTAAATTTACCACTCCCTCCTTCCTGCATCTCAGCCACCACCAAAACAGGTTTCGTAATGTAATATCACCTCCTACATCATGTGACAGTGCCCAGCTAGTGATTGGCTACTAGGCTTGAGTACTGCATCATGAAAGGAGGCCACATGCTTCCCCATAACTGAAAGTGCTAGCTGTTGTGGAGAAAGGGGAGGTTGGGGATTCAGTTTCCAAAAATTTAGATTTTATTAACATTTACAGTTTTTTTTTTTTAATCTATTTGATTTTTGTACTTCTTCTATATATTAAACGTAGTACTTAGCTTCTCCACACCCCAGCACTGCTTCTTTCAGTGATCCTTATGCTTTCGTCCACTCCCTGCTCACGGAATTAATTATGCTAAGCATCATACAACTTTTTTCTGTGAGCTCAGACTGTTACTTACACATCCTCTGGATTCAGTGTCATCGCACCCTGAATTTAAACCATAATGCTGCATTGAACAGCCTCCAGATATCACACCTTAGCAACATGTGAGCACTGTTTTATACAGTATTAGGAGGAAAACAAACAGTCATCAGACGATCACATGGAATATCCTTGAAATTGGTGTTGGTTCACATCACAATTTCTGTGTTTAAGACGAGTTTCTGAATTTTTTTTAAAGCGTTCCAGTGCGTTCCTCCCCACTTATTTTTTTCTTCATCTCAATTGAGGACATGTGCATTCCTAGGCATTTTATGCATTTTGCAGCATTTCATACAGAAAAAAAAACATGCAAGTTCTACTTTGTTCACTGCCCTGGTGGGAACTAGGACCACTGGAACCCATGTTAAATCTCTATCTATACTTTTTTTGTTTATACTGAATAAAAATGCACTGGACTGCACCTAGCGTGAACCAGCCCTCAAATTTGTATACCTTAAAGTTCAAACTGTAGCTTCCATACAACACTTTTCAGTTTGAAAAGAACATTTGTACTTCACATAATTAAAAGGGATACTTGTATACTGCCAAGTGCTTCAATATTTTGCCCCATGCATGTGTTAAACATACAGTTTTGCACTCATGGTTCAAAAATGATGCAAGTATCCAGTCACATTTGCTACAAAAGAAAAAAAAAACAGAACAAATGTTCTCTTGAAAAATATAATTTCACTTGTCAGTGGTGTTTTGTCCAGAAACCTCTCCGACTGTGCTCATAAAGTAGTCAGAGAACAGGTCCCGGATTCTATGCACATACAAAGGAGCACGCACAGGCTTAAAGTCCATTGGTAGGAGGCTATCCTTCACAATTTCATCATCAGTGTGTCCTTCTTTTTGGTGAACATAATTGTGAAGGATACAACAAGCTCGTACGACAGTGGCTGCTGTGTCCACATTTAGCTGCATTGTGCTGTTTAAAACTCGCCACTTATTTGATAGAATATTGAAGGCACACTCCACCATGCGTCTTGCTTTGCCTAGTCTGTAACCAAAAACTTTTTTTTTCTTAGTGAGCCCTCTATGGGCGTAAGGACAAAGAAGATTTTCAGAAAGTCCAAACGCTTCACTAGCAACCATCACAAATGGGACAGCTGGCTCAGTCTTTCCTGGAAGTGGTTGCCTAGGCGGAATATTAAATTTTCCCTCTGACAGTTTTCGTCCCATAGGAGAAGAACGGAAGGACTTGGTGTCAGTTGAACTCCCAAAGACATCTATGGCTACAAAATTATAGGAACTGTCAGCTATGGCACTTAGCACTATTGAAAAATGTCTTTTATAATTATTTGACCGTGACTCTGACATTGGAGGCATTAGAATTCGAATCTGTTTCCCATCTAGTGCCCCAATACAATTTGGAAACTGTGAAAGCTGCCAGAAGAGTTCTGCATTCTCCAACCACTGCTGTTGTGTAGGCTCAGGCATCATGGAACTCTGTAGCTCTTCCCAAATGGCTTGGCATGTTTCTTTTAAAATCTTTCCTATTGTTGTAGTGCCCATCAGGAAAAGAACACGAAGGGATGCAAACGACTCCCCAGTGGCAAGATATCTAATTTTGAAATTAAAACAAAAATAAAAGAATTTCAGTCTGTGCACGTGATAATCTACAAGTAGTATACAGTAAGAACATTATAAAATTCATGCAGTGCTTTTCATGGTTATCTCAGTTTTGTGAATCTTGCCATCATTTATCATTAAAAAAATAAATAAATAAATGCCAGTACAGTACATATGGATTACACATGCATTCTATACTACATTTTTTTTTGTTTTTAACAGCTGACTTACATCTCAAAGGAAATTACAATGATGTCCTTTATACATTTGTAAAACCAATAATGACTGAAAGGACAGCAGACATCACTTCCTATGCCTAGACTGCAGTCCACTAATTAGTAGAAGGAAGTAAAAACACAGTAAATTATGTGGGCAGAGAAACACACAATACATAACAGACACCAAAACTAAAGCTGTAAGACCATTACAGTGTATTAACCCCTTAGTGTGGGTTATTGCACAGTAACGGTAGATTTGGAACTCTAGCTATAGTTGTGTACTAAAATAGGATTTTCCCAAAAAAGCCTTACAATAAAATCTTTTTCTCAAAGTTTTTGATGGGATACACAGAAAGTGTAGATCATCTCAGTCAAATAGGTTATACTGCTGCCTTCAGGAAGTTTGGACATTGGCAAAGCAAAAAAGCCAGTCATATAACCCCGCCTAGAACAAGAGGGGAAGGAGAGAAAGGCGCCAGGTGACCAAAAAAGTGTAAAACAGTTTAATGAGTCAACATAAGAAACCAAGTAACAGGTTCAACTCACAGGGTTATCATGGAAGACTAACAGTGTCCAGATGGGCTGTGTGAAGAATCCTGTAAGGGATTGTGGGATAGTCTTTGCCGCAGCAGTGGCTCTGTGAAAACAGGAGAGAGGACACTAAAGACACAAGCTGCAGGGAGCCGAATGACAGCTGTCAAAACCCGGAGTGGAACTGACCAATCTGAACGCGTTTCAGAGACTAGTCATGCCTCCTTCCTCAGCTGGCCCAGCCTCAAACTGTCATGCTTTAGTTCTGTGAGCAAACAATACAGAAGGCTAATAACAGAAGGATGGAAACTGTGTTCTCTCAATTGACTTCAAGAAAATGATTTTGCAGATCATAAATTGTATTTTCTTTATCCTCCACTCAGAGGCATAGGAATTGTAGATAATCACAGACAAATGGGACATTTAAAAACAGTCCAAGCGAGAACATTGAGAGATCCAATCAAGATGGAAATTCTACTATAAATAGTATAGAAGAAACATTGAAGAGAGTTAACACCGTTCAGGCTAGTCAAAGTCCATGATTGAAGGTGGGTGCTGAACCTCGGCTCGCCACCAGGAGCAAAGAATGAAAGGAGAAAATGGGTGCACACCACCACAGAATCCAATGAAGAAAAGTTCTTTTATTTACATAAGTGGTACAAGGTACAGCAGGGTAGGACAGTAGATGCGTTTCACACGACTGCTATGTGCTTGTTCACTACCAAAGTACCAAGGTAGTGAACAAGCACGTAGCAGTCGTGTGAAACGCATCTACTGTCCTACCCTGCTGTACCTTGTACCACTTATGTGAATAAAGGAACTTTTCTTCATTGGATTCCGTGGTGGTGTGCGACCATTTTCTCCTTTCATAATATAGAAGAAAGCAATCCATGAAATCGGTGGAGAAGGGCTGAAGAAAAATAAAAAATGATGAGTAAGGAAGAGCACTGAGGCAGAGTTTGGAGCTATAAACTAGGACAGATGGCACCTCAAAGGGGAAATAAACTGTACCTAAGAATTTTGGGCTTCAATCACAAAATGAGGTACCAAGTAACAGCCCACGAAGCACAGATGGAATAGTACACCTTAAAAAAAAACAGGGTCCTAAATCAGGCAGCAACATGATCAGCAGGAGAAAACAGATTTATCTTTTTATGAAAAATTGTTTATCTTGGACAGACTGGACATTGTCAAATGCAAACTCCTGCAAACTCTGCTGTGTCTGGCGATGTCTCCTCTAGACAACTGCCGTATAAAAAGTGTGTTAAACGAGAACATCAGTACAAGAACAGAATCTGTTCAAATACCTAAGGCTGCATTCACACCTTGGCGTTTTGAATTGTGGGCAGATTTAATGTGTAAGGGCCAAATCGGCATGTGAAATTGCTCCATTAATTGTGCACAAAATGATACAAAAGTAAGAAGTGGTATATATCGTCTTCTATCTGAGTTTTGGGTAAAAGGTGAAAATGGGCGTGGAACCTTGGTCAAGAGAGGAGCTCTTCTCCTTTCTGTTTTTCCCTTTTGTGATCATTCTACCCTAAGAGCCCATTCAGACTAGCGCGACACGACTTTGGGGGGCGACCTGTGAAGTCGCGTGCACCGCTGTGCACCGCGACTTGCAGAGACTTCACATAATGGAAGTCTATGCAAGTCGCCTCCAGGTCGCCCCAAAGTAGTACAGGACCCTTTTTCTAAGTCGGAGCGACTTGTGTCGCTTCTATTAGAACGGGTCCTGTGCTAATCAATGGACCGCGACCGAGCGCGACTTGTCAGGCTGACAAGTTGCCTGACAAGTCGCGCTAATGTGAATGGGCTCTTACTGCTTTGACTCCTCTTCTCTGGGGCCCTCCGTTTTTCCCGTTTGCACAATAAAAGATAAGAAAAACAAACGTTTTCATTATTAATTGTTTTGGTTGGAATAGTCCTCGGGGCTTTGAACTGCTTAAGGCTAAGTTCACATGTAGTTTTTGGGGAGTTTTTCTGCTCCAGGATCAGCTCAAAAAACGCCCAACAACACAAATCCTATTCATTTCAATGGCCCCTGTTCACATCTGAGCGGTTTGATGTTTTAAGCAAAACGCCCAACGCTCAAAAAAGTACATGAGCTTCTTTTTGGGCAGATTACAGGCATTTTTATTTTTTTCCATTGGTTACTAGTCAACCTAAAAACGCCTGCACAAAAACGCTTGTAAAACGCATAAATAAAACGCCTAAAAAATGCCTGTAAATAGCAACGCCAAGATGTGAACTTAGTCTTATTCACTTTTTGATTTACAGCTGTCAACTGGGCCTTGACAGTTGAACCGATCTCCTAAATAGGATTTTTGTTATATGCCTGTTGGATTATCTCTGTGAAAAGTTTAAATCAAATGCCTGTAAAATGCTTTAATCCTTGGAGCCTAAGCCTTTTTCTGACATTTGTTGCTTACAAGTTAAAATCAGTATTTTATGCTAGAAAATTACTTAGACCCCCCAAACACTATATATTTTTTTTAGCAGAGACCCTAGAGAATAAAATGGCGATCGTTGCAATATTTTATCACACGGTATTTGCACAGCGGTCTTTTAAATGCAATTTTTGGGCAAAAAATACACTTACATGAATTAAAAAATAAAAAACAATAAAGTTAGCCCAATTATTTTGTATAATGTGAAAGACGTTACACTGAGTAAATAGATACCTAACATGTCATGCTTTAAAATTGCGCACACTTGTGGAATTGTGACAAACTTCGGTACTTAAAAATCTCCATAGGCGACACTTTAAAACATGTTAACAGTTACCTGTTTAGAGTAACAGGGGAGTTCTTGTGTTAGAATTATTGCTCTTGCTCTAATGATCGCAGCAGTACCTCACATGTGTGGTTTGAATACCGTTTTCATATGCGGGTGCGACTTGCATATGCTTTCGCTTCTGCGCGCGAGCACAGAGGGACGGAGCACTTTAAAAAATATTTTCTTATTTTATTTTTACACTATTCATTTAAAAAAAAAATTTTGATCACTTTTATTGCTGTCACAAGGAATGTAAACATCCCTTGTGACAGGTTCTCTTTATGAAGGGATCTGGGGTCTAAAAGACCTCAAATCCCTCCTCTGCACTTAAAAGCATTCAAAACGCCAAGTTTGGCTGTTTTAAATGATGTAATTTTCTAAAAAAATATGGAGCCTTTAAGGCTCCAGTACCCGGAAGTGATAACATGACATCGCTTTCAGGTTCGTACATCAGAGACACGATCAGAGCTGAATACGGCTTTGTTCGGGTCCTCGACCAGCTGGCAGACGTGCCGGCTGGTCGCTTGGGTCTCCCCGTGGGACAGGAAATCCATACGAGCCGCGGAAGGGGGGGAGGGTAGGACGACAACGTCCCCTCACGCTCCTTGTAATGACAGCCGAGTGGCTGCTCAGCTGCACAGGTTGTCATTACAAAAAAGGGGACGGTAGGCTCTAAACAACCGTACCGGAGTGATGCCTCCAGCTACAGACATCACTCCGGTACTACCCCCTAAAGCCGAGGCCGCATATTTGTGTTCTGTCAGCGCTAAGGGGTAATGAACTCAATAAACATTATTGAGAACCAATATAAGAAGTGGATATAAAAGTGGGTCACAGGCCCACTTGGCAGAGCTATAGAAGCTGCTGCTGAGAGAAAACCTTTAGAAATAAGGGTCCCTGGCTCCAGGTTACAGGTGTCAGTTTCATTTATGGATACTGGTAAATCACCCCTAGAAACAGCAAGGGGGTGTAGGATGGGGTCTGTCATTGTAGAGGACTGTCATCTTTACTGTCTTTGAAAATAACATATTTCACCACTTAGCAGAAACAAACAACCAGGCCCAGGAGAGGCAAAGCCTCACATACAATGGATATAAAAATCCTTCACACTTCTAATAAAATGTCAGGTTTCTGTGATGTGAAAAAATGAGAAAAAGATAAATAATTTCAGACCTTTTTCCACCTTTACTGTGAACTTTAAAACTGTACAACTCAATTGAAAAACAAACTGAAATCTTTAAGGGGGGGGGGGTAAAAATATGCACACCCTCTTATAACTGGGAATGCAGCTGTGTTCAGAATTAAGCAATCACATTCAAACTCCTGTTAAATAGGAGTCAGTACACATCTGCCATCGTTTAAAGTGCGTCTGATTAACCCCAAATAAATTTCAGCTGTTCTAGTAGGTCTTTCCTGACATTTTCTTAGTTGCATCCTACAGCAAAAGCCATGGTCCACAGAGAGCTTCCAAAGCATCAGCAGGATCTCATTGGTAAAAATTATCAGTCAGGAGAAAGGTACAAAAGAATTTCCAAAGCATTAGATATACCATGGAACATAGTGAAGACAGTCATCATCAAGTGCAGAAAATATGGCACAACAGTGACATTACCAAGAACTGGATGTCCCTCCAAAATGATGAAAAGACAAGAAGAAAACTGGTCAGGATGGCTGCCAAGAGACCTACAGCAACATTCAAGGAGCTGCAGGAATATCTGGCAAGTACTGGCTGTGTGGTACATGTGACAACAATCTCCTGTATTCTTCATATGTCTTGGCTATGGGGTAGAGTGGCAAGACGGAAGCCTTTTCTTACCAGCGAGACTGTCCACTTGCAGGCTTGTCCCCATCCATCGGGGGCACTGTTGCGGCGAGGTCTAGTTCTGGACTATAACCTGCTCATACTTGCTGGCCAGGCTGGGAGACCTTAAGGATCTAGATTATCCAGTGCGAAACTGCAGCTGGCTGTTGCGGCTGTTGCTTGTAGTTCCTCTGGATCTTGGTCCTCAGGATCTAACTAGTTAAAAAATGAAAAATCACAAACTTTCCCTGTTACAACTAAGACGGAGGTCCTATTCCTAACACTAGGCAGAACAAAACTGATGATAGCAGAGTCTGAGAGGTTATGCCTGCAGGGACAGCCCCCATAGGCATGGTTACGTTTTTTTCCTGCCTAGTGCCTATTCCTAGAAGCATAACCCTATGAGTCATGAAGATAAGGAGCTGCGTCTGTCGATAAATGATAGAGAAATTACGGTTTCCTATCGCAAAGCGTAGAAACCTTTGATTGGCCTGGGATATAGGCACGTGAAGCTATGCATGCTTGATGACTATGGATGCTAGAAATTCCTCTCCCTGCAGGGAGGCTATGACTGAACGAATTGACTCCATACAGAAATTACGAACGGTCAGAAACTGATTTAGAGTTTTGAGATCCAATGCCAGAAAGGAAGACTGTTTTAGGGGATCTGTCGGTATACTTGACCTATAAACCGAGGATACAGGAACAACCGAAATTCCAGTTTGTACCCCTGTGAAATGGTGGAGATAACCCAGTTGTCTTGGATTCATTCCACCCAAACCTTTGAGAACTGCAGCAGCCTTCCCCCCACCCAAGAGAGTGAGGCGCCCCTCACAGAGTAGGCTTAAAGGAAGACTTGGCTGATCTCTGGGCTTTTTCTGAGACTGCCTTGAAGGCTTGGTTCCGGTACCAGATGGTTGAGGCCGTCGCCCCCATCTGGAATTAGAAGCACTGGTTGTATGAGTGCTGGGGATCTTAACAGAAGGACGCTTGCTCTTCCTTCTCACAGGTAGCAACATACTCCCCCCCCCCCCCCCCCACGAGATCTTTTGGATATATTTATCCAGATCATCACCAAAAAGACATTCTCCCTGAAAAGGGAACCCAGCCAGTAACTTTTTAGATGGCAAGTCTACAGACCAGCTTTTTAACTAAAACTTTGCGAAACAAAGTTCGAGGTGGATCTAACAGATCTTCCACAGACTCTCCTTGAGAAAGAACTGTCTTGGACACTCGCTTCATGCGGTCTTTTAAAGACTGACAAACTCCTATGGTTGCTACTGCTGGTTGTATCGCAGATCCTGCAACTGCAAAAGAGGCTTTCAATAAAGATTCCAACTTCTTATCTGCTGGATCTTTAAAAACCTTGGCATTATCCACAGGGCCGGTTAAACTTTTGTTAACCAAAGAAATGGCAGCATTTACAGTGGGTATATACCATTTTTTAGTGAACTTTTTCCTCCATAGGATACAATGGTAAAAACCTTTTAGGAGGAACAAAAAAATCCTATCAGGATGGTCCCAATCATGTATGGGAAACGTCCAAGGACTATGAGGAGGGTGCAATGAGCCTAGAGAGGAAAGGGGACTTCAGCCATCTCTAAGAGAGGAAATTTGTGTCCAGACCAGACCATTTCAGTAAGAGACTAAATCAACAATCTCTGGGTTTGAGAGGCTGACAGAGACTCCTCTGACCCTGACTCCCCAGAAGTGGAAACCTCAGCTTGATCTTCTATAGGGTCATCATCAGCTACTTCTTTCACATCCTCTGCCCAATCCCGAATTGAATTCAGGGGGTGGCTCAGGTGAGGGGGATTCATCACATTTCTTCCCTCTTTGTGATGCTGCAATCATGTCAGCAATCTTACCCTCAAGGCTGGCTAATGCCGATGCCAAATTGTCCTTAGTGACATAGGTTGTGGCAGAAACACCTGGGGTAGCTACTATGCCTGACAAGCGCAATGGCTCAGATTGGCTAGTCACCTCTGGCTGTTCAGGGATAGCAGACACAGAGGAAGCATGGCTAGGACCTTCAAGGCCTGACGGTGGCTCTTCCAACTGTGCCCCCCCCCCCAGGCCTCTTTGGGGCAGACATTGCTTTATAGCAAGACAAACTTGAGGTACTAACTTCAGTGTACCCAAGGCTTGCGCCAAACTTTTACAGCTTATCACACACAGCACTGATTATCCCAAGATACAGGACCTGTTTGTGCCAATAATCATACACCCACAGTGATTGATGCCAAAATCATTGGTTGTCATGGTGCTGGCATTGGTCCTCCTGCACCATGGAAATTAATGACGCTGTGTGGTGCCAAGCTTGAATTATATGGCAGAGGTCCTGCCGCCATTTGGAGCTCAGTTTGGCGGCATACTATTGACCAAGCCATAGATCTCTTTAACGGTAGTCGACTTCCTGTGACTGGCAGAGATAGACAGCTAGGAAGAGAGTCAAAACACTGACCACTCTTATGCCCCGTACACACGTGCAGATTATCTGAAGACTTTTGTCTTCAGATTTACCTTTTCTATGTAGTGCAAGGGCCTGCCGGATTGCATACAAATTAAAAGTGTTTAGGTTTGACCTCATATTATATGGTTTTGGTAAGTCTGCAGACAAAAGTCTTCAGATAATCTGCACGTGTGTACGGGGCATTACAACCGGAGAACCTATCACCTAACCAGAGTGTTGGACTCAGGTGGTCCGTACTGCGGTGCTGTTCCTGATCGGGGTTGCCGCCAGGTTGGACCAGCCAGAGGGGTCAGAGTGTCGCCCATTGGAACAGACTGGAGTCACACCATTTAAATGCACTGAAGGGCTTTACTGCATCTGCCTACTGGTAATCACATAGCGTGGCTTTGGCATTTGTCACGGATTGAAGAGGAAGTCACATTATTGCGGTGGATGATTTCCATTTTCTGCACCCTGCACATCTTATTTGGACTTTATCTTTCTCTTTTTTGATTTTTGAAATATTATGAACACTATGATATTTTCATACGGCCGTTGTGTTATTGCAATTTGTATCAAATTATTCACTGTTTAATTTTATTTCCTATCCACTTTCATGCATATGTTTTGATTACATATATTTCAAGTTAGCGCAGCTCTATTCTTTATATACAGATAAGGTTACAATAAGTGCATACAAACCAAGATAAGAGTTAAACAAGCATCAGTTGTAGTAACGATGACTAGTCTCAAATAACAAATAACAGAGAAACCATTGATGCTCAGAAAGGGAAAACATAAGAAAAAACAAAAAAATGGACCGTTTGAGTACCAGTAAGGGGCTGGACAAAAGAAATATGCACGCCCAAAAGAAAAATAATGCATTGGGCCCCCTAGACCATGTTGCGACTGAAAAGCGGTCCATGCATATGTAACTATGGCGGCCCCCGGACACACGAACAGGGGGTCGGACACCCCCAAGGGGAACACTCTGTGTCCGAGGCCCCAGAACGTGCGCCAGAGGGGACTAAGAGAGGACCTTGTTGGGGACAAAGTGAACAAGGGGAGCATGCGTAAGAATATGCCGGGAAGGACAGGTAAGTGGTAACTACACATGATAAACAAGGTCCTCCTGATATCATGGTACTACAGTTCTACATGGGGAGGGGGGAGAAGTAAGGGGGTAAAACAGAAGAAACGGAAAGGAACAAGAAGGGCAGCCATAAAAGGGGGAAATAGAGGGAGAGCAATGGAGAGGGATAGAAAGAATAAAAAAAGGGGGGGGGATGGTGGAAGGAACGGGAGAGCCCGTCACAGCTAGGCCCGGAGAGGTAAACGCAGCCAGTTAGCCTGATGCTCCCAACAATTTACTGTATTCGGCAGAGAATGAGAAGTGGAGCCAAGTGGCCCATGTGGTGTAAAATTTGGCAGGGGAGTCGTGGGCCTGGACGGTCAGGTCTTCTATCTCCGCTACCCTGCCCACCCTGCGAAGCCAGTCCGCAACGTTAGAAGGGCAGGGAGAGAGCCAATGACACGGAACGCTCATCCTCGCCGCATTAACTAGGTGGAGGGTCAACGGTTGCTTGTATGCTTTTTGTGGGATAGATGAGTGGTGAAGGAGGTATTGAGCCGGGGAAAAGACTGGGGAGAAGGTGGTGATTTGTCCAATACGAGAGTGGACCTCCTGCCAAAAGGGTCTTATAAGAGGTCAGTCCCACCATATGTGAAGCAAGGTGCCCGTATGTTTGTGGCACCTTCAACACATGGGGGAGGCGTCCGACGAAAACTTGTGTAGAATATCTGGGGTCCTCTACCATTTGGAAAATATTTTAAAACCACTTTCTTGCACGTACACATTCCTGGAGCCCTTGTGCATGTGCGTAAAGATCCTGTCCCAATCCTCACCACAAAGTGAAATGGAGAGGTCTTCTTCCCAGCGATCACAGAGCCGTGCGACCCTAGAAGGGAGTCTCGGCGAGAGGACGGAGTATAAGCCTGAAATTAAATGACGTTGAGGTTCCGTACGAGCGCACAGGTCCTCAAAGGGGGTGATGTCTCTGTGCCATGCATTAAGGTCATTGGTGTGCAGTAGGAAGTCACTAATTTGCAGGTAATTAAAAAAGGGGAGTTTATACTTGGGGAATCTCCGTGTCAGGTCCGAGTGTGTGAGGAGGGAGCCCTCCTTGAAGAAATGAGCCGCCCTATACGGAACGTCAGTCAAGGGTACAAGTGGATCAAGGCGTGCCAGGCCGGGAATGAAGTCCAGGCTGTAGGGCTACGGTCTTGAAGATATGCCCAATGTTTTACAAAGCAGATGAAAAATGAGTAGGGTAGCGTTCGTAAGAGGGTGTTTCGCGCAGGGCGCCGGAGTGGAATTGGGACTAGTCCAAGGTAGGAAGTGTATGGGAAAAGGAGACATAGAATCCTCAAGATTCACCCAGTCCTTCTTGAAGCGACTATTGTGCCAGTCCACGATCCTAGATAAGTGGCAAAGCCAGTAGTACCTTTGTAAATGGGGTAGGCCCAGACCCCCGGATGTCTTCGGTGCAGTTAGAAGATCCCAAGACAACCTGGGGCGCTTGGAGCGCCAAATAAAGTTGGCGCATATACATCGATAAGTGTCAGGTAAACTCCAACAGTTTGGCTAATCAGCGAATTCTCGCATTGGCGCGAATACGCATGCGCGCCCAACTCCGGGCAAGATCAACTAAGAACGTGCGTGCGCCAATGCGCACACACGCACGCAGGACGTGACGGCGATTGGCGCCAAACGGCCTATTTAAACTCAGCAATGACAGGTACTAGTTGCTGGATGATCTTCAGCTCCCTGTGTCCCTTGTGCCTTGTTTTGCCTTTATCTTGGATTTCCTGTTGCCGACCCGGATTGTTTGACCATCGACTCTTCTTGATACCTCTGGCTTTTGACCCTTTGGCTTGTCCCTGGACTTTCCCTGTTTTCTCCAGTGTCTGACCCGGCTTGGCTATTGACTCCGCTTTACCAGTCTCCTGTGGGCTATCCAACTCACCATGTTCCTGCAGCACACCTGCCTGGCTTGTCAAGTGTTCCAGATCCACCTTGGACCTATCACCCATTGGCCTCAGCCACCATCTGGCCATCCCAGCCGGCAACCCGTGCTACTTCGGGCACAGCACTCCCTGTCTCACCTCCAGGGGTGTTCTGCACCTAGCCGCAAGGGGAGCCCTCTCTACACTCCGGCTTCGGATCAGGTAAATGACAATAAGATTGAAAGAATACAATGGGGATTTTAATGGGAATCATTTGAAGGATATATAACAGCCTAGGGAGAATGTTCATTTTTATGATGGCCAGTCTGCCAAACCACGAGAAGTACCCTCATTCCTATTTAGACAAATCAGACTTGACCTCCATGAAGATGGGGGTGAAGTTCATTGCATATAGATCGGACAGCTTGGATGGAATCTGAATACCCAGATAAATAATGGCCTGGGATTCCCACCGGAAAGGGAAATTTTGTTGGCAGAAAGATTGAAGGTGTGCCGGTAGGGAAACATTCAGCGCCTCAGACTTTGAGTAATTTATTTTAAGGTTCGAAAGTGCTCGGAACATATCCAGGTCCTTCAGGAGGTTTGGCAAAGTGGTTATTGGTTGCGTGAGGAATAATAAAATATCATCAGCATAGGCCGCGAGTTTATATGACTTGGCACCTACAGTCACTCCACGAATATCTGGATTTGAGTTGAGCTTGCGAAGTAAGGGTTCCAGGGTAAGGATAAAAATGAGGGGGGATAAGGGGCAACCCTGACGCTGCCATTAGACACGGAGAAGGCATCCGACAGGTGGTCGTTGACTCGCACTCTTGCCGTGGGATCAGAGTATAGGGCCCGGACAAAGCCCAGCATCCTTCTGGAGATACCAATAGCCTCAAGGGTTGCGACCATGTAATCCCACGCTATCCTGTCGAATGCCTTCTCCGCGTCGAGCGACAGGAAAAAGCCTGGTGTGTGGGATGAGGTAAGCCAGTGATGGATGATAAGAGCCTTAATGGTGTTGTCCCTGGCATCACGACCAGGGACAAACCCCACCTGGTCTAGGGAGATGATGTCGAGGATAAGATGTAGGAACATTTGCTTTGACAACCGCTTTCTTGACAGGAGATTTCCCTCACTTTTGGAGAGTTGTCCTATCACTTCTATTACATCTGCACAACATTTCTTCTTTCCCCAGAGAATTTATATCCTCCCAGTAATGCTGTCCATTGTTTGGGATCAGCTTCTCCATCACCTGGATTTATGGTAAAAGATGCTGGAGCCAGCCATGCCACAGTAGAGCAGTAAGCATGCTTCCTGGTCAGTGCTGAGAGAAATTATAAAAATACACAACAGGGAGATCCTGCACCCCCTGCAACTCATGGTGCGGTCAGAAAAAAAGGAAACCTCTCCTCCTCTGGTGTTTTCACAGAGTAAACACTGCACTGAATTCCTGGATGGTAGGAACACAAAAAGAACTGAGGGATAAAGAGGGGCAGTAAGGAATTTGAAAGTTTCTGCTTATGTTTCCTGCCGTAGGTGAAACCAAAAATTTCTCACGTAGCTGTCCGGAAAGACTATTGGGGAAACAGTGGTGTTTAAAGAGGAGATCCAGCCACTTGTGGTAAAAATAAAAAAGTCAGCAGCTACACTTTTTGTATTAAAAAACAGCCACTCACCTGTCCCAGGATCCAGGCGGTCTCACCCACTGGCATTGGTCCCTGACGCCCGCATCTTCACTATGGGAACCCGGGTGTGACAGTTTGCGGCTTCACAGCCGGATGCCCACTGCGCATGCGCGAGTCGCGCTGCGCATCGTGAGGGGTGGATGTCTTCTAGGACCTGTCAGTGTCCTAGAAGACTGCAGGGGGGAGGAAGGAGAACTTCCGTTGCCGAGCGAAAGGAAGTGGAAAGCAGGTACCTGTCAAAATTATGTACCCGCTCCTCAAAAGTGCCAATTGTTTAAGAGGAGCGGGGAACAAGTCCTTAAAGCGGAACTTCCCCTTTTGGGTGGAGTTTCGCTTTAAATAAAGACTGTTAAACCCCCAAGGGATAAGTAGTTGGATAAAACTTGATACCTCCACATGGAAGGTGGAATAGGCTCCTACACTTATACATGGCTGATATTAAAAAACACAGAGGGATGTTATTAAAACTGAAAAAGACAGAATCTGGAGAAGCTGTGCATAGTAACCATACAATTTCTAGCGTTAACTTGTTCAGATTGAAGGTGTGCCGGTAGCACTTCCTTATTGTGGCCCTTTAACTGGGCTTTAAAGCTCAGGAGGTAGCCCAGCTTCTGTATCATGTGATTGGCTCATGATCAGTCACATGATCAGCAGCCTTTCTAGCTGGCTCCCAATTAGAAGCTGCGACAGAGACCTGTCGGACAGCTTGCTCAGTGTGCTAGCAGAGCACAGTGAGCAAGTGCTTGGCACACAACCTTATGCTGTTGTGAACATGTACAGTATATCCAGTGGCTGGGTGTTAAAACCAACTTTATTGCCTCTGCATATATGTGTTATGCAGTCGGCTAGAGGTTAAGCTTTGAAACAAGAGCTAGAAGCTTACTGGTTGCCATGCACAGCTGATTCAGATTCTGGCTGCCTCAGGGTGTTCTGTAAAAAAAGTGTTAGAGAGGAATGGGTGTCCTGCACACACAAGAAAACACAACACAGAGAAGAGAGATCCTTCACATAATAGAAAGGGTGTTACTGGTAGCAATAATATTTTTATCCAAATATAGAGCACATACCTTAGGGTTACAATGAGACGTTCTTCAGGGGATATGCTCTTTCTCATATTTGTGGTCATCCTCATTAACCTAGGACGCAGTACCTCCAAAAGAGCATCAAAGGTATCAACAGACATCCGGGTGTAGCTAAAAAACTTCTCTGGATACTTTCGAAGATCTCTGAACAAAAGGGAGAAATGCCCTATTGAAAGCCTCTGAGAGATTAGTGGATGAACCCAGAAGCGGCGTTGACGTTTTCTCTTCTGATCCAAGGCTTTCTTTCTTCTCCTTAGCAAGAGCATCATTGTAACCATCTTGCCCATATCTTCGTAAAAATCCATTTTAGGATATTGTCACTTCATTTGTCAATGCAGATAAGACTGAAGGATAACAGCTAGTGTAAACTTGTGGCAGAATGGGGTCTCCCTGGTAATAGAAGAAAAACATTTTGCAATATGTCACTTATTTGGCCAAAACCACACTCTTACACACTGCATTTCAGAGTTCCGGTCTGAACTACCGTATTTTCCGGCGTATAAGACGACCCCCCCTATTACATGATCTACAGGTAATACTTATACTTAGGTTACCTTGGAGATATTATACTCGGCGTATAAGACGACCCCCCATTTTATGGGGGATTTTTTTGAGGTTCAAAAGTAGTCTTATACGCCAGAAAATACAGTAATCTAAAATACATATTTATCATTTCAATAACAACTATTGAAAACAGTGTTTTTTATGTGGCTATCATTCTCATCAATTTCTTCTCCCCTCCAGGAACACTGTCAGATTTTGTTTAATGCTTGGTATGCTAGCTCAACAGAATTTGCCAACAGCTGTGAACCTGACTGTCTAATTATATGTAAAATGATCCCCTAAGGCTCCATTCACACTACCGCGACTTGTCAGGCGACTTGTCAGCCTGACAAGTCGCGGTCCCTCACGGTCCATGCACTGGTACAGGACCCGTTCTAATAGGAGCGACACAAGTCGCTCCGACTTAGAAAAAGGGTAATGTACTACTTTGGGGCGACCTGGAGGCGACTTGCATTGACTTCCACTATGTGAAGTCCGTGCAAGTCGCACCGAAGTCGCGGTGCACGGGACTACACAGGTCGCCACCGAAGTCGTGCCGCTTCAGTGTGAATGCGGTCTTAACCTGAACTTCAGGAAGATATTTTAAAAAAGTTAACAAAGTTGCGTATTTAGATAATTGAGGCTCTGTTCACATATATGCATTTTAGATGTGTTTTGAACCGCATCCAACTCACATAACATGTGAACCAAACCAGCTTTCTATGGAGCCAGTTCACATATATGTGGTGCAATGGCAGTGCAAATTTACTGCAAATTTTATAAGAGTCCTGTGTGTTTCCTGAGAACTGCGGTGCCATTCAGATAAGAATTACAGGTTCATTACTTTCTATGGAAACGCATCTCAATTGCACACCTTGTCAGTTTTGAACATGAATTCAGTGTGAAAAAAAAAACAGCGTGAAAAAAAAAAACAGCGTGGGGTCCCCCCCCACATCCATACCAGACAAAATTTATTCCAGACCCTTATCTGAGCATGCAGTCTGGCAGGCCAGGAAAGTGGGGGTGGGGAGGTGAGCGAGCTCTGCCACCCCCAGCCCAATCTACCTTGTCCCCATGTTGATGAAGACAAGAGCCTCTACTCCCCAACCCTGTCTGGTGGTTGTGGGGGGTCTTATCAGACTCAGGAACCCCCCTTTAACAAGGGGCCCCCATATCTCGACCCCCCCATGTAAAAAAGTAAGAGGAAAAAAAGCTCCACACCTGTAGCTAACTCCTCCCATCTACCTGCTCCGCGGTCTGACAGTTCTTAAATAGCTATGAGGCAGGGCCACTCGGCGATGGGCGAACTGGGTGGCCCTGTCCCCTTGTGATATCATCGACTGGTGCACGTTGGGTCGATGATGTCACAGGGGGCACAACATTGTTTTTGTTTTTTTTAATAGGAATGGAAGCCTTTCATGACAGTTTTGCTTACATGTTACGATGTAATCACCATGTGCGCATGTGCTGAGTGATATACCAGTACATCACTTAGCCAGGCTGCGCCGCATGTTAGCATTAAATGTACTGTTAACTAGGGATGCAACGATCCGATATTCTGATCGGATATCGGCGCCGATATGGGCATAATAGCTGGATCGAGGGATCAGTAAAATTAACAGATCCACGGGCCGATCCGTTTTTGCTCTTTACATACAGTGCCTTGTGAAAGTATTCGGCCCCCTTGAACTTTTCAAACTTTTGCCACATTTCAGGCTTCAAACATAAACATATAAAACTGTAATTTTTTGTGAAGAATCAACAACAAGTGGGACACAATCATGAAGTGGAATGAAATTTATTGGATATTTCAAACTTTTTTAACAAATAAAAAACTGAAAAATTGGGCGTGCAAAATTATTCAGCCCCTTTACTTTCAGTGCAGCAAACTCTCTCCAGAAGTTCAGTGAGGATCTCTGAATGATCCAATGTTCACCTAAATGACTAATGATGATAAATAGAATCCACCTGTGTGTAATCAAGTCTCTGTATGAATGCACCTGCACTGTGATAGTCTCAGAGGTCCGTTTAAAGCGCAGAGAGCATCATGAAGAACAAGGAACACACCAGGCAGGTCCGAGATACTGTTGTGGAGAAGTTTAAAGCCGGATTTGGATACAAAAAGATTTCCCAAGCTTTAAACATCCCAAGGAGCACTGTGCAAGTGATAATATTGAAATGGAAGGAGTATCAGACCACTGCAAATCTACGAAGACCTGGCTGTCCCTCTAAATTTTCAGCTCATACAAGGAGAAGACTGATGATCACTCTGGATGAACTGCAGAGATCTACAGCTGAGGTGGGAGACTCTGTCCATAGGATAACAATCAGTCGTATACTGCACAAATCTGGCTTTTATGGAAGAGAGGCAAGAAGAAAGCCATTTCTTAACCGCTTGCCGACCGCCGCACGACTATTTACGTCGGCAGTCAGCCCCTCACAGGCAAAGCGACGTAGGGCTACGTCGCTAGCCTGTGAGGCTCTAGGGAGCGAGCACGCGCCGCCGGAGGCGCGCTCCCACTCCCGCGTGGTCACGGACCCCCCCGCGCGTGTGCCCGGCGGACCCGATGTCCGATCGTCACGATCGTCCGTTAGAGCGGGAGAAAGGCAGGCGGCTAATGTAAACACAGCCGCCTGTCAGTCTCCCCTGTTTAAGAATGGAGATCAGACGGTTCTACTATGTAGGACCGTTGATCTCTGTTCTTACACTAGTAGCCACAGCCAATCACAGTTAGAAACACGCCCCTAGGACACACTTAACCCCTCCCTCTCCAATACAGTTAACTCCTTCACTGCCAGTGTCATTTTTACAGTAACAGTGCATATGTATAGCACTGATTACTGCAGTAATGTCACTGGTAACCCCAAAAGTGTCAAAAATGTCAGTCAAGGGTCCGATCTGTCCGCCTCAATGTCGCAGTCCTGCAAAAAAAATTGCAGATCGCCGCCATTACTCGTTAAAAAAAAAAAAACAACAAAAATGACAAAAATCATTTCCTTCGTTAGTAAACGCGATAACTTTTGCGCATACCAATCAAAATACGCTTTTTGCGATTTTTTTTACCAAACATATGTAGCATAAAACAAATTGGCCGAAAATGTTAAAAAATTTAGATTTTTACTTTTTTTTTTGGGAATTTCATATAAAAATTTTTTAAAAATATTGTTATTTTTGCAAAATTGACGCTCTTTTTTTGTTTATAGCGCATGATCAAAAAATCAAACAGGTGATCAAATACCACCAAAAGAAAGCTCTGTTTGTGGGAAAAAAAGGACGTCAAATTCGTTTAGGTACAGAGTCGCACGACCGCGCAATTGTCCGTTAAAGTCACGCAGTGCCGAATCGCAAAATAGGCCCTGGTCAGGAAGGGGGTAAAATCTTCCGGGGCTTAAGTGGTTAAAGATATCTATAAAAAGTGTTGTTTAAAGTTTGCCACAAGCCACCTGGGAGACACACCAAACATGTGGAAGAAGGTGCTCTGGTCAGATGAAACCAAAATCAAACTTTTTGGCAACAATGCAAAACGTTATGTTTGGCGTAAAAGCAACACAGCTCATTACCCTGAACACACCATCCCCACTGTCAAACATGGTGGTGGCAGCATCATGGTTTGGGCCTGCTTTTCTTCAGCAGGGACAGGGAAGATGGTTAAAATTGATGGGAAGATGGATGGAGCCAAATACAGGACCATTCTGGAAGAAAACCTGATGGAGTCTGCAAAAGACCTGAGACTGGGACAGAGATTTTTCTTCCAACAAGACAATGATCCAAAACATAAAGCAAAATCTACAATGGAATGGTTCACAAATAAACATATCCAGGTGTTAGAATGGTCAAGTCAAAGTCCAGACCTGAATCCAATCGAGAATCTGCGGAAAGAACAGAAAACTGCTGTTCACAAACGCTCTCCATCCAACCTCACTGAGCTCGAGCTGTTTTGCAAGGAGGAATGGGCAAAAATTTCAGTCTCTCGATGTGCAAAACTGATAGAGACATACCCCAAGTGACTTACAGCTGTAATCGCAGCAAAGTGTGGAAAGTGGGGTCCCCCAAGGATCTGTCCTGGGACCAATCCTGTTAAATTTATTCATAAATGATCTAGAGGAGGGGATAACCAGCACAATCTCGGTATTTGCGGATTATACTAAACTAAGAAGGCCAACATCTTCTATGCAGGATGTGGAAACCTTACAAGCAGACCTGAACCAAATAATCGGGTGGGCAACTACATGGCAGATGAGGTTTAATGTTGAAAAATGTAAAGTAATGCACTTGGGCATCAGAAACACAAAGCTACTCACTAGGGGGTTGAACCTCTGGGTGAATCTAAGGCTCCGTTCACATGTAGGCGTTGGCGTTTTTCAGGCGTTTGTTTATCGTTTTTCAGGCGTTTTACAGGCGTTTTTATAGGCGTTTTTGCAAGCGTTTTACAGGCGTTTTTTTGGGCGTTTTTAACAGGTGTTTTTGGTGACCAATGGAAAAGCAGAGTGTTTTTTTTACAACATTTGCAAAGGAACCTCCCAGGGACCTCCTCCTCTGCATTGGACCTCCCAGGGACCTCCTCTTCTGCATGATCTTTTTTTTTTATGGTTCTGGACATGCTACAGAGCTGAAACTTCACAGGTACACTTTTTAGACCCCCCAGACACTAAAATTAAAACTAAATCCAAAGAAATCTTTTTTTTTTATTTTTTTTTTATTTTTTTCAATAATTGGCTCTCTATCAAAAACGACAATTTTTAAGAACTTTTTTTTGCCTGATTCATAGTCCCTGGGGCATGATCCAGAACCCTAGGCACTTTTTAGGGGCATTTATTGGGTTTTAGGGCTTCAAAATGGTGTTTTTTGATTCCATATATATATCTACATTACGGTCACCTTGGCATAGCAGAGTCAATTTACCCTAAACTACATTACGGTCACCTTGGCATGGAAGAGTTTGGTCAGCCTGGCATAGCAGAGTCAGTTCACCTAAACTTCGTTACGGTCACCTTGGCATGGAAGAGTTTGGTCAGCCTGGCATAGCAGAGTCAGTTCACCTAAACTTCGTTACGGTCACCTTGGCATGGAAGAGTTTGGTCAGCCTGGCATAGCAGAGTCAGTTCACCTAAACTTCGTTACGGTCACCTTGGCATGGAAGAGTTTGGTCAGCCTGGCATAGTAGAGTCAGTTCACCTAAACTTCGTTACGGTCACCTTGGCATGGAAGAGTTTGGTCAGCCTGGCATAGTAGAGTCAGTTCACCTAAACTTCGTTACGGTCACCTTGGCATGGAAGAGTTTGGTCAGCCTGGCATAGCAGAGTCAGTTCACCTAAACTTCGTTACGGTCACCTTGGCATGGAAGAGTTTGGTCAGCCTGGCATAGCAGAGTCAGTTCACCTAAACTACATTACGGTCACCCTGGTGTGGCAGCAGGCTACGGTCACCTTGGTATGGCAGGGTCTGGTCACCTAAACTGCCTAACTGCTGTTCTCCATGTTTCAGGAAAATGTGCTCACAGCAGAGGCATGCCAAGGGGGTGGAGACCTGGGTGGAGAGCTGGGTGGAGAGCTGGGTGGAGAGTTGTGCTGTTTGAGCTGATCAGGAGCAACTAAACGCTTGTAAAACGCCTGTGAAACGCCAAATATCACTTTACATTGAGGTCTATGGAACAAAACGCCTGTGATCTGCCCAAAAAGAAGCTCAAGTACTTTTTTGAGCGTTGGGCGTTTTCCTTAGGACGTCAAAACGCTCAGCTGTGAACAGGGGTCATTGCAATGAATGGGATTTGTCTTGTTGGGCGTTTTGAGAGCTGATTAGTGAGCAGAAAAACGCTCCAAAAACGCTCAAAAACGCCCACATGTGAACGGAGCCTAAGATGGAAAAGGACCTGGGGGTACTAGTGGACAACAGGCTTGGCAGTGGCATGCAATGCCAAGCCGCTGCAAGCAAAGCCAACAGAATACTGGGATTTATAAAAAAGGGGATTTACTCCAGAAATAAAGAGATTATTCTCCCACTCTACAAGACTCTGGTCTAGCCACATTTGGAGTATGCCGTCCAGTTCTAGGCACTGGTCCTCAGAAAGGTTGTGCTGGAACTGGAGAGAGTCCAGAGAAGGGCAACAAAAATAATTAGGGGAATGGAGGACATCAGCTATGAGGAAAGACTGCAAGCATTGAACTTATTCTCTCTGGAGAAGAGATGCTTGAGAGGGGATATTATATCAATGTACAAATACTGTACTGGTGATGACCCTAGCATAAGGAACACATTTTTCAGAAAAAGGGAATACAATAAGACACGTGGCCACTCACTAAAACTAGAGGGAAAACAGTTTAACCCTAAAATACATAAGGGGTTCTTTACTGTCAGAGCAGTAAGGATGTGGAATTCTCTTTCACAAACATTGGTATGAGCAGGGAGCATCGATAGTTTCAAAAAACTATTAGATGGGCACCTTAAAGACCACAACATACAGGGGTATACAATGTACGGTTAACAGCAAACACACACATCATAGGTTTAACTGGATGGACTGATGTCTTTTTTCAACCTCACAAACTATGTAACTATAATAGAGAGGGTGGGTGCTGTGTGCATCAATGAACATCAGAGAAAAGGATTTTACGGTAAGAAAAAAATCTAATTTTCTCTTTCGTTCATTGACGGACACAGCTCCAGAATCTTCTTGATCATTGGAACGTCCCAAAGCAGTGTTAAAAATGAGGGGTGGAAAAAAACACAGCAGAAAAAAAAATTCCCAAAAAAGGCTAAACCTAACCAACCAGGTAACATGGAGCTCACCTGGAAAAAAAAATACACCCTCAAAGAGAACTAGACCTCTTTGCGACCTGCAAAACTTTGCGACCAAAAGCAGCATCCGCAGATGCCAGCACATCTATTTTATAAAATGTTGTGAAAGTGTGCACAGACGACCAGGTGGATGCCTTGCAAACCTGCACCACCAACGCCTGATGGCGGAAGGCCCAGGAGGCACTAAGCGCCCGTGTAGAATACGCCTTAACAGGGAAAGGAGGAGCCTGACCCTTGATTAAATAAAATAGGCCAGCACTACGGTCTGTCTGATCCATCTGGAAATGGTCACAGCAGACGCGGCCTACCCCTTGCGAGGTCCATCCATAAGAACAAAAAGTGAGTCTGATTTCCTAAATGACTCGGTTGCCGCCAAGTACACCCTGATCGCCCGAACCACATCGAGGGAATGCAGGGCAATCTCCTGAGGATGCTTAGGCTTAGGACACAAGGAGGGAAACACAATGTCTTCATTCAGATGAAAACCAGAGACAACCTTAGGAAGGAATGACTGACAAGGGCGAAGCACCATTTTATCTCTGTGAGCCACCAAATAAGGTGAACGACAAGACAAAGCAGCCAGCTCCGACACTCTGCGTGCAGAAGTAATCGCCACCAAGGAGGCTACCTTCTGGGACAATATAAGCAGAGGTATCCTGCAAATATTTTCAAAACGCGGTTTTTATAAACCGACAGTACCAAATTGAAATCCCACGGGAGACAATGGAGACCGCCAAAATTCGAGCCACCGAAAAGTCACAGGGAGAAACACCCAGAGACTCACACCAGGCAATGTACGACTTCCAGACGCAATGGTAAATCTTCCTAGGAGGTAGATTTCCCAGCTTTCAACAGCGTGGGAATCACCAAGTCAGACAACCCCCTATACTTCAGCACCTGACTTTAAACAGCCGAGCCGTTAAAGCAAGCAAATGTAAAGCAGGATGGAAGATCGGCCCTTGGGCCAATAGGTCTTCTCTGAGAGGGAGTCGCAAAGGGACATCGGCTACCAGCCGAATTAGATCCACGTACCAAGACCGGCGAGGCCAGTCTGGGGCCACTAGGATGACCGGAATCCCTTCTGCCTTGATCCTTCGCAGAAGTCTTGGCAGAAGTTTTAGAGGGGGGAAGGCGCATATCAGACGGTACTGGCCTCAAGAAGCCACCAGTGCGTCTGTAGCGTTGACTAGAGTATCCCAAGACCTTGCCACAAATCTCTGCACCTTCCTGTTGAGAGGAGAGGCCAACAGGTCCACTTTGAGAGTTCCCCAATGGAGACATAGCTGATGAAACACCTCCGGATGAAGTGACCATTTTCCCTGGTCCAAGGCCTGTCAACTGAGGTAATCCACCCCTGGAATATGTACAGCAGAGAGAGCTGGAACGAAACGTTCTGCCCACCTTAGAATGCCGGCTACTTTCCAAGCCGCTAGGACACTTTTTGTGCCCCCTTGGTGATTGACACATGCCACGGCCGTGGCATTGACCGGTTTAATCCGTACCGGACATCCCTGAAGACAAACCATCTGATCACCCGAAGTTCCAGAACATTGGAGGAGTCCAGACAACCGATCAGAGTCCAAACCCCTGAGCACATTCCTTGCCCAAGTCACCTCTCCACCCGGACAGTCTGGCATCCGTGGTGACCACTGTCTATTACAGGGGAAGGAAGGATTTTCCCTGTCAAAGAGCCAGAGAAGGAAGCCACCAGATCAAGGACCCTCTCGTACCCCGGCTCAGCAGAATCAGATTGTCTAGAGACTGAGGATTCTTGTCCCACTTGACAAGAATCTCTCTCTGCAGAGGTCTCGTTTGGACCTGTGCAAACGGAACTGCCTAAAAAGGTAGACACCATCAGGCCCAGCACACGCATGCAAGTCCTGAGAGATGACCGACTGCTGGAAAACAGAAGTCGAATGGCATCCTGCAGCTTCTGGAGCTTGTCCAGTGGAAGAAACATCCTGGCTAAGGCCGAGTCCAGTGTCAGACCCAGGTAGTCCAACTTGGTGGATGAAATCAGGGCAGACATGTGGAAATTAACATAAATTTCCAACCAAACTCCTGCAGTGTCCGCACAGTGATGTCCAGGTTGTCCTTTAGAGCAGTTGGAGACTTTGCTCCCAGAAGAATATAGTCCATAGTCCAGGTACCCCGGTATCGCAATCCCCTGCTGTCGCAACAATGCTAACACAGGAGCCAACACTTTTGTGAATACCCGAGGAGCTGAGGCGAGACCAAAGGGTAACGCCACAAATTGCCGTGGGTGAGGAGCGTTATCAAAGCGGAGGAAGCGCTGATGCCCGACATATATCAGGACATGGAGGTACGTGTCCTTGATATCAATAGAGGCTAGAAGATCCCCTTGATGAAGGGATGCCACTACTGTATGAATGGACTCCATTCGGAACTTCTGTAACCGCACAAAGCGGTTCAGGGCTTTGAGGTCCAGGACTGGACGAACTTTGCCTTCCTTCCTGGGAACTGTTAACGGGTTTGAATAAAAACCCCCCAAATATTCCAAGTGTGGAACCGGTACAATCACCCCTTGTAGTAACAAATCTTGTACTGCCCCGAAGAGACCGCGCAGGCCGTCTGGGGACGAACGCAGGTTGGAAGGAAAAAACCTCTCTGGAGGATAAGACCGAAATTCGATATTGAATCTAGATCGAATCAACTCGTGGACCCCTGTCCTGAATCAGAGAGGTCTACGGGTCCAGAAAAAAAACAAAGACATCCACCCACCCCAGATACGGGTGAGGGCACCTCTTCAGGCAGAAGAGGGCTTGTCTGCAGATCTGGAAGGGCCTGCTCTTGGCTTACCAGGCCAGGGCCTCTTGGAACCTCCGGAGACAATCCTAACAAATTTTGATCCTTTGTCTTGAGACCTGAGGGACGAAAAAGCCGCTTATGAGCAGAAATAAAAAGGACCACATCTGCAACGAGACTCCTTGCCCCTGGATGCCTGCGGGAGGAGAGTACTCTTCCATCCTGTGACTCCCTTAATGATTTCATCCAGGGAAGACCCAAACAGGTGATCCCTCACAAAGGGAAGATCCGATAAGGCCTTCCTGGAAGCTTGGTCCGCAGACCAGCATTTCAGCCATATCATGCGCTGAAGGACCACTGCTGTCACGGACTGCCTAGAGCCACATCCAGAGAGGCATCACAGATAAACTGTAACCCCTGGACGAACTGGACCGCCAGCTCCGCAATGGCAGGAGGGAAGCTGTTTCCCCTCCAGATCCTGGAGCAAAAGCTTAGCCCACTCCGTCAAGGTCTAAGACACCAAGGAAATGGTGAAGACCGGCCTGAGTACCGAACCAGCCATAGTAGACATATGCCGGATCAAGTTCTCCACTTTCCTATCAAAAGGGTCCTTAAAAGCCGGAGACTCCTCCAACGGAATTAGAGTGGATTTGTTCAGCCTGGAAACCCAAGAATCCACCACAGGTGGGACTGTCCACTTTTTTAACAGGGACTATTCAAAGGAGTACCTTCTAGCGAAACACGTAGGAACCACCACATTGCGTTTAGGGCAACCCCACTGATTTGCGACAATTTTGGCAAAATAGGCAGGAAAAGGAAAAACCTTTGCCACTTTTGAGGACTGGCGCCTCCGACGCAGTCAGATCCTTTATTTTTAAAGCTTCCCACACTGATAAAATCAGTGCATCCACCAGCATTTTTTCATGTGCAGCTGTAGTGGAAGAGGAATCATCCTCATTATCAGAGTACTCGGAATGCGTGGACGCAGATCCAACAGGATCACTCGCGTCCGCGGTGGCCAGATCAGAATCCGAACTTGAGGAGACAGGTGAAGGCGGTGGAAGCTTTTTGCTGGTCCTTTTTTGCAGGACCAAATCAACCTTGGACGCTAAGGACTCTAGAGCCGCTACCATGGCAGACAGGGTGGACTGGGACCCAGAAGGGCTGCCGCTTCTGAGAAGAGATCAGGGGCTGAAATTTGCTCCAGGGACGCCATGTTAACCAGAGACCACCTAGTCAAAAGTAGAGAAAACACTGCTGAGTGACCCACCGCCGCTGCGCTAGCGGCACTACAGGTCCCAGCACAGCTGAATCGCTGCTATAGCAGAGAAAGGGAGATCCCACAATAACTCACCAACCCATGGTCAGCACAGAGCAGAGAGCTGGATGCTGTACACCATGCGGCGATCAAAGAGAAATAGGAAGTCCAGGGTCAGCACTAGAGGTCCACCGTCACAGTCACCACCCACAAGGCTCCAAAAACATGGCTGCCACTTTAGTCAATGGGAAACCACCAAGAAAATGGCCGCTGGACTACACAGACATGGCCACCGTATATACAGCCAGCCATCCACTGCAAAATGGCGGCTCCCGGGACCCACAGGGGACACCAAGGACATCATTACAGTAAAAGGAGGGGCCTGGCCAGGGTCCCCACCAGGACAACTCCCCCTGAAAACCATGCATTTGGCTGCTGGCGGCGCGCACCTCCAGTCCCCATTGCCCGCTCGATATCCCACAGGCTACCCTGGACAGGTATGGCCACCCCCTGGGGGGGGGGGGGAGGGGGAGCTAGGTGTGGGTAGATGGAAGGTGATCCACAGAGGACCCTGATATAAAGGGGAACTTGGGGGATCCGACTGTCCAAGGGAGGGGCCCACGTCCATCCCAACAGGCCACCAGGGGAGGGGGGACATTACTGGAACCAGGTGGGCACCTCTCCATCGAAATGGGGGTGCTGCGGGCCAGGAGGCATGCTGTGGCTCAGGCCTGGACCAGGTCGTATGCACCGTCGCGAGACATTTAACTCGCAGACCAGCCCCCGTCCAGTGGGGCTATGTCACGGCCAACCTAGCACGGAGCTGAGGTCTGCAGGCGCTCACTGGCTGGACCGGGAAGACCATAAGGGTCCTTTCACAATGGCTTTTCGCCCGGCAAACTCAGTTTTGCTCAGTGGGGATCGATCCGCTGATCCCTGCTGAGCAGGCCAATGACAGGTCCGTCTCCGCTCTCTGTGCTGGGACAGACCTGTCAAATCCCCGCTCTCCTCTATGGGAGATTGGATGAAAACGGACCGCCTGTATAAACAGTATGTAGCCTCAACTACATACAGTATACAGCGCTTTGTTACGGCAGTAGGATGAGAACTTCCCAACCTGCCCCCGAAACAGAATCAAATCAGGCTGAGCGCTGTTCAGCCATTCACAGGAAGGATTGTATTCCATAACAGATTTGCAGATCATGATATCATCCGCCTGCCTCTCCACATCGGCCAATCAGAGGAAGCATTATATTCATGCATGCACTAGATTTTGTCTTAAGAGCAAATTGAAGTTCCTGTCCCGATGCTGGATCACAGCACTATACTGTATATAGCGGAAGCTCCGTACAGTTTTCTGTAATCACAGCCCCTGCATTGGACAGTGAAGGAAATAGTTTGCTTGGACCAGCTTGAACCCTGGAGTTTTTCTTTTAGGCCTAGACATTTTTACAGCTGCTGTTTTTGGCTTTAGGTGTTTTTTTTCTGCAGCCAGTAAACTCCCCAGCATGTTATCCTATGTGTCCATGCAGACATAAGCTGTTATCAGTGCTTTTTGGCAGGAATGTTTTCTAGCTGGGTTTTTTTCCAGATTCTTTTATTTTTACCCAGAACTAGTGGGTTTGAAGAGGTGTATTTCAGCTATAAAAACACTCTAACTCTGTTAAAAGCTTAAAAAATGTGGCTATTCTGCGTTTATGAGCCATAAGCTTTTGTAGGAGTATAGTTTTGCAAAACTATACACTACTGCAAAAACACTGCAAAACTCATTCAGCTACACCTTTTTACAGCTAACGATACTGGAGTTTAATATCCTCCAGTGTGCGTGAGCCCCAAGCATTGAAAATGCTTCATTGTTGCTGACCAGGTGGCAATCCTGCATGTATCAGCCCCCGTTCATACCAGAAAGCAGTGCACCTTTCCTGCACTGTGTTCCAAAAATGCGCTGCAGTGGGTGTCAATCTTAAGTGAACGACACCTCAAATGTAGGTTGCCTGCACTGGACTAAAAGATACAGACGTACCATGCGATCCAGTTGTAGTGCATTTTGAAAAGTAGTGCTTGCAGTGCATTTCGAAAAGAAATGTATGCACTACTTTTGGTGCAGTGCAGTGCGAATTGAGCCCATTCAAAATGAATGGGCTTAAATTGCACTGAATCGCATGTGAATAGCACAGGAATACCCAAACATATTCCTGTGCAATTCCTAGGGTGAACAGGTCCTCAAACAAATTGGAAACAAAATTAGATGCCAGTTAAGGGCCATGCACACTATAAGATTTTCTGAAGACTTTTTCCTTCAGATTTACCTTTTCTATGTAGTGCAAGGGCCTGCCAGATTGCATACAAATTGAAAGTGTTTAGGTTTGACCTCATATTATATGGTTTTGGTAAGTCTGAGGGCTCTTTCACATTGTCCGCCTCTGTAGGCGAATCCGTGCTGCTCAGCGGGGATCGATCCGCCGATCTCCGCTGAGCCGGCGGATGACAGCTCCGTCTCCACTTGCAGTGCGGAGAGGGAGGTGTCACAGCTCCCGCTGCTCTCTATGGGGGATCGGATGAGAGCGGATAGGCGGTCCGATCCCTGAACGGATGGAAAAATAGGGTTTCCATCCATCCAGATTTCACGGACAGGATCGGATACGGATGGCAGCGGAGGTGTCTCCGCTGACATCCGCTGCCCCATAGAGCTGCATAGAGGATGCGATCAGATCCGCCTAAAAAACTGACAGGCGGATCTGATCGGATCACCCGTGTGAAAGAGCCCTAAAGGAAACAGTCTTCAGAAAATCTTATAGTGTGTATGGCCCATTAGGCTGCTTCCTAATTTGCAGTCCATTGGACAATATTTTTGGAATATTTGCAACCTCTGTACCTGCAATCCTGGGCAGCCAACCAAGACAGTTTTGCACATATTTGAGAATTAACACTGGGGATGAGCCAGATTTTAATGAAGACGAGACAAATACTGACTCCAAACACACACAACTGAAAAGTGGCCAGAGCAGGTTTTACTCTGTAAAAGAGAACAGCTATTACCTTTTGTACCACTTCCCCCTCTCTTTTAGATTATAAACTGTATTGAACTGTATTATAACTGTTCTGCTTTCATGCTTTCCTTTATTTTTAAAGCTCTGCTGGCATTATATAAATCTTGTATAATATTTAATAATATGCACGTTCCCTTTCTTTTTAAATAGTTTAAACCCAAACAATATTTGTGCACTTGCTAAAAAATATTTGCATAACTTATTAGTGAATAAACAAAGTGACAAAAACTGAATTTTTGTAAAATCTTACCTGTAAAATTCCTTTCTCTGAGTCCTCCGACAGTCGCCGCCTCTTCATATTCGTCACATATGGGGTATTAGACTTTGCTCCGAAGGAGTAGCTAGGCAACAGAATATGTTAATAAAGCTTTTAACATATCCAACATATCCCACCCTCAAGGGGTGGTCCCCTCAGTCAATACCCTCCTACTTCCTGCAACCATATCTCAGTTTTAGTGGAATAGCAGTAGAGTATACAACCAAACCCCAAAAGAGGGGCGGGGGCGGCGACTGTCGGAGGACTCAGAGAAAGGAATTTTACAGGTAAGATTTTACAAAAATTCCGTTTTCTCTTACGTCCTCCGACAGTCGCCGCCTCTTCATATTCGTCACATATGGGGACGTCCCAAAGCAGTGCAAACATGAGGGGTGGGAAACACATCCGCGCCGAAAGGCAACGCAGTTTCCACATCAAGAAAGGAACCTTACCAAAGGAAGGAAACCAGCTGGGCAACCGCAAAAAACAAGCGCTCAACAGGAGCAACAACCCAGGAAAAGGCAAAAACCAGGGGATACAAAACTAATCCCAACAGCCAGGAGTCCCCAACAAGGGACCCTAGGGAACAGCCGCACTAAGAACCTTGCGGCCAAAGGAAGCATCCGCCGATGCCCGAACATCTACTTTGTAGAATTTTGTGAAAGTGTGCACGGTCGACCAAGTCGCCGCCTTACACACCTGGGCTACAGAAGCCCCATGACGACAGGCCCAAGACGTACTCAGAGATCTAGTAGAGTGCGCCTTCACAGGCACAGGGGGAACCTTCCCCTGCAAGGCATAGGCCTGTTCAATGGTCTGTCTGATCCATTTAGTGATGGTAGAGGCCGAAGCCGCCATGCCCTTCCGAGGACCCTCTGGAAGAACAAACAAGGAGTCCGTTTTACGAAAAGACTCAGTCGATCGAAGGTAAACCCTGATCGCCCGAACAACATCCAAAGAGTGCAATCTCACCTCCTGTGGATGTTTAGGCTTCGTGCACAACGAAGGCAAGACAATGTCCTCATTAAGATGGAATTCCGAAACACGTTTCGGAAGAAAGGAAGGATTAGGTCGCAAGACCACCTTATCCAAATGAATAACCAAGTACGGAGACTTGCAGGACAAAGCCGCCAGTTCCGACACTCTGCGAGCCGAAGTGATCGCCACCAAAAAGGCGACCTTTTTGGATAACATAGACAACGAGATCTCCCTGATCTGTTCAAAAGGAGCACGTTGTAACACAGATAGCACGAGATTCAAGTCCCAAGGGGGCAGAGGATCCCTCCTAGGAGGAACCAGATGCCGCACACCCTGAATAAAGGTGCCAACCAAAAGGTTGGATGCCACGGGACGTTGAAACAGAACGGCCAGAGCAGACACCTGACCCTTTATCGTAGCCAGCGCCAAGTGCTGATCAACACCCGCTTGAAGGAAAGACAGCACACGGGACACCGAGTACGTGCGGGGTGAAAACCCCCTGGACTCACACCAGGCAAAATAGGCCTTCCAAGTACGGTAGTAAACCTTCCCAGAGGAAGACTTCCTCGCGTTGATTAAAGTATGAACGACCTCCGGAGAGAGACCCCTCTCCTTCAGGACCTCGGTTTCAACAGCCAGGCCGTCAAAGCCAGCGACTGTAAAGCAGGATGGTATATCGGTCCTTGAGACAGTAGATCGTCTCGAAGAGGCAGACGCCACGGGGCGTCGACCGCCAGATTCACGAGGTCTGCGTACCAGGACCGGCGAGGCCAGTCCGGTGCCACAAGAATCACCGTGTTGCGTTCCGATTGAAACCTGCGAAGGAACCTGGACAGCAACTGGATCGGTGGAAACGCATACATCAGTCTGTACTGATGCCACGGGGCCACTAACGCGTCCGACGCGTCTGCCCGAGGGTCGCGCGTCCGTGCCACGAACCTCCTCACCTTGTTGTTGAGACGTGACGCGAACAGGTCCACATCTGGAAGACCCCACTTCGCGCACAACATCTGGAAGACAGCCGGGTGGAGAGACCATTCCCCCTGATCCAGGGTCTGGCGACTCAGATAGTCCGCCTGCCAGTTCTCCACCCCCGGAATGTGAACCGCCGTTATCGCCGGGACATGAGTCTCGGCCCAAGACAGAATGTCGGCCACTTCCCGAGCCGCTCGGGCACTCCTGGTGCCCCCTTGGTGGTTGATGTAGGCCACCGCCGTGGCATTGTCCGTCTGCACCCGAACCGGGCAGCCCTGCAGCCGGTCCGTCCAGCGATGAAGACAGAGACTTATCGCACGCAATTCCAGAATGTTGATCGGAAGGGAGGACTCCCCCTCCGACCAAGTTCCCTGGGCGGACAGAACGCCCAGAACACCACCCCAGCCCGACAGGCTGGCATCCGTGGTGATTACCGTCCACGAGATAGGACGAAACGACTTGCCCCCGGACACCATCGGGGACTGGAGCCACCACAGAAGGTCTTTTCTGGTGCGATGACTCAACGAGATCTGAAGATCCAGAGATTGAGGTCGCCCGTCCCACTTGGACAGGATCTCCGCTTGGAGACCCCGCGTGTGAAACTGGGCGAAGGGAATCGCCTCGAAGGCCGAGACCATCAATCCCAGACATCTCATGCACGTCCGTAGAGACGATTGCGGAACATCCCGGAGGGACCTGACTTCCTCCTGAAGAGTTCTGAGTTTGTCGTCCGGCAGGAAGACCTTCGCCTGCACCGAGTCCAAAATCATTCCCAGGTAGGGAAGACGAACAGACGGACTCAGTGCCGACTTTGGAAAATTTATCGTCCAACCAAACTCCTGCAGAGTTTGCATCGTGACAGACAGGTCCTGCTCCAGACCCTGGCTGGTCGCAGACCGAACCAGAATGTCGTCCAGATACCCCAGGACAGAAATGCCCTGGGCCCTCAATAATGCCAGAACCGGTGCAAGCACCTTGGTGAAGACCCGCGGAGCCGAGGCGAGGCCAAAAGGCAACGCCACGAACTGGTAGTGATCCTCCGCAATGGCAAATCGAAGGTACCTCTGGTGACCCTCGAAGATGGGGATGTGAAGATACGCATCCTTCAAATCGATGGAGGCCATGAATTCCCCCGGAACCAGGGCAGCCACCACCGACCGCAGGGATTCCATGCGGAACTTGCGAACCCGCACAGAGCAGTTCAGAGCCTTCAAGTCCAGAATCGGACGAACCTTGCCCTCCTTCCTGGGCACGGTGAACAGGTTTGAATAAAACCCCCGAAATCTGTCCCGATGAGGCACCGGAACCACCACTCCCTGAGCCCTCAGGTCCTGCACCGCCAGGTGTAGGTCCCGCAGGCGCTCCGGAGACAGTTGAAGATTTGAAGGAAAAAATCTGCTCTCCGGCCGAGAGAGAAACTCGATCTTGTAACCAGACCGAACGATTTCCTGAACCCATCTGTCCCGCACACGGGCCAACCAGGGCTGAAGAAAACCGAGCAAGCGTCCCCCCACCCCAAAACTGGGTGAGGGCGCCCCTTCAGGCCGAACTGTTATGGGCTGCAGGTCCGGATTGGCCGGACTTCTGCTTACCAGACCAGGGCTTCTTCTGAGAGCCTTGACCTTTGAACGGCTTGCCCTTGTAGTGCGGCCGAAAGGCACGAAAGGACCTCTGAGGGGGCCGAAAATTAGCATGCTTCTTCCCAGAAGCTCCCTTAGCCTTGGGGAAATGGGGCAAGAGAGTGCTCTTACCCCCGGTGATTCCCTTAATCAACACATCCAGGGACTCCCCAAAAAGGCGAGACCCATCATAAGGCAGATTGGCTAAGGTCTTACGCGAAGATTGGTCCACCGACCAACATTTTAACCAAACCAGGCGGCGAGACAACACCGCCACACTGTGCACCCGTGCAGCCAACGGAATCAGGTCCAGGTCCGCATCACACAGATACATGACACCCTGGTGGATCTGATCCACCATATCCAGGGTCGCCGGCGAGGCCGAGTCGGCCACCAAGACGCGCCTAAGCATCTGCGTCCAACTTGCGATCGCCTGGGCCGCCATGAGAGAAGCAAACAGAGCTTTAAGCATAGAACCCGTAACAGAATACGTATGACGGGCCAGAGACTCCAGTCTCCTATCTGTGGCATCACGGAAAATGGGTGAACCCTCTGCAGGAATCGCAGTGGCCTTGTTCAAAACCGCAATCGCATGATCCACTGGTGGAGGCACGCACCACCTTTCATCAGTGGCAGGTGAAAAAGGATAACGCAGCTTGAATCTACTTGGTACCGCAAAAGGTTTGCGCAGATCGCGCCATTGATCCTTAACAGCGCGCTGAAAATCAGCATTGCAGGGGAAAACCTGTGGCGTCCTGCGTTTCCTCTGCGTCCCATAAGCCGCCAAGGCAGCGGGGGGGACACACTTCGTCCTGCAAACGTAGCGTTTGCTTAATAGAAGCAATCAACTCATCCATGATTGCAAGCTCTTCAGGCGAGCCAGGGGGAGAATTATCAACCCCCTCAACTTCAGCCTCCACCTCAGACCCCACTAGATCAAGAGAGGAGCGGGACCCCGATAGGGAAGCCCCAGCTAGAACAGCCCCATCACCTTCACCCTCAGAATCAGAGGAGAGCACAACTCTGGGCCTTTTGGTAGATTGAGCAGCCACCAGCATTTGCACCTGAGCAGCAAGGCCAGCCACAATAGTGGCTAAATCCCCCCCTGGGGGGGAAGCAGCGGTCCCCTGGCTTTCCACCAATACTGTAGGAAATTTGCCCTCCTGAGAATCCATTGCCCCTGTAATGCCAGACAACCAAGGGTTAACTGCCCCTTTCAGCAAGCGCGGCAAGCGCAGCCCACCGCGTCACACTAAGCACAATGAGACCCCCACAGGGATATGTAAACTGAACACAGGCAATGGATAGCAAGAAACAGAAGGATAAAACCTGAGGAGACCCTCGCCGCTGCTGCTGCCTCGATCGGTGTTCCTGGGAAGAGGAAGTGATGCTGCTAGGGCGCTCTATGTAAACCTATGGAGGCTACAAGAAAATGGCCGCCATGCATGTAAAACATGCGGCCGGAGCGAGGGCAGGCAAAATGGCGTCTTTTGGCGCCGAAACCGTCGCTCCACAGTGCAGTAATGCACACATGTCTGTATGTAAAAAAACAGAACCGATCGCCGCAGCGATCGCTGTAAGTGCCCAAACATGCCATAAAACATGCCCCACAGCACACAGCTTTCCACACTGATCATGCTGACACCCATAGTGCCACACAACTCCCCCCCCCCTTGCAGCCCACAGCATGCAGCCGAGAGATAGGGAGACAAACAGTGTGCATAGAGACAGGTTACACAGTCCCAGACTGACACCCCTCCAGACAGACAGGTCCCCACATAAATACACTTACCTCACCACGGTGTGGGGGACCCGCACAGGCGAACAAGCCGCTACACATGAGGCAGGGAGAGTCGCATACAAGACGCTCCGAACGTGGGTTAAGAAACCGCACAGCGTCCAGTGAGGTAGCCACCTCACCAAGCATCCCTGCACCGAACAGGGATGGGTCGTTCACTATGCCAGGAGCGTTACCTGGCTGAACGCTCTATGGCAGACTGGGAAGCCACTGACCCACGACCTGCGACCAGGGGGATCAGCCCGAGACCCAGTCCGCATGATCCTCTTCGTCCGAAGAACTAACTAACGCTGATAAAACAACAGCTAAGTAAAGGTAGAGAGAAAAACTCAAAACAAAATATTAAAAAGAAGAAAGAGTCTGGGACATAAAGTCCCAGCACAGAGAGAGCCAGCCACTCCTGACAAGCTAGACATTAAAACTGAGATATGGTTGCAGGAAGTAGGAGGGTATTGACTGAGGGGACCACCCCTTGAGGGTGGGATATGTTGGATATGTTAAAAGCTTTATTAACATATTCTGTTGCCTAGCTACTCCTTCGGAGCAAAGTCTAATACCCCATATGTGACGAATATGAAGAGGCGGCGACTGTCGGAGGACGTAAGAGAAAATATGTTTTAAATGAATTAAAAAGACTGCTGCGGCTAAACCGCCAATCCAGGTAGGATGTGTAATAAACTACAATAAAACAGTATTCCAAAGTGTGCTGTACTTATACCAATTGATAAATTTTACAAGAAACACAGTAAAGTGCCTTAGGCTCGGTTCACACTAGGGCGACCTGTGAGGCGATCTGGTCGCCTCACAGGTCGCCTCCCATAGGGAAGCTGCGGACCCGTTCTAATAGGAGCGACACAAGTCGCTCCGACCTAGAAAAAGGGTCCGGAGCTTCTTTGGGGCGACCAGGAGGCGACCGCCATAGACTTCAATGTTATGAAGTCCGTGGCGGCCGCTCCGAGGTCGCGGCGTGCTGCTCGCACCGCGACCTCGGAGGTCGCCACCCGAAGTAGCGTCGCGGTAATGTGAACCGGCGCTTAAACATACACTGCTCAAAAAATTGAGCGGAACACTTTGAAAACACTTAAGATCTCATGGAGGAAAACACTTAAGATCTCAATGGGGAAAAATATCATGCTGGATATCTATACTGATATGGAGTGGGTAATGTGTTAGGAAGGAAAGGATGCCACATCGTTTGATGAAAATGATCAACCTACAGAGAGAGGGTTGAATTCAAAGTCACCCTGAAAATCAAAGTGAAAAAATGGTGCAGAAGGCTAATCCATTTCGCTGAAACTTCATTGCAGCAACTCAAAATGATAACTCATAGGTTGTATGTCCTCCACGTGCTTGTATGCATGCCTGACAACATCGGGGCATGCTACTAATGAGATGACAGATAGTATCCTATGCATTTCCTCACAGATCTGGACCAGGGCATCACAGAGCTCCTGAACAGACTGAGGTGCAACCTAGCAGCGTCGGATGGACCAAAACATAATGTCCCAGAGGTGTTGCACTGGATTTAGGTCAGGCAAACATGAGGGCCATTCAATTGTATCAATTCCTTCATCCTCCAGGAACTGGCTGCATACTCTCGTCACATGAGGTCGGTCATTGTCATGCACCAGGAGGAACCCAGGACCCATTCCACCAGAGTAGGGTCTGATGGGTGCAAGGATTTCCTCCTGATACCTACTGGCAGTCAGGGTGCCATTGTCTAGCCTGTAGAGGTCTACATATGAATCCTCAGACCATCACTGACCCATCGATGCTAAGAGTCGGCCGAATCGATCACAGATGACGTCATCCGGCGCTCCTTGCAGTGCTCTGCCTCTCTTGGAGAAACATTGAGGCAGAGGCTGCTTGGTGACAAAAGCCCCCTCCCCTTCCAGATGGAAACTGGAGCAGAAAGTCAGCTGATGAGCTGACAGTAAGTAGAGTGAAGGGGGAGAAGCTCGAGGAGACCCCACATCTGCAGAAGCATCACTGGATGCACCGAAAGAGAGGCAGAGACACACTAAGCATGATGGAGGGGGAATTGACTGACACTGAAAGCAAGCAAGCGAGTGCCAGTGTCACTGATCCCATCTCTCCCACCACCATCCCTCTGCTGATCCCATCTCTCCCACCACCATCCCTCTGCTGATCCCATCTCTCCCACCACCATCCCTCTGCTGATCCCATCTCTCCCACCACCATCCCTCTGCTGATCCCATCTTTCAAACCATCATCCCTCTGCTGATCCCATCTTTCAAACCATCATCCCTCTGCTGATCCCATCTTTCAAACCATCATCCCTCTGCTGATCCCATCTCTCCCACCACCATCCCTCTGCTGATCCCATCTCTCCCACCACCATCCCTCTGCTGATCCCATCTTTCAAACCATCATCCCTCTGCTGATCCCATCTTTCAAACCATCATCCCTCTGCTGATCCCATCTTTCAAACCATCATCCCTCTGCTGATCCCATCTCTCCCACCACCATCCCTCTGCTGATCCCATCTCTCCCACCACCATCCCTCTGCCTGATCCCATCTCTCTGCCTAAACCTATCCATCCACCACCACCCCTCTGCCTGATTCCATCTCTCCCACCACCATCCCTCTGCCTGATCCAATCCATCGCCACCATCCTCCTGCCTAATCCCATTCATTCACCACCATCCCTCTGCCTTATCCCATTCCTCCACAAACCATCCCCCTGGCTGATCCCATTCCTTTACCACCACCTTCCCTCTGTCATTGTCACTTATAGTTTGTGAATTTATAAAAGGAACGCATTTTAGGTCTTCGTTAAAACAATCTATTGAGCAGCCCAGAACTAGTTTGTAAGAGAGTCATTCTATTCCACATTTTCACAGCTCTTACGGCAAATAAGCCTTTCTGTTCTTCCACTAAATGTAACGAATGCCCATTTAGTTACATAGTTAGTCAGGTTGAAAAAAGACACAAGTCCATCTGGTTCAACCAAAAAAAAACAAAAAACAGTATTGAAAACCCAACCATACAATCCCATATACACAATCCTATACCCGTTGTTGATCCAGAGGAAGGCGAAAAACCCCAGCAAAGCATGATTCAATTTGCTACAGGAGGGGAAAAAAATTCCTTCCTGATCTCCCGAGAGGCAATTGGATATTCCCTGGATCAACTTTACCTAAAAAAAAATGTAATACCCATTTATATTATGTACACCCAGGAAAGAATCCAAACCTTTTTTTAAGCAATCTAGTGAGCTGGCCAGAACCACCTCTGGAGGGAGTCTATTCCACATTTTCACAGCTCTTACGGTGAAGAAACCTTTCCGTATTTGGAGACGAAATCTCTTTTCCTCTAGACATAAAGAGTGCTCCCTTGTCCTCTGTGTTGACCTTAAAGTGAACAACTCAACACCAAGTTCACCATATGTATTTATACATGTTGATCATATCCCCCCTTAATCTCTTCTCAAGAGAGAATAAATTCAGTTCCTCTAATCTTCTCATAGCTGAGCTCCTCCATGCCTCTTATCAGTTTGGTTGCCCTTCTCTGCACTTTCTCCAGTTCCCCGATATCCTTTTTATTTGTTCTCTGTAATGAACTGAAAGTGAATAACTTGTAGCCCTATTTTGGGATGGTAATGAGAATTACCCTCCCCAAATAGGACATTGAGCTAAGAGCAAATTAAAATTAAAAAAATGAAGTTCTTCTGACTGCTTGAATTTTTGGATAAAAACAGTGGGCATTAATAGTGATGCATCGCAGGATCGAATCATTGATAGGATAATCGTAATCTAATTGAATCGAATCATGAGACCAGTGAAGATGCTCACCCCTATTGGATAGGTTTTATAACAGAAATTTCAAAAAATATTGCTTAAAAAAAAAAAATCGGTCTGTTTTAGTTTATAGCGCAAAATATAAAAACGGCAGAGGTGATCAAATACCACCAAAAGAAAGCCATTTGTGGGAAAAAAAGGGACATCAACTTTATTTGGGTACAGCGTTGCTCTACCGCGCAATTGTCAGTTAAAGTACCGTAAAAAAGTAGAAGTGCCGTATTGCAAAAAAATGGCCTAGTCCTAAAGGGGGGTAAATCTGATGAGATGAAGTGGTTAAGAAAAGTAGAGCATGCTTCATTTTTTTTCACAACGCAAATGCAGGAAACGCCCTACAAACGTGCTTCAAACGCACCGTGGCCCTTAGGCTACGTTCACACGTGGGCGTTGCGGATCGCGGGCAGAATCACCTCGATTCTGCCCGCGATCTGGAAATCATTGAAAATCGCGGGATGCCTGTGCGTTGCCCGTGATTTGCAAAGGCACCCCAAACGCTGAGCGATGTTGCCGTGATATCCGCCTGCCGAATTGCGGTAACATCGCGCAAACAAAATCGCGGGACACATGACGCCCAAAAAAGGTACAAGAGCTTCTTTGGGGCGTCATGCGATTTTGTTTGCGTGATGTTACCGCGATTCGGCAGGCATAAATCGTGGCAACATCGCACAGCGTTTTTGGGTGCTATTGCAAATCACGGGCAATGCACAGGCATCCTGCGATTTGCAATGATTTCCAGATTGCGGGCAGAATCGCGGTGATTCTGCCCGTGATCTGCTACGCCCACATGTGAACGTAACCTTAACCACTTGCCGACCGCCGCACGACTATTTACATCGGCGGTCAGCCCCTCACAGGCAGAGTGACGTAGATCTACGTCGCTAGCCTGTGAGGGTCTAGGGAGCAAGCGCGCGCCCCCGGAGGCGCGCTCGCGCGTGGTCACGGACCCCCCCCGCGCGTGTGACCAGGGGACCCGATCGTCCGTTAGAGTGGGGGAAAGGCAGGCGGCTAATGTAAACAAAGCCGCCTGTCATTCTCCCCAGTGTAGAAACAGTGATCATACGGTTCTACTATGTAGGACCGTTGATCACTGTTCCTACAGCTCAAGCCACAGCCAATCACAGTTAGAATCACGCCCCTAGGGATACACATAACCCCTCCCTCTCAAAAAAAAGTTAACCCCTTCACTGCCAGTGTAATTTTACAGTAACAGTGCATATGTATAGCACTGATTACTGTAGAAATGTCACTGGTAACCCCAAAAGTGTCAAAAATGTCAGTCAAGGGTCCGATCTGTCTGCCGCAATGTCGCAGTACCGCAAAAAAAATCGCAGATCGCCGCCATTACTCGTTAAAAAAAAACAACAAAAATGACAAAAATCTTTCCCTTTGTTAGTAAACGCAATAAATTTTGCGCAAACCAATCAAAATACGCTTTTTGCGATTTTTTTTTACCAAACATATGGTTTAAAAAAAAAATTGGCCCAAAATGTTAAAAAATTTAGATTTTTACTTTTTTTTGGGGGGGAATTTTATATAAAAAAATGTGAAAAATATTGTTATTTTTGCAAAATTGACACTGTTTTTTTGTTTATAGCGCAAAAAGTAAAAATTGCACAGGTGATCAAATACCACCAAAAGAAAGCTCTGTTTGTGGGAAAAAAAGAACGTCAAATTCCTTTAGGTACAGCGTCGCGCGACCGCGCAATTGTCCGTTAAAGTCACGCAGTGCCTTATCGCAAAATAGGCCCTGGTCAGGAAGGGGGTAAAATCTTCCGGGGCTTAAGTGGTTAAGCCAAGCCCAAAAACGTATAGAAAAATGCACTGCAAACGCAGCATGTAAACATGCAGTCAAAAACGCAGAGTTGTGTGCAGTTTCTGGTGCGAATGAGCCCTAAGAAATAATGGCATGGCAAACGCGTCCTGTGTTTTGCTGCGATTCCAGTACGCTCAGGTGTGAATGGAATGAACGCGTTTTTCTAAAGCGCACACATTCCAGCATCGCACTAGTGTGGACTGGGCCTTAATATGCAGTGCACCAGAATATCTCTAAGTAAGGGCAGATAACATTGTTATCTTAATAAGCCGTCGTTCCATACTGAGAATATTTCTTTTCATAACTCCTATGCATTCCTTACAGCAGAGCTCACACTTACTATATACTTCACCTTCCCGGTGGGTAATATCGGTCCTCCCACTGACAAGTCTAAGCATCTGTATGCATACCGAGCAGGCACAGAGGGGCGGGGCTTTGCCCTACAACCCTGCCTACTCTCCACACGGAGGAGTTCTTCCTGCACTGGAGCGCGCTGCATTGTGGGTATATGCAGATTACCTGACGCTCGCCCAACCCCCGTATCCCATAGTGCTCCGCGGCTTTCAGGGTCACTGCAATGGCTGAGACCAGAGGAAGCGGAAGGGGGACAGGAAGTGGACGTTAGGTAGACCCTGTGCTACCCAGAGATTTCACGGGGTCCCTCCCCACAGAGCTAGGGGCAGTGGCGCCCCCCCCCGGATAGTATTCAGGTAGACGCTTTGTGGGAGGAAGAGGGCTCGAATACTGCTTCTGCTGACACACTGGCTGGGAACTTGTGCTGCACGGCTATCACAGCCTTCACTAACTAATCATCCTGAAATTGTAAGGCTTATTTCCCTGTGAAATCACTCTTTCTTTCTTCTTCCACCTTTCAAGGCACCATCAAGATGTCTGAGAATCAGGGAAACATCCCCATCAACAACCCCAATGGAAACCGGGTGAGGACCCCCAATCTGAACCAGAACCCCCTCATTAACGTGCGGGATCGGCTCTTCCATGCCCTCTTCTTTAAGATGGCGGTCACGTATGCGCGCCTCTTCCCTCCCTCCTTCCGTAGGATATTCGAGTTCTTTGTGCTGCTTAAGGTAACTAACTATTCTTTAAAGTTTAAAATGAATGACCGTTGGGATGCGGGTTTTCACTTCAGGAGACCTAAAAGTCTGCTCTTGTAGTGGGGCTGCACCTACACTTCAACGTTTAACTCTTCCTCTGTGTCTTAGGGAAGTTGGTAAAGCAGATTTACTTATGCCTCGTTTCCACTGAGCGGTATGGTACGCAATTTTTGCCGTTTCCATTGTCAAAAGTTGTGACTGGTACCCTAATTCCGAACCGTACCGTACCACTTTTTTGGAACCCTTTTGTTGGGGTACCAAGCACAATTGTACCATCCCAACAGGGTGGAGCTACACTCTGCAGAACGTTGATTGGTTGACTTCACCGCTTTCCGGCTACACCACGCCTATCATGTGAGGGTACTGTTGGCGGTGAAAACGCAAGCCTGATCAAGGTGTACCGTTCTGAACTATACTGAACTGTACCGAACCGCTCAGTGGAAACGAGGCATTAGACCGGTCCCTGCATTCCAGCGGGCATCAGGACTGATTCATCAGCCCTGCACTGGATGTAAGGATGCTGAGGAACAGTATTGTCTGCTGGGGGGAGTGCAGAATGGGGTAAGTTAAGGTGCTTTTCCTTTCCCTAGACATAAGTGAGCACTTAATATGAAAAATAGGAGGGTAAGTGGGACCTCAAACTCCCCAATAAAAGAGGTACTCACTAAGGGAAAGGGGAATGGAAATCGCAAGTATACTGGATTTTTGGGTACCGATAACATGGTTAATTGATATATCTTAGATGGCTTTGTTAAAAAGGTAGAGCTTTATTAAATGTAAAAAGACAAAAACAAATAATAATTTACAACATAATGACATACATCGCCTATAACTGACACAATAAGTATCCGCTAAAATGACTTGAAATATGAAGAATAGCCGGGATATCTCCACAATGTTCTCTACATGTTTCGCGTGTTACGCCGCTTCTTCAGGAGAATATAACAATAAACTTCTATTACAGTCTGGAGAATGAAAGATAATAAATCAACATCATTATCAAAGATGTATGACCAAACAATGGAAGGTCTATGTAATGTGTATAGGGGGAGAATCAACCTTACCTATGGTCACTATGGGGCACAATAATCCCAGGGGGAAGAGCAGGATCACCATATACTCTTACCGGCGGGTATGGGAGACCTTAATGTGATATATAATCTAGTGTATAAATTAGGGATATTACTCTATCAAAAATAAGTATCTCAGTGCATACACATATATATATATATATATATATATATATATATATATATATATATATATATATATATATATATATATATATACACACACACACACACACTTGTGTGTGTGTGTGTGTATATATATATATATATATATATATATATATATATATATATATATATATATATATATATATATACTTGTGTATATATATACTTGTATAGAAAACCCAGAGGGGAAGCTTAAGTGAGCACTTAACTCTTGCAGTGGGATTGATTTTTGGGTTTCCTGGAGTTGGGCTTTAAAGGCTAAGGCCACCTATTTAAACCTCTATATAGGGTGTAACATGCTACACCCCCCCCCCCCCCACGCCCCTGAGTTCCTTCCCCCCACTCCCTTCATGTGACTGCAGGCAGGGGATCCTCACTCTGTTACATATTGAAAACAGTGCAGCTCCACCATTCACTTAAATGCATCTGTGAATAAAAAAACTACAATCCCTTTCTTCCACCACAGCAGATGGCTTGTCGTTCTCACACTGATCAGCATGCTTGTAGTCCATTCACATTGCTTACTGCCTGTAACAGAAAATTCATACAGAGATACAAGCAACAGAGCTGTAGGCAGTGTGTGCAGGAGCCTGACATTGCACCTTTGATCACAGATGTAAAGCTCTGCAGGCTCATGTCAAATAAATCCCCTTTTTTTTCCCTGTAAAAATATTTATAGTTATTATTCACAAAGGTGAACTTATTATTTAACCCCTGCCACTGGGGATCCAGTCAATAAGTCTGGTAAAGTGGAACTGAATCCATTAATTTAATCCTTTACACTTGGGAAAAAAAAAAAACTTGCAACACAAAGGCATATTGAGCTAGTATACATCGGATACTAGCTACTCCATTATGAAATACTCTTAGAACGAAGCCCTGCAGCGGTGCCTGCACGCCGCTGACATGCCCAGCATCTTCCTTGGTGTTTTTTCTGGGTACGTGGGCTCCGATACTGTGATTGGGCAGGAGCCGCTGGTCACGGCACAGGCCCTGAAAAAACGGCGCTGGCGACCGTTCCTTCAGTACGCATGCGCCGATGACGTCATTGGCGCAGTATACAGTAAATATCGCCTAAACAGTTCAAGTTTAGGAGATATTTACAGTACCTATTGGTAAGCCTTATTATAGGTTTACCTATAGGTATAAACAAGGGGAATTTACTTCCTCTTTAACTGTTTCCAATACTGTTACTTTCAAGACGTGCCATGAACAATAACTGTTACAGTTACTAGTTTGCTTAAAATGTTTTGACTGCAAGTTCTGAGACATGGCAGGCAATCCTGGGGAGTTGGGGGCTTGTCACTAGCAAAATGTAGCATATGCTAGATGTGTTGGAACAAAACTATGCATTCCGCTAAAGGAGCATGGGGATGTGGGTGATCATGCTGGACACAGACAAGCAGCGTTGTCATATTCAATAGCCATTGTCTCTAAACCCAAGAACTGGGTGATCACATGACCTCTCTGATTGAAACACCAGGCTCTGCTGTGCCTGTCCAGCGCTTACATGAGCAAAAGGCTGGTGAAAGGGTGGGCACAGCTTGCTTCAGCTCTTAGCTGAGAGCCAGAGCCGGCTGTCAATCGGGCATCTGAGTGGCTCCTGACAATATGGTCGGAATCCTTCCAGAGCCTGGAGCAGTTCTATGATGTCAGCTGACAGCAGGCTGTAGCCCGCTTTCAGCTGATCCTAGGTCACAGGGGTGCAAAAGTAAGTGCAGCACTGTCACCCAGAAGAGAAGTATGGCCAAAAAATAAAACGCCAATACTTCTCTTTTAAAGACCATTTTAAGCCATGTGGAAAAATGTATATAAATTAGTACTAGGGATTGTTCAGTCCTGATATTGGTTCACACTCGTATAGCAAATATTACTGATCTGCATAGAATTCTTTAGTTCATGGTTGCTTGGGTTCCAGAATTCTGTGATTCTTTACAAATCAGACAGATCAAAATGCAAATGTTCAGGGAATCAGAAAGTAACAAATTATTAGTTCTCCAGATTTGATTATCGTTGTTAGTGTTACTAAACCCAGATTCTGCATTCACTATATCTGGTCTCCCACAGTACACAGAACATGGAAATTCAATTATTTTTGATTCTCAGCTGTATATAGCAAATAGAGCAATCTCATATCTCTGTATCTCTGTATCAGTGAGTGCTGATATTTTTTTAGGAGGAGTTTTCATTTCTCCCATGATTGTCCTATCAGGCTTCAAGACCCTCAAAGCAGAGTTCCACCCAAAAATGGAACTTCCGCTATTTTGCTTACTCCCCCCCCCCCCCCCCCCCCCCGGTGCCACATTTAGCACCTTTCAGGGGGGAGGGGGGAACTGGTACCTGCTTTTTTGACAGGTACCCCTTCCCCTCTTCCGGGACACCGTGCCGCGGCCGTTCGTCCTGGAAGTTCAGCCCCCTCCTCCTTCCCCTGCCGCTGAGCCTATAGGAATGCGCAGTAGGGACCCGGCCGTGAAGCTGCAAAGCATCACTGCCAGGTTCCCTTACCGGAAATGGCGGCGGCAGCACCCGACATCGCTGGACTCCAGGACATGTAAGTGTCCAAATATTAAAAGTCAGCAGCTACAGTATGTGTAGCTGCTGACTTTTAATTGTTGGAGTGGAAGGCGGAACTCCGCTTTAATTCTCTGTCAGAACATTTCTGGACAGTGCTGATTGGGAAAAATAATCATCCATCAATCAAGATGTGACATCCCACCGACTGTGTTCTTTTTTTAGTTACTGGGCATGGAGGAGGAGGGAAGGACTGGGCTGTCATTTAGGATCTGTATACACGCCCACATGTATGATGTTAATACCATGTGACCTGAATAGCTCCGATAAAACCAGGAAGTGTTCTCTGAGTAATAGAGACCAAACTGAGCATGTGCAACTGAACTACACTTACTGTGCTTATCTGAACTTGTTCAGAGTTAACTTGTAGAAGGGGGAGGATCTGTGCATACAGGATCACGCAGCCTTTTTACACATTGCAAAGGATTAATCACTTAAAGAGGAAGTAAACCCTCCTCTGACACTTTAACCTATAGGTGATCCTATGATAAGGCTTACCTATAGGTACTGTAAATATCTCCTAAACATGTACCGTTTAGGAGATATTTACCTTACATGCAGCCAGTGACGTCACTGGCGCATCCGCTCTGAAGGAACGGCCGCTGGTGCCGTTTCTTCAGAGACCCGTGCCGTGACCATCGCTCCCGCGCGCGTGCGTGGGAGTGACGTCCCTGCGGCTCCGGCCAATCAGATGGCCGGATGCTGCGATCCCGGAAGACGGGCGACTGGACATGTCGCCCATCATACTGGTAAGCGGGCGGCACGGCGGGGGCTCGTTCTAAAGTAAGTATTTCATAATGAGCTAGTATGTGATGCATACTAGCTCATTATGTGTTTGTCTTTCAGGTTGCAAAAAAAAAAAAAAGTTTCATGGGTTTACATCCTCTTTAAGTTCCACAGTGAGCATAACAAGCATGTTAGTCTGCATATACAGACAGATTTTACTGTTGTGGGTTTAGTAACACTTTCTGGCATGTGGTGAACTATGGCTCTATGTTGCCCACCACATTATTTTTATTTAAGCTCCTGGATATTTCTGGACTGTTGACATTTTAGGCATGTTCTCAAATTATTCTCAAAACAGACCAAGATTTGGTGTTTTCTTGGTATCTGCACAGGTAAAGTAAGCCTGCCAAGAAAAAAATTTAGTGGCTGCCATCGCTGACTTCCTCCTGAAAATGTTAGCTGTCTGGCTGTTAAAATTGCTCACTGCATTCATTTTTTTTCTGAGAATAGGACCTAAAACAAGCAGTTCAGGAATGTCAGAAGTCCTTATGTGTGCATGTCTGGGTCTCAATGAATATAATCCAAAATTGTTGGTTTATCAGCTAGGCAGCTGGCATTTTAAGAGGCAGAGGGTCAGCACTGGCAGCCTCTGTTTTTCATGACCGGTTTCATAGTTGATCCACTTTTCTAGTGTTGCTTGAAAAATATACATTTTTGGCAGGTTTTGGGGAAGGTTTGGGAAGCACAGTGTAAAGCTGGATACACAGATTAGATTTACCTTTTCTATGTAGTGCAAGGGCCTGCCTGATTGCATAAAAACTGAAAGTGTTTAGGTTTTACCTCGTATTATATGGTTTTGGTAAGTCTGAAGGAAAAAATCTAAAGAAGATTGTATAGTGTGTATGGCCCATTAGTCTTTGGCCCAGTGTCTCTCTATAGGCTTTTGTTTCCATAAGAACTGCTTCTCTCCCTATACAAGGCTGCGGAAAGGCAAAAGCATATTAAAGCAGATAAAATGTTTCTACAATGAATTATGAAGGATCCCTGAAGTGTCAAAAGCATGCTGCATTTTCAGCACAAATGTTAGTATAAGCCCTAGGTCTGGCCATAGTTGGGTAGGTGTAGCTCTGAGAATGGCAGCAGGAAAAATCTCCTCCTACTTTCTTCACTTTGTCATTGCTCTGAAGCACATTACAAATTACCTGATAATTGAAAGAAATCCTAGACCAGGGTTCCTCCTGAGGTTGCTAGGAGTTCCTTGAGCAATGCGCAATTTCTGCCTCTCCAATAAATTCCCAATGACACCATTGTTCCTTTCAGCTATCTGTAAGGGGGTAATTCTTCCCAATGATGACAAGAGTAAGGAGCATTCTTCCCACTGACTGTCACACTAATGTGTCATGAGTTGTAGATTTTACCAGGGGTTCCCTGAGACCAGAAATTGATTTCAAGGGTTTCTTTGTGTTGAGAAAGGCTGCTTTAGAGCATTGCTTGCTTTGTTTTTCTCTGTAAATAACTTGTCACCCGTATCCTGATCCTGGAGACAGTACTGGTTGTCATCACAACTGCAGAATTTGGACCACCACCTATTTTAGGCCCCTTTTTAAACTTTTGCTCAGTTAAAGTATAAGGTCGCTTTTTTTTTTTTAATTCAGCTCCTCTATGTACCAATATACCATTAGTGTACTTCTTTTACAGAAATAAAAAGCTTTCAAATGATCTTAGACCCCCTTACCTTAGTGTCCAGCTAGCTGTATAAAGAAAAAAAAAACTTCTCCATTACTTCCTGGACAGACCTTGGTACTTGACAAAGGAAAGAGCTTACAAGCTGACCTCATTAGCACACACGTGAGTGTTTTAAATCGTCATGCATAGGACAGCCCATTCACTTGAATAGGCTACCCTATGCTCAACAATCACCCCAAAGAAGCTCCAGAAGTTTTTGTAGTGTGCTGCATGTTTCTGAAATGCAAGGCAAAACATGCATTTTCTGTGCAGTTTGCCATGCATTCAGAAATGCACAGATTTGAATGGAGCCTTATTGTGCTTGTGTAAACAAACCAATTTCACTTTCAGGCTCCATTCACACCTAGTATAGTGGGAGCGCACATTTTTGAGTGCATTTTTTTTATGACACACACATAGGGTAGCCCTTTGATTTCAGTGGGCTGTGCTACATGTGGCAAAGTATAGGGTAGCCCTTTGATTTCAGTGGGCTGTGCTACATGTGGCAAAGTATAGGGTAGCCCTTTGATTTCAGTGGGCTGTGCTACATGTGGCAAAGTATAGAGTAGCCCTTTGATTTCAGTGGGCTGTGCTACATGTGGCAAAGTATAGGGTAGCCCTTTGATTTCAGTGGGCTGTGCTACATGTGGCAAAGTATAGGGAAGCCCTTTGATTTCAGTGGGCTGTGCTACATGTGGCAAAGTATAGGGTAGCCCTTTGATTTCAGTGGGCTGTGCTACATGTGGCAAAGTATAGAGTAGCCCTTTGATTTCAGTGGGCTGTGCTACATGTGGCAAAGTATAGGGTAGCCCTTTGATTTCAGTGGGCTGTGCTACATGTGGCAAAGTATAGGGAAGCCCTTTGATTTCAGTGGGCTGTGCTACATGTGGCAAAGTATAGGGTAGCCCTTTGATTTCAGTGGGCTGTGCTACATGTGGCAAAGTATAGGGTAGCCCTTAGATTTCAGTGGGCTGTGCTACATGTGGCAAAGTATAGGGTAGCCCTTTGATTTCAGTGGGCTGTGCTACATGTGGCAAAGTAGCTCATGGGACATTTTGGCGTGTTGCAGGTTTTTTACTGAGCGTGTCTATGGGAATGTTTGACTTTTCTTCCAGAAGTGCATTTGTGAGGTCAGCCACTGATGTGGACGAGGCCTGGCTATCAGTCTCAGCTTTAATTTATGCGCAGTCATGTTGGAACATGAAGAGCCATCCCTAAACTGTTCCCTCAAATTTGGGAGCATGAAATTGTCTAAAATGTCTTGATATGCTGATGCCTTAGGAGTTCCCTTCACTGGAACTAAGGGACCAAGCCCAACCCCTGAAAATAAACCCCACACAATAATACCCCCCTCCACCAAATGATTTGGACCAGTGCACAAAGCAAGGTCCATTTTAGGTATCGGTATCACCCCCTCTACCTCCCATTTGAGACTGTAGACGGGAGTGCAAGTACATGTGCAGTTGAGAGGTAATAGACTAGTGTGATAAGTCCTGGGCCCTGTGGATTCAACAAGATTCACTTCTGGCCATAATTCTACTTTGATGCAACTTTGTTTTGTGGAATGTATGATATGTATACATTTATGTAGTCCTGCATGCAAGATTTGGATATGTATAGACTTGGTATAGTGTGCCTTAGAGCATGGGTCTGCAGCCCGTTGGTGACTGGCCTATCTCATACCATGGTTGCAGCTCACCTCCTGCTGTGTGGCCATGCCTGTGTGTCCACTCCTGACTACTCTGCCCACCCAGCCGATGATGTCATACAATCCACAGGGAAAGGGGCGGGAGGAGCTGCAGATTGGAATGGAGAGCTCCTCCCTGCCCTTCTGATAGGATTTACATTGTGGGACTGGTGGGGAAGCCAGGAGAGGGCACACGGACTGATCTCAGCCTCTGCCCTGCCAAAGGTAGGAGTCCTGTGCAGGGGAGGAAGAGATTAGAATTGGGAAGTGTAATGTTAGAGAGGAGGGGGGTGGGGGGCAGACTGCAGGGGCACTGTGATGGAGGAGGCTGTGATTGCTAGGGTCACAGTAATATTAAAGGGACCGCACTGTAAAGGGGCACTGCATACATTATAGTGCCCCTATACAGTGTAGTCCTCTTTATATCACAGTACAATCCCCTTTACACCACAGCCCCCCTTTTACATTTAAGTGCCCTTCTTACAGAGCAGTCCCCTCTACATTACAGTGCCCCCTTTACAGAGGAGTCCCAATTACATTAATGTAAAGGGGCACTGTGATGTAAATGAGACCACTCTGTAAAGGGGGGGCTGTGATGTGAAAGGGAACTGAGGACACTGACTCCCTGAATAACCGCCGCCCCCCCCCCCCCCCCCCCCCATTCAACGGGCCCTGGGAAATTTGGCTGCTGTGAAACCGGTCCCTGGTGCCAAAAAGGTTGGGGACCGCTGCCTTATAGGACACGTGTGTACTTATCGTGTGGTTAACAGGGAGAGTAATATATGTTTTACTAATAGGCTGTTTGCAGCATGAGGTTTTATATATGTCTCTAATGTAAGTCATGCTTTTCACCTAGGCGCTCTTGGTTCTCTTCATCCTTGCTTACATTCACATCGCATTTTCCCGATCTCCTATTAACTGCCTGGAGCATGTACGGGATAAGTGGCCTCGAGATGGAATTCTGCGGGTGGAGATCCAGTTAAATTCAAGCCGTGCACCTATATTTCTACAGTTTTATGACAGTGACACCTTCCCTGGATTAGTGAAGGAACCCCTTGCAGAGGAAGATGTGGAAGAGGATGAGGAAGAGATGAGTATGGACATGTATCAGAATAGCTCTATTAAGGTATAAAATGAATTTTTATTTATCATCTTTACATTCAGCCACAAAACAATCTGCCGACACGCTGACTTTGTGAAAAATTCTTAGATGTAATGGCTGAATTTGTTTTCTTTTGTATGTTTTCTTTCTAATTTTATCTAGTGATTCTGCCTGTAAGTCTGTTTATTTTTCAATAGTACAAACTCTTCTGCAAATATTTTAGTTACAGGGATGTGACAAACAATATAGCACTAACTGGGGTGCTTACAAAGATCAGCTTTTATTTATATAAAACCTTTTATTCCAAAAATAAAAACTAAACTGTTTGCTTTATATTGCTTATAAAGTTTTAGCTGGAGTTTGGGTTTAATTTCTTGGTGTATCTAAATCTGATAGTCCAAGGGTCCCCAACCCATGGGCCACGGACCGGTTCCAGTCTGCGGCCTGTTGATGGCTACGCCGCACAGCGGTAGATGAGTGGTGACCACGTTCGGCACAGGGCTATCACAGACCATGGTTGTCACTCACCTCCTACTGTGCGGCCATGGCTGGGTGTCCTCTCCCGACTCCGCCCACCCAGCCAACCATGTCATCCAATCAGCAGGGCAGGGGAGCTGAAAGGACACACAAACTGATCACAGCCTCTGCACTGCCAAAGGTAAGAGTCATATGCAGGGGAGGCAGACATTCTAATTGGGAAGTGTCATGTTAGACAGGAAAGAGGTGGGGGGGGGCAAACTGCAGGGACACACTGTGATGGAGGAGGTTGTGATTGCTAGGGACACTGTAATATGAAGAGAACTTAACTGTAAAGGGGCACTGCAATCATTATAGTGCCCTTTTACAGTGCAGTCCCCTTTATATCACAGTGCCCACTTTACAGTACAACCCCCCCTTTACATTACAGTGCCCCCCTCCAGAGCAGTCCCCTTTACATTACAGTGCTCCCTTTACAGAGCAGTACTTCTTACATTAATTTAAAGGGGCACTGTGATGTGAAGGGAACTAAGGACACTGATATAAAGGGTGGGCTGAGAACAGACTCCGTGAATAACCCCAACCCCCCCCCCCCCCCCTTCTGGTCCCTGCAGAAATTGGCTGCCTTGAAACCTGTCCCTGGTGCCAAAAATATAAGGACCGCTTTGCTAGTCCATCCAACCCTCCCTTCCCTGTAGACAGAAGATACTGCTATCCAAATGTGCCCCCGTGTTCCTTCATCCACAGTGGGGGCACGCTTAAGAAGATTTGTTACTGGGCAGATCACCAGGTGAAAACAAGGGGGGGGGGGAACTAATGCAGCCACCACATCTAAGGATTGGTAAGCTGCAATATATTACATTTTTGGCTCTAATACTGCTTTTAATATGTTACAGGTTGGTAGCAGGTGTTATATGGTGCCTAATATGGTGCAGCTGAAGGCATCACCCCAGGACAACCACTTCAAGCCGACGTACAGGAACGTCCGTTTGCGGGAAGTGGTTACCTGACAACTACGCAGTTGTACGATGCTGTACCTAAAAAAAAAAAAAAAAATACAGCTTTCTTTTGGTGGCATTTGAGGTTTTTATTTTATGTGCTATAAACGAAAAAGATAATTTTGAAAAAAAAAATGTTTTTCACTTATTGCTATAAAACATATCCAATATAAAAAAAAAAAAAAGTAAAACAATCTAATCTCTTCAATTTTGGCCAATATTTATTCTGCTACATATTTTTGAGCGTATATTGATTGGTTTGTGCAAATGTTATAGCATCTACAAACTTTGGGATATTTTTATTGAATTTTTATTTATTTTTTTACTAGTAATGGCAGTGGTCAGCGACTTTATAGCAGGACTGTGATATTGCGGTGGACAGTCGGGACACTGACACTTTTTTTTTTTTTTTTTTTCAAAAAATATGCACTTTTACTGTACTAATGACACTGGCTGGGAAGGGGTTAACAAAGGGTTAACTGTGTTCCTAGCAGGTGTTTTACTAAACTGTAGGCGGTGCTTGTACTACGGGAAGGTATAAATCGGTGTCCCTGCTTTGCAGGAACACAGGATCAATGCCTTCCCTACTGACAGAACGGCAATCTGCCTTGTTTACATAGGCAGATTGACGTTCTGCCTGCCTAAGGAACAATCAGCGGGTGATGGCGGACATAAAGTCCACGGTACCCGGTGATCGTCTCCCACTTTGAATAATCAGAGCGGACCAGGGGCGGCGACACACCTACGTCCCCCCCCAACCCAGAAATGCTCAATCACCTGCTAAGTAGGCGATCCAGCTCAGGAGAGCCGCCTTGCTGCCGTATATGTACAGTATACGGTCAGCAAGTGGTTAACATATAGTTCAAAGAACTTCTGCACCTATGTAAAAAAAAAAAAAAAAAAATACACACTTATCTTCCAATATATATATATATATATATATATATAAAGCTGCCAGTACGAAGTAAGCTTGCCATTGAATGCAGGTATCGGTTATAGTGCAGTGCTTCTTTCACATTTACTGAAGTTTATACTAAATAGCACATCAACATGTATTAAATATAAGTGCAAAATTGAAATTCAGTTTAGATTGGTGCCTGTATAACTGTCAATAGTAATAACCATTTCCTGTGATTCCCACCTCTACTTGCTGTAGCTAAAGTGTTCCACTGTACCCTGAAATATATAAATGTATGTAACTGGTTCACTCATCCCTTGTAAGTTCAGATTGGGCTGAAAAGCCTAATGCTTAGTACACACAAATGAGAGAATTGGACCAAAAAAACGCATTCGGAATGATTGTCCGATAATCTATTTGTTAGTACAGCGCTGTTGAGAGCCCATTACGACAGTTCATGTAAAAATCTCCGAAGGGACAAGCATGAAAATGTTTCTCGGAAATAACATAACTAACAATTTTTGTGTAGTTAGTATTTGTACTCGGAAACAAAAGAATACATTACAATACAATTCCATACATTATATCACTTCCAAAGTTGTATTTTAATGAGAATTTTTATAACTTTAGTAACCCATTTGTTTTTGAAAAAAAAAAAGACAATCCATTCGTGCAATAGTCTCGTCGTTTGTACTAGGCTTAAAATGATTGTAAAGTCTTGTTTTTTTTTTTTTTTTTTATTTGGTAATAACAAACATGTTATATATACTTGCCTCCTTTTGTGCAGTGGTTTTGTACAGGGCAACCCGGATCTTCCTCTTCTCTGGTCCCTCTTTGCTGATCCTGGCCCCTCCCTTCATTCGAGTGTCCCCACAGCAAGCAGCTTGCTATGGGGGCACCTGAGTCAAGCTGCAGCTCCGTGTGTCCATGCAGACGGGGAGCTGCCGTTCGGCCCCGCCCCCTTCTCTCTCCTGGCTGGCTGGCTGACTGACTGACAGCTGCAAGAGCCAATAGCGCAGTCTCAGCCAATCAGGAGGATGAGTCCCATACGGCCGTGGGACTCGTGGACATCGCTGCACTGAGATGGGGGTCAGGTTAGTAAGAGGGGGTGGTGGGGAGGCTGCTTTACCCAGAAGGCTTTTTATTTTAATGCAAAGAATGCATTAAGATAAAAAACCTTCTGCCTTTACAACTCCTTTTGAAGTGATTGTTTGTTTTTTGTTTTTTTTAAACAAGACTTTACAAACATGTTATACTTGCCTCCTATGTGCAGTTGGTTTTGCACAGAGCAGCCTAGATAATCCTCTTCTCGGGTCCCTCTTCGGCTCTTCTGGCCCCTCCCTCCTGTCAAGTGCCCCGCCCTCTCTCTCTCCGGATTGTCTGACTGACTTTGACAACTGAGGGAGCCAGTGGTGCCACGGCTGTGTCTCAGCCAATCAGGAGGGAGAGTCCCAAACAGCCGAGGGAGTGCTGGGGAGCTGCTACACACATAGAATACATTAAGATAAAAAACCTTCTGCCTTTACAACTCCTTTTTAAGAATGGATATACACTATATTGTCAAAAGTATTGGGATGCCTGCCTTTACACGCAAAAAAACTTTAATGGCATCCATGTCTTAGTCCGTAGGGTTCGCTATTGAGTTGGCCCTCCCTTTACAGCTATACCAGCTTCAACTCTTCTGGGAAGGCTGTCCACGGATGACCTGGCTTGCAGTCTCCGCTCCAATTCATCTCAAAGGTGTCCTATGGAATTGAGGTCAGGACTCCTATGGGGTTCAGGTTAGTCAAGTTCCTCACCCCAAACTTGCTCATACATATCTTTATGGACCTTGCTTGAATTAGAGCAGAGACTGCGAGCCAGGCCTTCTCGTTCAACATCAGTGCCTGACCTCACCTGCGCTTCTGGAAGAATGGTCAAACATTCCCATAGACACACTCCTAAACATTGTGGACAGCCTTCCCAGAAGAGTTGAAGCTGTTAGCCACAAAGGGTGGGCCAACTCAATATTGAACCCTACGGACTAAAACTGGGATATCATTAAAGTTCATGTGCGTGTAAAGGCAGGCGTCCCAGTACTTTTGACAATATAGTGTATGTAGATATATATGTGTGTCACCAGATCTGTTAACAATGAGTCATCTCACACTTCAGAACTTGGTGTGCATTGGTACTTGGAGAGTCTGTAATATTATGAAGAGCTCTGTTCAAGATAGGAAATATGCAGGGCACAATGTAGTCCAGATGTGCTATTCCCTAAACCAGGGTTTCTCAACTAGGGTTCCTCCTGAGGTTGCTAGGGGTTCCTTTGAGAAATGGGCAATTTTCTACCTTTTAAGATAAGTTCCCAATGACACCATTGTTCCTTTTAGCTATTTGTAAGCGGGTAATTCTTCCCAATGATGACAAGAGTAAGGAGCATTCTTTCCACTGGCTGTCACACTAATGTGTCATGAGTTGTAGATTTTTCATTTTTAGCAGGGGTTCCCCGAGACCAGAAATTTATTTCAAGGGTTCCTCTGTGTTGAAAAGATAGAGAAAGGTTGCCCTAAACAAATAAAAACTAGTTCTGTTGAGAGTTTGCCTTGGCTTGTTTCACTTTCTTAAAGCGGTAGTAAAAAAACGAAAAAAAAAAACCCTGCAAGACAAAGGCATAATGAGCTAGTATGCATCGCATACTAGCTCATTATGAAATACTTACCTTAAAACGAAGCCCCGACACGGACCCCCGGACACCGCTGTGGGAGCGGACATGATCCCTCGGCGTCTCTTCCGGGTTCGGCTGTGAGTGGCCGGAGCCGCGATGACGTCACCCCACGCATGTGCGCAGGGTTTTAACTTTCCGGCAAGGAACTCTGAAGGTCCGCCGGACCTTCAAAGCGAATGCGCCGCTAGCGTCAGCATGCAGTGCAAATATCTCCTAAACCGTGCAGGTTTAGGAGATATTAATTGTACCTACAGGTAAGCCTTATTATAGGCTTACCTGTAGGTAAAAGTCAAAAAAATCGGTATACTACCGCTTTAATTCTCCCCTGCTTTCTTCTGATACCAAAATAAACTTTATTGCAACAAAGTTAGACATTATAGTTGTGGAGGTAGATACAAAGTAGTTGAGAACGTGTGTGTGTGTGTGTGTGTTTAGCGGAGGTTTTCGGAATGTCTGGGGATTTTAAAAATGAAATTGGATTGCCTGTGATCAGCACAGGGACAATCAGCACTGCCGAGCAGGGGTCTTCAAACTATGGCCCTCCAGTTGTTCAGGAACTACATATTCCCATCATGCCTAGTCATGTGTGAGTGTCAGTTTTACAATGCCTCATGGGATGTGTAGTTCCGCAACAGCTGCAGCGCCGTAGTTTGAGGATCCCTGGTCCAGACAGAGGGTCAGAGGAAAATGAAAACTCCTCCTACAAGCTTTAACCAGACACTGATACATAGGACTGCTATATACTGCTGATGAGAAAAGGTATTTAGCAGTTTATATTTACAAAAATATTTGCATTTCCTTGTTCTGTGTACTTTGGGAGACCTGATATAGTGAATGCTGGTTCTGGGTTTGGTAACACTTAGGCTGGGTTCACACTGTCGCACAGAGCGGCTCCACGCAACTTTCAGGTTCAACGTTTCGGGTCTGATTTTCAGTCCGAATATTTGGCTGAATTCGAACCTGAAATGGACCAGAAGGCGTACAGGACTCCTGTGCAATTTGCACTAGAGCCGCTCCGGAGATATGTGAACCGGCTTCATAGAGAGCCGGTCACAAACTCCTGATATGCAAATTGGATGCGGGTAAATTCAAATCGCAATGGTGTGGACCCAGCCTTAATGTTGTTTTTTTTTTTTTTTGCTAGACATTTTTTTAGAACTTCCAAACTTTTAGTTTTTTTTTGGGTGGGTTTTGCAATTTTTTTTTCTCACCCGATATTTGCGCAGCGGTTTTGCAAACGCAGTTTTTTGGGAAAAAAAAATACACTTTTTAAAATTTTAATAAAAAACACAATAAATAACCTAGCTTCTTGGTAAAATATAAAAGATGTTGCACCAAGCAAATAAGTACCAAACATGTCCCGTTTTTAAAAATGCACACGCCCGTGCAATGACAGCAAATGGTGTAAATTCTACTATCCATAGGTGATGCTTTAAAAGCCTTTATAGGTTACCACTTAAAGTAAACAGGAGGTCTGGTGCTAGAATACTGCCCAATAACTGACGTTTGCAGTGATACCTCACATTTGTGGGACGAATGCTGTATGTGTGTGTGACTGACGTGTGCATTTGCAACAATATTTGCAATATTACCAACAAAAATAAAAATATACACTGCTAAAAAAAATGAAAGGAACAATTTTTAATCAGAGTATGCATCAAGTCAAATAAACTCCTGGGATATGGATCTGGTCAGTTAAGTAGCAGAGGGGGTTGTTAATCAGTTTCAGCTGATTTGGTGTTAATAAAATTAACAGGTGCACTAGTTGGGCAACAATGAGACAACCTCCAAAACAGGAATGATTTTACAGGTGGAGGCAACTGAAATTTTTTTTCTCTACTTTTCTGACTTGTTTTGCACTTGGCTAGGGTCAGTGTCACTACTTGGTAGTACAGTGGGGATCGAAAGTTTGGGCACCCCAGGTAAAAATTTGTATTAATGTGCATAAAGAAGGCAAGGAAAGATGGAAAAATCAAATTACAGATTAGACGTTCTTATAATATGTCAACAAAAGTTAGATTTTGTTTCCATCATTGACACTTCCAAAATTACAGAAAACAAAAAAATGGCGTCTGCAAAAGTTTGGGCACCCTGCAGAATTTATAGCATGCACTGCCCCCTTTGCAAGGCTGAGACCTGCCAGTGTCATGGATTGTTCTCAATCATTGTCTGGGAAGACCATGTGATGTCAATCTCAAAGGTTTTAAATGCCCAGACTCATCTGACCTTGCCCCAACAATCGGCACCATGGGATCTTCTAAGCAGTTGTCTAGAAAACTGAAACTGAAAATAGTTGACACTCACAAAGCTGGAGAAGGTTATAAGAAGATAGCAAAGCGTTTTTCAGATGTCAATATCCTCTGTTCGGAATGTAATTAAGAAATGGCAGTCATCAGGAACAGTGGAAGTTAAAGCAAGATCTGGAAGACCAAGAAAAATATCAGACAGAACAGCTCGCAGGATTGTGAGAAAAACAATTCAAAACCCACGTTTGACTGCACGATCCCTCCAGAAAGATCTGGCAGACACTGGAGTTGTGGTACACTATTCCACTATAAAGAGATACTTGTACAAATATGGTCTTCATGAAAGAGTCATCGGAAGAAAACCTCTTCTACCTCCTCACCACAAAAATTAGCGTTTGAACTTTGCAAATGAACATATAGACAAGCCTGATGCATTTTAGAAACAAGTTCTGTGGACCGATGAGGTTAAAATTGTTATTTTTGGCCGGAATGAACAAAGGTACGTTTGGAGAAGAAGGGGCACAGAATTTAATGAAAAGAACCTCTGTCCAACTGTTAAGCATGGGGGTGGATCAATCATGCTTTGGGGTTGTATTGCAGACAGTGGCACAGGGAACATCTCACGAGTAGAAGGAAAAATGGATTCAATAAAATTTCAGTTTTGGATGGTAACTTGATGCCATCTGTGAAAAAGCGGAAGTTAAAGAGAGGATGGCTTCTACAAATGGATAATGGTCCTAAACACACCTCGAAATCCACGGGGGATTACATCAAGAGGCATAAACTGAAGGTTTTGCCATGGCCTTCACAATCTCCTGACCTCAACATAATGGAAAATCTATGGATAGACCTTAAAAGAGCAGTGCGTGACAGACAGCCCAGAAATCTCAAAGAACTGGAAGACTTGTAAGGGAGAATGGGCAAAGATACCTCAAACGAGAATTGAAAGACTCTTGGCTGGCTACAAAAAGCGTTTACAAGCTGTGATACTTGCCAAAGGGGGCAGTACAAGATATTAACTCTGCAGGGTGCCCAAACTTTTGCAGAAGCCATTTTTTTGTTTTCTGTTATTTTGAAAGTGTAAATGATGGAAATAAAATCTAACATTTGTTGACATATTATAATAATGTCTTATTATAATAATGTCTAATCTCTAATTTGATGCCTTTTGGAGATTTTTCCATCTTTCCTTGGCTTCTTTATGCACATTTAATACAAATTTTTACCTGGGGTGCCCAAACTTTAGATCCCCACTGTATGAGGCGATACCTGGACCCTATAGAGGTTGCACAGTCAATCTTACTACTCCAGGAAGGCACATCAATACATGCCATTGCCATAAGGTTTACTGTGTCTTCCAGCACTGTCTCTAGAGCATGCAGGAGATTCCAGGAGACAGGCAGTTACTCTGACAGTGGTCCTCAACCCTGGCCTACAGGGCCCACTAACAGGCCAGATTTGCAAGATAACTGAAATACATCCCAGGTGATATCATTTGCTGCTCAGTGATTGCAGTACTCTAGTCTGCATCTCCCCAAGGTAATACCTAAAATCTGGCCTGTCAGTGGGCCCTGTAGGCCAGGGTTGAGGACCACTGCTCTAAGAGAGCTGGACATTCATTAGCAGGACCGGTATCTGCTCCTTTGGGCAAGGAGGAACACGATGAGCAATGTCAGAGCCCTACAAAATTGCCTCCAGCAGACCACTGGTGTGAATGTCTCTGACCAAACAATCAGAAACAGACTTCATGAGGGTGGCCAGAGGGCCCGATGTCCTCTATTGGCAGGTCCGCCACTGGTGCCCTGTGCTTTTGACAGTTGAGAGCAGGTTCACCCTGAGCACATGTGACAGACATGAAAGGGTCTGGAGAAGCCGTGGGGAATGTTATGCTGCCTGTAATATAGTTTAGCATGACCGGTTTGGTGGGGAGACATTGATGGTCTGAGGAGGAATATCAATTGAGGGACGCACAGACCTCTACAGTCTAGACCAGGCATGTCCAACCTGCGGCACGGGGGCCACATGCGGCTCGGAACCGCAGGCAATGCGGCCCATTGCCCCCTGACAATGTGTTTATTTTTTTGCTGGGGAGGAAGGAAGTTGAGTCGGGGGCACGGCCTCAGCGGCTTCCAACTAACTGTAGGCAGAGGCTGCCTCGGAGGGGATCATCCACTAGTTGTGTTAAATTAGTGCTGGGGGGGGCACAGCAGCGCGGGAAGGGCGCAGCAACATTTTATTACTTGTATACCTTAACTATAGTACATATTTTATATGCGGCCTGAGAAAATGTCTCTACACTCAATGTGGCCCAGAGAAGCCAGAAGGTTGGACACCCATGGTCTAGACCAGTGGTTCTCAATTCCGGTCCTCGGGACCCACTAACAGGCCAGATTTTAAGTATTACCTTGGGGGATGCAGACTAGAATACTGCAATCACTGAGCAGCAAATTAGATCACCTGTGATGTAATTTAGTTATCTTGCAAACCTGGCCTGTTGGTGGGTCCCGAGGACCGGAGTTGGGAACCACTGGTCTAGACAATGGCACTTTGACTGCCATTAGGTATCAGGATGAAATCCTTGGACCCATTGTCAGACCCTATGCTGGTGCAGTGGTAACTTGGTCCCTCCCGGTGCATTACAATGCCCATCCTCATGTGGCGAGAGTATGCAGCCAGTTCCTCGAGGATAAAGGAATTGATACCATTGACTGACCTAAATCCAATAAAACACCTCTGAGACATTGTTTCGGTCCATCGGACGCCATCAGGTTGCACCTGAGTCTGTTTAGGAGCTTAGAGATGCCCTGGTTCACATCTGGGAGAAAATACCCCAGGACACCATCCGTCATCTCATTAAGAGCATGTCCAGACATTGTCAGGCATGCATACAAGCACGTAGGGGGCCATACAAACAGCACCATTTTTGAGTTGCTGCAATGAAGTTTCAGCAAAATGGACTAGCCTGCTGCATCTTTTAGTCACTTTGATTTTCGGGCCATCTTTGAATTCAGACTTCTGTAGGTTGATGATTTTCATTTCCATCAAACAATGTGGCATCCTTTCATTCCTAACACATTACCCACTCCATATCAGTATAGATATCCAGCGTGATATTTTTCCGCATTGAGATCTGATGTGTTTTTCAAAGTGTTCCTTTTAATATATATATACCGTATTCGCATCCGGAAAGTATTCACAGCACTTAACTTTTTCCACATTTTGTTATGTTACAGCCTTATTCCAAAATGTATTAAATGTAATTCTTTTCCTTTAAAACTCTACAAACAATACCCCATAATGACAATGTGAAAGAAGTTTCTTTGAAATCTCTGCCAATTTATTCATTATTAAAAATAAAAAACAAAAGATCCCATATACATAAGTATTCACAGCTTTTGCCATGACACTCAAAATTGAGCTCAGGTGCATTCTGCTTCCACTGATCATTCTTGAGATGTTTCTCCATTGAATTGAGTCCACTTGTGGTAAATTCAGTTGATTGGACATGATTTGGAAAGGCACACACCTGTCTATATAAGGTCCTAAAGTTGGTGCATGTCACAGCACAAACCAAGCCAAAGTCCAAGGAATTGTCTTTAGACCTCTGGGACAGGATTGTATCAAGGCAAAGACCTGGGCAATGGTACAAAAAATCTCTGCAACATTGAAGGTCCCAATTAGCACAGTGGCCTCCATAATCCATCAATGGAAAACGTTTGGAACCACCAGGACTCTTCCTATAGCAGGCCGCACAGCCAAACCGAGCGATTGGGGGAGAAGGGCCTTAGTCATAGAGGTGACCAACAACCTGATGGCCACTCTGACAGAGCTCCAGAGTTTCTCTGTGGAGAGAGGAGAACCTTCCAGAAGAACCATCTCTGCAGCACTCCACCAATCAGGCCTGTATGGTAGAGTGGCCAGACGGAAGCCACTCCTCGGTAAAATGCACATGACAGCCCACCTGGAGTTTGCCAAAAGGCACCTGAAGAACTATTTGACCATAATAAAATTAAAATACTCTGGTTTGATGAAACAAAGAGGTGTCTGGAGGAAACCAGGCACCACTCGTCGCCTGGCCAACACCATCCCTATAGTGAAGCCCGGTGGTGGCAGAATCCCTACTGTAGGGATATTTTTCAGTGGCAGGAACTGGGAGACTATTCAGGATCATGGGAAAGATGAATGCAGCAATGTACAGAGACATATTTTTATAAAAACCTGCTAAAGCACGCTCTGGACCTCAGACTGTGGCGAAGATTCAACTTCCAACAGGACAACTACCCTAAGCACACAGCCAAGATAACAAATGAGTGGCTACAGGACAACTCTGTGAATGTCCTTGTGGCCCAGCCAGACCCTAGACTTGAACCTGATTGAACATCTTTGGAAAGATCTGAAAACGGCTGTGCACCGACGCTCCCCATCCAACCTGATGGGAGGTCCTTCAAAGAAGAATGGGAGAAACTGCCCAAAAATAGGTGTGCCAAGCTTGTAGCATACCCAAAAAGACTTGAAGCTGTAATTGGTGCCAAAGGTGGTTCAATAAAGTATTGAGCAAAGGCTGTCAATACTTATTTTGCATGCGATTTGTTTTTCATTTTTTATTTTTTAATAAATTTGCAAAGATTTCAAACTTCTTTCATATTGTCATTATGGAGTATTGTTTGTAGAATTCCGAGGAAAATAATGAATTCCATTTTGGAATAAGGCTATGGAAAAAGTGAGGAGATGTGAATACTTTCTGGATGATATATATATATATATATATATATAATATTGTGTGTGTGTGTGTGTGTGTGTGCAAATGTGATGTGTGTGTGTGTGTGTGTGTGTGTATATATTAGGGCTGCAACTAACGATTTAATTTGTCTGTCGACTAATCTATCGATTATTTTTACGATTAGTCGACTAATCTAACGATTATTTAAATTTTTTGTTTTTTTTGCTTAATTTAGTGTTTTTTTGATTAGCTAATTAATCCTGTAATTAATACAGACCCCCTCAGTAAGCCCCCCTCCCAGTACAGACCCCCACAGTAAGCCCTCCCACCCAGTACAGACCACTTAGTAAGCCCCCCTCCCAGTACAGACCCCTCAGTAAGCCCTCCCATCTAGTACAGACCACTTTCTAAACCCCCCTCCCAGTACAGACCCCTCAGTAAGCCCTCCCACCCAGTACAGACCACTTAGTAAGCCCCCCTCCCAGTACAGACCCCTCAGTAAGCCCTCCCATCTAATACAGACCACTTACTAAGCCCCCCCCCCTCCCAGTACAGACCCCTCAGTAAGCCCTCCCACCTAGTACAGACCACTTTCTAAACCCCCCTCCCAGTACAGACCCCTCAGTAAGCCCTCCCACCCAGTACAGACCACTTAGTAAGCCCCCCTCCCAGTGCAGACCCCTCAGTAAGCCCTCCCACCTAGTACAGTATGTACTGGGTGGGAGGGCTTACTGAGGGGTCTGTACTGGGAGGGGGGGGGCTTACTAAGTGGTCTGTACTGGGTGGGAGGGCTTACTGAGGGGTCTGCACTGGAAGGGGGGCTTACTAAGTGGTCTGTACTGTACAGACCACTTAGTTAGCCTCCCTCCCAGTACACTAGTACAGACCCCTCAGTAAGCCCTCCAACCTAATACAGACCCCTTAGTAAGCCCCCCCTCCCAGTGCAGACCCCTCAGTAAGCCCTCCCACCTAGTACAGACTGTACTAGGTGGGAGGGCTTACTGAAGGGTCTGCACTGGGAGGGGGGCTTACTAAGGGGTCTGTACTGGGTGGGAGGGCTTACTGGGGGGTCTGTACTGGGAGGGGGGCTTACTAAGTGGTCTGTACTGGGTGGGAGGGCTTACTGGGGGGTCTGTACTGGGAGGGGGGCTTACTAAGTGGTCTGGTTACAAGCCGGTGTAGCGCCGCAAATGTGACATGTCTAAGTAGCTGGGTGATCGGGGGAGGATGGCGAATGTGTGTTGCGGCAGAAGCTGTGGCAGTACAAGGGAGTACAGGGGTGCTGGAGACGGTCAGCGCTCACCTCTCGTCTCCGACGGAGCCCGGCGGGGGAATTTCACCCGGCCGGCAATGCTTCAAGCGGCGCGGCGGCCGGCCAGGGGCGTGTGACGTCATGCGTTGACGCGTCGACGCATTTTCCGCACGTCGACGTTTTTTTTTTTTTTTTTTTTTTTTTGTCGACGAGTCGTGGCAGCCCTAATATATATATATATATATATATAATGTGTGTGTGTATATATTGGAGGGAGAGAGAGAGAAAATAAATACAGATATGGATAGAAAAAAAAAATCTAAATAAAAAAAAAATAAAATCCATTTCTCTGATGTTTGACGGACCCAGCTCCTGATCTTCTTAACCATTTGGGTTCTACTGCCCCTACAGGAGTCGGACACTAGGCAGAAAAAAAGTCTGGCTATGCCTATGGGCAGTCCCAGGGGGTATACTCCCTCTCTCTGCTATAGGTACTCAGTTTTGTTACAAGCAGTGTCAGAAGAAGAACTCCACAGAGGGGCGGGTGCTGTGTCCATCAATGAACATCAGCGAAACGGACTTTACAGTAAAGTCAAACATCCCATTTTCTCTTTTATTCATTGACGGACACAACTCCTAGTCTTCTTAACCATTGGGACATCCCAAAGCAGTGTTAAACACGAGGGGTGGGAACAGCGAAAAAGAAATTCCCAAGGCTAACTATAGCCAAACAGGTAAACGGGAGCTCTGGAGTATGCTGTCAAGTTCTGGGCACCGGTCCTCAGGAAGGACGTGCTGGAACTGGAGAGAGTCCAGAGAAGAGCAACAAAAATAATTAGGGGAATGGAGGGCATCGACTATGAGGAAAGACTACAAGCACTGAACTTATTCTCCCTGGAGAAGAGACGATTGAGGGGGGATATGATATCAATGTACAAATACTGTACTGCAGACCCTAGCATAAGCAACAAACTTTTCAGAGAAAGGGAATACAATAAGACACGTGGCAACTCACTAAAACTAGAGGAAAAACGGTTTAACCTTAACCTACGTAAGGAGTTCTTCATTGTCAGAGCAGTAAGGATGTGGAATTCTCTTCCACAGGCAGTGGTGTCAGCGAGGAGCGTCGATAGTTTCAAAAGACTATTTGATGGGCACCTTAAGACCACAACATACAGGGGTATACATTGTACAGTTAGCAGCAAACACACATCATAGGTTGAACTGGATGGTCTGATGTCTTTTTTCAACCTCACAAACTATGTAACTATGTAACCAAAACAACTGGAGCTCACCTGGAAAAAAAAACAATACACCCTCAGAGGACCAGGTCCTCTAAACAGCAGCCTGCAAAACCTTGCGGCCAAAGAAAGCATCCGCAGATGGCAACACATCCACTTTATAGAACTTTGTGAAAGTGTGCACCAACGATCAGGTGGCCGCCTTGCAAACCTGCGTCACTGACGTATGATGACGGAAGGCACAGGAGGCACTGAGCACCTGAGTAGTGCACGCCTTCACAGGGAAAGGAGGAACCTGACCCTTGATGGAATAGGCCTGAACCACCGTCTGTCTTATCCATTTGTAAATGGTCGCAGAGGAAGCGGACAACCCTTTTTGAGGCCCATCCGTAGGCATTAATAGTGAGTCTGATTTCCTAAAAGACTCCGTAGCTGCCAGGTACACCCTTATCGCCTGGACCACATCCAAGGTATGCAGAGCAATTTCCTTCGGATGTTTTGGCCTAGGGGAAGGCAACATTAGGACTTCATTCAAATGAAAATCCGAGACAACCTGAGGAAGGAACAACACACAGGGGCGAAGCACCAAGTAAGGTGAACGACAGGGTAACTCGGCCAATTCGGACACCGTGCGTGCAGAGGTGAAAGCAACCAAAAGGCCACCTTCTAGGACAGCGTAAGCAGGGGAATCTCCCGACAATTCTCAAAAGGAGGTTTCTGGAAGACTGAAAGCACCAGATTGAGGTCCCAAGGCGGCAACAGAGACCGCACTGAAGGGGTCAAATACCCAACTCCCTGAAGAAAAGTAAGTACCAAAGAGTATGTGGTCATGGGTCATTGAAAGAAGACCTCTAAGTCAGACACCTGTACTCAAGGCCAGTTTCTGCTCAACCCTCCCATTGAAGGAAGGTCAAGGTCCGAGCCACCGAAAAAAGTGAGGATGAACTCCAAGAGACTCGCACCACGCAATGTACGTCTTCCATGTACGATGGTAGATCTTCCTAGAAGTAGATTTCCAAGCTTTTAACAGCGTTTGAATCACCGACTCAGACAAACCTCTATCCATCAGCATCTTGCTTTCAACAGCCAAGCAGTCAAAGCCAGCGACTGTAAAGCAGGATGGAAGATTGGTCCTTGGGACAGCAGATCCTTCCTGAGAGGAAGCTTCCAAGCAACGTCGGCGACCAGCCTCAGCAGATTGGCGTACAAATCCCTTCTGCCTCTATCCTGTATAGAAGTCTTGGCAAAAGCTTGAGAGGAGGGAAGGCGTAAAGCAGACGATACTGACCTCACGGGGCCACCAGCGGATCTGTGGCGCCCTGCCAGAGGATCCCGTGACCGAGCCACAAACCTGAGCACCTTTGTTGAGCCGGGACGCCAACAGATCCACCTCAGGGATGCCCCACCAGTGGCGCAACTGATGAAATGGCTCTGGATGAAGGGACCACTCCCCTTGGTCCAATGCCTGCCGACTGAGGTAATTCGCCTGCCAGTTTTCCACCCCGGTAATGTGTACGAAGGAGAGGGCTGGAACGAAACATTCTGCCCACCTTAGAATGCTGGCTACCTCCAGAGCCGCCAAGACACTTCTTGTGCCCCCCTGGTGATTGACATAGGCCACTGCTGTGCCATTGTCCGATTGAATGCGTACTGGACATCCCTGAAGACGATCCGTACAATGGTCCAGAGACAGTCTGATCGCTCGGAGTACCAAGGCATTGATCGGTAGTCTGGACTCTTCCAGTGTCCAGACCCCCTGATAAGAAATTTTTCTGAGGATGCTTCCCCAGCTGGACAGGCTGGCATCTGTGGTGACTACTGGCCAATACAAGGGGAGGAAGGATTTGCCCAGCCGAAGAGCAAAGTCAGGGACTCTTTTGTTCCCCGGCTCAGCCAGGTCAGACCCAGATAGTCAAGCTTTGTGAACGGAACCAGAGCAGACTCCTGAAAATTCAAAATCCAGCCAAACACCCTCAAGCTCCTATGGTGATTTCCAGGTTTTCCAGTTTTCCACCAGAGCAGTAGGAGACTCCCCTCGCAGAAGGTCGTCCAAGTAGCCTAGTACCTCGATCCCTCATTGGGGTAACAATGCTAGCACCGGGGCCAACACTTTCGTGAAGACCCGAGGAGCAGAAGCGAGACCAAAGGGCAACGCCAAAAAACTGATAATTCTTTTCTCCCACGGCAAAGCGGAGGAAGCGCTGGAGATCAACACATATTAGAATGTGAAGGTAAGTGTCCTTGAGGTCGATGGAGGCAAGAAAAATCCCCCTGATACAGGGAAGCCAACACCATTTGAATGGACTCCATTCTGAACTTCTGCACCTCTACAAATCAGTGCAGCACCTTAAGGTCCAGAATTAGACGCACCTTGCCTTCCTTCCTGTGGGTCTGTAAACGGGTTTGAGTAAAAACCACTGAAAATGTTCAGAAATCGGAACCGGGACCATCACCTTTTAAAGTAAAAGGTCTTGCACCGCCCCAAAAAGAGCCTGTAAGTGGACCGGGGACAGTTGAGCGTTGGAAGGAAGAACCTTACCGGAGGGTAAGAACGAAACTCGATCTTGTAGCTGGGCCGAATGACCTTGCGGACCCACCTGACTTGTACCAGAGGAGTCCACGGGTCTGGGAACCAGCAAAGAGGTCCCCCCCCCACCCCAGATACAGGACAGGTAAGGGCGCACCTTCATGCTGAAGGGGCCTTGTATGCAGACTGGAGAAGCCCACTCTTGACTTGCCAGACCAAGTTTACTTGGATCCTCCAGAGGAGGCCCTGAAGGGCTCAGATCCCTTGTCAGTCAACCCTGAGAGACGAAAAAACGTATGAGCCGAGGAGGGCCCACGTCTACAATGAGGGTCCTTGCCCTTAGTAGCTTTGGGAAAAAAGGTACCCCCCCCCCTTTTCACCGTAAGACCTTTTAATGATGTCATCCAGGGTAGCACCAAACAGCCAATCTCCTTGAAAGGGAGGATTAGTTAAGGCCTTTTTAGAAGCCTGGCCCACAGACCAGCATTTTTGCCAAAAGACAAGTCGAAGGACCACTGCTGAAACAGAGAGCCGAGCCACTAGGGGAGCCGCATCCAAAGAGACATCACAGATTAACTGCAGCCTCTGGACCAGCTGGTCCGCCAGCTCAGCAAAGAGAGCTACTCCCCCCTCCAGGTCACGGCGCAAAAGCCTAGCCCATTCAGGCAGAGTCTGCGACACCAGGGCAGTGGTGAATATCGGCCTCAGTGCCGAACCAGCCAGGGTGTACATATTGTAGGCCACAGCCTTTGTCTTCCTGTCAGCTGGGTCCGTAAAGTCCGGGGACTCTTCAACCCGCATCATGGTTGCCTTGTTCAATCTGGAAACCGGAGGGTCCAACACTGGTGGAACAGTCCACTTCTAAAGAAGGGACTCCTCATAGGGGGTATCTCCTAGCAAAATCGCTTTTGCACCAGGGGATGAGGAGGGGCTCCCACCGCAGACATTGCCGCCCAGAGGGCTCCACTGTCATGGCCACCGCTATTTTCAATGGCAAATCACAGCAAAATGGCCGCGGGTCTACATAAACATGGCTGCCGTGCATTAAGCACACAGGCTAGAAGAAAATGGCGGTACTGTTTGGCACCAAAGGACCCAGCAGGGATCCCTAGGTCTCAGAAAACGGCACAGGCAGGAAAAGGGCCCCTGGCAGGAGCTCCCACCAGTTACACACACACACACACACACACCTTATCGCCTGGTTGCTGGCGGCTCACCCTCCCACCCCTATCACCAGCACAGCACGCTGCCCCCACCCTGGGCTGTGAATCGGGCCACCCCACAGCCCCAGCATCAGTGGATGGGGGGCGAGATGGCCCACAGAGCCCCCCAGACCGATGAGGGGGGTGCCTATTAAGGAGGGGAACCCAAGGGACCGACTGTTCCATGGAGGGGCCCACGTCCACCCCAAACCCCTCCAGGGGAAAGGGGGGGACAGTTACTTACCATACCAGAAACCAGGTGGGCACCACTCCAGACAGATTCCCCCCCCCTCTCCATTGAAATGGGGGGGGCTATCGGGCCAGGAGGAGCGCTAGGACTTGGGCCGAGACCCGGTAGTATGCAACTTCGCGAGGCATTTAACTTGCAGGCCAGCCCCTTCCGGTGGGGCTATGTCGCAGCCTAGACTGGGGTGACCACTTGATCTCTATTATCCAGCCTGTCGACCAGTTTGGCAGTTGATTGTAGATCTCACAGGAAAAAATCCAGGAGAAAAAAAATTCTATCTAAAAAAAAAAAAAATTGCCATGACCAGAGATCACAGGAAGGAACTAGGTCCTTACTCCTGACTAGTACCTATAGCAGAGAGGAGTATACCCCCTGGGACTGCCCATAGGCGTAGCCAGACTTTTTTTTTTCTGCCTAGTGTCCTACTCCTGTATGGGGCAGCATAACCCAATGATTAAGAAGATCAGGCAATGTGTCCGTCAATGAACGAAAGAGAAAAAACTACAATGAAAAATAAAAATTGCAATACATAGAATAATCTGCAAATAATAATGAGATAATAAAAAAAAAAACAAAATTAATGAAAACAAAATACAATATTAAAAATAAAAATAAAACCTATAAAATTTTTATAATATATAAATAATATTCTGCATATAACAGTAATCGGATACCTACAACAATAGATAAAAAATATAAATTCTAAAAAAAAAAAATAGATATACTAAAGTGGAGAATGCAACAATTGGATCTCCCCTCCAGTCCTTTCTGGTATGGTGGGGGTTGGACGGGGGGGTGGGGGGATGGGGGCGAGTTGGCCTGTAGGGGGTGCTGGCCGTCTTTGACACAATGGGTTCCCTTTCCACTGACACCTATGAGGCACTTTTCCTTCCACTTAAACCAATGATGGGGCACTATTCCTCCTATTGACACCAATGCTTGGGAACTATTCCTCTTACTGATAAGGACAATGGGGCACTATCCCTTCCACTGACACCAATGATGGGGCATTATTCTTATCACTAATACCCATTATGGGGCACAACTCCTCCTTCCACTAACCACAGTCCAACCCCCCTAAAGTCTGAGGGACCATAAACTGGCCCTTTGTTTAAGAAGTTTGGAGATCCCTGACATAGTTCATACCATTACAGTGCAGTGCACTGAAAATAAAAAAATCAGCAATCTGCATTTTTCTGTACCGCAAACGAGTGCCAACGCACAGCAACACATCGCAGTGTACAAAAATAGTCCAAAGAAAAAGAAGAAAGTGACCTCTAAGGGTAAATGGCATTACAAAAGCATGTAAATACAAAATAAAACCGTGTGTCAAAACACGTAGTACATGTGCAGTTTCTGTTCTCAAAAGTAATCAAGTAAATTGTTGACGATCACATATAAGCTTTGGCACAGTCTTGCTGGGTTTTCACTGAGACATATTTCGGATTGTGCAAAGATCTATATATTCACATTTAAGCTGTCTTTAGAATATCACAATGTTACAACTGCTTTTATATTTAATGTTTCTCTTTCAGTTTCAACTTGACATTGAACCAAAAGTGTTCTTAAAGCCATCACTTGAAAGTGTAACCCAGACTAATGACAATCAGAGCCAAGCCCTGTCATTTAGTGATGCTGCCAGTAAAGGTAAGTTTTCCTGGAAATACTGGATACTGACTGCATAATGGATGATGGCTTTTTTGCAACAAAAATAAAGCCAAAAGGGGAAAGTTTGGAATTATTTCAGAGTTTTATGGAGGTAGAAGTTTTTCACAAATTCAAAACTGTTAAAGAGATCCAAAAACAAGTTGGTAAAACTCAGTAAAAGGCTGTAAATTCACAATAAAAGAAAAAAAATTGGATTGTTTTAGGAATTTTTTCTTGCAGATTAAGTAAAACAAAAGAACATGATTAAGGGGCACTTAAAAAGGCAAGGTTCGCTTATCCAGACCCCTCCCCTTTACTAATTTGCTGCAGGAAAATATAAAAGAACCCCGTGGGTGAAAAAGTTGGGTAATATATTTTCCTTTTCCCCATAGCGATTAGATGATTGATGTAATTATCTTTCCCCTGCACTGTGCTGTAGCACATATTGCAAGATCTCAGGTATTTGGCTTTTCTGGGATCTAATTGGAAGGGTTGTGACATCACACCCTGCAGCAAGAGCACAGATAAAGCTTGGCAAACACTGCTAGTTTTTTTTTCGTTCAACCCAGCGGGCTGAACAAAAAAAATTGACAGCTCAGGGGAAACTGCTGTACAAACTGTACGATGTTAGTACAGTGATCTCCCCTGCTGTGCTATTGTGTTCTGACAGGGGGGGGGGGCTGTCATTTTAACTCTGGCTTTACTACTACTCGTGTCGCTGCCCTGGACCAGATATTTAGAACAGGAGTTCAGGATTTTCAGATGTCATTTTCTGCATATTTGATTTTGTTCAAGTCAGCCAGTCAGTCTAAAATGCTAATTACCTGGCTGTTGTGCTGATCCACTGGCAATGGTATTTTTCTATTTTCAGTAGTATTTTCACTGACCTCAAATTTGTGCAAATTTGGAGAGTTTGAAAGAGTCAAAATTTTTATACTAATTCTGGGTTGGTGACCCAAAGCATCAACATGACAACCAAGCAACTACAATTTTTTTTTTGTAAAGTGAGGTCAACCGTGGCACTTTCCATGTTTATGACATCTTACTCCTTGAACTTCTCATTTCAGAGATAATTTACCTATATTTTTTTTCCTAGTGTGGCCACAAGAAGAATACATAGTGGAGTATTCACTAGAATATGGATTTCTCCGTCTCTCTCAAAGCACACGGCAGAGACTCAACATCCCAGTTATGGTGGTGACACTTGGTATGTGAAAAGTAGACTTAGAATAAGCAAAACATGGGGACGGATTTACTAAAACTGGAAAACTCAGACTCTAATGCAGATGTTTATGTTTGCCAATCAGCTTCTAACTTCAACTTGTTCAAATAGGCTTTGTCAAAAAAAAACCTGGAAGCTGATTTGTTTCTTTGCAGAGCTACAACAGATTTTGCATGCTCCTGTTTTAGTAAATGCCCCTCAGTGTCTTGGTGTAGCAAGTTACTGATAACACTGTCAGTGTAAAACCAGTTTTTCACTTGTGTCCTGGGAGGGTGGCCATATTTTTTTCAGTTCTGCTGTAATAAACGGAGCAATCTTTTGTAGCACTTTTTTCATTGATTTTGTTTTTATCAATCAAGACTCTTTACATCGCTGCTGGAACTCTCTCTCTGATTGCAACTATCCAGTGCAGAGCTCCAATGACACACTTTGGCACCAGAACAGTTGGTACACGCCCACTGTGCTGAGGACAATGTGAAAGCCTGTATGGTGTACCCTAAACTGTCGTAGGCCATAAATAGGAGGAAGAGGGTGATCACACCATTGTGGGGCATTGTGTCATTCAAAATGCATAGTGGCTTCACAGGCTGGTAGCTGAGAAAAGAACAGACTGGATTGGCAGTAGAAGTAATACATTTAGACTTGTACAAAGATTACTTTGGTTTTTAGAATTAATTTACCATTCCCTGGTTGAACTTCCTCTTTAAAGACTAAAGGGGATAGGGGATTGGGAGCCCTTTCTCTACCTCTGTTGTTGGCAGGTTTTGCCCTTCACCTGATTGTGTGACTGATCAAAATCACTTTAAAGTGGATGTAAACCCTCACATCTACCCAGTGAAGTGAACAGACTCAGATGATACACAGCGATGAAACAAATCCTCCTACATAAGTTTTACTTGCACATCTGCTGTTTTCAGCATTTTACACTGTTTAGAAAGTGCACATCGTGTTACAAATTTTGATTTCTCAATCGGCAGTGGGAGGGGAATCTCAGTATACACTGTGTGAGAGCCGATTGGAGGAAAGGCGCACCCCCCCCCCCCCCCACCCCCACTGTACTGAGCTGTACTGTAAAAAGACAAACAAGCTCTCTGCTAATCTATCTCTAAGCACCCACCCTGACACAAATTTCCAGCAGTTTTTATCTCCTGTGTTTGAGAACTTGTCAGAAGTTACCATAGTTGATAACGGAGAAATGAAGTAGCAGAAAGACATGGGACTCAGAGCTTTGTAGAGAGAAAGTAAACTCTACTGATATGTGGCATAGTTACATAGTAGGTGAGGTTGAATAAAGACAATAGTCCATCTAGTTCAACCTGTGTAGGTATGTGTGGCTGTAATCATCTCCCATACCCCTGAATGTTCTGATCCTTGAGATGTAAGTCTAAGAGTCTTTTGAAAGCCACCATACTACCCGCAGAAACCACCTCTTGTGGTAGAGAATTCCACAATCTTGTTGCCCTAACAGTAAAGAACCCCCCGCGTTGCCTGAGGTTAAAACGCTTCTCCTCTAATCGCATTGTATGCCCTCGAGTCCTCATGCAATCCCTTCGAATGAACAGCTTTTTTTCTAAGCTGGGATCCCCATTAAGATATTTATAAATTGCTATCATGTCCCCCCTCAGACGTCTCTTCTCCAGGGAGAATAAATCGAGCGATTGTAGACGCTCTTCATAGTCAAGGTCCTCCAATCCCCTAATTAGTTTAGTTGCCCTTCTCTGGACTCTATCCAGCTCCAACACATCCCTCCTGAGGACTGGCGACCAGAACTGGACGGAATACTCCAGATGCGGTCGGACCAGAGTTTTATAAAGTGGAAGGATTATAGTCTTATCTCTGGAATGCATCCCTTTCTTTATGCATGCTAATATTCTGTTGGCTTTGGAAGCTGCCGCTTGACATTGCATGCTGTTTCCTAATCTATCATCAACCAAGACTCCCAGATCCTTCTCCATTTTTGATTCCCCCCAAGGGCTCCCCTCCTAACGTGTATTGTGTTTTTATGTTTTTAGTCCCCAAGTGCAAAACCTTACACTTCTCCACGTTAAACCTCATTTGCCATGTCGTTGCCCACTCTGTTATTTTGTCCAGGTCATTCTGTAGGATATCTGCTTCATGTTGTGAAGTTATTGCCCTGTCCAATTTTGTGTCATCTGCAAAAACTGATATCGAACTACTGATCCCGACCTCAATGTTGTTTATGAATAAATTGAACAAGGTTGGTCCCAAGACTGAGCCTTGGGGGACCCCTCTTACCACCTCAGACCAGTCTGAGTATGCGCTGTTTATTACTACCCTTTGGACACGCCTTTTTAGCCAGTTCCGTATCCAAGAGCAAACCCTGCTATCGATACCTGCAGACCTTATTTTATAAATTAAGCACTTGTGGGGAACTGTATCAAACGCCTTAGCGAAATCCAAGTACACCACATCCACTGGTCTCCCCCTATCTAGCTCACAGCTCACCTCCTCGTAGAATGTTAGGAGATTGGTTTGACAAGAACGCCCATTTGTAAACCCGTGCTGATTACTGCTGATGATGTTGTTGTCCTTAGCAAACTCTACGATATAGTCCCTTATCATCCCCTCCAGAAGTTTACATACTACTGATGTCAAACTGACAGGCCTATAATTTCCCGGGATATGCCTCTGGCCCTTTTTGAATATTGGAATCACGTTAGCTTTCTTCCAATCCCCTGGTACATCTCCTGTCCTAATACTGTCAGCAAAGATCAGGAACAGTGGTCTCGATATAACCTTACTGAGTTCCTTGAGTACTCTCGGATGTATGCCATCCGGTCCTGGTGATTTGTGCATAGGTTAGATTTCATAAATGGGTTTTACATCCACTTTAAAGCAGAAGTAAACCCATCAATTTAACAGTTTCCCAAAATAGTTATGGTAAAAGGATTGTAAATGCAGAAGTTTTTTTTCTTTTTTTTCTTTTTTTTTTTTTTTTCTTAATGCATTCTATGCAATAAGATAAACCTTTTGTTTGTAGCAGCCCCTCTAATACTTACCTGAGCCCATCTTTATCCAGCGATGTTGCAGGAGTTTCTCACATGCCCGGGACTCCCCTCCTCATTGGCTGAGACAGCAGCGTGGCGTGATTGGCTCCCGCTGCTCTCAAAGTGAGGCAGCCAATCGGGAGAGAGGGGGTGGGCCCAGGCTGCGGGTCCATGTCTGAATGGACACGGGGAGTTGTGACTGGGCTTGGGAGGAGGGGCCAGAAGAGTGACCCAAGAAGGAGGATCAGGGCCACTCGGTGCAACACCAACTGCGCAGAACAGGTAAGTATAACATGTTTTAGATATATATATATATTTTTTTTTTTTAGAGACTTTACAATCCCTTTAAGGGCATGCCATGAGTGCTGTTTGTCACATTTGCCTGTTCTCTCAAGTGAACTGTCAAACTGCTGCGGTCATAACTGATCACATGTGTAGCACTTTAGCAACTGCAGCTCAAAGAGAAGCTAATATGGCTGCTTCCTTGGCTGTAAAGGATACAAGGGTTTAGTTCTGCTTTAATAAACAATGTCGGCTATGTGGAACTTTAGGTCAGACACCAGCAGGTAATGCCCAGCGTCTCCATCCCTGTATCAGAAAAAACGAAGGTTGAAAAGGATTAAAAGAGGTGCATGGAAGCCAGCCACCCACCAGTCTGATGTACTCACCCTCCAGTCTGCCACAAACCAAGTAGACCTGTCTCATGATATAAAGAACAGGGGTTTAGTTGACACGCATTTGCAAACGCATGTGTAAGCTGCAGGGCCACTACAGGGCACCCTGTTTTACCTGCAGTCCTAACACTTTTAATTTGAGTGTCTCCACAATGGGAGCACATGGCTGCTAATGAATGGATAGGAGGCAAGTGGCCTGTAAAGCACAGTGCCTCCATCCCTAATTTCATAAAATATTTGGGACTTTACATGAGACAAGCAGGTCATGCTATTGGTCTCCATCCCTGTATATGAAAAAACTGGGGTCAAATCAGACTGCATCCACCAAAAAACGCACGAAAATTTCACGGTGGGACGCCTCCATCCCTGGTTACATAAACAATGTAGGCTATGTGGGACTTTAGGTGAGGCACCAGCAGGTAATGCCCAGCGTCTCCATCCCTGTATCAGAAAAAACGAAGGTTGAATAGGATTAAAAGAGGTTCATGGAAGCCAGCCAGCCCCCAAAATGTCTAATCCACTCTGAGAATAACAGAAGAGAGATACTGTATATACTATTAAGAGGTTGAATCTGGTGAATACCATCGGAAATCTAATTTTTTTATTTAAAATATATATGTAATATATTATGTATGACGGACTCCGTTGTCTTAGGCAGGAAGCGTGATAAAAGCTCCCTGTGCCCACTGCCACTTATGCTGGCCATACAAAAACAATGTCTTCCTTCAAAAAATAATTTTATTTTAAGAAGGTTTTGTTGGATTTTCTAATCGTTAGTGGGGTCAAAACGGCATTTGTTTTCGACCACAGTGACGGGAAAATTTGAAGCATCAGTATAGAAATCTTCTTGGTCAAAGAAATTTTCAGACAGTGTATGTGGTTTTCATTCAGAAATTAATTCGTTTTAAAACTGAATGTTAAAAGCAAGTGAAATGTTCATTCTTTCATTCATCGAATGTACAAAGATTTTTCGTATAAATATTCTCATCCGAAAATTGATACTTGTATGGCCAGGATAAGGCTCAGTTCACACCTATGCAGTTTGCTTTTGATTGTTTTTTGCTGTGCGTTTTGTGTTTTTGCAAATGTAATTTTGCTGCGATTTGGGTTTTGCATTCTTTATGCTTTTTTTTTTGGCAAATTTTGTTGTTGGGCAGATGCAAAAACGCACTACATGCTTTTCTGCAGCTTCTCCAATGACGTCTATTGAACAAAAAAAGCAAACAAAGTACAGTTTTGCTTTGAAAAGGTCCCTGACCCTTTCCAATTAGGCAGCGGCTAAAAAAGCATAGATGTGAACTTGTCCCATTGGAAACTATGTTAAATGAACTGTAGTGCGTTTCTGCAAAAAAACACCAAAAAACGCATAGGTTTGAACCAGGCCTAAGACGTTTAGTAGCAGGAGCATGCTTCTTTTTTTGACACACTTTGGCACCAGAACAGTTGGTACACGCCCACTGTGCTGAGGACAATGTGAAAGCCTGTATGGTGTACCCTAAACTGTCGTAGGCCATAAATAGGAGGAAGAGGGTGATCACACCATTGTGGGGCATTGTGTCATTCAAAATGCATAGTGGCTTCACAGGCTGGTAGCTGAGAAAAGAACAGACTGGATTGGCAGTAGAAGTAATACATTTAGACTTGTACAAAGATTACTTTGGTTTTTAGAATTAATTTACCATTCCCTGGTTGAACTTCCTCTTTAAAGACTAAAGGGGATAGGGGATTGGGAGCCCTTTCTCTACCTCTGTTGTTGGCAGGTTTTGCCCTTCACCTGATTGTGTGACTGATCAAAATCACTTTAAAGTGGATGTAAACCCTCACATCTACCCAGTGAAGTGAACAGACTCAGATGATACACAGCGATGAAACAAATCCTCCTACATAAGTTTTACTTGCACATCTGCTGTTTTCAGCATTTTACACTGTTTAGAAAGTGCACATCGTGTTACAAATTTTGATTTCTCAATCGGCAGTGGGAGGGGAATCTCAGTATACACTGTGTGAGAGCCGATTGGAGGAAAGGCGCACCCCCCCCCCCCCACCCCCACTGTACTGAGCTGTACTGTAAAAAGACAAACAAGCTCTCTGCTAATCTATCTCTAAGCACCCACCCTGACACAAATTTCCAGCAGTTTTTATCTCCTGTGTTTGAGAACTTGTCAGAAGTTACCATAGTTGATAACGGAGAAATGAAGTAGCAGAAAGACATGGGACTCAGAGCTTTGTAGAGAGAAAGTAAACTCTACTGATATGTGGCATAGTTACATAGTAGGTGAGGTTGAATAAAGACAATAGTCCATCTAGTTCAACCTGTGTAGGTATGTGTGGCTGTAATCATCTCCCATACCCCTGAATGTTCTGATCCTTGAGATGTAAGTCTAAGAGTCTTTTGAAAGCCACCATACTACCCGCAGAAACCACCTCTTGTGGTAGAGAATTCCACAATCTTGTTGCCCTAACAGTAAAGAACCCCCCGCGTTGCCTGAGGTTAAAACGCTTCTCCTCTAATCGCATTGTATGCCCTCGAGTCCTCATGCAATCCCTTCGAATGAACAGCTTTTTTTCTAAGCTGGGATCCCCATTAAGATATTTATAAATTGCTATCATGTCCCCCCTCAGACGTCTCTTCTCCAGGGAGAATAAATCGAGCGATTGTAGACGCTCTTCATAGTCAAGGTCCTCCAATCCCCTAATTAGTTTAGTTGCCCTTCTCTGGACTCTATCCAGCTCCAACACATCCCTCCTGAGGACTGGCGACCAGAACTGGACGGAATACTCCAGATGCGGTCGGACCAGAGTTTTATAAAGTGGAAGGATTATAGTCTTATCTCTGGAATGCATCCCTTTCTTTATGCATGCTAATATTCTGTTGGCTTTGGAAGCTGCCGCTTGACATTGCATGCTGTTTCCTAATCTATCATCAACCAAGACTCCCAGATCCTTCTCCATTTTTGATTCCCCCCAAGGGCTCCCCTCCTAACGTGTATTGTGTTTTTATGTTTTTAGTCCCCAAGTGCAAAACCTTACACTTCTCCACGTTAAACCTCATTTGCCATGTCGTTGCCCACTCTGTTATTTTGTCCAGGTCATTCTGTAGGATATCTGCTTCATGTTGTGAAGTTATTGCCCTGTCCAATTTTGTGTCATCTGCAAAAACTGATATCGAACTACTGATCCCGACCTCAATGTTGTTTATGAATAAATTGAACAAGGTTGGTCCCAAGACTGAGCCTTGGGGGACCCCTCTTACCACCTCAGACCAGTCTGAGTATGCGCTGTTTATTACTACCCTTTGGACACGCCTTTTTAGCCAGTTCCGTATCCAAGAGCAAACCCTGCTATCGATACCTGCAGACCTTATTTTATAAATTAAGCACTTGTGGGGAACTGTATCAAACGCCTTAGCGAAATCCAAGTACACCACATCCACTGGTCTCCCCCTATCTAGCTCACAGCTCACCTCCTCGTAGAATGTTAGGAGATTGGTTTGACAAGAACGCCCATTTGTAAACCCGTGCTGATTACTGCTGATGATGTTGTTGTCCTTAGCAAACTCTACGATATAGTCCCTTATCATCCCCTCCAGAAGTTTACATACTACTGATGTCAAACTGACAGGCCTATAATTTCCCGGGATATGCCTCTGGCCCTTTTTGAATATTGGAATCACGTTAGCTTTCTTCCAATCCCCTGGTACATCTCCTGTCCTAATACTGTCAGCAAAGATCAGGAACAGTGGTCTCGATATAACCTTACTGAGTTCCTTGAGTACTCTCGGATGTATGCCATCCGGTCCTGGTGATTTGTGCATAGGTTAGATTTCATAAATGGGTTTTACATCCACTTTAAAGCAGAAGTAAACCCATCAATTTAACAGTTTCCCAAAATAGTTATGGTAAAAGGATTGTAAATGCAGAAGTTTTTTTTCTTTTTTTTCTTTTTTTTTTTTTTTTCTTAATGCATTCTATGCAATAAGATAAACCTTTTGTTTGTAGCAGCCCCTCTAATACTTACCTGAGCCCATCTTTATCCAGCGATGTTGCAGGAGTTTCTCACATGCCCGGGACTCCCCTCCTCATTGGCTGAGACAGCAGCGTGGCGTGATTGGCTCCCGCTGCTCTCAAAGTGAGGCAGCCAATCGGGAGAGAGGGGGTGGGCCCAGGCTGCGGGTCCATGTCTGAATGGACACGGGGAGTTGTGACTGGGCTTGGGAGGAGGGGCCAGAAGAGTGACCCAAGAAGGAGGATCAGGGCCACTCGGTGCAACACCAACTGCGCAGAACAGGTAAGTATAACATGTTTTAGATATATATATATATTTTTTTTTTTTAGAGACTTTACAATCCCTTTAAGGGCATGCCATGAGTGCTGTTTGTCACATTTGCCTGTTCTCTCAAGTGAACTGTCAAACTGCTGCGGTCATAACTGATCACATGTGTAGCACTTTAGCAACTGCAGCTCAAAGAGAAGCTAATATGGCTGCTTCCTTGGCTGTAAAGGATACAAGGGTTTAGTTCTGCTTTAATAAACAATGTCGGCTATGTGGAACTTTAGGTCAGACACCAGCAGGTAATGCCCAGCGTCTCCATCCCTGTATCAGAAAAAACGAAGGTTGAAAAGGATTAAAAGAGGTGCATGGAAGCCAGCCACCCACCAGTCTGATGTACTCACCCTCCAGTCTGCCACAAACCAAGTAGACCTGTCTCATGATATAAAGAACAGGGGTTTAGTTGACACGCATTTGCAAACGCATGTGTAAGCTGCAGGGCCACTACAGGGCACCCTGTTTTACCTGCAGTCCTAACACTTTTAATTTGAGTGTCTCCACAATGGGAGCACATGGCTGCTAATGAATGGATAGGAGGCAAGTGGCCTGTAAAGCACAGTGCCTCCATCCCTAATTTCATAAAATATTTGGGACTTTACATGAGACAAGCAGGTCATGCTATTGGTCTCCATCCCTGTATATGAAAAAACTGGGGTCAAATCAGACTGCATCCACCAAAAAACGCACGAAAATTTCACGGTGGGACGCCTCCATCCCTGGTTACATAAACAATGTAGGCTATGTGGGACTTTAGGTGAGGCACCAGCAGGTAATGCCCAGCGTCTCCATCCCTGTATCAGAAAAAACGAAGGTTGAATAGGATTAAAAGAGGTTCATGGAAGCCAGCCAGCCCCCAAAATGTCTAATCCACTCTGAGAATAACAGAAGAGAGATACTGTATATACTATTAAGAGGTTGAATCTGGTGAATACCATCGGAAATCTAATTTTTTTATTTAAAATATATATGTAATATATTATGTATGACGGACTCCGTTGTCTTAGGCAGGAAGCGTGATAAAAGCTCCCTGTGCCCACTGCCACTTATGCTGGCCATACAAAAACAATGTCTTCCTTCAAAAAATAATTTTATTTTAAGAAGGTTTTGTTGGATTTTCTAATCGTTAGTGGGGTCAAAACGGCATTTGTTTTCGACCACAGTGACGGGAAAATTTGAAGCATCAGTATAGAAATCTTCTTGGTCAAAGAAATTTTCAGACAGTGTATGTGGTTTTCATTCAGAAATTAATTCGTTTTAAAACTGAATGTTAAAAGCAAGTGAAATGTTCATTCTTTCATTCATCGAATGTACAAAGATTTTTCGTATAAATATTCTCATCCGAAAATTGATACTTGTATGGCCAGGATAAGGCTCAGTTCACACCTATGCAGTTTGCTTTTGATTGTTTTTTGCTGTGCGTTTTGTGTTTTTGCAAATGTAATTTTGCTGCGATTTGGGTTTTGCATTCTTTATGCTTTTTTTTTTGGCAAATTTTGTTGTTGGGCAGATGCAAAAACGCACTACATGCTTTTCTGCAGCTTCTCCAATGACGTCTATTGAACAAAAAAAGCAAACAAAGTACAGTTTTGCTTTGAAAAGGTCCCTGACCCTTTCCAATTAGGCAGCGGCTAAAAAAGCATAGATGTGAACTTGTCCCATTGGAAACTATGTTAAATGAACTGTAGTGCGTTTCTGCAAAAAAACACCAAAAAACGCATAGGTTTGAACCAGGCCTAAGACGTTTAGTAGCAGGAGCATGCTTCTTTTTTTTAATTTTTTTATTTTTTTGTATCGCCTGTCATAATGGGGTTAACAAAAAAAATAGAGCAGATAATTGCTACAATAAGGGCTTAATTTATACTGTGAAACAGCGAAAGTAATAATATATATTACTTTTTAATATATAAAATAATAAATATACAGAAGTAGGAGATATGGGTACTTTAACTAGGAGTCAGACATGAAGCTATATGAAGGGTGGAAGGGTGATATAAATCTTTTATATTAAAGTAGTATTAAAAGCCAAGACTTTTTTTTTTTTTTTTCGTGGATATGATCATTTTAAGTATAATGATCATATCCTGGTAAAAGTTTAATTTAAATGTAATAGTAATGCCTTTATATTAACTCCTGTCTATCAGCCTTCACCTTCTCTGGGTGTTGTGAAGTCTTTTAAAGTGTTTTTTATTTTTTTTTTTTAAAAACAACAAACCTGTTATACTTACCTGCTCTATGTAATGGTTTTGCACAGAGCAGTCCTGAGTCTCCTCTTCTGGGGTCCCCCACTGACGCCTCTGGCTCCTCCTGCCTTCACAGTTCCCCAATAGCAAGCTGCAAAGTATAGTATAGAGTTCCCCTATAGCAAGGTAAAAAAACTTCTGCCTTTAGAACCCCTCAATTCCTGCCCAGGACTACATGTCCCATGAGACATTGCTCCTCACACATTCACAAGTTCTCAGGCACTTACTGACATGTATGGAGGGTGTACTGAGCTGTTTTACTGACATGTATGGACGGTGTACTGAGCTGTATGTGTGCTTCCCTGTATTTCCTGATATGTAAACAGATAATGCATTCTGTATGCAGGACAGCTAATTGGGCTGGCCAACTAATTGATTATCAATTAGTTGTCCATTAGTTGTTTCGGCCCTACTCATTTTTCACAGTCAGTAGGCCTGGTGTTTTGTGCTTTAAAAGGAGATTTGATGTCGCCTCTAGGCATGATGTAATTGGAGGAATGGAACCTGCAAAAATAGAACTGTTTGTATTTTACTAGGCCTGTAGTGTAATGTCATCTTTTTGTAATGGTGGAGGCTCTGTTCTACTTTGTCTAAAATTCTGGGATGAAAAAAATTTGTTGAGGGCTGAATATAGGCTCCCAACCAACACATTGTGAACCTTTTCCTCAATACTAATGTTAATTGTTCTTCACAGACCCAACACGAGACTTATGCTTTGGGGACAGGTTTAGTCGTTTTCTGCTAGACGAATTTCTTGGGTATGATGATATTCTTATGTCAAGTGTGAAAGCCCTGGCAGAAAACGAGGAGAACAAAGGTGTGTATCGCAGATATGTGAGCCATTCAGATCACTGTGATTTGGCTTGTGGACAGTCTAAAATTATATATTTTTTTCAGGTTTCCTAAGAAATGTGGTGTCCGGTGAACATTATCGATTTGTCAGTATGTGGATGGCTCGCACTTCATATCTTGCTGCCTTTGTCATTATGGTTATATTTGTGAGTTTATTTTCTAATTTATTTCATCATATTTTATGACAAAACCAGTTTACAGAAGTGCATTTAGGTGTGGAACCCACTGTAGGAAGTATGCAATGAACTGTTAGTACTCTGATATGGCACTTTTCCACTGCAAGTACCGGCTCGGCTCTACTTGGCCCTGCTTGGCCGGTTTGCTTTTCCACCGCATGGTACGGTGTAGGAGCGGTACGATATGGTACGGTATGGTTTGCTTTTCCACTAAAGTAGTACTAAAGTTAAGTGGGTGGAATGTGGGTGGGATAACAACGATTCTCTGACCAATCAGTGGCTAGTAGTGACTGCATGCAAAGGATTGTGGGATATGGTACCGGGTATGATACCTCTTGGAACCACAATCGAGGTGGTACTGTTTTTGAGAGCCGTACCATTCGGTTCCATGCAGTGGAAAAGTGCCGCCGTACCGAACCGTTCCTACACCATACCATGCGGTACCAGCAGTGGAAAAGCACAAAAGCGAGCCGAACCGTTCGGTTCCATGCAGTGGAAAAGCGCCAACAGAGAATGCTTTACATATTCATAGATAACTGTTAGTGCTATATAAATCCTGTATAATAATAATAATAGTAATAATATTAATGGTAGTTTAATTCCCCCCTAGTGTCTTGTATAGCTTTGACATTCAAGTTCTTCCTGAAAAATTTCTCCATGTCGTTTCTATTGAGCCAGGGAAGGGAGTTTTAAATCTAGCTTTGCCTTCTCTATAATGAAAATCAAATTTAAAAAAATAACTACAGTAAGGCTGGCCATAGATTAGAGATGCACCGAAATTTTGGCAGCCAAAATGTTAAGGCCCAGATAATGGCGCCGAAAACGCACATGATTTTTCCGTGATTTTACCACTTTTTTTACTGTGCTTATTCTGTGTTTTTCATAGGTCATGTGACTCAAAAACCACATCAAAAATGTAACAGGTGCATTATTGATGCGTTCTTGCTACGTTTTCAATGCATTTAAACGGGGAGGTGTGTTTTTTTTTTTTCTGAGTAAAAATGCAGCAAGCAAGATTTTTTTTTTTTTTTAACACCACAACAGAAGCGCAACGGGCCAGTATGAAGACGGGATGCATTTTTCTTGAGCTTTTCATCCTGCCTCCGAGACATTGTATTCTGACTGCAGGGACTCCCTGCTGTTGGAATATGCAGATCAGCAACTGCTGCCCATTGACTGCAACTGGTAATCGAGAAAAATTTTCCAACACCCCTGTTTGACAGATTGTTAAATTGACTTCTGTTGAGCAGGAGCTGAAATGCAGCTGGTCCCTGCTGAACAGGCTGAAATTAGATCCATTTATAGTCCGCTTAAGGGTCCTTTCACACGAGCGCTCCGATCAGATACGCCTGTCAGTTTTTTAGGCGGATCTGATCGGATGCTCCATGCATCCCTATGGGGCAGCAGATGTCAGCGGAGACATGTCCGCTGACACCCGCTGCCATCCGCATCTGATCCTGTCCGTGAAATCCGGATGGATGGAAACCCTATTTTCCATCCGTCCAGGGGATCGTATCGGATGAGAGCAGACAGGCAGTCCCCTGTCATCCGATTCCCCCATAGAGATGCATGGGGCTCTGACACCTCCCTCTCCGCACACAGAGCAGAGAGGGAGCTGTCACTTGCCTGCTCAGCGGGGATCTGTGTATCGATCTCCTGCTGAGCAGCACGGATCCGCTTACGGATGTGGACTGTGTGAAAGAGCCCTAAGGCTGCTACAGAGTGTTTGGGGGAGGAACTCCTGTACTAAAATATCTCTGCTGAAGATCAAGATATAATGTTATGAGTAATTGTTCTCTATGATTGGTGAAGAACAGCAATTAAAAAAAAAAAAAAAAAAGTTCTGTGTCTCGAACTTTCTTAGAAGTACATAGGGACACATAGATTCAGAAGTTACTAGGGTAGAGTCTTCTCAACCAGGAGACGGCACTGAAAAACCACTCGGCTATTTTTTCTGCAGCACCTCAAAGGTTCCCTTTTTCAGTTCCCCCCTAAATGCACTGAAAACCACATGTCACTTCTGATTGTTAATACTTGGGTGTGGGAGATTCTGGTTTGCATGCTAAATGCAGGCATTTTACAACGAGTAAACCAATGTTCTAAATATGGATTGGTCGCAATACAGTGTCCATGGCCACATTATCCCATTGTCAACTAGTGACTGGTTAAAAATGCTTCTTGAACCTAATTTAAACTATATAAGATTGCCAAGTTTCATAAAAAAAAAATCCAGTCTGAAATTTTAGCGTACGTATGGTTTTTAAATTGTGTACTTATGTTCCTCTTTAGACTCTCTCGGTCTCCATGCTCCTACGGTATTCTCATCATCAGATATTTGTCTTCATTGGTAAGTGACTCTTTAACCACTTTACCACCGGAGGATTTTGCTGTCTTACGTCCAGGCCACTTTTTGAGATTCGGCACGGTGCGACTTTAACTGACAATTGCGCGGTCATGCGACGCCGTACCCAAAGGAAATTTGCGGCCTTTTTTTTCCCACAAACAGAGCTTTCTTTTGGTGGTATTTGATCACCTGTGCGATTTTTACTTTTTGCGCTAAAAACAAAAAAAAGAGCGTAAATTTTGAAAAAATAACAATATTTTTCACATTTTTTTTTATATGAAATTCCCCCAAAAATAAAATGTAAAAATCAAAATTTTTTTACATTTTTGGCCAATTTGTTTTCTGCTAACTATGTTTGGTAAAAAAAATCACAATAAGTGTATTTTGATTGGTTTGCGCAAAAGTTATTGCGTTTACTAACTAAGGGAAAGATTTCTGTCATTTTTGGTGTTTTTTTTTTTTTTTTTAACAAGTAGTGGCGGCGATCTGCGATTTTTTTTTTTGCGGGACTGCGACATTGCGGCGGACAGGTCAGACCCTTGACTGACATTTTTTGACACTTTTGGGGGTACCAGTGACATTACTACAGTAATCAGTGCTAAAAATATGCACTGTTACTGTAAAAATGACACTGGCAGGGAAGGGGTTAATTTTATTGGAGAGGGAGGGGTTAATGTATGCCTGGTGCTTACTAACGTGTGTGGGGGGAGGTGACTGAGTGACACAGGGACAGGCTATGCTGAACCCTGCAATGTGTCACTGTCTGTCACTTAGGAGATCCGCCTGCTTTGTTTACACAAGCGGGCGGATCTCCAAACTCGATTCCCCGACGATCGGGGAAGAGCGGCGGTGATCACCTGCTGGCCCGACTCCCGCTGTGACTGAATACAGCAGGAGCGAGCCTCCGGCGGCGCGCGTGCGCCGCCCACAAGGGGAGGAGTCCAGCGAGGTAGGTCTACGTCGCTGGACGGGAACTAACCACTTTGCCGCAGTAGAGCTTGAGTGAGCGGTCGGCAAGTGATTAATC